>NC_135182.1:29089008-29802008 GCF_041146795.1 Maylandia zebra
GCTCTTCATACAGGAGTCATGTTGGCCAGTTGGAGAGACGACAGCAGGTCAGGGTTAATAAGCTAAATCCCACTGATGTTAACGAGCTGTGCCATACACTCTGCGTAGTCCTTTCCCATAAATATTTACATGAAAACGCTGCATTGGTTAGTGAAAGGATACAGCAACATGGCCGCCAGCTGGACACGGGCCTCCTGACACATTTAAGTCTATGAAAAGATGTCCAAACACAAGTCAGTTTGTTACAAATGCTATGATTTATTATGAAAAGCATTTAATTACATTTGAAATGTATGTTTTATAACAATGTTATTAGTACTGCAATGGTTCAGTAATACATTGTTTAAAAATAATTTCTGAACTGTTACTTTTTTTGATAAATTTCTATAAAAATAAGTGTAAACTATAAAAAGTGATGGCTTTATGCCATTATTTAAACTAGTTTACTGTCCTGTCAAAGTCTGCAGATGAGTCATTTTGTCTGTTCTCCTCAGTAATACACATCTAACACTGGTTCACACAATAACACATACATCATTTTCACATCTTTCTGATAAATTACTTTAGTAAATAAAATCTGTTGTTAATATGTTAAGATTGTAAGCGTTAGTGTCACATTTTCATATTTTGCAGGAAATCTTTGACACACATATCATTCCACAAGCTGACAGAGACAAACTGACAGTAAAAAAGTACATGATTCGTTAGAAAAAAATAGTGAATAGTGCTTTCAGTGATAGTATTTTGATAGCTGTAATTGGGAATCCGAGGCAGAGGACCTTAAAAAGAAAGCTAGCAGGACACCCTCAGTAGCTAAAATAAGCTTCATGGCAAAAACAGCAGCTAATGGAAATTGTGTGTAATTATGTGTGTATCACTTGCATTGCTATAATTAGATCCGGTTATGTTACCTTGTACTCTGCGTATAAAAGAAGAGGCTAAAAGGGGTAATTGAAGGTCTCTTTAACATCAGTTAAAAGCATGTTTACGCATCTCTAATCATAAAAGGAATCACTGTAAGCTACTTGTGCTTGCTGTTTCCTCAAAGCATACTGTATATAATTTTTGTTTGTTTGTTTTAAGTCTATGCAAGACAGAAAACTATTAAACAAACACATAATAAACTAAAAAGTGGAATCATAGACAATAGAAAAAACAAGTGAAAGACAATAATCAAATGTTAAAAGGCTGGGGGACCATGTAAAAGTTCTTTGAGAAGTATTTGAAGGAGATTTTATTCATTTGTGAGGCTGATCTCAGACAATCCCAAAAGCTGAGGAATGCTTAACTGGTTTGAAAACAGCAGAATCTCTTTCTGGGAAGCCTGTATGTACTTTTCAGAGAAGCAGCAGCTGATTTTGTGTCGGTTTCAAATACTGTACCTGTCAATCACAACTCTGTATTATAGCTCTGACAGCCTCGCTCCCATCTCCTGTCATCTGCCTGCTAGGATTAATTCATGAGGTGTGACGCATGCCATCGTGCGGGCCGACTGTGAGCACAAGTTCACAAACATCCTGACTGATGGCAGTTCAAATACAGAATGGCAGTACATCACCTGACAAGGTATTAAACTCACTCTGGGCTCTTAAATTACCCGAGGCATTTAAATTATGAGGAGCGGTTATTGTTGCTGCGATGTTCCAAGTATGGCTGCTGGATGAGACATTTCTGAGAGTCTAACAAAGAAGCATTTCTCATCACTGGCTCGATGGTATGGGAATGTATTATTTGCAAGGATGAGACGATCTGTGGAAATGATGAGATTGCAGTGAAGATTTTAAGATGTAAAGCGGCAGCAGTGATGTGTGAAGGAGTCAGAGGAGTCAGACAGGCATACTGTGTCTGACTCCTCAGCAGGATATGTACTGTAAAACATATGTATGTGTGTGTGTGTGTGTGTGTGTGTGTGTGTGTGTGTGTGTGTGTGTATGATATCATAATGTTTTGATAGTGTGTGATGTCCTGAGCAATCATGCAGCAGTCTAGCGGTTGGCTTTGGCAGCAGAGATTAGCGTCTGTGCAGAAGGAAACTATTTTCTAATCATGTGGTTTGCGCCAAAGTCCTGTTTACAGACACAGTCCTATATGCTTAATCTCAGTGACGAGCGAATCTTTCGGCAGGCAGACACCTCGCATTCCTCCATTCAACATAACCAGAGCCATGCGGGGAGCTTGGAGGGCGATTAGACAGAATTAGCGTGCTGACGGATTGATGAATGGAACAGCAGATAGCCACTGTCCACCGATGCAGAGAATACTGACAGAAAGTGAAGTTACTAAAAAGAGGAAATGAGCAAACATATGTATGAAAATGTAAGATGCCATTAAAAAGACATAAAAAGTCAGTTTTGAGTTCAATGTTGACATTTTTCTTTACCAATTCAGGATTAAGATTTTGTCATTACATTTCGTGAAACTCCAATTTTGAATTAAATATGAGGTAGGTTAAAAGTAAGGTCCTTACATAAATGTTTCCATGCTATACATGGTAAATAAATATGTCAGTGGTATGTTGTAAAAGTCTAAAACACTGGTCAAAATTTACAAAATTCCAGTTTAGTTTAGTTTTGTGTTAAAAGTAAAAAATATATTTATACATAGTATCAAGTAAGATGAGGTAAAAGGTATAAATTAAAATTCTAAATTCTTAATCAAGATGTCAAAATCACAGGAAATAAAAGTGAGTAAATATGTTTTAAATAATCATGCAAATATTCTAACATTAACATATGGCTTAAAAGCTAAATTTAAGCATTGAAGACTCTAACTATGCTTTAAAGAGTCAAAATTATAGGATTAAGGTCAAACATTTAATTTACTTAATTTTATTAGTTTAAAGTAAGAAATAAAATTAAAAATGAAATTAAAATGTAACTATCACAGTTGTGTACTGATAGGGTTAACTTTATCAAGCTAGTAATATAAGGTAGAATTTTAAAAGCCTGGTTTCAAAACATTAGAATAATATGAAATGTTACACAAAGGGTTATTAAGATTATATACTTGCAGATAAGTGAGCGGAAATTTTAACTGCCAAGTGAATATAATGAGTTAAAATTGAAAAATATCAGTAATACTTAAAGTTAAAAATTTAGTCTTGATTCAGCAAGTCAACAATAAAAAGTTTCACACTGAAGTTTCATATTACCACATTTCAAAGTTTGTATTAAACGTGTGAATGAAAGAAAATAGATCTGAACGAATCAAAATGCCAAACTAATTAAAATATAATAATAATAATAATAATAAATGTTTAAAAAAAATGGTTTAAAATAATAAGAATCTTAAATTATTTAAACTTACTTACCAAGTTAAAAAAAATTTTTTTACAGTAAAACTTGAAAATGCTTACTTAAAGTCAAAATTTCTCACCACTAGTCTTCAGCCTGATAATAAAATGGTAGAGAACAGTTTGTGCAGTAACTTTAACAAACTGTTACCGTAAGCGCCGGGAGCCCAACACGATCAAATGACGCTGTCGGCTCATTTGGGGGGGCTGCAAGTTCAGGAGGGCTCAGGGGAGTCTGGATCAGACATCACTTCGTGGTACAGTAGCAGCTACAACCTTGAGGTTATTATGACATGACGTGTCTCACATTGTTGATCTTTTTCAGGCAAACAGCCCAACCATCCACAGCTTATGTAATTCCACCAAACTCCTAAGGGAAAGACATTATGAGCCTCAAGTTCTCTCTTTTTCTCATATTTATTTTACCTGCCTGACCCAAAAACAGATTTAAGGTCCTTCAGCACATCAACAATATAAAACTTCTCTTATTTATTCCTCTTTAGTCCTCAGAGTTCTTTGGGGAGATCTTTTAGTGCCTCAATCTCAATCTTTAATTAAAGGAAACCTATAATTTTATCATTCAATATGTTCCTTGCATCAGTTTTTCCCCCCCACTTAAACTCATATCGTTTTTCAGCCGCTGAACACAGACTGCCTCCTGACACAACATGATTAAAATCTAAAGGAAACTTTCTGCTGCTGGGGAACAATAAATGAACCATTTTTGACCTTGACAAAGTCACCCTCAGGTTCAGTAATTATCTGTAGGGCACACATTTGTGTATATTGTGGTTCAAGGCACAGAAATAGACTGTTACTATAACCCGATTTCTAATATGTTAGAAGAAGCACACATTTTTTACGCCACAGTCCTGAATTATAACAGCGTTTCAGTAATGTATTACCATACAGAGTGCTGTTTAACCAACTGACTCACACTGATTATATCTGATTATCCTAAAAAATATCCATGTGTGTCCTAACTTTATTTTATAGAGCTCATTTGTCCCACACAATCAAAATTGTCAATCATAGCCTCCTATTTTTGTCTGTTTAACACACATTTTTTAATTGACTTTTAAGTTATAATATTTACTTTTTTATTAAATACTTTTAAATATGTAATAGATTTTTCTTTGCCCTATTAACATTATTTTGACAGTATAATATTGGCATAGTAAAAGATTTTACTTGTTGTCCCCTAATTTTGCTTTAAGTCAAATGTGAAACTTCTCATGTTACACTTTTGACTATTTAACACAGTTGAAACATTTTTGTTACTTTTCTGACACATTTCACTTGATTTTTATTTTTTTTTTTGGCAGTCAGAATGTTGGCCTTTGAAATTGTAGTTTTTAAAAACAGAAATGTAACTTTTCCCCACATTTTTGTCAGTTTTAAGGCTAAAATTCATTCTACATCTATAACTTGGTGAGCCCAAAATTTTGTCACATTTTTACACAGCTGTAATTTTGAGTTTTGAGCACAATTTTTATATTTTATAATATTGGTGTAGTTAATCTAATTAGTATTGATTTTTCCAGTAAAAATGTATACTTAACCACTTAAAATTGATTTGATGTCATCATTTACTGAAACTGAAACTTTTTATCTTAATTTCTGAATATTTAACTCATATTTTTTAGTTACTTTTTAGTTACTTTTGTCTTAAGTCAAAATTTGGCTTTTTTGCTTAATATCATTTTAAACACTGTTTTGAATTGAATAAACATTTTAACTCAATTAAAAACAGTGTTTGAAATGATATTAAGCAAAAAGCCAACTCATTATTGTTGGCTTAGTCAATCCAAATATTGACCTTTCATAAAAATACAGCATCTATTTTGAGAAAACAGAGCATTACCTGATATGGCACCTGAAAATATTAAACCAAAACTGCAAATACAAATCTTTTAATGTTTGTGACATAAGTGAACCCTTCAGGCCTTCGCAAAAATATAAATACTTAGCTGGAGGTCCAATAATCAGCTCCAAGGGGGACAGATTTTCACTATATGGACAGAAATGGACATTTATATCCGTATGTCTGAGACAGTATTAATTAAGTAGACCAAGTTTTAAATTTATTTAATTCTTCAACTTCCACAGTTCTGGATTATAACAGCGTGTGAGTAATATCCTAAAAGCTTGCGTTTTTGCCTATGTGTGTCTTAATTCTTGCTCTCATGTGCCAGACTCGTGTATGAGTCTGCCCAGGCACTCATTAACTCCTGACTGAGTTTTTATGGATCCCTTCCTGATGAACACTGAGGTGATTATTTGGGTAAAAGGGCAGCGGACACTTCCAGGATGTGGAAATCATGACACTGCAAAATGGCGGCTTGTGGCACTGTAAAATGTGAGCGCGGTCTAATTTGTGAGTCTCAGACAGCCTATTAAAAATAAAACCCTCATCTAATACCAACAAATACGCTTCCAAGTCTAAGCGGAAATCTTTGCTCACACTCCCACACACACACACTCCACACACACACACACACACACACACACACACACACACACACACACACACACACACACACACACACACACACACATTCTTTATTAACAAGGTAAAAATAACCTGTAAAACAAAGAAGATTGTTTCCTCGTCAGAAATACTATGGTCTGAATGATCTGCACCGAGCGCAGGGAGGGTCCTCGCTTCATTTTGTGTGTCGTCACGCCTGTGTGCACGCACACCTGGAAATGTGTGTGTTTTGTGTTTTCTTATTGTAAGAGTTGTATTGCAACAGTACACCAGCTTGGCCCAGAGGCCCTTTGGCCCCCCACATCATCCATCTCTCACTTAGAGGGTCACGGAAGCTGACTGGCTGCTTTCACTGCTCTTCAGGATCTCCAGCTGATTGTAGAGGCCTCTCTTCTCAATCTGTATTTATGTAGTCCTGGCTTCCTCTCAGTCATTAAAGTTTATTGATTATTTTATTACATTTTGTATAGTTTGTGTGTTGTGTTGCACTTTAATAAATTGTAATTGTTCTTAATTTTGTTACATTTGAACTATTTTTTTGTCTTTTGAATTTATTGAAATAGTTTCTCGTTGGGTATTATTTGTTCGCTGTCTTGGTCACTTGTCATTCTTCCTTCTTCTCTGAATAATTTTGAACTTAACTAACCTACACAAAAGGTGCTGTGCAAATAAAGTTTGATTGATTGCCTGTTGGCTTGCGTTTCATGTGTTCTCGTATTACTCGAGCTCAGGTTTTTGGTTCCCTTTTGATTTTCTTGTTGGACGTGTGTTTTTGTCCTGCATTTCAGTCCTCTATCAGCCTATGAACTTTCCGATTGGCTAAATTTCTTTATTAAGCAGGGTAAACATGGATTACGATTTTTATACCATATTATGGAGACCTTAGAGCAAACATTTAGCTCCTAAAAGTAGTCCTAAATTTGATTCATTTATTTAATTGCAGAAATAAAAAAAACAACCTATAAAAGTCCTATGAAACAATGAGTCAGTCAGCTGTCGAGCCAACTACTGTATGAAACTAAATAAAGGAATAAAGGACTTTTGTTTGGGCTTTTACAGAAAAGGCTTTTAACCTTCATCTGTCTTTGGCTGAGTGCTGCGGGTGCTGCAGCAGAAAACTTGCACGTGCTTTAAGTTTCTTTGGAAAATGTATGAATTCTTGCGGGATCAGAAATTCCTTGAGGGCATGACTGACGGGAAACACAAACAGCAACCCAAAACCTGCCAAACCCCCCACAGTACAGCAGCAGGCCACGCCTGGAAACACACACACACACACACACAGATGATACTATTTTTCTCCATTAGGGACACCTTTTTTGTTATTATTATTTGGTCAATATTATAATCTCAGTTCTTTTTACATAATTAGAACTTTTCTACTCTCACTGAACACTGATGGTGGGTGAAGCTCAGGTGGCACATGTGACACCACGCAAGAGACTCCAAGCAACTCGGAAATAACCATCACCATTACAAGTCGACCATGTTGATTAAAAGATGAACAGATTAAAACAAAGAAAGGCATGTTCTGGTTATTGCACTTGGCCCAGAACTGTTTGGTGTCCAAACTGATGCGTACTCTGAATGGCATTACCTTGGCCTCCAATAACACTGTAAGGAATCTTGGGGTCATTCAGTGTGGATGTTAACCTCTACCATCACTGCTCAGCAAAACCTGTGGACAAAAAAGGGGTGTGCCTTATTTATAAGACAAGACGAAACAATCTTGGTAGCAAAACTTATCCTGATTAGATTGTTTCCAGAATTGTAATTGAAATTCAAATCTGTAAATCTAGTAGACACAAGTAAAACACACACAGCCTGCAGTCATCCATGTATTACATACCATATTCCTTCCGTGTTCTGTTGGTGTAACTAATCCCTCACTTCCACTCCCCTCGGTTCGGGTAAATATATACCCGCCCAGCCTGTCTGTCTGTCTGTCTGCCTGGCCCTGGGCCTGTTCTGCCCTGCCCACACACACACACACACACACACACACACACACACACACACACACACACACACACACACACACAGGGACTTCTCCTTTACATTAGTGTACAAGAGGGCTGTAATTGAGCTGGCATGGGCCAAGCAAAGACTCAGTGTGTGTGTGTGTGTGTGTGTGTGTGTGTGTGTGTGTGTGTGTGTGTGTGTGTGTGTGTGTGTGTGTGTGTGTGTGTGGTAAAGATCATGTGTATGAACATGTGGGAATTTAGTGCACAAAAGTCTGCTCCCACAGTAAACAATGCTGTGTGTACACATAATGGGATTTTACAAAGTGTGTGTGTGTGTGTGTGTGTGTGTGTGTGCAGTCGCCCGAGGGAAGACCTACCTAATAATTTTCAGGTTTGTGAGAAGCAGCAGACTGGTTATGATTTACCCACACAAAGCCAGTATAATGAGCAGCAGGGAGATAAATAATGTTAATAATGTGATACTTAATTAACTCCTGAGGGGGAGATGATTTTTTCCCACTGCCCCGCCTCACCCCCCCCCACATCACAGACAGGTCAGAAGTCAGTAATGGAGTAGGTGATACGCCCTGGGAAGCCACAGCCAGGTGAGGGAAAGGGGAACTTATATTTCAATCTTGAAAGTGAAAAAGAATGACACTTTGTATCTTTTCCAGGATTTTTAAGCCTAGGACATATCCACATAGGTTTTGGGTTTTTTTACGAGCTTTTCTGTGATTTAGTCAGGGATTTTCAAAAACTTCTTCAGGACCTTGTTGTTTGATCAGTACTGTTTGTCCACCATCTTTCTTTGTCTTGTCTTCCTCCCCTCACCCCAACCGGTCGTGACAGATAACTGACAGTTCTTCCTGTTAAAAGGGTGTTTTTCCCTCCCAATGTCACCAAAACGCTTGCTCCCAGGGGTCATATGATTGTTGTGGTTTTGTCTGTTTCTTCTTTGTATTATTGTAGGGTCTTTACATTACAATATAAAGCTTCTTGAAGTGACTGCTGTTGTGATTTGGTGCTGTATAAATAAAACTGATTTGAATTGAATTAAGAAGTCAAAGCCGAGTCAAAAACCAGCAGGTCAGTCTATGAAAAATCAATCACTGCCTCCAGCCTGACCCTCTTAGAATTAATAACTTCATTATATTTAATGAAGTCATGCAAATATTTACCTCATACTATGAATATATATATATTTTCTGAATTACACACCCCAAAAGGTTAAAATATGACCATATTATCAAATTATTTTAACACAAAAGGAATCAGGGCCAGGAGCTGAGTCTAGTATTAACATGCAGGTTAAAAGGAGAGTTTAGGATTTCTAAGTTTATGTAGTTTGGCTGCTTGTGGTTTGAGGGTTGGGTTTTTTAACTATGATGAGTTGTTGGTATTATTATAACACCTTTCCTTTTGAGTTTTTGTCCTTTGTCTGGTTGTTATCATTCTTGATTTCCTGCTGCTATGTTTTGTTTTTCTTGTTACCATGTTTAGCTTAACTGTCTTCTTAACTTTGATAGCTGTGCCTTGTATTGAGTTTTGTCATGATTGTGTTTATTTGTGCCTCTTTCCCAGTCTGTTCCCACTTCCCAATTTTCTGTCTATAGTCCTGTCTTCCCTTTAGCCTCACGACCTCCACATATGGAGGTTGTGAGGGGTGACAGTGAGGTTAGTCATTAACTGCTGACTGCGTAACAGGTCCTTTCTTATTGAATCCTTCTATTTTGATGGAAGACTTTTTCTGTACTATGTGGCTCCCTTTGAATGAGAGATAGTATACAATTTTGACAAAGCTCCAGGAAGCTCTAGCATCAGGAAAATGACATTTACAACATCTCATTGTAGATCAAATGTTTAAAAGAAACCATGATGTCATTTGTTGAGGAGTAAAGTTTCACAGGTCAGAGGTTGATAGTGTTAAGGGTTCAATATTGAGGAACGGTACAAGAGGTGTACCCTTCAATAGGCATGCAAAGGGTCTGACTTTGATATTGGAGACCACAATTTGCATCCATCAATCTTTCCCTAATCTAAACCACAACTGTGCTCTCACTGTAACCTGGAAACAAGAACATCAGCACTAATAGCAATGTCATTTATGGAGCACTTTCCACAAAAAAGATATAAAACCGAGAAATACCTCATCAAAGTGAAAGTTCTTCATAATCATTGAATAATATGTTTTCAGATGAGACGCAAACAAAGAAACTGTCTGATGTCCCCTGGCAGGTTAGCACCTTTCAACTAAGGAGGCCTCGTGTTTGTTTCTCGGCCTTGACTCAGGAACTACTTTCAAACGCCTACAAGAAGGTCTCACGCTGTTCTCCCACTCACATTGGCTTAACAGGTCGGCGACAGAGTCAAGAACAAACACCTCTTTTACTGTTACTGTGGACAAACAACTCTATGATTCATCTGTCTTCAGCACAGCATTAAAAGACCTCAGTGGCGATGACTTCATTGGCAAACTGTGTTCCTCTTTGTTTATTTTTGTAGTACAAGTGTGGTACTACTGAGTCTCCTGGAAATAAGGAACCAAAGAAAAGAATCATTCTCATTGTAATGTCTCACTGATGATGAGATAAAGAGCTAAGTAAACCAGCTACTGCTGGGATGGAATTTCTGTAGTGGTGGAACTTTTTCTGTCGTGGGATTTAGATGTAGGGATGCCCAGTAGCTGGAAATGTTCTGTAAAGGGGCAAAGATTAAGAGGTAAACCACACAGAGGGCAGTTACACTTTTTAATGAAAATATTAAACTTATTTAATTCAATACTACTTTTTAAAGTTTCTGAACTCCATGCCCACTTAGACATTTAATATTTCAGATCTCATTTTGCTAAACATAGAGCTCGTCTGCAAATGTAACTACACAGAATCCTTTAGCGTTACTCACATTTTCCTTGTGGTTTCCAGTGTTTGTGTTTAAAGGTTCAGCTTCTGTGACTCACACTCCTGTAATGTTTAATGACTCCCAGTTAGTGTTCATGTTCAGAGTTGTTGTTCAAATGTTAATGAAACTAGTCTTCCTGTAGCTGTGCGGTGTATGGTTCACATGATCGCCCCATACACCGCACCATGAAATACGAAATTTGCATTTATTGGATTTAACTTAAAGTTAAGTTGAGCTTTTACTTACACATATCGTGAGATTTATCCTCATCAAGTACTGTACACTCAAAAAAACTAGTCTTACTCGCCTGACTTATTAAATTCTGCAGTGTAGTTCATTTGTTGGCACCTTCGAGTGAAATCTGTACAAGATTTTGTAAAACTTTTTCCCTGATGAGATGTGAGTGCTGGTTGGTGGGCGCCATGCTGCAGTGAGAACACAAGACTACTTCCCAGCTCCCGCTCTTAACAAACTCCCCACAACCTCATTTCATCCTTCAACTCCATACTCGCCTCGAGGGATCCTGATCAATAATTCCACCAGACTGGAGCCCATAAAGAGTGAGCTGCGAGGGGGGCAATGCACATGGCGAGAGCCTTCAATGTGCTTCTTATGGTGGTGCCGGTAATGAAGGGGACTACAGTACATCTTTGCTCCAAGAAAGGCTTGCATCTATCAATTTCCAAGAAACCCTAAAAAACAGGCGAATGGTGTGACACCGCAGGACCTGAACGGGCTTCATGGGCGCTGTGGCTGCGACGCTTTGTCATCCACCCACTGCACATGAGCCGACTCGAGTCCAAAACTTGCGGAGTTAAAGGGCTTTAAAGTGACAGCAGTGATGTGTGCTCGTGTATTTGGCATACTGATCAGGGCCTTGAACTACTGTGTGGGAGAACTCCCAGGCCCCATTCATTATTCAGGAGAGTGTGAGAGATATCTGCTTCCCAGATTACTTTCCCTCTGAGATGAAGGCAAGAGAGAGGAAGACGAGAAGATGAAGATAGAGAAGCAGAGGGAGAATTAAAGGAAATGAGAATGTGGTTGCATTAAAATATGTACACTGGTGTTTCAAACTTCTTATTCATTAAAACATCAGCGTTTCGTTAACTTTAAAAGAGTCGGATGAAGCTGTTCTTATCTCAACTCTTGATGTTTGGTTGGTGGATGTTTGGTGCTGTGGCATGCATGGGCGGTGGTGGTCAGGGAGAGCAAAGAGGTCATAGATCCCAGTAAGAGTTCATGACCTGCAGTAGTTTACTTGAAGAACTTTAAAAATACTGTTTAATAAAACATAAGTTACACCAGAGAGGCGCAGAACCGAGTAAACTGGAGGTAAAGCAAATGTATTTAATGCTGAATTAAAGATGAGTTTATGCAATACAGAGGGGGAAAGAGATGCCATCAGAGGAGTGTCTCATTAGGTCAGTTTATCTGAGAAAAACTCATTTTCTGACTTTATTATTTCAATTTTGATGACATCATCTTGCTTTATTTTGGTTATCAGTTTTCTCTCTGTATCTCTTGCTTTTACTTCCTGTTTCTAGCCATCTCTTGATTGTTTTCACCTATTGTTAATTGTCTCCTTGCCCTCACCTGTGTCACTAGCTAATTATTCCTTTGTATATGCATAGCCCTGTGTTCCCGGGACATTCTCACAAATTAGATCAACTTTCAGTTTCTCTTTGTGGTTAAATAAAAAATATAGGAAAATGGCTCTAGCCTCTCCTGACACAATAGAGATAACCCAATTTCTCATTCATATCATCATTTTCGGATGGCGGTAGCTCAGGAGGTGGAGCAGGTCATCCACTGACTTTAAGGTTAGTGGTTTAATCCCTGCTGCTCTCACCTGCATGCCAAAGTATCCTTGGACAAGATACAGATCCTGATGCATCCACCATTGTATGAATGTTAGTGTTATGTTAATAAATATTTAGAACCAGGATTTCGTTGTGCTATGACGTTAACCTACTTTGGGAGGTTCCCTTTGTTTGTGTAGATTTTTATCAGGACCCTGGTGTGTGTTGTTACTGCAGGACGATGTTTGTGTTTCCACCTCCGTGTTTTTATTCCTGGACTCTGTTAAAGAAGCTTTGCATGAAAATAATCTGTCTTCATGTTACACCGGGGCTCGGTGCAGTTCATATTGTGTTAAACAAGCTGTTTTAGCTCCACCCCCTTAAAGCAAACTTCTTTCTGATTGGCTCCTATTAGTAAAAAAAGCTTCGAACATGTGGTGGGTGGGGCTTCTGTGCCTGAGATGACCATATTAGCTATATCCCCACTATATTGCATCATAAAGATCCAAGAACAGAAAAAACCTTGAATGTTTGAAGCCGTGTGTAGCCCGAGCAGAAGTGTTGTATCTACTCTGACCTTAATGTAACTCCACCACAGGAACAGGAGGCATGTGACAGGAAGTAACAGCAGAAGAGACCCACTCTAAACGCTTCATAACAGTATCTGACAATAACTGAGCTATGAGGCCTGTAGAAGATTGAGACATTTCAGATCAAATTAACTAAATTTAGTAACATCACATGTTCATTATGTGGCATCAAGCTGCCAGATCTGTAGTCAACTAAAAACACGGAGTCCTCTGAATGAACAGTGGGAGCTTTTTGTTTATTTCTTCTCTAGAAACAATGATGCTACCACAATATGCAGCTCAAACTAAGCTGGTAAAATCCATTTAAGTGATTTATTTTCTTTCCTGTGGTACAAAATGTCCTGTTTGCTTCTGCACCTGCCAGCAACTCTGCAACATGACAGAGAGTCTGCAGCAGTCTGCTTCACAATTGGATTGCAGTGAATATGAAAGGGAGGCTGCTTCTCCTGAGAGATTTGATAAAAGAGCCCAGAGATCTGAGGTTGAGCTGCACTTCTTAGGAGAAGGAAATAGGCAGGAGCTTTATATACATACATGTTTTTTACATCCTCAGCTGCTGAAGCTAGCAGCGCTTCGGTGCCGAGCTCTCAGCTTGGCAGCGGTTAATGTCTGTGTTTAAAACCTACAGATTAAAACGTACACGCAGGGCGCAGACAAAAGGTTTGATCTGCTCCTGAAAGTTGATCCCCTTGGCGATCTTTCCTGCTGAGCTTGAATCGACTCACACACCTGCAGACGTAAAGTTTAATGCACACACCAATACCTGGGGAATACACAAAACCAACACACGTGCACTCGTTTTGATGGCAGATAAAAGCAGATTACGACGACTCGTGCTGCTGCAACCAAGAAAACAGCTGTAGACTGAAGCAATCCAGAACCTTCGGTGGACGAGTGCTCGACTGTGATATCAGCAGGTCACGTTATTAAAAAGGAAAGACTTAAAGAAACACCTATAAAAACACTAACCATGAGCACACGGTTTGGCCCAAATCATCAAAGTTTTCAGACTGCAAGGCTCACCATTATCGCCAATGTACATCACCGATAAATTTAAATAAATGCCCCAGAGCTTTCCTGGTAATCATCAGCTTTCCTTCACTGACCATCCATGCTCATTCAGACCACACACACCGCAAAAGGTGTTTGTGAGGACCTTTTAAAGCCTTCGGTGCAACTAAGTGACAGTAATTTGAGGCATCATGTGTGGAAAATAACACAAATAAAATAAAATTGCCTGTGGTTTGCGTTGCAGGCAGTAATTCCGGCTTGGATTATGGATTCTGTTTGTGACTTTTATGGACAGAATGAAATGGACGGTGTCAGGTTTGGTGGAGGCTGTTATGGTTTGGGGCTAGCTTGGGGTTCGTTGCAGTTATTTTTCCACAGCAGAGGGCTACAGGTGGCTCTTTCCCAGGATGGTTCTTGCCTTTCAAACCTGCCTGTCATGATTAGTCGGCATTTTGAGATCCAGCTTGAGTCATGACTCTCCACCAGATTGTCATCATTCAGCGTGTTTCGATTATTACTCCTCGGCTCGTGTTGTTTCTCTGTTTTCGTAGCCTAGACTTATCTGTTGAGCCAATCACAAGCAACAAAAGCCTTTCCCAGGATCTCCAGGGTGGTCTGTATACCCTGAGAAGAGAACCAAGGAAACATACCTACCAATCACACCTACCTGCCACCTCCAACCAATCTAGCTTCTCTGAGTAACTCTAGTCAGTCCGTTCAAAATCGAGCCACATTGATACCCCAGTGATTCACTGGGTGTCGAGTCCTTGCTGCCTTCTGAATTTTGTGCAAATAAAGTTGTTGAACCGCACTCTCATCATGACTACAGAATCCAAAACAGTGTCAGGTGTCACGGACCCAGCTCCGGGGACTCGGGGTCCGTGAGCAGTGTGGACTACTGTTATAATTATTGCTGTTATTTGGTGATGTGTGTGTTGTCTGCACTGTTCTTGTGACTCCCCATCCTTGTATGTATAGGCAAGTGGGTGTGTCTGTGAGTGTGGCTGAGTACTGGGTTTCAGGTAGGCCTGGTGGGTGTGTCCTGTCTAGAGGATGGCCATACCTGAAGCAGATGATCACACACACCTGCAGCTAATGAAGCATCGTTGGGGAGCTTCTTAAGACTGTGGCTGAGCGTTCCTCGGCGTGGGATCGTTGTGTGAGACTCCACGTTAGTGTCGATAAATGTCAAGTCCAGTGAGTGCATGCCTGCGGTAGTCGAGTGTCCCGACAAGTTGCCTCTTTGTTATTTTCTCCAGGAAGGAGCAGGAAAGACAAGAGCAGCGAGCATGGGGTGCGGGGACACACAGGAGCGCAAGAGCACGGAGCAGGAACTTGTGGCTGAAGACACGACATGGAATTCAAGGGGAAAACACGGGGTTATTCTGTGAACTATTTACACCACTGTAAATAAACGCACTGCCTTCATCATTAAGTCCTGCATCTTGGGTCCTCATTCCTCTCATCCCCATGGTCTGCCACACAGATCGTGACATCAGGTCCTTGTTAACCACACTGTAGTTTGCATCTGTATCTGCATATCTCAGTAAACATGGGATTTCTAAACACAATAACAAATAAAGCTTTATCTTATCTTTGTTTTTTCACAGATGATTGGTCATGCTGGCTTTAAGCTCACACTGGAGATGTTTACAGTCCGACATGAAGGTCAGAAGGTCTCCCTTTTACTGCTGGAAAGGTCCTAAAGGACTCTACTCTTTAACCCGACATTAGCTATGTTTAAAATGTTTTTTTAAAACACAAAAGAACCAAACAAACATAAAATTCATATTCTGATTGCCCAGGGTTAAAGTTAAAGTTAGGGTTAGTGTTCCTGAGGTATATCTGTGTTTTTATTCTGCTCATTTGTGTCTGCATCGAGGTGAAGGTCAGAGAGCTTAACTTCAGGCAGAAGATGCATTGATGTGGTTGAGCCTCTGAACCAGACGCCTCCTCCTGAGGTGTTTCAGGGAAGTTCAACTAAGATGAGACCCTGATGTAAACCAGGGGAGAAGGTATTTCTTTGGCCATCTCTGCCCATCCACTTCTTACACTGACCCACATAAGCACAAGAAAAATGGATGGCTGGATGCTTCTATTTCATGTGATGGTATTCAAGTTTCACAGATCTATCCTGACACTAAAGGACTGAACTTGAATTCAAATTTGAGATACTTTGATAAGAAGGTCCTCTTGAAGACAAAGAACAAGCGAATCTGCTTGAAGCAATATAGGAAGATTAATCTCACTGGATTTGTAACACTCACACTGCCTCTGACAACCACTGAAAACAGCGAGATGAAGTTGGAGAGACGCAGGTTTGTGCCAGCTGCTGCAAACTCGGTTCTGAACTCGAGGCGAAAATGTGGTCTCAGAGTTTTTCAGATGCCATCAGTGTGCGGTGATGGGGGGAGAAATAAGCAAATCTGGAGCTCCTTTTAAAGTTTGGTAATCTGAGCGGTCGCACGCAGTCCCAGCCCACATCAGGGGAGCCCCGCTGAGTGTGAAGGCAGAGGGAAGCACAAGAACGCTGTTTATAATGCTAATGCTGTGCTACATATTCCTGTGGGGAGGATGAAGGAAATCTGTATGAACTACACGTGATTTTTTTTATATTTTAAATTACGATTTGATTGGAATTGTTCCATAAGACAACTCATTGTGAAAGTTAACATTTTCAGATATTTCAGGAGCGTTTCTGAACAAAATCCAATTTTCCACATCTGTTGTTCAGGTTTAGATTGAAACAGGATCAAGATACAGCCTTACTGTGAGGACTTCACTGGAAATATAAATGCTAATTATTTAATTAATGTATTGCGTTTACAGCAGATGCGATAAATTAATATTCTCTGTACAATTCATTTTTTTTTACCTGATTTTTGCATCAAAAATGACACAAAGTCATAATTAATGACAGGAGAACGTTTCAGAATATCTGTCATAGATAAAATAAAAAGTAAAGGTTTGAGAAACTAAACCGGAGACAAAAAAATAAGTCATAAATGTTTGTTTGAGGGTTAAAATGTAAACCACAAAATAAATTTTTGTCAGTCACAGCCTGAAACCTGATTCTCTCGTGTGAAAGTGCTTATACATCCTGACACCACTGCAGTTTAAAAGGAATCTTTGTCTTGGCTATTTGTTATCTGACACTTACAGCAGTATCAGTGTTGGGTAGAAATATAAGCTACATACTATCCTGCAAAACAAACAATTTCTTTTCTCTTTGGTCTGTTTGTGTGTGTTTGTGTAAATGTTATTTTTATAAGAGAAAATGTAATTTTTATACAGTATTTATTAGACATTCTTTACAAAATAAACAAAAACAATGTTAAGCACTCATTTCATACATAGTAAAACACAGAGATAAGATTTTATGTGAATCCTGGACTATGCAGTAAGTTCCTTTCAGATTAAATGTTCTCGATATACAGGACATTTAATGTGAAAGGAATTTACGGACAGGAAGAAGGAACGAACAGAACAAATTGGGTTTCCTGCAGCGGTCAGGCAGCCTCTGAACATTAAGTCAGATTAGAAGTATGAAATACAGCTCAGACTAAACGTGCAGGTAACAGCAGAATATCATAAAGCAGCTTCTCACCTGTGGAATGTGTGTGTGTGTGTGTGTGTGTGTGTGTGTGTGTGTGTGTGTGTGTGTGTGTGTGTGTGTGTGTGTGTGTGTGTGTGTGTGTGTGTCTGAGCCTCACACTACTTCTTTCTCCATTTGTTCTGCAGCGCTGCTCTCACGTCTGATCAGAGGAGCTGCTGAGTGTCTATTTGAAGTGTCCTTGAGCAAAGCACGAACCACTCACCTGCCCAAGAGAGAGCGAGAGAGAGAGAGACAGAGCAAGTGTGTGTGTGTGTGTGTGTGTGTGTGTGTGTGTGGTAAAGTGACTTTAAAAAAGTGTGTGTACAGCTGTTTGGATCTGAGTTTCTTAATGTGCTGCTGCAGAGCTGGAAACTTTACGCAAGTGTTTGTGTCAGCATTGTAATTTTTTCTGTGTGTGTGTGTGTGTGTGTGTTGTATACAGGATTGCAGAAGTGTGTTTTAAGCCTACCTTATAGCGCTGTTTATACGATTCAGGGTGTCCAAATTGCTTTGTGCTGTACCTTTTGTTTGTTTAGGTGTTTTGTTTGTGTGTGTGTGTGTGTGTGTGTGTGTGTGTGTGTGTGTGTGTGTGTGTGTGTGTGTGTGTGTGTGTGTGTGTGTGTGTGTGTGTTATTTTTAGGGCAGCAGAAGCAGCAGAGGAACGGTTTGGAGTGTTTTAACAGGCTTCGTCTGTTTTCCTGTTTGTTTGTTTGTTTTTTCAGGTGTGTGTGTTTTTGCGGGGGGTCAACCTGGAGCGCGTGAACACACACACTCCTCGTGTCCGCACAAACACCAGCGGCGTGAACAGCTACAGCGGTCGCCTCGCTTCTGTCGCCATCCGTCTGTCGCGTGGTTGATGGCCCATCACCTGTCGCCGGGTGGATGGTGTGGGGACATCTGAGGAAAGACAGAGATGTGAGGAAAGAAACTGAGACCGAATTAAACATTTCTTAGTGTCTCAGCTTGTGTGTTGTTTCAAAGATGGCTTGCAAAGGATGCTGGGAATGAAAACAAAGCAGATAACAGAAACGACAGACGAAGGAGAGCGGAGGAAAAGAACACGGAGCTGTCAAAGAGCTTTTAAAAACAGCATCCTGCTGCTCTAAACACCCACCGTGGCAGGAAGTCTGTATTATTCCACAGCTAAAAATAGTCCCCATTCTATATCCTCCTGTTTGCCCATCTTGTTTTGGAAAAGGCTTTTTTTAACCATTTAAATCTTGAGGACCAACCAGCAGGCTCATCACTGACAGATGGTCCAATAATAAAAAGTACTTGGAGGATAAAATCAGTCACATCTGAGCAAAGTTCCCACCTGATCCTCTTGTCTTAACTCACAGTCCTTTAAAGGATATTTGAGTTTCATTTAAACTCTGAAAACACTCGCAGATAGAAGATGACCCTGGTAACCAAATGCAAGCATTTCATGCTCCAAGTGACCCACAGGGTGATGGGAGCCTTGAAGGTTTACTCATAAGTTTCCTTCAGTGAAAACAGATCTGCAGTTTATTCAAACTATGATAGATTCATCATATTAAAAAAGAAATGTGTTGAACAGAGCATTTTCTCTTCAGACTGTGACTCTTGGAGTGGGTGAAAAACAGTTTTTAATGGATCTTAAAGTGTTTTCATACCTGAGAACTTCATTTAGACATCTCCTGTACTTACGACACCATGATGGCTCAAACATGCTGAAAAATCTCTACATTTCCCACCCGTGTGTACGTTCATGGCCTCTAGCTAAAATAAATAAAACATTCACAGTATGAAGGTTAAAATTTTGCATGGTTTCAGTAAATATGCTAAAGTAACTTCACATAAAAATCAGCTGACTCTCAATGATCCAATAATGATGTCAGCCTTATCCTTCTATGATGCCATGTGATCATTTCTTCACCTGGCTTTCACATCATGGTGGTATTTAATAAAAGACTGGCCACTAACAGCCTTTCTTTAGTCTGATCGCTGTATTTTAATTATAATCAACAGCTGAGGCTGCAGGGCTTTTATAAAGAAACAAAATGAACACAGAATGGAGAAGTGCTAAACTGACCAAAAAGGTTTAGTCTGATGAGCCAGAATCTAAATACCTGCCTCACTTCATGTTAGTCCCTCTGAAGGCGTCTCAAAGTATCACAAGCTAATGCCTGAATTAGGTTGTGACTTACGACGTAACCAGAAACCCGTCTTAACCCGACGCCCTGACCTTCCACGTAACCTGACGTGCACCTCCTGAGAAATGTAAATTCTACATAATTTACCGCCGGATGCTCCTAGCACAACCTAGGTCTCAACTGATGTCGAGAGGTGACCGGGCGTTTGCAACCGTAGCACCTACAGTCATGGCCAAAAGTTTTGGGAATTACATAAATATTGGAAATTGGAAAAGTTGCTGCTTAAGTTTTTATAATAGCAATTTGCATACACTCCAGAATGTTACGAAGAGTGATCAGATGAATTGCATAGTCCTTCTTTGCCATGAAAATGAACTTAATCCCAAAAAAACCTTTCCACTGGATTTCATTGCTGTCATTAAAGGACCTGCTGAGACCATTTCAGTAATCGTCTTATTAACTCAGGTGAGAATGTTGACGAGCACAAGGCTGGAGATCATTATGTCAGGTTGATTGGGTTAGAATGGCAGACCTGACATGTTAAAAGGAGGGTGATGCTTGAAACCATTGTTCTTCCATTGTTAACCATGGTGACCTGCAAAGAAATGCGTGCAGCCATCATTGCGTTGCATAAAAATGGCTTCACAGGCAAGGATATTGTGGCTACTAAGATTGCACCTAAATCAACAATTTATAGGATCATCAAGAACTCCAAGGAAAGAGGTTCAATTCTTGTTAAGAAGGCTTCGGGGCATCCAAGAAAGTCCAGCAAGCACCAGGATTGTCTCCTAAAGAGGATTCAGCTGCAGGATCGGAGTGCCACCAGTGCAGAGCTTGCTCAGGAATGGCAGCAGGCAGATGTGAGCGCATCTGCACGCACAGTGAGGCGAAGACTTTTGGAAGATATCCTTGTGTCAAGAAGGGCAGCAAAGAAGCCACTTCTCTCCAAAAAACCCCCCATCAGGGACAGATTGATCTTCTGCAGAAAGCATGGTGAATGAACTGCTGAGGACTGGGGCAAAGTCATATTCTCCGATGAAGCCTCTTTCCGATTGTTTGGGGCATCTGGAAAAAGGCTTGTCTGGAGAAGAAAAGGTGAGCGCTACCATCAGTCCTGTGTCATGCCAACAGTGAAGCATCCTGAGACCATTCATGTGTGGGGTTGCTTCTCATCCAAGGGAGTGGGCTCACTCACAATTTTGCCCGAAAACACAGCCATGAATAAATAATGGTACCAAAACACCTTCCAACAGCAACTTCTTCCAACAATCCAACAACAGCTTGGTGAAGAACAATGCCATAAGGCAAAGGTGATAACTAAGTGGCTCGGAACAAAACCTTGAAATTTTGGGTCCACGGCCTGGAAACTCCCCAGATCTTAATCCCATTGAGAATTTGTGGTCAAGCCTAAAGAGGCAGGTGGACAAACAAAAAAACACTAATTCTGACAAACTCCAAGAAGTGATTATGACAGAATGGGTTGCTATCAGTCAGGATTTGGCCCAGAAGTTGATTGAGAGCATGCCCAGTCGAATTGCAGAGGACACTGCAAATACTGACTCTTTGCAAAAATGTCATGTAATTGTTGATAAAAGCCTTTGAAACTTACGAAGTGCTTTAATTATATTTCAGTACGTCACAGAAGCAACTGAAACAAAGATCTAAAAGCAGTTTAACAGCAAACTTTGTGAAAACTAATATTTGTGTCATTCTCAAAACTTTTGGCCACGACTGTAGACTCTGGAATAACCTCCTTGTCTATCCAGTCACGTCACATCTTTTTACTTTGGTTTTTGATTCTAACTAGTTGGTTATCTGGCTTGTTGTGTTGTCACCTACTGTTTTCTTATTGTTTTGTTTCAATTGTCTCGTGCTTTTACTGACTGTGAAGCACATTTTGATTTGATTTGATTTGATGTAACGACACATCAGGCTGGCACAGCCCACAATGAGTCTGATTGGAAGATTACGGTGTATGGTTAAGACGGCTTTCTGATTACATCGTAAGCTACGATGAGGATTTCCCACTGAAGCATAATTCAGGCACATTATGTCAGGAAAGAAGGAGACAGTTGGAGCCGACATGGATCAGCTAGCATAATGCTACCCTTTGATTTCTGCAGACAGCTAGCAGCTACAGTCAGCTATGATGCGATCCACCTGTCAGTCACAGAGGCCACCCCCCTAATAATGCAAACTTCAAGCCTGAATACATTTAAAACAGGTGAGTTGTAAAAGTATCCGAACATCTTTACAGTTGTTATGATGGGAGAAATTAGCTACAGAGACCAAAACAGGTGGAAAATTTAACATGGGCGTTTATGGGGACTGACTCACTGGTGAAGCCTCAAGTGGACATTAGAGGAACTGCAGGTCTCCAGATGTTCCTGTTGGTTTCTCAACAACCTGCCATCTACAAACAGATGTTTTTGGCAGACAAAAATCAAATAACAGAAGAAGAGGAGAAGGCCCGGGCTGACAGATACAAATTCATGGTCATTACAAAGATGCTGATTAGCAGCAGGAAGGTGGCTCGAAAGGAAGTGTCTTTAAAAAACCTAAAAAAGTCTATAAACTCATCCTTCCTTTCTTCAGAGAACCCCTCCAACATACACACACATGTTGCCTTATCTCGTCTCCTCTTACCTTATTCCCCTCTGCTTCCTGCTCCCTCTCTCCTTCCTCTGCCCCCCCACAACCTGCTGGGAGCTCGTTATGGCAGCTAAAGAGCTAGACCCTAAAATCAGCATTTCACCGTGTTCCCACAGTCTGCCCAAACCAGTCCTAAGGTCAGAGGTCAAAATTAAATGCATCCAGACTCTCTGGGAATCCAGTGGGCAGCTTTCGTGGTTGTTTGCTGGCGGTGGAAAAATTATTGTGGGTTTCTGCTGCAGAAAGTGCAGAAAACTCCAGACTTTATTGACACAAGTGTAGTCGTTACCGGAGAAATAATCAAACAGAGTCAGACAAAGGCTCCATTTTCCTCGCCAAGACGTTTGAATCCGAACATCATTGCTTTTATTTTTTTGATTACCGCGCACACCAAAACACCTACAGAGCCCAACAGCACAATAAATCCGCGGCTGAGGTTTTTTTATTGTCTCATTTAGGAGCGATTTCAATAACTCAGTTTGTGCGGCTTGTTTGCTAAAAGTCAAACAGCAGCTGCGGCGAACGGAGGGACAGAATCCACTCCGAGAGGGAAAATGAAGCCACGGGGACGAAAAAAGCCGAAGAATTTAAAAATAAAGGCCGAGCCATTCATTGTAAATCTTCCAAGCAGTGAGCTTTCTCTTCATAAGTGCCCTTCATTGATCCTGCCGGTCGGCGGCAGAGTGCTACACATCCACCCCCATCTCTCCACCTCTGTCTCTTATCCCAAACGCAGCCACAAGTCAACAGCTCTGACTGCGTTTTTAAGTGCTCCTCCAAAAAGAGAAGGGTGTGTGTGCATGTGTGTGTGTGTGTGGCGGTTTACCCCAGCGGCTGCATTCCTTAGCCCCCGTTAGCATTCAGCCCACATAGGTCATGGCCAGCAGCCTTTTGTGTTCGACCAGCCTCGCTGTCACTGCAGTGCCGTCGCTGAGTGTGTGTTTGTGGATACAAATGGGAGAGAAAGTCAATGGCAGCCACACACACACAGTTTGTTGGTGAGCAGCACTCAGAAACAATCAGGAAGCTCCAAAGGCTTTAACAAAAAAAACTGTTGAAAGAGTCACATGGTTGCTCACAAATGTCAACCAGAAAAGAAAAGAAGGGAGAAAAAGGGAAGTCACGGCTCAAGTTAGAGCAGGCTCGTCTTCTCGACATGACTTTGGGCTCTTTTGTGTAACTTTGTGTGGCTTTTCCAGTATTTCCAGTATTACTTCAACCAAAAATCCCACTTCAGCCTGTGGACTAAAAGCAAAACCCCTGACCCTCCACGGGTCACCACTGGCCTGGTGGATGGTTAGAGGTTGAGACCATTAGACTGCCTGGGATAAAAACAAGAAAACACAAATATTTCAGAAATCAGTCACAAACTTGTTCAAAGCTAAGAAACCATTTTGCTATTTATCAGGCAAATAAACTGAAATCACACTTTTACACTCAAATTGAAGCCGGCACCCTGAACTTCTCTGAGAAACTAATCAAGGAAAACATTCAACCTCTGAAACAGTTTCTGCTCATGAATGCAAGAAAATAACTGCAATTTGGCATCTTAATTAAAAAAAATCAAACTGTGCCTTACAGATTTTTTCTGCTTTTTGTAAAACTGTAAATTTGCAAATTCATGGATAACAACAATAATTTTATTTCAGCAATAAAAATATAATATTGATTAAAGCGCTTGGACAAATGGGTCGATTAACCATTACAGAAACATAAAAAAATGACTTTAGTAATACCAGTACTGTTAATTTAGAAGCTGAGATGTTTTTGTTGCTTCATCTGGTTCCTCATAATTTGTAATTATTCAGCTCAACGCTTCTCTGGTGTATCTGATGTTCATCTCCTAAGAGCGCACCTACGGTTCGGTCAAACCCTGGATGGGTAACCAGAGACCTGTTGCATCATAACAACCTGCTGCAGCTACTTGTGCTTCCAGTGCCTGGAAAGAAACTGGCAAGATCCCTGTAATAAGTAAAAGATAGAATAAAAATGGCAGCAGTCTTAGCATTTAAAGGAAACTCAGAGGTTCTTGGCTACTCGTCATTAATCTGACTGTACTTAATGAAGGTTTCCAGGTTTTTCCCTAAAAACCCTGTGAGATCCAAATCTCACAAGACAAATAAAAATCACTGACAAACGTCAAAACTATTCACATTTTCTCCTAGAAGTCCTTTTTGCTTCTCTCTGTAATGCAGGCTTAGGGCGTCCGCACAGCGGTGACTGACAGAGATCTGGTGACGCTCAAGAGCAGTCAACAACTTCTTGTCACAATGGGCGAAGCGGGGCGGGTCCTAAAAAAATTTCAAAAGTATGATTGGAGTAACTGAATCAACAAAGGATACTGCTGATGGATACTGAGGAGGTGGTAAAACCATTAAAGGGTTACCTAGGAAACCACAGCCTTGAAAGGTGACAAGTACCAACCATCACCCTATAAAGCAATGCAAAACAAGTAGTTAAAAGAGCGCAACTGTCCTGAAGTCGAGCCTTTTTTTATCACTGGCTGATGCAGACCACCCCACCCCAACCCTAAAGACTCCATAAGCTAGTATGTGCCAAAGACGTGGAGGTAGGTGGTCAAAATGTGAACCCACGTGATAAAAATATGGACCAGATCCAGTAACATGGACTGACAGCCAAATACATGCTAAATAAGTCATATGAGGCACCTGTGAGCCTAAATGGACAAAACTAATGGTTTTTTCCCTAGACAGCTACTTTGGGTAATTATGCCTCAGTAAAAGCAACCAATCAAGTGAAAGAGGAGCCTGCGTTTGACTGAGTTTTAACAGCTTTATCTTGGTCCGAAAAGTCAACATTTCATTTTCATTTATTTATTTATTTCACACTTCGTACAACAATTCAAACAAACCAATCACACTTTCTATCAAAAAGCACTACAACCATGTGTGAAAAGGAGCAGGAAGAAGAAAATATTCTTATTAAACCCTGCCCCCTATCTATCATCGGTTAAACGCAAAAATGGCCTGAAGAAAAGCCCAGATGTGTGCTAACATGCTGCCGTCCAGGTAACAATCTCAGGCTTTGAGTAAAAAGTGGTGAAGGAAGTAAAAAAGAGCAGGACGGTGTTTGAGAGCATCCCTCGGCAGCAACAACAGCCTGAATCTGACACCAGAAGAAGTCTTTACATTTCATCACCTCATACCTGTCCTCAGGTGTGTTTCTAGCCGACATTAAAAAGACGTGGCTGAAGTGCCGATTGTGAAACGGCCGGTTTGAATCCCTCCGAGATCCCCTGCAGTCATTCTGAACCACAACACAGGATTGCCAGCCAGCTCATTAGCATCGCCTGGGTCTATGTTTCACTGTAATATGCATTAAGCAGCTCTTCTGTAACAACAGGCGTGCTGTGTCATGGTTTTGTTAGTCAGGAGAGGTGACTAAGTTCAAACTCATTGAGCAGCTCCCAATGTGACCCTGCAGATGTTTCATGTTTGAGGCTACACAGATTTAAAGGAACTGGCAGGTTAGCAGAGGCTAATGCAGCAGTTAAAAGAGGCATTTAAGAGCACTTGGATATCTGTGTTCTCCTTGTGAGGAAGCCTTAACCTTACGTGACCTCTCGCCGATTCGTTCTCTGAAGAGGCAGGATGTTCACCACTAACAGAAGCTTTTACCTCACCGCTCTCATTTAACTGTTTTGCTGCTCCATCAACAGCGGCTCGAAGCTTTTTTATTTTGGCGTGTGACTCATTTCCCATCTCTGCCCATTCATCAGCCATTAAACACACTAAATGGCTGCACAGCACATTTCCCCCGCCGCCGTAATGCGCTCGGCTTTGCGGGAGATGTGACATTGTCCCTCCTGACGGCCACATTGTCTCGCAACATTACACACAAACACATACAAGTAAATGAAACCGACTAAGAGACGGATCCTGTGATCGTTTCACTTCCATGTGTGATAAACGCTCTCCTCCTCCTCTTCCTCGCTTTCCTGCTCTTTCATTTCCAAATCATTTGTTTCCAAAGGCGCGGCGTGGCTGCAGGAGCAGCGGCGTCTGCGGGTAATTGGGTTCAAAAATGACATCTCGCTTTCAGGAGTGACAGACTCGGAGCAATTTGTTCTGCCTTTGGTGAGGGTGACATCATGGATGTGCACTGGACAGATAAGGGAGCTGGAAACACAGCCGACGGAGGAGCCCCCATATGAACTAATGAGGAGAGCCATTAGTATATCACAGGAAATGTCAAGGAAGAAAGTTCACAGGGGACGGGAAGGCACAGTGGGAATAGAGGCTGTCTTTGTAGTTTCTGAGAACCGTTGAATATAAAGACATGCTTTACTCCTCGCTGTGTGAGAAAGAAAAACTATCAGCACTGTAAACATACAGAAACAACACAAGCTCTGAAAAACCATATTCATGGCAGTCACGGCCTTTAAGTGAACCGTTAGCAGGCTGGCTTGGCTGTGATGAAGCCACAAGTGTCAGATAAATCACGTGTAGATGGGCCATGCGACAGCTGCAGGACATTTTCTGTCCCACCCTTGGATTTGAAAATAATCAATGCACAGAATGCTAAAGGAGATATTTTTTGTGTAAATATCACAGACGCTGAGACAAAATGTAAAGCTGGCTGTTAAAAAAGTGCCTAAATATTATTTAAAATATAGAATGACTCATGGGAACCCCACAAAAATGGCATTTTCACTGCTTTATAACGATATCGCATGTTAAATGTAACAAGAAAGCTAAAATTAATAAAAAATAATCCAAAAACACACATGATGCACTTTTGATGTGAGCATTAGCTTCGTGTGGGACTAATAAAGGTTATCTTATCTTATCTTATCTTATCTTATCTTATCTTATCTTAGATCAATTAGCATGTTTAATGACTTTAGCCTTTTCTTCATCCCCGGGAATCAAATACTGATATTTTGTCATTTTATATTTATGGTTATAGTGAAACTGATCGGTCACCCAAAGCTTCTCACAGATGGATGCTTGCGAAGGACCTGTTAGCATGATCTTTAAACCCACTGGATAGGCTTAATATTTTGCCATGCATGGTTAAAAATGTGATGGGATGTATTTTAACTTAACTTTAACCTCAAACTTTTCATGCATGTAAACACCTAGTTTTTGTGCATAAACCCCCCTTAAAATGAAAGAAAACACAATAAAACTGTAATAACAAGAACAAAGCCCAGATAGGACACGAACATCCTGCTTCCCTGTCTGGTAACCTTCTTCAACATCCCCCTTTCAGCTCCTGAATCTAGACCTCAACTCGCTCTTTAAAAGAGGACTGCTATTATCAAATGTATGCAACACAAACCTAAAAGGTCTCGAAACTACTTTTAGTTTTTTAATCCTTCTGTATAACTGTTCTGAAATAAAACACAGAGTATAAAGAGGAAGAGGATTGTCCTCACACAATGCCGTTTCTCATCACTGAAGCCCCCCGCATGCAGCACTTTCTCTGTTCAGAGGGAACAAAGCTCGGTAGATTGCTTTATCTTCTGTGTGGGCTGTCCTTTCTATTCTTTGGTGCAGTTTTATTGTGACCAGAAACCAGTTATGACTCTTACTTTGAATGTGCTTTCTAACAAAGGGATTCCCCTTAGTGTGCAGTAACAAAAGTGTTTGATTCACCACAGTCACATCCATCCATTTTCTTTTTATCTGTATTATAATTTATATAAAATGAATATAAAGTCCTGGTCGTGCTGTTCCTATATTGTATTGCATTATAACATTTCCCTCACACAGTTCGGAGAAGACAGGGCATGGAAAGAATGATATTAGTTTGGGAGCACAAATACAGCTTCTGCTTTCTATTTCTCCGCTGAAAGCTGTCCACTCACTGGGTAAAAAATCTTTATATGGGAGATCCAGTTCAGCTCCCAAATAGAGAACATTTCCTACATGTCATTTTCCTACTCTTTCTACTACAGACAATATATAAAGATGGCCATAAACATTGATTAGTAAATTATCAATCTGAGATCTTTTGGGGTCACCATCTGAGTGTTTGGAAACCGTACATCTGGATCTGACTGTGGAACTGAAAACACTACGTACCCTGGATAATCCTTCTTCCTGCCTGTAATAATGACCATAATCTACAATAATGTTTCATGGCTTCTTAACAACCCAAAAACTTCTCGCAACCACGGGTAGGACAACTCCTCCCCTGCAGGCCATTAATAAATGGATACTTCTGCATTGGACTGTCTTTTCAGACCCATCTTTTATACTCAGTGTTTTTGAATGAGACCTGGTTTGAAACATATTTTTTCTGTTATTTATGCCCATGATAACTGTTTAAGTATAACCAGTCCACAGTCTTAGTAACATTAATGGCCAACACTCCTTTTTAAAGGAACAGTCCAATCAAAAATGGAGGTTTTGTAAACCAGTACATAGTTCATGTCCTCTTTGGGAGCTGATGTACCTATTCATAAGATTGACCATGTATGTTGAAGCATGTCTGTAAAGGGAACCCAGACTTGGTGGACAGTGATGTTTTATTGCGTCTTGAGCTGGTTTAATGTTGTCCTAGGATTAAAATGACACCCGTGGGTTATTGAAATGCTAGGACAATGGAAAGGCCCGAACACTTTCATTCTTCATGTGTGTTTTCATGGGTTTGATTGGGTATTTCTGTGAATGTTGCACATGCTGAATGTGTAGGATAGTTTCTTTGACGTGTCTGTGTTCAGTGGAGATGGTGGTCATCCGGGTAGAGAGTCTAATAACAGTGTCTTTAAACTTCTTTAGGAGCTTGTTGCCAGTTCTCTGATCTCAGCGAAGGGGTTGGTGGTGCTTTAGTAGACTTTCGTCACGGTTTCTAGAGGACTTTGAAAACTTAAATAAGAGTTATTTTTTACAGTTTGGTTAAAAGATTCAGTCATGGTTGATGAGATTTGGAATCTTGGATCCATCACTTTATGGTACCCAGTGTGTTAATCTCTTCACACCCACCAGGTCATCAACACTTCAATAAAAACTGAGTGATGAATTGAACCCAAACCAACCCTAGGCAGATCAACAGTGATCAGGATGTTAAGATATCGATAAGCAAGTGTCTGCTGTAGTGAGATCTAGCTTCCACCAACTGCGCCTTATCTCTAAGCCGCATGAGGACCTGGAGAAGCTTATTCACGCTTTTGTGACCTCCAGGTTGGATTATTGTAACTTCTTGTACTAGGGTCTTCCCTCTTCTCTTCTTCTTAGACTGCAAACAGTCCAAAATGCAGCAGCCCGCCTCTTGACTGGTACCAGGAAATTTTGCCCTATTACTCCTGTTCTAGCTAACTTGCGTTGGCTGCCCATAAAGTACCGTATTCAATTCAAAATATTACTCCTTACATTCAAAACTATTAATAAATTAGCGCCAAGTTATCTTAGTGAACTTCTCAAATCACATACTCCTGCTAGAACACTTAGATCTGCCACTCAACTACTTCTGACCCAACCCAGATCTCGGCTGAAGTCCCGGGGTGACCGTGCGTTTGCTCTGGCTGCGACCTCCACGCATCTGATTCCATTGCACTGTTCAAATCACGACTAAAAACCCACTTATTCAATCTTGCCTTTCCCTCTAATTAATATTTCTTTTATGATTTTATATTATGCACTTTTATGCTCATTTAATTTCTTGTTTGCTCTGTACCTGTTGCTTTCCTATGTATCAGTGACAGCTACCTGCTTGCATACTTAGTACTTGCTTTGGTCCTATTTCTATTATCTTCCTTCTGTTCTCTGTGTTACTTGTTAAGCACCTTGGCATACCCTTGGTTTTTAAGTGTGCTTTATAAATAAAGTTTATTATTATTATTATTATTATATTAACATGCGACACCAATAGTTCTTGAACAAGTTGACAGTTTAAGACTTCCTGCCGCTGCCAGAGAAAGGTTTATACCTGCACTACACCACATATGGGCAAAATGCGCCTCAATAACCATCTCAACCCAGCCTTTAACAGAAAAACAGATCAACCCCACACACGGTGGAGTATTTTCTGTGCGTATCATTGCACTGTAACCTCAGATTACACCGACTGATAAAGCCGCACCACCATTCCTCTTGTGAATGTGTGGCCCGGCTCTCACAGTGTTTTAGTTATGTCAGTTCCCTGCTCTAAACCCTCATACTTTTCTCAAAGGGTGATCCAGCCGGTACATGCCACGATAAGTGTCGTGTCCCCCGAGGCATCTGACAATCCCAGTCTTTGTGCATTTACATGAGAACTGAGTGTTTGTGAGGAGAGGAGGAAGACGACGGTGAGAGAGAAGCCCTCTGATCAGAAGTCTTTGAAGAAGAAAGGCTCTTTTCTGTGTATTAGTCTCCAGCGCCTCGCATCACTCTCGCAAACACACTTCCAGCCCCGGAGCCATTCCTGTGATATCACACCAATCTAGCTCACCTGCCTGTCCTTGCTTCTCTCTCCCTGGAAGCGCTCTTTATGTGTCCTAGTTAATATGTGCTTCACTCCTGTTCGACTCCAAAAACTGACACACCACTACAAACCGATAAAACGCCGTCCCTGTCGGGCTGAGAGCTCTCCTCTCTCCTTCCTCCGTCACGAGAGCTTGTGTGCAAATGTATGATTTATGAAAAACAGATCTGCATTTAAAGGTGAGGATTAGCATCAATGCAGGTGGTATGGAAAGACGTGCTTCATCAGATTGCTGTCACACAGGGGCTTACTGTCATTCCCAGACAGCTTAAGGTGAAGAAAGATGGAGTTTGTGGAACGACTTCATCACTGAGCTCAGAATCAATACGTCTTCCTCGCTGCAGGGAGAGCACAGGCTGTGAAATAGACCCTATTCACACAACACTGCCAGCCGGGATTTGTCGATATCTCCATATTGCTTCCAATTGTCCAGATGAGCCTGCGTCACTGAAGTTGCCTTGGATTATTTCAGCAGAATCTGGTCGGGAAAATATTATTTAGATATTAAAGTACTTTAACCATACAGTCCTTAAAAGCAGGTGGATACAAAAAAAACAGAAAAAACTGATCAGCACTGAGCCGTGATAAGGCAGGACCTGCATTTAGTCTGGATTTGGCCCAAACGCTGACATCCAGCACACCCCAGAGACCTGCAGGAGTTATGAAGAAGAAGGGACCACACTGTAAATACAGATTCTTTGTCTTTACCAAGAGCAAACACAAGCATTTGATCAGTTTCAAAGTTAGAGTCCCTTAGTGTTTCAGCCCATAGAACTAAATCAACAGATAAAAATACTTGCACACAAAACAAAAACTACAAAACTAACCTTATCATTTTAAATAAAATTTGTTACAATAATCTTTAATAAGATATTTAGTCGACTAAAACTAAAAGAATTTAGATTTCTAAGCTATGATTAAAACTACAATAAAACCAAAATTTGCCTCAGAGTTCATCAGCTGGGACAACAGCCTCTCGTCCCAACAGTATTCCACGTACCTGCAGCTTATTTCCAATTTTTAAGTAAATCTGAATTTAGTTAAACTGTAAAACAGGGAATGCAAACTCAGTGAAAAATGTCCCGGCTGTGTCGTAGATTATATCTAATGATTCAGTCTTGCTGCGTTAATGTTCCCGGATGACATTTTGATTCATCTCTTTGCTGCAGGAGATGTTTCCAGACCGCAACCAGGATTTAAACAAGAGCAGGAGTTATGGACTCGGAGTGGGGACTAGATCTTTGCTCTCTCCGGAGCTGAATCATGTCACTTCAGGCATGTTACTTTGCGTCACGTTGCCCTCCAGATTATCTCAGCTATGGATCCACTCCCACGCCCTCTCTCTTGATGACAGTAAATCATCTCTGAGTAATTATCTTCAGAAGAAATTATTCGAATGTTTTCTGCGATCGTCTGGAATTCCTGCGACGGGTTCTACAGTTTCCATCGGACCGCTCCCACGCTGTGAAAATTATCTTTTGAATGCTGCAGACGGATAGATACACAAACAGGCGATGAGCAGAGCGGTGGGCTGACCACTAGAAAAGCTGCTCATCCGGCCCACATCAGCTGTGTATGTGTGTGTGTTTTTTTCTACTTCCTCCTCGGTCCTCGTTGTTCCCCAGGGAAGACGAGTGACTTTTGACATACAGCGTGGGACTGCTGTGTTGGGTCTTCCTGCGAGCACGAGCAGTGTGCCGCCTGCAACGATGTGACTATATCTGTGTGTGAAGGGCAAGAGACACCGAGGAAGGCAGCCCGTCACCTTTGACCTTTACGGTGGGCTTGCAGACGAAAATGCCACAGCTGATTGTGCAAATACGAGCAGCAAAGCCATGTTTTTCTGCATCACCGTCTCCCTCTCTCTTTGTTCCTCAAGCTTTGTGACAAGCTTCATTTATTCTTTCTGACTGAACTGGATGAACAACTGGCCCCAAATAGACAGATGTAGATGCTGCAGGCCCGGGAGATGCAGCCCTGCCACCCCTGTCTTGCTCCGAGGGTCCGACTGTGGGTTTAGGCCTGCTTCTGTGTAAAATACAAAATGTTTGCACAGAGATTAGATGCTCAAGTATCTTAACTAAGAAACCGAGAGTAACTTCCACAGTTTCCTGTATTTCACAATGTCAAACGCTAAAGCTGATTTCATTTTAAGTGAGTGTCCCAGCGCTAAATTAGGCTAACGCTGGTTTATGTCAAAGAAAAGCAAAGGACAGGTAATGTAGCTTCAATTGTAGATAAAACATGACTGTAGCCACGTGGTGACATCAGTCATTGAATTCTGGACATTTTTGATCACCACCATTTTGGCTTTTTGGAGCTAGAAGATTTCCTGGTTGGAACATGGACACAGATATCTGGGAATCAGCTGAACGATGGTAAAGATGGAGCTGCTACGGAGAAGCTTCATGGATGTAGTGACATGCAGAAAGATAGGATGTGATGTAGACAGATCCTCCAGTGTGGTGGCACCTAAAGAGCACAGAATTCTTGAACACCTGGATGCCCAGCAGCCATGTTATCGGTCATATAATTGCACTAAAAATTATCAAAAAAAAGCTCCAACTGTACAGACACGGTCTAGAGTTCCAGTTCAGGGATTCCAATTACCTGTAATGACACCTGACAGACAGCTAACCGCTACAACCTGTCAGTCAAATAGGCCACGCCCCTAATAATGCAATATTTAAGCCTTACACAATTTAAAGAGTGGAATTATAAATCAGTTTTCACCTGTACAGTTGTTATAAACACAGAAATATATAGAGAGACCAGACCTGTTTGTTGTATCAGACTATAAATTTGGTAATTTTAACATGTGAGTCTGTGGGTACTGATTCACTGCTGGAGCGGAAAGTTGACATGCAGGGCTCGCTACTTAGATTTTGACTTCATTTCTTAATTTTAGCCTGTTTAGAGCACCAACTAGAAAATCTTTTAGCAAGTAAACCAATAAAAAAATAAGACTTGTTCTAGAAGATAACTTCCATGCAGTTCAAACAAGACCAAACCAAGGATCTGATTCAAGAGAAGGAGGATGGACCTTTTATGATAAGTACATTTTCCTTTACATTCCTTGTGTTGTTTCTTATGTGATCTTTTATTCCTTTTCTTCCGTCCTGTTTTTAAATCCAGTAGACTGGAGGAAATTCAACAGTCTGCTTTCTGCAGAAAAAAGATATCAGTTTCAAGGAATTAAAGTATTAAAGAAGTAATAAATGACATTCTGACATTTAGAAAATTCCCCTTATATTGCCTTTCCTCCCTGGATAAATGATAAAATCCCCCTTCTCTCACTCCCAAACACTTCCTGAAGTTGTGGGACCTGTGGGATCTATTCAGAGTTAACTGCTTTTTTTTAACGTGACCTCTGTGGACCAGCTAAGTTGGTCCAAACATGCAGAAAATAAAAAGTATTTGCAAACACAGAGTAACCTGGAGCTGAAATGTGACACCAGAAGGTGAAACAATGGCGTTATTAACGGAAAAAAAGGGAAAAAATGCTGTTCACACGTCCCGAGTCGTTCTGCGAGTTTCACACATTCCAACGGCCTCAGTGTGAGCTCATATCTGTGAAAACCATCAGCGTGTCCCATTATCCAACGACACAGGAGCCTCTCTGTGGGATTCAACTACAGACCTGTGTGTCAAAGAGCTGTCGCCACATTCCTGACATTTGTTTTAACCTGCTTAGGTGCACAAACCATTGCTCTACAACGCTGATCACACAACATCAGCTGTCAAATGGGTCATTCCATAAATCCCACTCCCACTTGACCCCTATGGAAAATTAGCTCATATCTTTAATGTAGAGTAAATCTGAATATATTCAGTGAAGCCATGCAAAGTTTTACCAAAACTGGGATAAATTATGGACCTATCAATGTAGATAAGACAGGAAGTAACAGAACCAGGCTCAGGGACTGGATGTTTGATCTGTTTTTTGATAATTCACCGGATAAGTTAATTGGTTAAGTAGTAAAACACAGCAAGCTGTGAGAGGTACTTTAAGTTGGTGAATTTACTTGAAGTTTAACCTCATAACTTTCTAAAACAAGGCTGTAAGTTCCTAGAATAAACTCCAAGCGGAGGCCTGAATATATAATTGATTAAAAGTGAAATGTGGTAACCAACGTAGCCACCTGTTAGATTCAGCTAAAAATGAAATATAAATAATTGCATAGCAGCTTTAAGATGATTTGACTATCGGCACTGAAAACACAATGATTCAAAGTTTCCACGGAGTGGGAATGTAAAATCACTGTGGATCATTTGTACTCGTTCAGGATTTTTCACTCATGCTATCTCTAAATTTTTGTATTGTTGGTAGTTTGTTCTTGTTTTTACTGAAGAAACCGTCAGAAACGTTCAGGCTCATATCACTGTGTGACGTGGTATAGGTTGCTGCTCAGAACAAGTCAGCATATCATATTTTACTTGCTGTCGGACACCAGACTCACTTTCAAGGGTCAAGGTAGTTTTTAATATAGTAAGATATTCTACTCTAAGTTAAGAGGGCTCAAAAACAACAACCACTGTGCAACTCTGAAAATACTCACAAATATGAAGTTTTGTGAAATAAACTAAGGACATTGTAGAAGACAACCCATCTGACTGTGGGTGGTCAGGTTCATTGAATTAATTGAATGAGTGCATAATGAAGTACAGTAACTTGACGTATGGACCACCCTTCATCAGCTAAAATCAACACGCTGCAGCAGCAGGAACATTGATCTCTCTTCCTGATACTTTACTTGGACAGTCAATAACGATCGCTGGCATATAGAGACAAACATCCAAAGTCGACCAATGACACAACTCATCAGCACAGCCAGCAGTGGGAGGTGAACTAATGATCAATTCAGAACTCATTGAACCTTGTTTGTGTTCTGATTAGGACTTAATTGTAGCTTCAGTTTGAGCAGAGCTGGCGGTAACACAAAGGTCAGACGGTTAGTTTAGCAGGAATTTATTTAAACCTGCAGGAATTTGCAGAGGTGGAGTTCAAGTTACAGAGCAGACATGTATATGTTTTAAAACTGATATATTTTTATTTCATTTTACTGAAAAAGAATTAAAAAGTTTTACAAGGAGTAACATTGTCTAAATTGCCTGAATAAATGTCATTTTACAAAGCTGTTAACCCTTGTTTTACCATTGACCTGGTGGTGGAACCACTGTACAAGCGCTTTTTAAATGACCATAACTCCAATAGTGTTTGTCCTAGAGGCAACATTCTAACAATTTCGGGAAGAAGAGAAGACGAGCTTTGCTGAGATATTTGGTAATCAAAGGTAATTATGGTATTCACAAGGTACTGCTGTCTGAGCACGAAGATGAACTAGCTGGGTCTAGATTTAACCATGTGCACGTCGCATTATTGTAAGATTATTGCTGGTCTTGAAAGACATTTCAAACACTTCCTGAAATACGAAAATTATTTTGGAATGTTACAGCCAATATTATAAAATAAGGCCAGGCAGTCTGTATGACACTTGGTGATAAAGAGTAAAATAGCAGAGAATCGCTGTGTGGAATTAACTTTATTTGGCAGCAATAAGAAGCACGTATGGAGGTATGTAAGTGCTGACTGTGGATGGTTGAAGCGCTGCTCTAACTGTGTGTAAGAGGTTATTATAGAGACTGAAATATGAAAAAGAATCAGTGTTAGGCTGTTTATGAACATGTTTGTGGTTTTAACAGCACGATAAAATTTCCATAAATGATTCCACTCGGTCATTTTATTCACCTAAAAAATCTTAATATGCCTTAGTATATTTCAGTCTGTATCGCTGCAGCGGTTATATAGTGGGAGCTTAGAGTGCTTAACTAGACTACATCTGTCACAAATATGTTTAAAACTAAAAGTTATATTGTTTTTCATTAGGTTTGAACTTCTCTGAGGAGTCAGAAATGTATCAAACAAAGCATTAAACCACTGAAAGTACTGTTTGTGTTCATGATTTGAAACATTTTTGCAAAAATTCATGGTAGTAACAATTCGACTTTAGCAGTAGCAGATTTGTCATCATTGTAGGTGATTGTCAGATGATCCGGTCACATGACACGGTCATCAGGTAAACAGGAAGTGATAAAGGCCCTCCAGCTTTAGCAGGAAGCTTTTGGATCTTGCTGAAGCCTGTGTTGGATTCTCTGTGTTGGTCAGGAGGAGGAAACTCTTAAAGCAGGTAACACCACAGTGGCTCTTTGGTTTGTGCTGGCTGTGTATGGGCGACATTTGCTGTGTTACGATTAACTTGGCTAAAATTTGATGAACAGTGAAACTATTTTCAAGTAGGCAGAGACGCAAAATAAAGGCCCATGCTTGTGTTTAGCTGTGTGATGGTACCAAATGTAAACAATAAGCTTCAACGTGGAAGTCTATGGGAGGCAGAGTCCTTCAGCCCGACTCAGGTGGCTATGACCGCTCTGAGGTGATTGGTCCTGTGAGACACACCACTTTAGAGGCTCTTTTTTAAGAAAAGCAGGAAGTAACATTTTCTCGTCTGCTGTGTAACACGCACTGATGCTAACACACCTGATGACAGACGTGATGACAGACGTGCTGACAGACGCTTTGCAGCCAACATACAGCGTCTGACTCGGTGCGCTGATATTACAGTCCACGTGATGAAGACATTTGTTTTGTCAATAATACACTCTGCTCACACACACACACACACACACACACACACACACACACACACACACACACACACACACACACACACACACACACACTGCCATTACTGCTGTCATACCTGTTGTCCATCATCTTCTTTCATTTAAAAATGAACATCAAACTCTTCTGTCTTCAATCTCTCTCACACACACACAGCTCAGAGGTTAATGTCCCCCCGAGGGGCCACAGCAGCCTGACCCCTGACCTTTCCCAGGATTCTCCTCTGCTCCTGGCCTCTGGTCTACATTTTATACTCCATAAACATGCGATCAGACATTTTAACGCTGCAGAGTCAGGTCTGAAAATGGGTTCCCCAATGAGAGCTCAAAATCGTAGCGCGAGACTCTGTCACTCAGGCGGCAGTTGTTGTGCAGAAGAGCGGTGTGACGGCGTGCTGTGTACACGTGAGCGTGCTGCTGTTTCTCGTGCATGTGATGGACATTCGCGTGAACACATTTGACTCAAGTGGTTTTTATCTCAGTGGGGAGCTGCAGCAGAGGCACTAAAAGCACGTACCCATTGTTAAAGCACATAAAGATGGTACAGCAAGCTGCCAGCTCAAACTAATACAGCACGCTTTAGAAGAATAACATTGCTTACAGGTTTTTACTGGGTTGTATTTTAAGTAGTCTTTTATTGAAAAACTAAATTTTCCAGTGGCACTAAGAGCTCAATTTATCATTTCTTTCTGTGATTGTTTTTATTATTTTGTACTTTTTTGTAATTGTAACTCTAAAAGTAAACTAAAACTCTTCCTTTTCTGCCTTGACTAGTTAATGTAGTTAACTAGTTAACTGAAGTAGTTAACGTTTTCATGAAATTTAGTTAGCTTAGTTGCTAAGTTGCACCTAGCTGACTAACTGGCCTGATATTGAATGTTGCAGTAGAAAGCAAATGTTAGTGACATATTTGTAGCTTTGTGTCCTTACACAATTTCCTGAGTAATTTCACTTGAGTCAAATGTGTTCACGCGAATGTCCATCACATGCACGAGAAACAGCAGCACGCTCACGTGTACACAGCACGCCGTCACACCGCTCTTCTGCACAACAGAATTATTCCTGTTTGATATTATACACAAGTTAGTATTGTTGCTCCCATCAGCTGAACTTATTTTGTTAGCTGGCGAACTAGCATGTACACTTGTTTATTAGTTAGAAATACATTTACCAAGAAAGACACAGTTAGCTAGCTGTATATATACACTGCATTAATCTGGTTATAGCAAATTTGTAGTTTTAGCAGATTTTACTTAAAAGAAAATGTTTCCTGCGTGGAGTTTGTATTAATTAGTCAGCCTTATCCATTCAATATAATATTTTTATTATAACAAATAAAAATAACAAATCTTGTTTGTTAGCAGGCACGTTCGCAGGCACGCTAGCACTAGCCAGCACTGGCCAAAAGATCAACAGCTCATGATTAGATATAACTGCACAAACCATCTCCTCTTAAACTTAAGGCTTTCTAACCTTTTGTAGTTTTCTACTGATGGTCAAATTTTTATTTAGAAAGATTCATTAACTTCTAACTAAGCTTACAGTAATTTAGCTGCTAATGCACAAATAATGTATTTATAATTGGTGTAAAGTATTCTTCCTAGCTAGTTAACTGGAGGTGGGAGACTTCATTTTGCATTATTTCGGAAATTGTGAGTTCTGGTAAATAGCAAAACAGGGTAGCATGAAACTCATTATTGTCAAAGGATTTCTTTTTAAATGTATATTATTGCTGATCAGTTGATTGCTAGCCTTTATTTCTGTCTGTATAACATTAACAGCCTCTTTCCAGGCGCTGGGCCCAGGCACTTAGGGTAATATTGTTCATTGTATCTGCCAGATAAACCAAGTCAAACAGTATATGAATAATGTGTGTTTCAGTACTGGCTGATCTGCCAGACCCTGGAGCTCTCTGTGATCCTCATTAAGGCCCTCAACAAACCTTAGCCTCTTGGCAGTCTTACCCATCATCATTATCGATAAACACAAACGACTGAGTTCCTTGCTATTTGGGCTTCTCGTGTGCCATCGTGTGCATGTTCCATGAAAATTGTCTGCCATTTTGGAAGTAATACAACCAAAATTGTATGTGTATGCGTATTCCCTGATTCGTTGGCGCATGCTTCCTGGAGGCTCGCAAAGGTTGCTAGGCCCAAAAACCTTCTTATGATTGCTTGGGTTGCTGCAGATTGCTACAGTTGCCCATTGTTTCCATGGAGGATTGACTTCACTGCTAACTACTCACCACTAGTAGGGAAAACGCTGCACCGCAAACCCAAAACAAAAGACATTTTCCTTCAAAGTAAATATCGTGCCTCTCTGATGCCGCTAACATGTTACAAAACGTGCCTCAGCGCTACTGAAAACGCAAAACAAAAAGTGCATCTTTTACTGTTATTTGAAGGCAAACTGTTGTATTTTTCACAGTTTTACTACTGTTTGGGGAGTGTTTGCAGACAAGTCAGCATCTTCCATGTAACTGCAGCAATCTGTTATGGACCAAAACAATCAAAAAATGGTGCAGTACCAATTTCACCTCCAGCAACCACTTACGGGTAGTTAGGTAGTGTTTGAGGAGTCTGGTGGTTGTTACAGTCTCCAACTGGTCTCCAGCCCTATCACTTGACATTACAGTCACATGTCCAAAATGGCAGACAAGTTGACACGTGACTGCAAAGCTGGATTCAAATAAATGTTAATGTGATGGTCTTAACATGTGTCCGACCATCTGTTGTCGTCTGAAGCGTTTCATGATGTGTTGATATGATGATAAAGGGAGCAAAGCAGGTATTTCCAGTTCTGCTGACTCAAGATCAGAGGGGAGTATTTTTAATGGGTATAAAATGAGGAGATGTGTGTGCTGGTGTGTGTGTTCGCATCTATGCGTGGTATTGTGTGCCTGCCAGTGTCCCAGCCAAGCTGCTAATGATCCGCTAGTCATGAGGCCTTTAAGGCAAACCCAGGAGGCCCACCAGGCAGCCCACAGAGCAGAAAATATAACCACACAGCCCAATAAAAACATCACATCTCCATAAAGTTAACTATTGAAAAAGTACTTCTGCTTTTATAGATATGAAATTATACTTTTCCAATGGGATTCTTGGACCTTATTCTGGTCGTGTAAAGGTAAAGGACAGGTCAGGCTTTCAGCTGGGCTTTAATGTATTAACATAGCAGAATAACCGAAGCAACTCAGAGAGCGAGAGAGAGGAAAGCTGGACTGATGTGCAGTTCTTTCATCAAGGGAGCAGAATAATATAGAAATATTCCTACAGCAGATGTAAGCTGGCCGAAAGGGTTCTGCGTTAACATCAAACAGAATCATATTCCAGTGAATATCACAGTAAGGCTCACAGACTAATCCTTTACATAGGAATGAAATTCGCAGGATTTTGTTAAATCACAATAATTTACATAATTAACTGTGTCTTCACATGATGTAGGATGTTTACAGATTTAGTCACAGCCGTCAGACTCTTCAGATTTATTCAAAAACTGTGGACAGTTTACAACTAGAAAGAAAAAGCTCTGGGCTGCGGTCTGATTATTACGCTGTTTGCGTGTCTGAGTCACTTGCGCTCAGCTGCAGACAAAATTAAGAGGCCACCACCCTACAGACGCAGTCATTGCTGCAGAGGTGTAGCCGCTGCTCAGAAGGTTTTGGACAGATGACTTGATGGAGAGTGCAGATCTGCTTCGATGTTAGGTGCCAATAACATGCCACTTGCAGGAAGAGTTTAAAAGACCTCTTTGTGAGAACGTGATAGTATGTGGATGGAGGTTATGTGATTAGTTCAGATAGGCCAGGCACTCTAAATAGAAAGTAAGGTAAATGGACTGATACTTTCTACTCAATTTTGAGATCTCAAATTACAATCTACTGTAAGTCTCACAGAGTAGACTGCCTTTAAGCACTGCTGTTATACCAATATTTAACATTAACACACTTAAATGCATCAGGGGTCAGTATCTTCACCAAGGATACTTTATACGTGGACTGCAGGAGCCGGAATCGATCCAACAACTGTCTATGAGTAGACGCTCTACCACCTGAGCAACAGTTCTGCTTCTTTTAAAATAGATTGGTTGCTTGTAATATGTGCACTAAAAACATTTTGTGAAATGTCAAACGTAAACAATCAGCTGACCCCAAGAAGTCAACGGTCACCTACTTCCTGTCTGACCAGTTCTGACATCACTCTCTGTTGCCAGCTTCTGAAAAGTCTCTCGATTCACCTTCCTTCACCTCCCACGGATCATTATCTACTATTTGTCTCATTCCCACATGGGGATGTGATGTGGGTTGTTTATGTCTAATTTCTGGAAAGAGTACCTTCTGACTGGAAACTCATTGATGTTTCCATCAAGAAGACACTTAATTCTGAAAAGTGACCTTCTCCAGAGAAGAACAGAAAGGATGTACCTTCACTAATAGTGAAGCTTTTCTACACTGCGGCTCAGTTTACTGTCGACTCATTTCACTTGTGATGGATGGATCCTTGTATTATGACTATAGAGCCCATCACCATGTGGCGTCAAATGCTTTTACATTAGAGGTTCCTGCTTGCTTCCCTTGCGGCAGAAGCTATTGAGCTCCCAGTGAAGTGTAGCAAAGGAGTCGTTTAAAGAAAAGGAAAATAAGGTAGAGAAAAGAAATTCATAAAGTGGAGACAAAAAAATGGAGGCAGGCAGATAGGACGAGATGTCAAGAAACACTAAGCACATGTGGAGAAAAGAGAGTGTGAGGGACGGTAAAAAAGAAAAAAAAAATCCTTTCTCGCCGACCAATTTTCGTCTGCTCTGAGTGGCTGTCCACTTGTGCACACACCATACACCTCCTCTGGCTAACTACCTGACAAAACAGAAGTACCACAGAGCCAAGACGGCCTGTTAGCAGCGAGACATCAAAAAGCCGACCCGGTGAATCGCTGTTCTCCTCTGAGTCACGGCACCGGGCCTGTCAGGTGGCACCGCCAAAGAGAAACCTTGAAAACGAGAAGCGCATTCAGGAGGGAAGACATGGGAAACAAATGGCGGAGGCGGCTTGTGTGGGTGTGGGTGTGAAGAATTACAGTATGAGTGGACTTCAGCAGGGAGACAGTGAAAGCCTTCAGAGGGACTAAAGTCTGCTAACAAATACAAAAGTGAAGTACACACTGACGTGGACGTTGTTCTCAGAAAACACTGAATATTTAAAGCTGGTTCTTTGCTTTCAGTGACTGACTTGTAGTTTGTACCTGCTGCATTTTACATTTTTATAACAAACCCTGCCACCATGAGACCACACGTTCAGCTTGGCATACAGCCACCATGATGCTACCATCTCTTTTGAAGACATTATTTTATCTCCATCGTTGCTGCCAACATAGAATAGACTTCCTGGATGATCTACCACAAGGCAGCCAAATTATTGATCAGATAATTGCATTAGAAATGCTCCCAAAGGCAACAACTGCACAAATGTGGTCAGGAGGTCCAGTTCACTGACTCGAGTTAGCTGAGGTTCACTGAACCTTTCAGTCAAGAGGACACGGTCCTAATAATGCAGACTTTAAGCCTTGATAAAAACTTAAACAGATGAGTTATAAAATGATTCTCCTGCCCTAAAGTTGTTATGAAGAGGAAGCTAGCTATAGAGACCAAACAGGTTTTTGTATCAGACTGTAAACATGTTTATTTCTGCTGTAAAGTTGGACCTCGGGAGTCTATAGGTATGTCCCAAAACCTAGGCGGTATCCTTAGGAGGCCACATTTGAAGGCCAATTACGTCACAGCCAGGCGACGAAGGCTGTCCCAATTCGAAGGCTGCTCTAAATTCAGCCGACAAATGCGTCCTTCATTTTCCCGGAGTTGAAGGATGGGTCGGGTGTATCCTTCGTGGCCCACCGTATCCTAGAATTCATAGCGTGGCCCAGCCAATTCCAGTTTCCAACAATGGCGGCAGCTACTTAGTGTTAATATTACTCTTTCTGGATCACAAAATAAACTTTGAAGATATTTGAGAATGTAGCTGTGTAAACTTCAAATATCTGCTCGGGTTATCAAGACATCATATTTGCAAAAGTGCTCCAACATTTTCAGAGACATCTGTTACCCACCAGCTTGATAGCTAGCTGGGGTTCGAGGCTCACTACAGCCGGCGAGAACAGCAAACACCCAGCACATCGTTTTCAGACCTCCTGCGGTCTTTCGCTACTCAGGTTAAAAATTATATGTAAGTCATTTATATCACTTAAAAATTTAATTGTCTGGCTTTTTTCAGTGTTTTATTTGTTCCTGAGTAAATCAGTTTGGCTGAGATTACAGCTGAAAAAATGTCAAACAGAAAACTGATTAAACAGAAGTGTGAGATGGTAGAGAATTTACTTCAACGTCCTGTTTTATTTTAGCGAGCAAGGAGCAGACAGCTGAGTTTATTAAACTCCACCGAGACAGCTGGTGACGCAAATCTGAAGGCTAGACCGTCCCATTTCACAGCCTTGCACTTCCGGCCTTCTTGGTCTTCGAAGGACCCGGCCCACATAGACAGCGAAGGCTGGATCCTCCGAAGGACGTGGTCTAGCTTTTAGGCCACAGCTTATGAGTACTGACTCGCTGCTGAAACCTCTAGTGGGGGTTAGAGGAACTGCAGTTGTTGTTACTTTAACCCTGGAGGTTGCTTGATGATGCAAAAAAAGCTAGCTGTAAGCAAAAAAAAGTTAAATTCATTTTTAAAAAACCTGACATTGGTCTCCATGATCTGCAAAACTAATGCACCAAAGATTTAAAAGTCTAGACATGCCAATGAGCTGACTGACATTTGCCTGCAGCATGTTAAATACTTGCAGCCAACTGTCGAACTGCACTCCAAGCTGAATCCGCACCCCCTGCTAGCAAAGCCACATGCTGAATGCTTGAACAAATCTGACCTCCTCATTAACCAGTTTGCTTAAGCATGCAGCCTGTTTTTCTTTGTCTTCTTCGTGGTTTTCCTTTGCTCTCATGTCCTGTCCTCTTTCACGCGATTGTTTTCTTTTGCGAGTTTAAACCAGACACTTTGAAATGTCTGACTTGATACAGAAACACAACTTATAAATTACTGGATGCCTCGTTGTCCTCATTGTTCTCAGAGAGAGGTTTGTATTAGATCACGAGAGGCTGCAAACCACAGTCGCTCCTCAGCTTTTTGTCTGCTGTGGTTGACAGCGGAGGAATATTACAGTCGCATTGATTTCATTAAGCCGCGATGCTGAGGATGCTGGAAAGGAAAGACTAGATTGCCGATGTCTGTTTCCCTCGGTGTGGTGATATGTTGTTTTGGAAAGGATAGCGAAGGAATACGGATGGTGCTGATCATGAGGAATCTGCGGAAATGCGTTTGTCAGAGCTGCTTTCAACTCGTGCCTGTCAAAGTGCAGCTTTGTGCGATCGTTACCACTGTCAGCACACGCAGCTTCACACCGAGCCTGCATCTATCTGTTTGGAAATCTGTTAGACAACCGTCGGCCTGTTTGTGAGAGCTGTACATGTTCAGATCAGAGTGAACCCTGCCTCTGTCAGCTCAGAGGAAATGTGATACTTCAGATGGTTTGAAAAAAGACAGTTACGTGTTAGGTAAGTTGTTTGGGGCTAACAAGGTCAGGCCTCTCAGTGAATAGGGAGGGAGCGACGGGCTGACTTTAAATATTTGACGGAACATAAAAACCAAAAGTGTAAAATCAAAATCTGATTGAAAACTTTAAAAAATATTTGGTAACTTTATCCCAGAATAAACCTTCGAAAGCTTGTTTTTTTTCCAGCATATATTTTTTGTTTCACGGTTCTGCGGTTATAAACCAGATGATGGAGGATTTCTGGGAATAGGCAGAGGACATGAATCCTGTCTGTCGTGGTTTTTGTAATGATCTTTGATGCTTATTTTACTCCTCCTTCTGTGTTTTTGATGGGTTTTCCCTTTCATCTGTCTAGTTTATTCTTGCTTTGCCTTTCTTATAACACCTTTTCCACCATTTCTTCTTCACTCACCTCTTTATGCACCACCTTGCATTTAATCATTATCTCTGGGTCTCTCCTACAGTGTGTATTATGTCCTCTTTTCCTCCCCAAACCCCAAACCAGTTGCAGCAGATGCCTGCCCCTCCATGAGCCTGGTTCTGATGGAGGTTTCTTCCTTCCCACTGTTGCCAAATGCTTGCTCAAAGGGAGTCATGTGACTGTTGGGATGTCTTTCTAATATGGCAAGGTCTTTCCCTTACAATACAAAATGCCTTGAGGAGACTGTTGTGACTTGGCATTACATAAATTGAGTTAAACTTCCAGAATATTCCCATTCCAGCATGGTATCATGAAAAAGGGTATGAAAATGTGTCTCACTAAACATATTTGGCTTTTAGTGTGTATTGAATGAAGCTGGTGAGCTTTGCCTGGTCAGAGTGAAGGCAGAAGAAAAGTGTGTGTCCTGGTGTTATGATTGGTCATGTGTACTTGGTATCAGGTGGAAAAATGAGTGAAAGACTATAACCTAACCCTAACTTCTTAATGTGTCATTAATACCACAACAGGTTTAAAATGTCATGATGCATGAACTGTGCCTGAGATCATGTGCTATTTATACACAATCCCATGATTTTACGTCAGAAATCCATTTGTTATTCCAGCACATGTGGTCTTAAATGATTTTCCCACTGTGACTTTTTTCTGTTGTTAAGAGTCTAAAGTAATAATTTATTGAAAAACAAATTTGACATTGTTTATCCTAAAAATTCCTACATTTACAGATGAATAGCGTAGAAATTTGATACTCTTTAGCTCTCTAACTCAATTTCATGATTTGTGAAGAGGCAGGCAAATATTTCAGACCACAGTCGAGTTCCATCTTTGGGAATTGGCAGCAGTGCGCAGGCCTCTCCCTCTCCAGCCCATCATGTGCAAATTCTCCAACAAGAGGTTTGGTCAGCGAGCAAGCGAGGAATCAAAGGAGCGCTGTGACAAAGCTGCAGAGCTGTGGCTGGATTTTTGATCTGGACTCAATGACAGAGCGACCAGATGGAAGCCATTGCAGATTTAAAAAAAAGAAAAAGAGAGAGACACATGGCAATACGTCTCTGCTCTGCAAGAAAAGGCGTGTGAAAGGCTTGGTGGTCTGATTAAACAAGATGCTTGAAGCAAAGTGCAAAGAGACACTTTGGGTTGAAACGCCAACAGCAGGAAGTTAAATGCGTCCAAGCTACAAACTTCAGCCTTTTAATTTTCTATAAGTTGTTAGATGTTAGACTGCTGAAGCGACAGTAAGTTTCAAGGATTTACAAAGGCAGAAAATGAATTTAGTGACAGGACGGAGACCCAAAGCTTTCAGTGAAATCGTTATTGGCAGAGTTTTAGAACAGAAGTGCTTGTGTGGTCCAGCCAAAGCTCAGACTGAGGGCTGTTGTGTGTAATGACTTGGTGAAAAAACTGGCCACAAATATTGGATCAGCGAGATTGCCGAGGAGGTTATGTGATTGGTTCAGTTTATTTGCTTGTTAGAAGGATTACTCGGAAAGTTATGGATGGATCTGCATGAAAAATTTTATTGGACGATCTGGAGTGATTTCCAGAAATCTTTGTGAGGATTTTTAACCACTATGAGATGGAGCAGAATTATACACATGGTGCCATCTTTTCACAAACACATCCCTTCTTATTTCAGTTTGAGATCCCAAACTAATCCTGATCCAGATATTTGCCTTTTAGGATCTAGTATGACATTTTTTCAGTATTTTTAATCAAAAACAATCTGTTAATGTAACATTATGATTCAAACTGAAGTTAAACCATCTGTTCTTGCAGACACAATGAAGTATTTACTGCTGATAACAAACAGAATGAGTGTTGCAAGCTAAAAACTGCTGCTGTCACTTTCAGTTTAGTCATCTGCTCGACACAAAATGCATCATGGAGAATCTACGGTGGCCCAGAGGTCCAAAACGTAACTAGAACAAAAACCAGAAACCTGACAACATTTCAGAAAACTTCACCTGATGACAGGTTGGAGTCGTATTCCTCAATTATTCAACAGTTTATCAAAACGATGATCATACAGGTCGGCTTTATGACAGTCAGTGAGATCATTACATAATGACTTAAACAAAAACATTAGTGTGATTTCTGAGTTTAGTACTGCGTTAATGACAATGTGATTACAGTAACGCATCACACTGGAGGCTGGTGTCATTTCCAGTTTCCAGTCACTCAGCAGTGTCTGTGTGTGAATTTTAATGTGTTTTGAACTTGAGGGCCACCGTAGAGACCTGATCTGGCCTTGCGTCACCTTAACTGTGTCAGTGACATTTGGCGCTCTTTTTTAATCATCACGGCAGTTCTCATGAAACCCCATCAGCTCAGTCTCACATCAACGTCAGTTTATGGTGACGCTGAAACGCTTGTGTTGGGGTCATGTGACCTGGTGGAAATCAATAATAGAGGAGGTTTTTGGCAGCTCCGTGTGTGTGTGTGTGTGTGTGTGTGTGTGTGTGTGTGTGTGTCCTGTATTTTTAATAGTCTAGTAAGAAGGCCAATTCTTCTCCTCCAGAGGATTAACCACACTGTCAGCCAGGGCAAGAACAGGAGAGGATGATGGGAAGGCAGCTGTTCTCCTGACAGGACAACTGTGTGTTTGTTCCCCCTCATCTGAACCTTTCTCTGCTACGGTGGTCAGACGAGCTAAAATTAAAGAGAAATGCTCAGACACATCTCTGACATTAGAATTAAATTACTGTGTTCAGAACTGCAGTGACACAATGGTGACAGGAGGGCGTGCATAACTATTTTTTGCAGTGGTTTTGTTGCTACATGAATCCTAAAAACTAATTTACTGACATTTGTGGCAAAAATGAGGCGTGTTAATTTACCTGAGCAGATGTAACTGGCAGTCAGATGGCTCAAAGTTGTGACGATGATCTCAAAACTTGGGTCTGTCCTGTAGTTGTTCCCCTCAGATGTTATGTCCCATATACATCTTATCCTCAGTATTGATGTTTGGGGTTTGAGTTTTCTTGACGTACTGATCTTTGTGCAGAAAAATGATTAATAACTTGGAGCACTGTAGAGCATGCATAGCCATGTGCACACACAGAACTCTGCAACATCATAAATCCACGTGTCTCATCTACTGCAGAACATATTTAGACGTGTGTCAGTTGTGTGTAACATTCAGATCTGCCTGTGCCCTTTAGGCGGCACTGAACGTAGAGCTTCAGGGCTTTGCAGCAATGGTTTGTTGCACACAGGTGGCTCTGAGTCAGATTCTTTCCTTTAACTTTTATAAATACCTGCATGCAGCTGTTAGACACAGATTTCAGGTTCATGCAAATCACTTTTTGTAATAAAGCTCTCTTTCTCTTGATAAATCATGTGCTCTGTCTCAGCTGTCAGATTTATCAGATTGATAAAGCACCTATGAGTCTCTAACACAAGTTAGCATCAGCTGCCTCTCCTTGATCTCAACTGCCATGAGAAACACTGGTGCAAAGACTGGTTAGTAGATTATCTGTTCCCCCATCATGTCTGCTCATTGTTCACCCAATAAGTTGAGCTTTTACTGTCTATATTTTAACTACATATAAAGCCTCCTCAGAACCAGAATGATCACGTTTTGAAATTTCCTATTCTTAAAATTCAGTCCACCACAATTTTAAGTATAAACAGCAGTGTCTTCCTCTCCCTCCACCCTTACTGAAGTCTTCCTCGCTCTAGCACACGCTCAGTCTCACTCCCGCCGTTATCCGTCACTCTCTCTTGCTCCTTCACTGTAACTGTCAAATCCCTGGGTCTCATCCTTTTTTCAGCTCAGTTCACTGATCACTCTTTCACACATCCCTTTCTCTGCCTCACATTTCTAATTCATCAATCCACCCACCGACTCGCAGGACTTCCTCTTCATTTTCTTCCAATCATCTGACCCTGCACCCCACTAAGCCCGCTGTCCACCCTCTAATGCTCTCCTCCTGAGCCCTTGCGTCCCCTATCACCAGGGGCGAGCAGAGCAGATTTGGGTTTAGCTGCTCAGTCGCTGGTGTTGACTGCAGTCTGTAGAAGTGACTGTGGTACCCCACAGTGAGCATGGGCATTGAAATAGTCCTCTGTGGGTGTGTTTGCTTTTCAGATGGGTCGCACTTGGCGGTCCAGAGCATCTTTCCTGTGTGAAGCCAGAGTAGAAGTGGGCCATGTTTCCAGGGTAGAAGTAGCAGTGCTGTAAATACTGGGATTCAGGGTCGAGCTGAACATCTGTACACACTGATTCCCAGGCTTATGAACCCTAAATACAACAGCAGCAACAACCTAGAAACCTCCTTTAGACCTTTTCACAACATGCCAAGAAGAAGTTTCATATTCTGGGAAATGCATGCATATTTTATGCCACCGGGCCCGCTGCAAACCAGCCGGGCCATCTCCAGATGACAGAACGCTTTTCTTCCAAGCTTAAAGCTAAAATAGCATTCCTCATAGACCACAAGTCACACACAGGATGTCAAATCTTCCACTGGACTGAATAACCTGTATACTGAAGCTCAAACAACAAGCATCTGAAAAAGTTTGGGGGCAATTTTTTAACTTTTATCCTTCTAGCTGAATGATCCCGGGTCCAGATTTCAGTTAAACTGATGTTTGCAGCTAATCAATCGGAAACACGGGAAAGAAGTGATACTGCAGAACAACTTGAGTCTGTACACAGACTGTCAGAGCTGTGAAAATGAGAGAAAAATAGCATTCATCAGGTGGGGACAGAATGTGAGCTAAATACTCAAATTCAAGAATTCAGAGTTGAGGCCCAGTTTCTGAAGTGTTTCGGTCCTTTTGAACCTAGCTTATAATTTGCCTGTGCAAACATTTGTGAAAGAATGGGTCATTCAAGGACACAACCGCTACAACGAAGCAGTTTGTGAAATTTCTTCCCTCATACATATTCTGCAATTAACTATAAGAGGTTTATTGGAAAGTGGAAGCGTTCAGGAATCACAGCAACTCAACCATGAGTCAGACCAGAAAAAGCTACAGAGTGGGGTCACCAAGTGTGTAAAAGTCACCAAAACTCTGCTGGATCAGTAACCACAGAGCTCCAAACCTCTGCATTAACATTAGGGCAGAAACTGTGCACCAGAAGCTTCATGGCCAAGCAGCTCCTGTGTAGCTCCGGTGTAATGTGGAGGTCAACCTTGACTTTGCCCATGTGGTGTATTTAGAGTTAGATAACATTACAGCCTAGTGCTAGTTTAAACCTCATGTTACTACCAAACAAACTGGTCACAGCTGTTCAAGTACACATGTATGTGACATGTAGCTACATCTGCAGGAAAGTATGATGTAGGCAATAAACTGAAGTCGTGTCTCAATATGCGCACTTATGTGTACTTGCGGTCTCGTGGACTTGTGATACGTCATTCAGAGACCAAGTACTGTTCCAATTCAAAGTACGTATCAAGCCGAGAACGTGAAAAAACTTAACTCTATGAGGCTTATTGGACATTATAAAAGAGATGATATGTAAGCGATGTGTAGCGAATTTTGCCAAAGTGCTTAAGATACCTTTTTTTAAATTATCTTTTTTTCTTAAAAAATCTACTACATCATGTGTAATGTTTTTTCATGTCATGTGTAATTTCCATTGTAAATATTAATCACCCTTAAATTAAGAGGGGACTCCCGTGCGAACTTACAAAGTCAGACTTGCCAAAAACTCGAGTACAGACTTGCGTACTTGAGAACTGAAAACAAAACACAACATCACCATAAACAAAGGTAGCTGTTTAACAACCCTAGCTTGGTAACTAGCAATCCGGGTACTGAGGATTTATGCTTTAGTGGGAAATCTACGCCCTAGCTGCAATGTAACCACAAACTCGTGGAAACCCAGTGACGTAAAATTTGGTGCAACCTGATGTGCACCTCCCTGAAAATGTTGACACACCAAGAAATCTTGTGATTGACCTGTTCAGCACCGTTAATTCCTCCTGTGTATTTCTGGCTACTTTTTCACCGCAGTTTTTTAATTTAACTGTAAGAGAACAACAACTGTCGCCTCGGTATAAGGACTAATCACCAATATAAGGACTCACAAATGTCAGCAAATTCCTGGAGGGAGTTTGAAGAAACTATCAGGATGGATGTGAGGCAATGTATAAAGAAATGGAGAAATCTGAGAGACAAATATGCTTACCTTTGAAAAAGAAAGTGACTACAGCAAAGTGTGGAGACTCAGGAGGGGAAAAACTCCCAGCACTTGATTTATTTCTATCGGTTGGTACTGCATATAATGGAGTCGTTTGATTGTTGGGGTCTTTAGCTTACAGTATAAACCCTCTGCATGTCCTCCTTCACTACATCCATGAATCTTCGATGTGGTCTTCCTCTTTTCCTCCTACCTCGATAAAGGATGAAGTGCATTAAAATGAAACTGGAGTGTGGGATGCAAAGTTTTTTCTTTTAATTAAAATTAAATGCCTAAAAAGACTATGCAGAATTCCTGCAGGATTCCCAGGGATCTTGCTGAAGCATTAACATTTTAGAGAATTTCCTCCCTCCAAAAATACCATAACAGAGGCAAGTTTCCCTCGAGCTGCAGCTAAAGACACAGCAACGGCACACAGGGATCTGTTCTTGTCTAAATATCACAGCAGAGGCATTCACACAACACTCATTCATATTTAAAAAGCTCATTGCCTCACGATTCGCTCGCATTCGCTGTGGAACTTCTCCATGTGAAGTTTTTTCTTTAAGTTCAGCAAAAGCACAAAAGTATCTGCAGCGGGTTTGCTCTTAATACTGAGAGCGATATGATGAGTTTATCTAAACACTGCTGAGAAATTATGAAGTATGCCGGAGTGTGTGTGGGATCTATGCATGCTGGCACACTCTCAAAGCATCTTCATGACCCCTCTGCTTCATACATCAAACAGATTATAGCTCTGTCTTTGGAGAAAACACAGCAGCTCCATTTATATTTTAAATCTGACAAACTTAGCCGTTCCAGGCCGTTAGCAGACACGATGCTTTTTAGGGTCGCCTCGAGTGTCGTACAACTTTAAAAGCTTTGTATAATTAAGAGCCACTCCGTGATTCACACGATTGCTCGCTCGACTGCCACTAATTGTGAGCATCTCCAGGTCCTGTGCGTGATGTTTGGAAAAGGGTGAGAGATGGCGTGAAATTTACGTATTGGGCGAGAGATGCAGAGAGCAGCGGAAAGCGCCTGAACAAAATCAGACCAGTCACAGATGAGTACGTGGAGAATAGAAGTAATGGAGGTTTTTTTACTGCAAAGCACCTCTCATGAAATCCGCCTAATGCGAGCATGAGATTATTTGCAGAGAGGTCGGTGGACTCCTTTTGCAAAATGTTTTGGTCACGCTGCACATTAAGCAGGGCTCTGAGTGCTCGGGAGATACTGAGTATCTCCCGGGAGTTAAGTAAGTGCCGTGCGGTTTGCATGAAAAGCGCTGACTTGTGGCATCGGATTAGCGCGAGGATGAGTTGAGGAGGAGGAGGATATTAGCGCTTAGAAGAAAAACAATGTTGAGCTTTAGAATGTGGTCAAGTACGAGGTTTAATGCTATGACTACAGTACTGAGTACAGTACAGGAACAACATTTTAACTGCTTTAACCTCATAACAGCCGCCAGGTCACCAGCAAAGCACTCAGGGTTAGGGTAGAAATTCTATTTATCTTTGAAATCAACTTCAGTCTGAGTACGGCCAGTAAGTGAAAGTTCCTCTAAAGGGCTACATCTAATCCTAAAACTAACCTCAGCATAATGACCCAGAAATTAACTTAAGAAATTTATTACCCACTTTGATTTACCAACTACTGGTTTTTACCTAGATAACATAAAATCTGTATTATTTTCGAATGCACTGGAACTGAACTGTCATTATTCAAACCAGCTCACAGATTGGGGAAGTTTGTGGGAGGATCGAGAGAAAGTAGCATGATGGTGGTTGGGACTCTTTCGCCACAGGATCCATGTTCACATGTTCTCCACGTGTTTCTCCTGCTGTCAAGAAAACCTGCTAGGCTCACACTCTCCATGTTGCACAAGGAAACTATCCGGTCTTTAAGCGATGAAGTGATGAACCCTGCTTCCGGGCCCAAACTACTCTGCGTTTAATAAGGCTGTTGTGTTTTAATCCTTTGTATCTTGTTCTATTTTATCTCAAAAGGCCCTTAAAAACAGTCAGTGATCACTGTAGGCTTCTCTCGGTTTTTATTAGCGCTATTCATGTTAAAGATCAGTTTTTAAACCCGTACGATGTAACTACAGCCTAGCCCATGCAGCAGTATATTAATGACTAACCTCGTATTGTGGATTGATTATCTCGGTTGTTCTCCTGACTGAAGTTTGGTCCGTTTACATCATCCTGCCATGCGACTGCATTTGTTCCCTAACCATCGGGAACCCTCACATTAACTTTTATCGAGTGGAAAAAAGTTAGCGTTTATCCTCCAGCTTCACTGTTTATGTTATGCTAACATAGCTGTGTCGCTAGCAACCACGTAGCACATCATTATATACCAGCTAGCCCAACTTCAGTAACCCTACAAACATCACTGCTGTTTAGTTTCCTGTCTTCATTTATGTCAGCAGTGATAGCAGAGCTGTACGTTTTATTTTTTTCAGAAATCTCTCAGTCAGAACATGGTATATCATGTTTAGGTGGAAACTGGCGAGCTAACTTCCTGCTAACTTCTAACTCTGTTAAATTTAATAAATCCTGTTTTCATGGATGCCTGGATGTTAAACTTGGATCAAGACACTGCCAATGACGTCAGACTTAAAGACCGGATAGATTCATCATGTTAAATGTTTAATTTCAGGTTTAAATGAAGGTAAAATAACAATAAATATGATGAAGCTAACCTTCACCAACGACCATTGGTGACGTATCTGGCCTAAAATCCTCCTTGTGATGTAAAAGTCCTGAATGTCCTGAAATCGCGGAGCATGACGTCCAAGCGGCACTGAGGAGAGTGAACACAAGGAAAGCGGCGGGGCCAGACGGCATCACCGGCCGTCTGCTGCAGATCCGCTGCAGTTCGCCTACAGATCCAACAGATCCACAGAGGATGCCATTGCCCACGTCCTACACACCACTCTCAGCCATGTGGACAAGAAACAGGGTAACTATATGTGAATGCTGTTTGTTGATTACAGTTCAGCGTTTAACACAATAGTGCCCTGCAGACTGTTCACAAAGCTGAGGGATCTGGGACTTAACAGCCGTCTGTGTGCATGGGTGTTGGACTTCCTCACTGGCAGAACTCAGGTGGTGAGGGTGGGCAGGTACTTCTCCAACAGCATCACCATCAATACAGGAGCACCTCAGGGATGTGTCCTCTCGCCACTGCTCTACTCCCTCTACACTTCAGACTGTGTGGCCACCCATGGCTCCAACACCATTGTGAAGTTTGCTGACGACACAGTGGTGTTGGGTGCCATCTCCAACAACGATGAGACGGCCTACATGGATGAAGTGAAGAATCTGGCATCGTGGTGCCAGGACAACCACCTCCAGCTGAACGTCAGCAAGACCAAGGAGCTGGTGGTGGACTTCAGAAGGGGTCAGCACAGAGACTACAAGCCCATTATCATCAATGGAGCTCCAGTGGAGAGGGTGCAGTCCTTCAAGTATCTTGGTGTCCACATCTCCTCAGACCTGACATGGGCTGCCCACATTCAGGTCCAGACCAAAAAGGCTAGGCAGCGCCTGTATCACCTACGACAACTGAGGAAGTTCAGGGTCTCTCCAAAGATCCTCAGGATTTTCTATACAGGCGCTGTGGAGAGCATCCTCACACAGAACATGACATCGTGGTTTGGGAACAGCTGTGTGAAGGACCAAAAAGCTCTCCAGAGAGTGATGCGTACAGCAGAACGCTGCTGCAGGATTGCTCTCCCCCCGCTTCAGGACACCTACACCAGGAGATGCCGGACTAGAGCAGCGCAGATACCGAAGGACCCGTCCCATCCTGGCAACAAACTGTTCCAACTTCTGCAATCTGGTAGAAGGTTCCGCATCTTCCGGGCAAGGACAGAGAGACTCAAGAGGAGCTTCTATCCCCAAGCCATCCGGGCCCTAAACACACACACCCGCCCTCTCACATCATCTATAATTGACTGAGTCAGGACTCTTCCAGACACTAAACCAAGGCACAATGTACATTTCAATTCCTTTAATTTTAAATATGTTTATATTGTCTATCCTGTAAAATAGTCAGATGTCTATTCATATTAATGTACAGAATTCACCTGCTTGCTGCTACTACTGCACATTCACCCAATGTATATACTACATATATATATATATATATATATATGTAGCAGCTGGATAGCGTAGTGGTTAAACTACACGCCTTTGGAACAGAGGATCGCAAGTTCGATTCCTGCCTGGGGCGTCTGTATCCAGTAAGGGTCCTAAGGCTAGACCCCCTATGCTAAGCAAGCCTACCGCAGACATGAGCGAGACAGATAAATATGAAGGCATGCCGGCTCGGACGTCGCCCGGATCAACAAGGTCCGCGTCAGGTGTTGAGGAACCAGGGCACCCTGACGAAAAGTGGGCTACTGGAACAAGAAGGCATCGGTGGGCAAGGGACGAAAACAGGGCGTTGTTGGAATGCTACTACGCAAGTAACCCCGGCGGAAGGGGCTACATGAATAGGATGAGGGACCTATGGATTCTTCGATACCCAACATCCACAATGACGGCGAAACAACTAGTAGCTCAGTGTTCCAACATTCGAAAGAAGGGACTGCTCTCACAGCTAGAGATTGACGAGGTACAACACAAATGCTACGGCAAGGAGGAGTCAGGACGCCAGGTCAGGGGGGAGATATCATCACCCCCACCCGAGATTGGGTACATAGCCCCAAGTGCGATAGGAGAAGGATCGTTGAGTGCGAGAGGAACTGACCTGAAAAATAGGATCATGGCCAAGCTTGAAACCTGGATCCCCCGTAGCCGGTTACCAAGATTACGTGAAGTACCCTCAGAAGGTCTGCTAGATGATGTTAATGCAGCACTACGGGCAATACCTACAACCACGATTACCGACACTAACAAGCTGATCTACAATACGGCAGCAGTGATCAGTGAGATGCTTGGCTACAAGTTGAACAGCCACAAGGGGCAGTACCCTCCATGGAGAAGGAGGCTAGAGGGCAAGATCAAAGTAGCACGGAGGGAGGTTAGCCATATATATATATATATATATATATATATATATATATATAAAAACACCCAGCACGCCCCTGCGGGCGGTTTATCCTTCAAGCTCGGGTCCTCTACCAGAGGCCTGGGAGCTTGAGGGTCCTGCGCAGTATCTTAGCTGTTCCCAGGACTGCGCTCTTCTGGACAGAGATCTCCGATGTTATTCCCGGGATCTGCTGGAGCCACTCGCCTAGCTTGGGAGTCACCGCACCTAGTGCTCCGATTACCACGGGGACCACCGTTACCTTCACCCTCCACATCCTCTCGAGCTCTTCTCTGAGCCCTTGGTATTTCTCCAGCTTCTCGTGTTCCTTCTTCCTGATATTGCTGTCATTCAGAACCGCTACATCGATCACTACGGCCGTCTTCTTCTGTTTGTCTACCACCACTATGTCCGGTTGGTTAGCCACCACCATTTTGTCCGTCTGTATCTGGAAGTCCCACAGGATCTTAGCTCGGTCATTCTCCACCACCCTTGGGGGCATCTCCCATTTTGACCTCGGGACTTCCAGGTTATACTCGGCACAGATGTTCCTGTACACTATGCCGGCCACTTGGTTATATAGTTCCATGTATGCCTTGCCTGCTAGCATCTTGCACCCTGCTGTTATGTGCTGGATTGTCTCTGGGGCATCTTTACACAGCCTGCACCTGGGGTCTTGCCTGGTGTGATAGACCCCAGCCTCTATGGATCTTGTGCTCAGAGCTTGTTCTTGTGCTGCCATGATTGATTAGTGCCTCTGTGCTGTCTTTCAGTCCAGCTTTGTCCAGCCACTGGTAGGATTTCTGGATATCAGCCACCTCCTCTATCTGCCGGTGGTACATACCGTGCAGGGGCCTGTCCTTCCATGATGGTTCCTCGTCTCCCTCCTCTTTCTTGGGTTTTTGCTGCCTGAGGTATTCACTGAGCACTCGGTCAGTTGGGGCCATCTTCCCAATGTATTCTTGGATGTTCGTTGTCTCATCCTGGACTGTGGTGCTGACACTCACCAGTCCCCGGCCCCCTTCCTTCCGCTTAGCGTACAGCCTCAGGGTGCTGGACTTGGGGTGAAACCCTCCATGCATGGTAAGGAGCTTTCTTGTCTTTATGTCAGTGGCTTCTATCTCCTCCTTTGGCCAGCCTATTACCCCAGCAGGGTACCTGATCACGGGCAGGGCGTACGTGTTGATGGCCCAGAACTTGTTCTTACCATTCAGCTGACTCCTCAGGACTTGCCTGACCCTCTGCAGGTACTTGGTGGTTGCAGCTTTTCTAGTGGCCTCTTCATGGTTCCCATTCGCCTGCGGGATCCCCAAGTACTTGAAACTGTCCTCTATGTCTGCAATGTTGCCTTCTGGTAGTTCAATCCCCTCAGTTCTGACTACCTTCCCTCTCTTTGTTAACATCCGACTACACTTCTCCAGTCCGAACGACATTCCAATGTCATTGCTGTATAGCCTGGTAGTGTGGATCAGTGAATCGATGTCTCGTTCACTCTTGGCATACAGCTTGATGTCATCCATGTACAGGAGGTGGCTGACAACTGCTCCGTTCCGTAGTCGGTATCCGTAGCCAGTCTTGTTAATGATCTCACTGAGGGGGTTCAGGCCTATGCAGAACAGCAGTGGGGACAGAGCATCTCCTTGGTAGATCCCGCACTTGATGGTGACTTGTGCTATGGGCTTGGAGTTGGCCTCTAGTGTTGTACGCCACATCCCCATTGAGTTCCTGATGAAGGCTCTTAGGGTCTTATATACATACACATATATATATATATATATATATATATATATATATATATATATATATATATATATATATGTGTTCTTCCTCTACACCCCCCCAATTTTTGCACATGTCGAGGAGCGTGTCAGGCTACATTTCACTGTGTGTTATACTTGTATAACTATGCATGTGACAAATAAAGAACCTTGAACTTGAACTTGAATGATCAGGCCTCACAGCGGTCTAACATAGACACTCATATCTTAACCCTTTAAGACCTACCATAGAACCAAGTCCGCCAGAGCTTATATTATATTTTTACATGCTGTGTAGCCATTTTTGGGAGCATTTCAAGTTGCTATACATCAATACAACCATTATAGCCCAAACTTTAATAATATGTCTGCATTAGGTGCATAGTAATTACATAAATTGCAAAAAAGTGCAATAAACTACAAAAAAATTGAAAATCGTTTTTGTTTTTTTAACATATATTTCTAGTTAGAGAAATTTAAGAGGCTCATCCCTCAAAACTGTAAATACAAAAAAGTTGCACAAACTAGTTTCCCACCACGGGAAATTTATTTTGAGTTTCTTCATAGTTTTATTTTTGAAATACACCAATTTTTATATACTGCAGGAAAAACGAAAATAAATATTATAGTGCAAATTTGCAAAATAACAGCATATGCATCAAAATAAACTATTTCCAGCAGTGCAATATGAGTCCTAAGCATCCCAGAAACGACACAGAAAGTCATAAACTCAAACATAACTTTTTAAAACACAAGTATAGGCTCATAAGGCCCCGATCGTAAAAAAACTACATTTCCGCAAAATGACGTCACTTCCGGTTTCGGGCAGGTCATGCGGTCATGTGATAGTTCGCGCTGATGGACGTAGGAAGTGTTACAAACAGCTGATCGGATCGGCGAAGCGTGTTTCTGGAATATCATGTTTTTGTTGCTGCAAGTGATTTTTATGCAGTTTTTGCAAAGCTATATGTGGAAGGAAACTGTGACCGAGGACAAGCTGATGGCATAAGAAGTAAGTACAATTCCTCCGGTTTCATATGCAAAAAAAATTATTGCGCTAGCTCACGTGGTTGCAGTGCTACCGGGATTTAAAAATAGTTACGCAAAATGGAGCGTGCCCGCTCCGATCGGCTGTAAAGGGTTAAAGACCTCATAGTACCATTAGGGAGTTCTTCTTTCCCACCATCACCCACCAAGTCCTTGGACAGGGGATACTTGTTAAATTATTATCAAGAATAATGACATAACTTGATAACAGATTTAACCACAATAAAGAGAAATTTAGATTCTACCTGACTGCATGTGCTGTATTTATTATGTTACAAAACGGATAAATAATTTTGGTGACTTTTGCACCATTACCACGGTGCAGACTACTATTTACTCACACAGTCAGGAGTACAGAGATTACACACTAGTAATGCCTGCAGACATCTGGGTTGAAGGTGAGAGATGGGCAGTTGGGTTTCAAGCTGTTTCAAGTCCTTCTTGAATAAATTCAAACTTTTTCTTCTTCTCTTTTTTTTTTTTTTGCTGACTTGCAGATAATTATCCAATTTACCCAAGATGTAAGATGTATGGACCCACTTGGTTTAAATGTGGTGTAAACCTGCTGGCTTGTTTGTTATATCTTTTCTATCACCACTTTTCCACTGATGCTGTATTAGATTAGGCATCGATCTGGGGGCCGGGGGCTAATTTAATGCCAGTTCCACACATTTCCACCGAAAAATGGCTGGTACTGGGGCCAAAGCTGGCAACACGCCACCACTGATGTCAGGTTCAAGAAAGGAGACTCTCACAGCCACTGAAAATCATATACTGGTGTTTGTTTATGTCAGAGTGAATGTACAGCACCTACTGAAGCTTTTTCCATTTATTCCCGTTCATTTGAATAGATTCATAATTTCATTATAACTCATTTAGCAGCCGCCATTACTTCCACAGACTGTTTAATCACAAAGGAGCAACAGAGTTTACACATAAGTCGGTGATTAATACTTCTGGACATCTGAAAGTGAGATATGGGCAGCTCTGTTTGAAGCTGTTTCAAGTGCTTCTTGAATTAATTCCCTCTTGGCTCTTTTGATTGCAGATAGTGATCTAATTTGTCCAAGCTTTCCAACTCATTTTAAATGCTGTGTGAACCTCCTGGTTTCTTTAAATAACCTCTGATCCACTCGTGCTGGTTTCAGTGCTATTGTGTGACCTATACCAGATTCAGTAATTTCCACAGCCGCTGGCATCTGCAAATTGGGTCTGCAGATGACTGTCCTCCCACGGTATTACCTGCAAACATCAAGGCAGAACTGAGTCTGCACTGGTACCAGCAAGCAGTGGATAGAAAAGTAATACAAGGAAAAAACTTTTGAGATTTTTAATGAAGTTTCAGGCCTGCAGAAGCTTGTTGGGTTGGTAAAATACAAGAGGCCCCCTATCGAGTGCTTCACTATCCTGAACATCCACCTTTTTTACCTATTTGGGATACCTAGCTAACCTAACTCTAGACTGGTTACTGATGACCTGGGGAAAGTTGAGAGGGTTGGTCTGTATCAGCACACTGGCCGGGTTTTACACTTAAGTTGCGAAAAGGAAGATGGGAAATTGTCATCATCCCACTGGGCAGGCAGCCAAGTTTATGAATGTGATAACACGAAAGCGAGGTGATTTTTTACACTGATACCACAGGTGCATCTACAGGTGAATCCCAAAGACTTTGACCTGAAGGTCAGAGGTCAAGTTTTCTTTAAATCACACAGGAGTTGCTAATTTTCTAACATAATGTATTTACAAGGCGGATGAGGCTGGAAGGCGTAGGTATAACAAAATAAGTTGTGATCTTTGTTCAGACTTTTTTTTTTTTATCACAACACAAATCGAACATTGTTGTCATCATTAAACATTTTCTATGTGTGTGTAACAATCCCGGCAGCCTCAGGAGTCATGCTTAATCACATCATTGTAAAAAGAATTATGCCAGCATAATGACACATGTTTGTTTTTCAGAAAATGAGTGGAAATTGGCACAAAGCAAAATTCAGAGATCTGATCTCCCTTTGAACTGGACTCTTAATTCTCATGCTGCATATCGCACATGTACTGCAGCTCTCTTTGTGGTGGTCTAGTCTGAATAAAAAGCTCCAAAGATCATTAAAACCCACCCATGTCTGCATCATGATGAAGCTGGAACTGCAGTGACTGGATGCTGTAATATTACGTAACCTTAGACGGTCGTACTCAAACCACGAAAACAGCCCAAAGCCAAAGTGCTCACAATGGGTCTCTACATATTCCTCTTGATACAGTCTACTGTCATTATAATTAATACATACAGCCTTATCAATAAGGAACTCTTAGTCTTGGCTAATACCATTATCTCATTTGAAGCTGTTAAATAAAATCATTATTCCACAGCTGAGTCTTGCCACATCGAGCAGAACAATTGCAGGCCTTGATTGAAGCAACAGAATAATTAGGCCCTCCTCGGGTGGATTAAAGACGCCGTGCTGTAACCGCCGCCTTCCTCCAGATCAATTACAATGGAATCTCCCCGAACATCAAAGCCCGCGGAGCTGATGGAGCTGGCCTCAGCTGCTTCCCCTGCTCCCTCCCCTCCCCGTTCATCCTATATGCCGTATGAATATGGATTACTGAGTGAGAGAAGCAAGGCGGGACGGGTGGAGTCCCCTGTGCTGCATGCAGGGTAATGATTCTGCAGGAGCATTGGTATGGATGCACAGTGGCAGAGCTGCTAAGCAGAGTGGAGCAGGCCGGCGAGCGTGCAGACGTAGCGTCCGGACTGTGGTCAAGCATGTGATCTCAGTCAGTCAGAGCACACATGAAACATGCATGACCTGACGAAGCGGTCGAGGGCTGGTACATGCAGAAATGCACACAGAGGTGTAGAGATGCATTTAGATGCACTTTATTAGACTGGTCTTCAGTTTGATCTCTAGGCGGTGCAGGTACTCAGTTCACTTTTGTATGCATGGCTGAGCACCCAATCCAGGGTTTAAGATTTGGGATAGATTACAACCATTTGATTTTACAGCTCCAATTCCCAGTGTCCTGACATTTTGGAAATGTGATGTGATGCACATTGATGTCAGTCTTAGTGACATTACCTCATGTCTAAGTATCCCAAAAACTGGATAATCATACACAAGTCTGGATCTAAGGATCCTGACATTTTTTTTGTTTAGAAAAACGGTCATGTGCACCAAAAATCCTGGTTTGGACACGGGTCAGCTCGTTGTATGTTTGTTTGGTTGTTCAGTGCGCGGCACTTTACTTCCCTTTTCTCACGCATGATTTAGACATCTGCTGGGAATCTTTGTAGAGCCTTCAATATAACTTACGCAAGTGGCCGACATGATTGCTGACATTTATTCTTGTCCTGGTGGATTATGTGTTGTAGATTTCCAGCTGAAGCCTAAATCCACAGTAAGTTTGAATCTGTGAGTAAAGCAACCACACATTAAACAAACTGAGGCCATGAACAGGTGCAGGTCTGCACCGACTCTGGTACATCCATCCACAGTGTTCATCAACATGCTGGTTCCCCTGAGGACCTGCATCCTAGACCTGGATGTAAATGTCAACCAAAGCTTCCAATCGCCACTGCACTGCTGTCAGCTGCGTGCATTGGATTGTAGCATTGGATCACTGTGGTGTCATTACAGCGATTACAGCAGAATAAGATAAGTATGCCTTCCTTCACCCCAACCGGTTGCAGCCTCCCTGAGCCTGGTTCTGCTGGAGGTTTCTTCCTGTTAAAAGGCAAGCCAAAGTGCTTGCTCATAGAGGCTCATATGATTGTTTGTTGATCCAGTTTTCTCTGTGTGTATCATTTTAGGGTCTACCTTACAATATAAAGTGTAGTTGTGATTTGGCGGTAGTTAATTAAAGTTAAAATTGAATTATGTAGAGATTATAATCTGAGTTAGACAGAAACTTAAACTGAGGGGATGATGTACCTTTATCTGGAAGGCAGAAACTTCCCACACAGACAGCGATACGGGCATCAACAGAGACAACAATGCAGCCAAGGGTCAAGGGTCACTAAAAAAATGTATTCGCGATGAGGTCATGTCGATGACAGGCAGTCAGCTGTCTTCCTGAATACCTCCCTATGACGACCCGCCTTTGTGTGACCTCAGGGTGACATGCCAGCAGGGTCACGTGACTGTGGGAACGGCAGCATTTGGGAATCAGTTCCACGGTGCTGCGCTGTGTCTCGGACATGAAGACAAAGCAGGAGTTTGCAGGAATCCTCACATTAACTTGAAAGTCTTGTAGCTGCCTGGAAATCATCACATGTACGTGACAAGCACAATCATGCCGACTCTCCACAGAAATTTAGCTTCTGATTGGACGCTGGCTTAAGTTACGCTGGAAAATATTACCACAGGGTCACCTCTCTGACCCTGAAACTATCATCAGATTGGTAATTAGATCACACCTTTGCTTTGACAGTCAGGAATTTTCTTCACCTCCCAAATTGCAGCAATTAAACCTGTTTTGATTGTGCAGTCTGCACTTTTGCACACTTTTATCTGAGAAGTGAGGCATGTGAAACATCACCAAGGTGGCGCTCAGTCAGAGGATCTGCTGCTCGCACATCCGTACAGTTATTAAAATTTTTGTGGTTTGAAACTGAAGAAAAACTGAGGCGTGAGGGTGTTTCTTACCTCTAGCGTAAACAGTTAAATAAGGGAAGCCTATGAACTGCACAGAGGTGAGTCACTGCTGCTGTTTATGACACCTTATGGAAATATGACATGAATGTGGAGTGAACTTCCCGAATAGATTAAAGTGTTTTTTTTTCCATAAATGTTTCCCTGGCGCAAAACATGCCAGTGGAGTAATTATGGTGTAATTATAAATTTCAACTGAAGAAATCTTGGATTTAAACTTAACTTCTGCTGTATTATAAGAGTACATTAGTCTGTTTTTTTTTCTAAGTACATTAATTTATCCTCAATATTCTGTCTTGTGTTTTGCCCTTTTCTCTTACAGTAACAAGCAATCCAATTAAAGATGGTATAAAAGGTTAAAAGTTATTTTAAGATGCCAAAATTGATTTTGGCCTCTGGTAACAGACATTTCAATCAGAGAGTAGACAGGATTTTACTGCTGGTCAGCCGAAGAAAACGGCTGCTCTGATGGCCTTCTGAGCCTGAGGTGTGTTTCCATCCTGGGGTAAAATGGCAAAGACGGTTTTATCCCGATGACACTGCGTTTTCAGTCTGACGGCAGTTCATGAACGTCACGTGTATGTGATATTAATATTTTCTACTCTTAAAGGGCAACAAAAGTCAATATTTTGACGTTCTGAGACCCATTTGGGGACCACAGTTCTATTCCTCCATGTTACAGATTTTCACTCGTCATCTTTATTAATTTTTATACATACTCAAAATTTTAAAAAATCTTAGGACTGATGATATGAACATATCTCACCTTCCCAAGGAACACTGATGAGATGTGAAGGTGGCTGTAAAATACGCTGCTCTGACAGTTTGCTGAAGGGTCTGTAAACCAGACTTTAGACATCTGACAGAAATCCTCGTCCAATCAGAGCTGTCATCCATCACCTCAGAACCCTTCATGCAGCTTTTTTCCCTCACTTCCTGTCCTCGCGGTCTCTCAGTAATTTTGATTCTCGGTGAACTCGTGTTCGAGTCGATGCGCTCGGCAAGAAAAATGCAGCCTGCTCTGAAGCTGATTTAACCAACTTTAATTCTGCAGCTTGCTGAAATTGGAAGTCCATATCGTCATACTCCTGTGGTCACAGTGCGGCTGTTTGCCATTACTGAGCGCAGCCACATGCAAAAGCATCCCTCAACGTGATAAATGGACTGAAAAGATCTTAGAGCCTGCCAGATGAAATATTTCCAACAAAACCTCCCTTCATGCACATTCAGACATTACTATGAATTATAAAATTATTATAAGGAGCTCAGACTGGCACTGGTCCTGTTCAGGCTTACGTCACACAGCAGAGCCATAATCCCAAAGACTTTCATTGCAAGACATTAAACGTATTTAATGCATCAGGATTTTTGTGGAATCAGTTAATACGCGCTCATTATCACAGCATAAATATCTGCTGTATGTTTTATTAATTTCAGAATTTTATCTTCAGTTTAACACCTGCAGCATTAAACTAAATAATCAAGTAAACCGTTTTTTTTTTTCTATTTCACTGAATTTAGGTTTATATAAAACACCATCATCTGCGTATTATCATCTTTCCAACACTGTAATAACCCGCTCTCCTGTCTTCTTTGCAGTTTGCAAAAACATTCAGAACAAAAAATGTTTTTTAAATACTAAATTTAACAAATTTATTTAAATTAAAATAGACTTAACACAGCGTGGATATTAGAAAAAAAAATCTAATAAGATTGGATTAATGAATTTGATACCAAACCCAAATAACTGCCTGAAATTCATTGAGTGGAAAAATCACAGCTGCTGGGCATGTGACTGGGCAACTTTTTCATAATAAATTTACTCAATAAGTTACAATGTGCCAAAAAAAACCCACCTCAACTCCAACCAGTAACAGCAGATGGCCCGCCCCTCCCTGAGCCTTGTTCTGCCTGAGGTTTCTTCCTGTTAAAAGGGAATTTTTTCCTTCCCGCTGTCACCAAAGCGTTTGCTCATAGGGAGGCATCTGATTTGGGTTTTTTTCTGTATTGTTGTATTTTTTCTGCCTTATAAAATAAAGCACACTGAGGCAACTATTGTTGTGATTTGGTGCGATATAACTAAAATTGAGTTGAATTGAAGCGTGATGTCAATGATTGAAAAACAAAATTCTTCTTTTCATCAAGATGCTGCTCCTCCACATGGAAAGAAACCAAGGAAGCCTCCCATGTGAGGTGTGTCAGCGTGTCTAACCAATGGCTGGATGATCTGATTCTTTATTTCTTATTGTACTGTTAGACAATGGTGTTAAGCTTTCACTCTCTTTTATATCTGCTGTTCTATATTTCTAATTTTGTTCTTTTTTAGTATCCTTAAGTAAAAACAAGTTCTTGAGTTCTTTTTCATGTTATCTGTGAATTTAACTTTTTGTGGTCTTTTTTTCCTCGTGCCTGGGTGCTTTTATTTAAAGTCTGAGATTGATGGTGAAGCAAACCCAGCAGAGTAACATGCTCTCTTCAGCCTGCACGGTGTTTATGATGTCTAACTTGTGTTTATGCCACTGGTAATGGATTAAAGTGTGTCTTTTTGTGGCCACACTTCACCCAGCCCGACCACACTTTGCCCCTCGGGGCTCAATAAAGGTTTGAGCTCTGACTTGCACTCTGAAGCTGAGTGTAACAGGCTTATTGAGGCCACAACTCCTGAAGGTTACTATTAGATTCAGTGGCTAAATGCTCTTTTAGTGAAACCGGGATAGATATCAACACCCTGGCCGTCTGCGGGAACAGGAACCCTCAGTCCTATGTGTGTCATTCAGGGAAAAGGAGAGTGAGGTTCAGGTTGCAGCAGAGCCCGACCGACTGGTAACTGTAGCCGGGCCTTCCTCGCAGAACGACAGGTTCCCACACCCTCCCGTCAGCTCGCCCTGGTTCTCACACACTCCCCGTCCTCGCTCTGACACCGAGTCCGCTCGCTTACAGCGGTGCGGACGCCTGTGTCGAAACATAGGCGTCATTTCACCAAGACGACCTATAACCTGTTAACCTCAGGCAACATCATTGTGTGTTTGTTTGTAGAGTTATTCAGTTTAACGTTCTATTTTTTCTTCTTAATTGAAGAAAAACACTGCTTTGATGGACACTTTTGTTACGACTTTTAGATGTCTGCGAGGTTGTGGCTGTCCTTTACAAAATGCTGCTCGTCATACTGCACTTTAATCTTTTAATTAAAATTAATTAATAACTCAAATGAATAATAATAATCTCATAATAAAACCATAAAGAAACAAAGAAATAAGAATACCTTTATTAAATAAATACACTGAATAATTGTATTTACTTAAACACATAAAAATCTGAATAAATTAAAGAAATACATTTAACATCCTAAAACTCAAAGTCTTTCTTGGCATGCATTTTTAATTGCAACCTGATGATTATAAAAACAACCAGATTTACCAGATTTTTGTTTCTGAAAAAAATGAGATCCACATATGAGGACATACGTTTTAAATTTCAGTAAAACAGTAGCAGTATCGATATCAGCCCCTTTTAGAACAAAATGTTGTATTGTGGTCTAGACAACCCAAACTGTGATGTCCACATACATGGACGCCAGGTCCTGGGTGTTTAAATTTAGCCTTAAATATCTTCTCCTGGCCGTACTTTCCATTTTTCTGTAACTGGAGCTACTAAAAACTAAACTGGAAATGAATGAATACTCAAACTGAAACTAAAAACTAATCAGAAAATGTGAAAAGAGGAACTCTGATGCACTTTTTGGAGGCAGTCACATCCTTAGTGTCAACAAACATTTCCTTAATAAAAAGGATCCCTCTTCTAGCTGCTGTGTTGTTAAATTTAATAATGACGACTTAAATGAAGACTCTTCCTCAATGGGTATCTGTGAAATTTTTTTCTTCCTTTAAACAGCTTCAAATCCCACCACAAGCATTTCAGAAATGAAGCATTGAATCTGAAGCACGGTCATACGATGGATATGGAATCAGCCGTTTTCGCCATGTTGGCGTTTTGATGTGACGAGTGAGGGGTGGATCTGAAACTATGCACCGTTGATCACAAGTATTGGATAATTGTAAGCAGTAAAAAGTTCAGTGTCTTTTATTAATCATGAAAGGAGCAAATGAGACCTTGAACTCATCAGGAGATTGATTGAAAAGTGATGGAGGCTATTTTTGCAGCCACAGAAATCGCCCCCTGCAGGCCTTTAAAATAAAATGCAGGTTTAACACAACTAAATGTTGGCTTCACTTTTCACACCTAGAGTCCAAACTTGATCTTTTATTTTGAAAGTTGATGGGATTCTCTGCAGTTGCTGTTTGTGACTTCCTGCCTTCACCTGCTCTGTGCAGCGTGATGTGTTTTCTATAGAAATCAAACCCAGCACTGTTTTAAACGACACACAGCAGGGTTAGGGTTCGGTTAACATTTTTACATCTTTCAACAGAAAAAAAAACTGCAGTGACAAAATGAATGGATGACACTTAATTTGAAAGGTAACATCTTCTGGGCTGCTGGAGACGTGGTGGATGTTTGGAAGTTAAAGTGCAGCTAAAATTAATAGCATCACATTCACACAAACAAACACCCCGTTTGTTCCTCCTGCCCTGTCCCAGTTTGCCGTTACTCTTAAGTTACAGGACTCGTTTGCTCCAAAGAATAGCGAGCAACTTGATTACTGCCCGTCCTTGCCAGCGGAGAAAAGCGCACACGAACACAATCCTTATTGTTCCCTCGCTGTCACCAAACACCTGGAGCCTGGAGAGAGGAGGAAAAATTGGCCTCTTCACGAAGACAAGCACCTGACAAAACACAGAATAAAACACGCATGTTTGCGACATGTTACACACTGAAACGATCTAACTGTGCAGCATTGTGATATCTGACAGGCATGCAGCCACAGCGGAGGTTTGCGCTCTTTGTTGTTGCTCAGCTCATTTGTTAGAGGCGAGGCGTTGTGTCAAGAGAAACTGGTAGGCAGGCAGAGAGTCGGAGCGCCTGAAGACGATGTCAGCGATCGAGCCCATGATCGAGCGATGATTTGGTGTTGAAGCTTTTGGTTCTGTGAGTCGAGAGAGTGTGAAAATCTGCAACTTCGTGTGCATGAGCGTCAGAAAGAGGGGTTCTGAAATGCAGCCTCTGCAGAAAGCTCCAGGCGGTAATGAAATGGCAGCTTTGGCCCATACTCACATGACTGAGTGGTTTTATTTCATATGTGCAGTCCTGTCCTACCAGCTCAGACTCAAACGTGTCCATTCAGTCCTGTCCTGTTAATACCCCACAAAGACGGGCCTTTTCCCCTCAGGGTTTTCCCTCTGAGATGTGGTTACCCTGGCCTGTTCATGCTTATTCATCCCAGTGATCACACCATTCTGTAGATTTCATATATATAGCTGTAAGGATGCCTTGATCCATTGCAAGTATGGCAAGGAGAGTGTTTTCGCTGCCAATTACAGTGACAGCAAAAAAGTATTATACTTCCTGCCAAGAATAAATGGCTCAACCATCTGGACATAGTAATTCTTCCTTCTTAATGGAACTGCCATCCAAAACACTCTGTGTTCAGGAACAAGGCCGCCTATTCAATCTGCAGGGAAATTTAATGGCGTTATACAGAAAGACGCGGCGGCGCTGCCAGGCCGCCACAACCTGTTGGAAACAGATAGGCATTCCTTCCCGAATCCTGAACTGCTCGGAAAGCTTGACATTTGTTCCTCCTGCTGCGTTTCCTCCTCCGAGGGAATAGTCCACAACCCACGTTCATTCATATTCAAATTCTTATATGCAAAAAGCTGACATTTAGCTTTTTTACGCCAAGATGTGAGCATTTCTTCACCCGCTCCTTAAAATAAAGCTCACATTGAAGCCAGCTCTCTAGGAATACACAGGAAGCATTGTAACATGATGATGGTCACACAGTTGACCTTTGCCCTGTATGGCTGGTGATGGTGGTTGGAGTCACTGAAGAAGCTTCAGGTCAAGCTTCTGAAGTCGGCGTCGCTTTAGAGATCAAATCTCAGGTAAAGAAACGTTTCTGTCTGCTTGTTAAAGTCTCAGCTGCTACTCCACAGGCTCAAACTATACCTGCTGCTCGGACCTGATCCCCTAATCACAAGCTGTGCCGCACACAGCTACACCTGGGATTTAGCTGGCCGGCTTACGCCCAGACAACCCGTTGATAAAGCAGCAAGATGATGTATAGCCATAATGATAGCAGGCTAATACTCTATGAATCCTTAATCAAGGCCTTGGACGGACTATTCCACCGAGACGTGGTGGATTAACATGCGAAAGGCTTCGTCCAGCCAAGCCTGATCCCATCTCCTCTTACCTCTTTACACTGCTTCACCCCTGACTACGGCGATGAGCCTGGAACATGCAGATAAGAGATGAAGACGGCAAAATTATCAAGCCAGGCAGCAACGGTGGAGGAGAACATAGAACTTCATTCATTCTTTATCTGATACCAACCTGTTTGGTTGATCTAATCTCTTCAGACCTATCAGGGTCAGAGGTTAGTTAACATCCATCTCTGTTAAAGATTTTTTTTTTTTTAATTGTATAATTGGAACATTTTGATGCACCGAAGATTTTACTCAGAACTCACTGGAGGCCTGTTAATTCAGCTCAGTTCAAATTTTATGGCACTAAATTCCAACAGCAGTCACCTCATGACACTTTATATTGCAAGGTAAAGACCCTAAAACAATATGATCCCCTTTGAGCAAGAACTTGGTAACAGTGGGAACAAAAAACTACCTTTTAACAAGGAGACCGTCCAGCAAAACCAGCCTCAGGGAGGGGCAGCTATCTGCCATGACCAGTTGGGGGGGATGATAGCATCTTGGGATCCCTCAGGAGGAACTGGAAAACACTGCTGGTTGGATGTTCATCTGAAGTGTCCCCGCAGGTGTAGCCGGTACCAAAGATGGACCACCTTGGAGTCACAAACTCAACATTAGCACTTTGGCTATCACTGTCCAGCAGCAGCAGAATACAACTAGCTGTGCACCAGGTGAGTTGAGCTCCCTTTTGCAGAGAGACGTGGCAATCTCCCTTAGACCAACACCAATGACTTCTTGGACGCACTTTTAGTATAAGTAACTGCACAGCAGCCATATTACAGGTCAGATCATTGTTAGGCTTCACCTCAGCTAACTGGAGTCCTTGAACTGGAGCTGTGGTGCTGGAGCTTCACTGTAACTGTAAGGTTACACTGAAGCTAGCACAGGCTGTCACTCACCGGCACTTACAGTGGAGCTTAAAAGAAAAAGAATCTGTGGATCTGTCATGCTCTGTGGCTTCATGTTGTAAATATTCCTCAGCAAAGATAAGAAGAAGTGAATTGCAGATGAAGTGCCATGTCTCCCTCTTCCTCCCCTTCTGTCCTTCCCTGCCCCTTCTCTCATCTTTGCTGTATTCGCTGTAGGGGCTAAGGTCCTGTCTGGACTCGCCGAGCAGCTCTGCAACACACACACACACATTTCATCAGCAGAATCACACACACACACATCAAAGAAGAGAGATAAGTACAGACAGCCTGACTGAAAGTGTGAGACACAAGGTAGGAGAGGCCGGGAGGCAGAGCCATTTCTCTGCACTTATTTTTCATGGAAGCGATAGATGGAGATGGGACTGTGTGTGTGTGTGTGTGTGTGTGTGTGTGTGTGTGTGTGTGTGTGTGTGTGTGTGTGTGTGTGTGTGTGTGTGTCAGTCTGAGAGGGCGTGGGCATTTTTGTGTCTCCAAAATGACACTTAAGACTTTATGTGTTTACATATAGTGGGAATGAAGCATGATGGGACTGCTGCAATTAAAGGGTTAAGTGGCATTGACAAATATCAGCATGAACCCTCAATAATAAGGTACAAACAGTAACCTGCTGGCACAGTTTTAGCTTTTAAAAAATACCTTACAAGTCATCATAATAATAATAATAACTTTATTTATACAACAGCTGTAAAAACAGACTTTACAAAGTGCTCTGACAGACGAATGAAAAGGAATCAAACAGGAGGCCGAGAAAAGAAAGCAGGATTACATTCATTAACAGAGAGCAAAGAAAACATGGCATGAAATAGAAAAAACAAACACAAAGCACTCATTTACGCAGCACATTTCTCACCAGGTGAAGTACAAGGAGCTGAGCTCCACAAACTATAAAGATAACTGAATACATAAATCATTAGGAACAACAACTGCCAACAAAAATAACCCAAAAAGCAGAGATTGGACTGTGGAGCTTTAAGTTTTATGCATGAAAGAAGTAGAAATCCAGTAAGATCATTAAAAAGAACAATGAAATGATAAAAATGACAAAAAGATAACAATAGAAGGAGCAGAAATAAAAAGAAATGTTTTCAAATCAGCAGCAGTGTGGAAAAAATGATAAAACGCACAAATTAAAATCGATAAAACAAGCTAAAGATGAAATAAAACAATGATTCAGACGCTGAAAGGCTAAACGGGAATATTTTTTTTAAATGTTGGAGCACCTGATACGATCTGATAGGTTGTTGGAGCATAAAATGTGGAAGCAGCTTCACGGGAACATCCATGCGGACTGTTCCAGATCACTCGAGGGGTCGAGCTGGTTCACGGCTTACGAGAGATCTGCAGCTCACAGACCCTGCAGGGCCCTAAAAGCAAGAATTCAAATGCTGAAATCAACTCTACAACTAACTGGAAGCCAAATGATGCCCACAGTGCAGCTGTTATACATTCCTATCTTTTAGCTAAAACTCGCAGCTGGAGTCGCTGAAGCAGACAAAATAAAAGCATGGACAAGTTCCTTACCATCCTCCTGGGATAAAGAAGCTTCTAAGCTTTATAATAAAAATGTAATTTAGAATAAAAAATTGTTTTAAGTGTATCATCTTGAATATGTGGGTTTTTACGTGTTTTTGAGACTTCTACGTCATCTAATTTTTGCACATGACTGCCAAACGTAGAAAATATGAAACAAATTAAAACTCATATCTGCAAGCTGATATTTGATTTCTTGTAATTATTTTATGATTTATGCTTTAGAGGGTTAACTAAGCTGTTGATGTGGCTCTTGAACAAAACTAAAGCCCCAAAATAGGAGCTCAGTATCAAACTCAACGTCTGCTAGCTTCAACTGCAGACTGAGACAGTCTTCCTCTTTCTGCTGGACGTAATTGCTCACGAACCAGGTCTTCACCTGCTGCAGGTTCTCACTCTCCAGCTCACAAAGGAGCTCCACACAGGTGGAGTCTCTCCGAGTGCGAGGTGAGTGTCCAGGGACAATATGCAAATACGAGTCAGGAAGGACCTGGGCTAATCGTTTAGCAGCACGTGAGGTTTCAAAATAAGAGCATGGTAGCTTGTCCAATGTAAAATTGATTGTGCTGTTGTCTCCAATGGATGGGAAAATGAAGACAAATCACAAAATTCACCCGCCAAAGTAAATTCTACTTGTCTACTAATTGGAAAGTTGATGGTTTGATCCCCTTCTCCTCTAGTCTGCATGTTAAAGTATCCCTGGACAACATCCTGAGCTGTACTTGAAGAGAAAAGCACTTGTTGGGATGGAAGACTGAGGCTTGTAGTAAGAAAGCTCTTCAAATGCTCATATTGGGTAGAAAAGCACTATATAAGTAGTGTCCACTTAGATTTGGACTGAGCTTTTCTTCATTCAGGTCTGAACAGTCAGACAGGTAAATGTTAAACAGGTAAAAACAGTCAGGTTGTCTTTTCATGAATACAGAGAGTATAGCAGAAAGTTCTTGTTTGTTTTAGGTTTTAAAATGATCCATCGTACCTAATTACATTCATGGGGTTTAACATAGTCCAGCACTTTGTGTTGGTTCAGTCGTTGGATACAGGAAAGAAAGACCCACACAGTGGAGTAAGCCTGAGACGGTATGTTGCACACCGCTGGACTATGACAACACCAGCGCTCCTATGACCTCATGAATACTGCTTACAGAACACAAGCACCAAAGTAGTTAAGACAGGAAAAACAAAAGGACGTCCCGATGGGGTAAAACATCCTGTTTCTTCTGTCATTAGCAGCTTCAATTAGAATAAAACACAGAGCAACAATATGACGGTGTGAAATCCCACTGCAGTCCTTCAGCATGTTTATTGCTTTGTTCAGTGTTCATTAGTTTTAGGAACATTGTTTGATACATCGTCACTGTCAGGTCTTTGAAATGCGGTGAGTGAATCAAAGAAGAAAGCTGATTTAAAATGACTTTGTAAGCAAAGCTTCAGAGCTCAGCTTCACTTCGGGCAGCAGGAAATAGAGACCACATCAAGGGCCACACAGAGATGGCAATATGGATTTTTCACATTTAAAAGTCTTAAAAAGCAACAAAAATTGGGGAAGATGTACAAATTTTGACAGCAAAAACTGATGGAAGGGTTGGATTTAAATTTAGGAAGGAAGGGGCATTCTCATCTGTTGGGAAATATTGGGAACCTTTTGGCGTCATGGTGGAGTTAGGATTTAAAGTGCTATGTGAGGTATATACAATAATATTTACCATCAGATCCTTTCTGGTAAACGTTTTAATCAAGCTACTGGTTACTGTGCCACGTGCATAAATATTTTTATTGCTCTCATTTTCCTGCACGTCGCGTTGCGTCAAAGGAAAGAATTGGACTCGCAGCCATCTGTGGGTGACAAACAGAGTGTCCAAAATCCCAGATTACACTCAGTGGCATCTGAACAGCATTCTGTGACATTCAGTCCTGTTTGTATTAATCATTTAAATACTCGCTGCCCAAACTTTTCACTTTGAAAGGGAGACTTGTGGAGCTCCTGCTGCGCCTCTTTAGTAATTCACAGCTTTTTGTCACTTTTCAGGCCCTTAGTCTTTATTCTAAGCTAATCCACTCAGCAGCTAGCTTAATTTATTAAAATCATTTTATCAAACTCTCTGCGAGGGAACAAATACCTGCATTTTTCAATTTAAATAATTTTTTTATAGTTAATGACAAATGAAAAACGTTTAGCTTTGTAATCGGATCTGCTTTGACTTTCACTTAGCTGACAGCTTGGATCAGTGCCTCCCACTGTTTACTAAAAGGCAAATACTCAGTTTAATTTGAATAAGCTGACTACTTCTTTTGTTCCTCACTATGCAAATGTGAATGTGTGTGAATGATTTTGCATTGCCTGAGGAGCTGTTCACTCCCGTTTCAGCGCTGAATCAGTAGGATTGTTTTCTCTCCTGTCCAATATGAGACCTTCAGCTGTGGATTTATTATTTGCATTCATCTTTCCAACTACATTATTGGATCCATTGCACAATTCTACTTTATGGCTTTAGTTAAAGCAGAAAAAAAGCAGTGTTTAGTGATCTGTATGAAGTGTTTTACAAATTGATCATTTTTATACAATCACACTAACATGTTTTCTCCTGATTTCCTTGTGATTTGGATATGTAACCACATCCTGCTCCTTTAATAACAACATATCCGTATCCACAATATGGAAATCTTTGGAAGATGTTTGAGATGGTGTTGGCATTCGCATTCATTACCGTAAGCGAATGTGTGTATTTGAATAAGCCGGTATGAATATAAGAGTTCATGCCAATCAGTTAACATGGCTTTCATTCAGTGTGGATGAAAAGTGACTCACCCCTATTTATTTGCAGGGCCTTTTAGCTTCGTTAAATATACTAAAGTTATGGTATGAAAAGAATCAGCTGATTCTGAGGAGGTCAGGTGGGACCTTTTTTCAGGTTTGGTGGTTTATATGGAAATCCCTGAATGCACCTCCAGTCTGGATTATCTGTAGGCCCCCTCTCTCTTTGTTCAAGAGGTGAATTTCTCTCAATTCGAGGTAGACCCCCAGCAGGGAAGGAGGGGCTGGTACCCCGACCCTCCACAGACTAAGGCCAGTCCCATAGGCAGCTCTATTATCCCAGTCTGAGTGAATGTGGAGCACCACTGGGCCTCGTTTTTCTGCTTGTCCACACGGCCCCTGTAAGCCGCTGACCTGGGCCTTTGTGCCTTCCTGACCCCCGGTGACCCACCTGATAATAACTCTGGTAGAGAATCAGGGGGGTATAGCTGTGCAAAAAGAGGCTGCTGGGGCAGAAAAAAGGATAAAGGAAGCAGGTACAGATTACAGTGTTACATTTGCACTATGCCGCTCTTTTATTCATTTATTGGAGGCTTTTTATGGCCAGACTCCGGACAGATGAGCCCTTCTTTGGCTCTTAATTTCCTCAAACAGCCTGCGGACTGTTCATAGCTGAAAGTCGTTGATGCTCCTCCTGAGTGCTAAAAAGACACCATTCCCTGCTTCACCAGTGGGTACCGCCAGCTAACTTTGTTTTAAGCCTCATACACACAGGCCTAGATCCCCATTGAAACCCCCGGGCAACCCTTGGTTACTTTGGAAAAACTCCCTGATTGGTTGGCAAGTAGTTGCTTGCAGTTGTAAAGACAGTGCTACAACCAAAAATCTTCATAAGATCACTTTGGTTACTTGTAGCACATCCAATAAAGGAGGAAGAGTAATGTCTCCTGACAGCAAAAACCTGAACAGCACTTCTGTTCTTGTATTAATGGTGTGAACCTGAGTCATTCTCTTGATATCTGATGGTGTACTTTAAAGTAAAAACACACTGAAGTGTAACAGTGACCGCATCAGTACATATGAGACCGGACAAATGAGAAATCACCTTCAAGGATGTGAAAATAAGGGTGGGAAATGTCCAATGGGTTAAAGGTCACTTCAGGATCTGAAGCTCCTTCAGTTCATGACTGCGTCTTCAAATGTTATATAAAAGATTCAAGCTGTCAGATTTGGCTTATTTCAGCGCTTGTATTCAAGCAATAAACGCATTCTGGCATTTGATTTGGAAAACAGCAAAAACCATTAGAGGTCTATGGGGGCTGTAAAAAAAGGAAAAACTAGCAGAGCGAGCACGAAGTCGCCGGCAGGGCCCGGAGGGAGACCGAGGAAATGCAGAAATGACAGGAAATATGGACGATTGGCAGCTACTGCTGAGATAAGAGGGGTGGCGAGGTAAAAAAGCAGGAATACGGAAAGGAAATGGCTGGAGATTGAGTGGTGGGTTTCCATGGTGACTGAGTTGCCTTAATATTTTTCTTGGCAATATTGAATGTGTGTGTGTGTGTGTGTGTGTGTGTGTGTGTGTGTGTGTGTGTGTGTGTGTGTGTGTGTGTGTGTTGGCTGTGTGCATTTACATATTTGTAGTTTTTCATTTTTTTGTCTTTAAGGTGCAAAAGAATCCATCTTTCTGTGTGTGTGTGTGTGTGTGTGTGTGTGTGTGTGTGTGTGTGTGTGTGTGTGTGTGTGTGTGTGTGTGTGTGTGGGCTGCATAATGTGGAGTGTTTGTGTGTTTTTGGTGTGTTTGCTGTCATCTTTCATCCCCCCCTTCCCTGAGTAAAGATGGTCTCTGTGTGTGTGGGCGTGGTGCCAATCAGACGCCGGCGCCTTTCACGCTGGCAGGCTTGCCCAGGTCAGGCGTATCCCAAAGACCCCATACGCAATATCACCGCCTCCAAACACCAGCCGTGGGCAACCTGCACCCTCACACACACTCTCACGCACACACACAGTGAATAATTAACTCTCCATCTTAGCACAGAGTCAGACCGTGCAGCAGAAAAAATAAAACCCAGCCCGGCCGCCCCTCTGCGGGTGGTTTTGTGAGGATCCAGCAGACGCTCAGAAACCAGCAGGGTCAGACTGAACAGCGTTTGGATCTGGCTGCTGTTCAAAGAGGACGGAGGCTGATGCAATTGTTTGATTTCCAATGATAACAAGCAAAATGCAAAACTGAGAGAGGAGAGGCTGATGGGTAATTGGTGTCTCTCTCTCTCTCTCGCCGCACTTCTCGATGAATCCGGAGATGATGGTGTGTCTTTTTGCTCTTCTATGAGAGTTTAATCTGTCACCTCATGTTTGAAATGAGGTCACGCAGGTAAACGTAGGAGACAAAGGGGTGATGCATGCCAGCGTCAAAGTTCAAGAAGAGTTGCCTCAGTCGCACTGGTGGGACTTCCCGGTGACGGTGCCTGTGGCGATGGCGGTGTTTGGAGCTGATCCTTTATCACAGTTATGAAAATAAGTCGCCCGCAGTGCCCTCATATTACAGCAGCTTAGTGACTGCTGTAGTTCAGACTCAAAGAGCTCTTTGACTGAGGTTGGCAAGTGTTAAAAGGTCCTCCTGTAAACACTGATAAGCATCAGAGGTTTTCTTTATGCAGTCCAGTAGTGAGCGCACCTGATGTCTTTTTAAACGGCTGTGGTGAAGATAAGGACGCACTTTAAAGAGGACCTGTTCTGTAGTTTTAAATGGGTCGCAGTTCAAAATAATCGACGTTTAGCTAATGCTGGGCCCTCTTTCTGAAACCAGCACCTCCCCCTTTATGATAACTCTTCTGATTGGCTGCAGCAGGAGGTAGAGCTTCTATGACCATTTAAGGGAATCCCCCTCTCTTTTAAATCAGATCCAAGAGTGGAAAAACTGAGAAACTCTGCAATGTTTTTATAGCTCACCTGTTTAAATCGTATTAAGACTTAAATTTTGTGTTATTAGGGGTGTGTCTTCTTTCACTGACAGGTGGATGGTGACACAGGTGGCTGTAGCTGCTAGCTGTCTAATTAGAGATTATTAGCAGTATCTGTGGCGATGTGATGTATCTATACATGCAATTTAAAAAAAAAAAAAAAAAAAACACAACAGCTGTGAAGCTGAGGCTTCATAAGTGAAGGAACTAACTAATTGGTGGCTGCATCTAATTTTTCTATCTGCCGATAATTGAGACATTAGCTCATTCGTAAAACAGCTTAGAACCAATATAGCAGCTAGCTGGCTAACCTTAGCTTCCTTTCTTACTAACTTTCTCACCAACAGAATTCTTTCTGGAGCCATGATTAGTGTTTGTTTTGGTCATTTAGTGATTTTTACTGATTGTCGGACACCATTTCTTTAAGTTAACACTAGCTAGTGTTGCACACTGTTGATATCAGCTAGCAAAGTCACTGTGCCTCCCTAGCTGAATTGTAACTGCAAGTTAAACTAATTTTCTGCGATATGGGTGTAATGAAGTGTTTCATTTCCAAATTGCATAAAGTTATTGCACTGCAAGTGCTTCTACGGGTAAGCAGCAACACTGAGGAGGACACTGAACGTATGGGCATGTAAAGGTCAGACTCTGGGAAGTACCCCAGAGTCTCTTTGACACTAAAAAGAGGTCATTCATCCACTGTGCAGCTAGTTTTAAAGCATGACCCTACTGAAAAATTCAAAACAAATGAAAATGTGTTCAGATTTTTTTTTAGTCTGCTGTCCTGATGTGTGGCCACTTCTTTCATCCAATTCGGTACCCAGAGATAATTTCCCTCCTAATCTATCCTAATCTGTGTGAGTCCAAGCAATTGGGTGCCATTTCAGTTCATACACCGTGTCACCGACCGTGGATTTTTATGGAAATTTTGACCTGTGTAAAACTTACCCGGCAAGGTGAGCAGAAATTTTTAGGACTTGTTTAAAGATAGTCATAGAAAGATGCAAATGTGAGTTAATTTTTTACTTATAAAACATGAGTATGTAGCCTGTCATAACATTTGAAGTGAATCAGAGTAGTAACTGGCAGAACAAATCCAAACACCTACACAGAGGAAGCATTTTGAGTCAGAGGTCGACTGACTAAAGACATCGTGGAGAGCGACTGTGAGAGCTCAGCATGTGTGCAGAGTGGAGAACTCTGCGAAGGAGACAGGAGCGAAAATGAGCTCTGTGGTGGGACTTCCTCAGAAATGAGAACAAACAAATTACAGCCTTGTTCTCACCGTGTTAAAGAATATCAGAGGAAGCAAGTAATCTAAATGCAATTTGTGCTGGCTGCAGGCAGATTACTGCGAGGAGCCGCTCGGGCCTACGTACAAACATCTCTGTGCGAATCAGAATCAGAATCAGAATACTTTATTCATCCCGAGGGAAATTAGGGGTTACAGCAGGCAGCACGCTAATGGCGCATGCGCACTCACAAAGGAACCTTCTGACCAACTTTACACAAATCATCATGAATGCTAATCGGTTCATTTTCTGCCGCAGTCCGACCTCTGCAGACAGCGAGGACGAATGGGGTCAACTGGATGCGGCAATGTCAACTGCGGTGATGCGAGTATCTGTGAGCTGTCGGTAAACACAAACAGGTGCTGAGCGTCTGCTTGCGGTGACTCAGTCACAGACCCGTGTTTACGCTAATTTGGGGGTGAACACATTGCAGCACAAGTCTTCGTCTGGAGACGACTCTGTTGTATTTGAGGGGTGGCGAGGCATCGGGAGCTCTGCGGCAAGCTGTTTGAGACAAAATAAGAAAGGAAAAGCCACCGTATCTCCCCTCGCTGTTACCATCGATTGAATTAACAGGCGGCGAGCAGCCCATCGATCGAGCGAGGAGCACGCGGGCAGCCACTCCAGCCTCCATTAATATCACCCTCTGCACAGCGCCGCTGTAATCGTAGTGTTCACTTAACAACAGACATTCATCCTAATGCACCCATAATGCACTGATGCACCACAGCGGGGAGGGGGGGCGTCCATTTGTGCAGCCGTGGGAAGGAGAGGAGGAAGAGGAGGGACGGGGATGTGAAAATAAACCGAAAAAGAAAAGATGGTGAAAGAGAAGATGTATGGCGGGAGTGTGGACGGATGGAAGATAAAGAAGAGGACATGGTGGAGTAATGGATGCTAAGAAAATATTTGCATCCACACACACAGTATCCATGTGGAGGAGAGCAGGAAAGTTTATTTTATTTTTTATTAGCATTTTTATTCTTTATTGAGTTTAGGGAGAGGAAGGCGGATGTAAAGATCCGATCTCACTCCAGCAGCGGCACAAATGTGATTCATGAAATCCATCTAGGATCTTTAAAGTTTGAAATTGATTTTGCTTTTTTTTGTGCGGTTTGGAAAAGTTTCAGTGGTGGAACATCTCATGGAGGTGATAAGCAGTCTCTGGCCGGAGTTTTTCCTGCAGGGCTTTGAAAATGAATTTTAAATTTACATATTTGCACCTCTGCTGGCTTCACAGCGGACTGTCAGCGAGTGCGCTGAAGGGAGGTGGGCGGTGATGGAGGAAATATGGTTTGTCACGGGTGTGGGCTGGGTGTTAAAAGGGCTGCTGATGGAGGGTTAAACAGGGTTTGAGGGGGAGGCCCGGGGTCAGCGGAGGGGTCTCCGAGGCGATGGTTTACTTTTCGCACATCCAGGGGATTAAGGGCTTCGCATGCTAATGCACACAGAGGCTAATTATTCAACGTCTCTGTGAGGATTGATGACACGTCGAGATCACACGCATCACCACCACCACCACCTCTGGAGAGGGAAAACAAGCTGAAGCGGAGGAGTGAAGCCCACCGAGGTGACTGCGAGGCTGAGAGGAAGATGAAGATGAATAATCAGGAGTGAGTGGATTTGAGACACTGAAAAAACAGAGGAGCAGCTGAGGAACGAGAGAGAGAGAGAGAGGGGTGGAGGAGAGGCTGGAGTTTGATTGTGTAAGCCACAGCCAGGTGTGGAGAGTGTGGAGAGGTTACCACCTTCACATTGAAGTGTTTTGATGGCAAATAAAAGCAATTCATTCACTGACAGCTTCAACAATAAAACCTCCATGCTGGGCTGGGTTGAAGGGTTGGGCCTCCTGATTAATTAATGCTACCGCGGTTGTGTCCGTTCATGGAGGTATTTACCTACAACCACCGCAATGTGGTCCTGTTCAGCCCTCAAGTCTGAACTGCACGTTGCTTGATGTGGATGACCTCTCTGAATAACAAATGCTGATTGGTTTACAAGTGAGCTGGAACAGGGAAGGGAGTGAAGTTCCCAATTTTCATACGGAATGCCATTTCAATTTAGACTTCCCACTTGCAAAGTCGAAGACGCCCCACCAACCCCGAGTTAACAATCCAGGATGGAATCAGTGAACATGAACAGCAGTAAAAATGTAAAAGTCTTCATCTGTAATCTGACACAGTGGGTTTGTGACTCACTAAATAGGCCAAACACAGAGCACTGATGAGGCTCTGTCCATGAACCTGCTGCAGCGGTGTTTTTAAGCACAAAAAAGAAGTATGATTGTGTATTGTATATTTGATGCATGAATGGCTCAACTTTGCTTAGAACTAAAGGAAATCCTGTTTTTCGTGCTTTTCCGACCTCATAAATGGAACACACCCCGGCATCTGAGTTCTGAGGTAATTGGAACGTAGCAGCATAACTTGGCTCTTCTCCACGGCTGATGAACAAACAACGGCATAAATAGGCATGGCCCACAGAACGGTATGGGCGATTGTGGCTCAAGAGTTGGCAGTTCGTCTTGTAATCGGACGGTTGCCGGTTCGAGCCCCGGCTTGGACAGTCTCGGTCGTTGTGTCCTTGGGTAAGACACTTCACCCGTTGCCTACTGGTGGTGGTCAGAGGGCCCGGTGGCGCCAGTGTCTGGCAGCTTCGCCTCTGTCAGTGCGCCCCAGGGCAGCTGTGGCTACAATGTAGCTTGCCATCACCAGTGTGTGTGAATGGGTGAATGACTGAATGTAGTGTAAAGCGCTTTGAGGTCCTTAAGGACTAAGTAAAGTGCTATACAAATACAGGCCAGACCGGTGGAAACACAAGTTTTTATCACTGCCTCCATCTGTTAGCAGACGCTCTGTACAGGTAGATGGGCTGCAATGATCCCTGGATGACAAGACATAATGTGGATTGCACAACACTGGACATTATATTCTTCATTTCCAGTTAATACTTGTACAGCTGCTGTTATTGTGTATATATTTATTTATATTTCTTCATACATTCTTATATAGTTCTATATTGTGTATTTTGTTGTACAGTTATTTTATTTTCAACTTTAATTTATATATTTTATCTTATTCTTTCCCAGTTAAATTTACCCTTCATTCTAATTTGTGTTGTACAGTTATTTCATTTTTAACCTTAATTTATATTTTATTCCTTCCTAGTTAAATTTACCCTTTTTAATTTTTCATATTTATTTCCTATCTTATTCATAGCCTTTTCCTTTTTTGTTTTCTTTAGGTCATGAGCAGTTGTCCAAGCATTTCACTACATATCGTACTGTGTATGACTGTGTACGTGACAAATAAAATTTGAATTTGATTTGATTTTGATCTGATATCCTCGTGTTGGTGTTGTTCCCACATCATCATAATAAATGTTGTTCCAGGTTCAACACTGCAAGTGACCAATCACATTGTTGTGATGTCATACTTTTGCAAGCCAAGCAATTCATTCATTTATGAAATTCCAGTGTTGCAAGGACAATATGTATAATGCTTACCGTTTATTAAAGAACAGTATCCTGAAATGCAACGAATTCAAATTGCTGGATTTCTCGCAAGAGGTGGTTTCTCGCAAGTTAAGTAGATTTTTTTTAAGATGTTTTTTTCCTTCCTGTTTTGTTTTGATAGGTACTTGTCTCTAGCGTGATATTTACATGCGCTAAATCACAACAGCAGTCACCTCAAGTAGCTTTGTATTGCAAGGTAAACCCTATGGTAATAAAGGGGACAATCATGATGACCCCATATTTGTGATAAACTCTTGTTTATCAGAAAGAGACCTCCAGCTGAGCTCAGGGAGGGGCAGCCATCTGCCGTAACTTTGTTTTTACTCTGGACTTCTCATCAGCCTTAATAAAGGTTTGCCTCTGTCTGCGTTTCAGTCTGCCTTTCGGTTTCACATTTTGCATTTCATGACATGCACTACCACCACTGAATCATAAATTCCCCATCACGTGCTCAGATTAAGATCTAGGGACCGTCCTGTTTTAAAGAGCATCAAAGTGTCTATTAGATGGTTGTATCCTGGCTTTGTGTTTTGAATATTGCTTTGTCTGGTTTGATTATGGTTGAGCCTCTGAGGGGGTTAAAGTGGGATCTGGGAGGTGAAAAGAATCACTGAGTTGAATAATAGTTGGTACTGTGAGCTTCCAACTCATAGACAGTGTAATGCTAGTTTAAAGTCATCGGCTTAAGTTCAAATTATGACTCTGAACGAAGTCCATCTAGAAGTAAATCCAGCCATATTGAAATTGCTCAGGTATTTGTTTTGGAACCTTGACTTGAATCATTACATTTCTGCCAGATCAAACATTTGAGACGACCTGCTGTGGCGCCTTCTTTTTTAAAAAAAGAGCATAACTTCAGCAACACATCATGTACAGATCATCAGATCAATAAAATGTAACAGGAACTAGCACATTATGTGTAAGACTTAAACTTCCATTTCATCAAATATTGCTATCTTTGCATATAATCTTTTATCTCAGCTCTCCTGTCCTTCATCTCTTCCATCTCTGAGAGGGACGTCATCTCACATCAGTGTTTGTGTTTTCACCTCCAGTGGAGCAGCTGCACCTGTAGCTCACTGATGTTTGCCGATCTGTTTGAAACTTTGCGGCCACTTCAAGAACAGAGAGTACCTCCAAGTATGCTCACAGCACTGCAGCAGCATTACATAGATGCTCAAGTACCGTAGCTCACCCCTATGGAAATCTGTATGCATGAACGACAGTGATGCAGTGCAAAACAAAGGAAGTACAGGACTGTGCAGCTGGTCTTTACTTTCTTGAATCATGAGTCGGCCCCGTGCTTCTCACATCCGGTACCAATGTGGCATTAACATCAGTGAAGCAGCGTTCAGCTGACACACAAAATGTTTTGATGCGTTTATTAAATCGTCCACAGTGTGTTCAAAAAGCATCTGCAAACAGACAGATGCACTGCCGCCTCCTCCACCACATGCTGATCTGGTCAATATTCACCCACAGTCTTAGTATATAGCAGCTAAGCTGCACACACACACACTCACACTCCTTTCTGCTTTAATCTGTCCACACACACACTCTTATATATCAGCTCACACAAAGATCCAGTAGGAGTGAAGAAGCAGAATGAAAAGAAGAAAAAAGGAAGACACCAATGAAATAATAAGAAAAGACTGTGAGAAAAGCAGGGCTGTAATTGCAATTCATTTCCAGCTCGGGCCCCTGGGGTGCTCTGAGTGCGTTTGATCCCAACGGCGAGCGAGCGAGTGTGGAAACTGAGAGACGCAGTCATATGTATGCAGCGGGGGGGAGCGGGAAGCAGAAAGCCTTTTAATATTCCAGGCCACGGGTTGGGATGAGAGACTGCTCTCATACCTTCAGGTTCATGAGCATAATGAGATTTTTATTTTGCTGAGTGCAGCCCGGGAGCACACCCGCACAAAATGCTGTCTGATCCGGGGCGCGTGCACGTGAGCGGACTATAGCTGAGCACACACGCTCCTTCAGACTTCACAATTAGGAAGTGGGGGGTCATTACTCCGACGTCTCCCTGGGTTCGGATGAGATTCATCGACTTAAATCTCACAATAAATACTCATAACATTAGCACACTTCCTCTCCTCCCTATTATCCACATCAATGGGTGGTTTCCCCAAACATCTCCTACGTTTCCCAGGCTCCTTAGGGCTGAAAAGGAACGCACACCACCCCACCCTGCTGAGGTCTTTGTCAAGAGGGATAAAACCCACGACGGGAGTTATGTTTCCCTGAGGTGAAACTCCTGACGCACAACTACCCAAACTATGTGTTACAGTAAGGGGAGGATAATTATGCACCGCAGAACAACCAAAATGGACACTACAGGGACAAAAGGTGCATCGTGGGTGTTGTGAGATCCACTTTTTTGGAACTAGACCTTTTCAAGGGCACTGCTGTTGTCATTTCTCAAAGCCAAGCTCTTGTTTGAGGTCCCTAAATGTATGCAAGATTAATCTTATAGATGAGTCGGTAAAAAAGGATCCAGAATGGTGATAAATCCAAACAGAGAGGATGATCTGCTGTTACCGAATGCATCTGAATGCACTGGAAAGGCTGTAAATAGGTGTGTGTACAATTACTCTCAGCCAGCACCCATTAGCAGGAATTACAGCCATAAATCAGTGGCAGGGAAGCATCAGATCTGCTAAACAGCAGTTTTATGGCACTTTTCACAGGCGGAGATCCTCTCATTCCTGCACGCTGAAGGTGAAATTGGTTTATTATGGATGTGCGGTGCACAAACTGACCCTCCTGAGTAATTCTCTATGTCAGACCCGCCTGGAGAGCGATCAGATGGACGGACAGATACTTCACCTCTGCCTCGAGCTGAATGGGACGGCGGGGTGGGGTCGCACTCAAGGTTGGGTGCAGACCAAGAAAGAGTGTGTGTGTGTGTGTGTGTGTGTGTGTGTGTGTGTGTGTGTGTGTGTGTGTGTGTGTGTGTGTGTGTGTGTTTGCATGCATATTGATCCCAAATAAGGACAGTCAGGCTTTCTGATCTCAGCCAGACTCAAGCCCCCCCCCATGGAGCAATCTGCAGCCTGACTGATTCCCATGGTAACTGTGTGTGTGTGTGTGTGTGTGTGTGTGTGTGTGTGTGTGTGTGTGTGTGTGTGTGTGTGTGTGTGACTTGACATTGTCCTCCTCGGCCTTCCTCCCCTGCCTTTTCCCTCCTCTGTCCTTCACAGACCTTGTTTCTCCTCGTCTGTCTTTGTGAGGACGCATTCACAGAGTGAGGACATTAGTGAAGATATTTTTTGCACAGAGACCCAGAAAACATAAGCGAGGGTTAAATATGACCACATGGGCCCCTTTCAGTCAGTCCTCTGTCTCTGAGTTAAAGTCAGACTTCACAGCTTTTTACTTTTGATCTATCTGAGAAATAAAAACATAGAACCAAACAACCTGAAGCACTGAGAGCTGCAGTTCCTCTAATGTCCACTAGGGACTTCAGCAGTGAGTCAGTCCCCATAAACGCCCATGTTAAAATGAAAATTTCAAAGTTACAGCAGAAATTAGCAGGTTTACAGCAGCTTTTCATTCTTCTTGATGTGATACCTGGCCTCCCTGCAGTCTCTTCAACAAGTTGTTTTGACTCCTCCCCCTTTGTGATAATTTTCTCCTGTGATAATTGGCTGCTCCTTATAAATAAATGTTAAAGAGCAAATATCTATTGCAACTACCAATAACAACAAAAAAAAGCTGCAAAATTAAAAAAAAAATAGAAAAGAAAAGAACTTCACTGTAAGCTGCACTAAAATGTTTAAGGTCACCTCTATGGTGTTGTTTTTGTGCCACTATTCTGAATGCACGTAAAAAAAAAAATTGAGCGCACCTAAAAACAATTTGCAGGTGCAAGTGTTGCATTTTGAGGAGAAATTTATTTTGAGTGAAGAAAAGCTAAATTTGAGTGAACAAAATTCATTGCTGCGTGCAAAAAATGTATTTCAGTGTTTGCTATTATCCACACACACACACAATAGCAGCCCCTCTCGCTCAGTTTTTGCACTTGCTCTTGCTCGCAATGTGTTGCTCGCGCTCTCAACATTTCTGTACACCGTTATATTTGTGCCACAAAACCAGCCAATCACAGACTTGGATGCAAAAAGATCTGGAGACGAAAACAGCCAATCAATCAGCTCGAAATGACGAAATGCAATATCCCAGAAACCATTTCGTCCAAAACTCAAACGAGGCAGTGGCAGAGGAACACAGAGTGGTGGAGTTTGAAATATTACTCTTTCTGGGTCACAAAATAAACTTTTAAGATATTTTCATGTGAGAATGGTGCTGTGTAAACTTCAAATATCTGCTCGATTTATCAAGACATCACATGTTTGCATAAGTGCTCTAACGTTTCCGGAGATGCCTGTTACCCACTAGCTCAGTGGTCCCCAACCTTTTTTGCGCCACGGACCGGTTTGTGCCCGACAATATTTTCGCGGACCGGCCTTTAAGGTGTCGCAGATAAATACAACAAAATAAAACTAGTACCGGTACCGAAAAAAAGATTTATTCATAACACACGTGAAAAGACTCAGGAAAACCGAGTTAACGAAAAAAACGATAACAAAATAACGCTAAAAACCCTGAAAACCATGCATTTCACACCCAAGTCTCAACTCTCGCGGCCCGGTACCAAATGACTCGGCCCGGGGGTTGGGGAGCGCTGCACTAGCTGACCGCATAGCTGGACTGGCCATTGGGCATACCCGGCATTTGCCCGGTGGGCCGATGGTGATTTTTCATTTTTGTTTGTTTGTTTGTTTGTTTGTTTGTTTGTTTTTGTAACGGTATAAACAATGAAAGGTGGTGGATTAGCCAACTGGTAATGATCAACTCTGGGCTGGACCAATTACAATACATCCGTATTGAGGGGAAAAGGAACGCGATTCGTCCCGGACTTCAGCGAGAATGAAAAAGACACAAAGCTGAAGTTATTCTGTGTCTTTGCTGTCTTTTCTTCTCTCATTCTCTCTCCCCCTCCCTCTCCTGTTGCTACTTCAATCATGAAACTGATCAATGATCAGCTGATCGTCTCTTTTGTTTGTTTATCGCCCACTTTGCGCCAGAAAGAGGAAACCAGCGGATGTCGCGCTAAGCAACAGCAGCACGTTCAAGCTTCAGAAGCTGTTGTTAGAATTTATTTAATATTACTTTCTAGTATCAGCTGATGTTTGCTGGAGCCACAGCTGTAAAAGCTGCTGGCCATGATATCGGTTTGGATATGTGGTGACAATATTTTCACGGACCGACCTTTAAGGTGTCGCAGATAAATACAACAAAATAAAACTAGTACCGGTACCGAAAAAAAGAAGATTTATTCATAACACACGTGAAAAGACCCAGGAAAACCGAGTTAACGAAAAAAACGATAACAAAATAACACTAAAAACCCTGAAAACCATGCATTTCACACCCGAGTCTCAACTCTCGCGGCCCGGTACCAACACGCAGGATCTGATCTCAAATTTCTCCTCAAAGTGCAACACTTGCACCTGCAAATTTTTTTACGTGCACTCAGAATAGTGCCACAAAAATAACGCCATACACCTCTGAGGTCACCTGAAGGGGAAAAAAAAGGCTGCATCTTCAGTGTTTACCAATCAGCTGGGTGTCTGACGTCCTGAGGAGCAAATATTTGGATGTCACACAAGAACATTTGGATTTAAAAGTCTGGTTTAATAAGCTGGACCTAAGCCTTTTAAAAGAGAGGCCGATAAAAGGACCTGAATATCAATTCTAAAAGCAACAGGGAGCCCACGTAATAAAGCTGTAAGCAGCGTGAGCCAGACGCTCTCCTCTTTTTCAGGAACAGCAGTCTTAAATCACATGCAGGCCCACTATGTGACGCTGGAGGAAGACCCAATGAAAAGATACTACAGTGGTCGATGAGCCACAGAAGCCTGGAGAAGCTTTTCTGCATCATACTGAGGGGAAAAATTGCTTAACACATCATAAAATGCATTTTTATTATATAAGGGTATAAACAACAGCAGCTTAGATTCCGGAGGAGTTGACCCCTGCTGGACGTTAGCACACGTTTAACGAACTTTGAAGAATTACAATCACATGAAATTAACATTTAAAGACATAAAAAGAATTTGCTGCTTAATCCTCTGAGGTCTGGTTCATCACGGGTGATAATCCCAATCTAACCCTTTTCAGAAAGGCTAAAACGAGTTTTTTTGAGAACATGTAAATAGTTTTTTTTTTTGATGTGGATAATGTCTGTTCGTCCAAGACATGGAACAACATCCATCCATTTCCGTACATTTATCCGCATGGGGCTTTAACCTATCCCAGCTATCTTTTGGGCTAGAGCCACGGTACGCAGATAGACAACCATTCACTCCTACACCAAGTCTGGAATCACCAGTTCATTTAACATGCATGTCTTTAGACTGTGGGAGGAAGCCAGAGTACACGGAGGGCCAGAAAAACCCCAGCTGGTCAAAGGCTACAAACCCAGGACCTTACGGTGTGTTCACACCGAACGTGATAGACGCGACCAAAAAGCGCCACACGCCCCTAGCTGGTCACGTGCACATTTGCACCTCGATGCGAATTGGTCGGGCTTCAAAATATGCAATTTTCACGCACGTGAAGCGGAAATGTGGGAGGAAGTAGTGCCAGATGGTATGTTTGCAAGATGGCAGCTGTTGATCTAGCGTTTGAAGAGACAGTCTCCCTTCTCTATTTACTGTGGAGAGCAGAGCAGCGGCGTACTGTGCAGAGCAGCGCTACTTGCTTGCGCGACTGACGCGTTTTCACGACGCAAATCTGCTTCTGAATTTTCGCGGGACCCCCAGTCGCGCTTCATTGTGCTCCTCCATTGACTTTATATGTAAACCTAACACTCTAGTCCAGGGGTGGGCAATCTCAGTCCACGAGGGCCGGTGTCCGTGCAGGTTTTAGATCTCACCTTGGGTCAACACACCTGAATCACATGATTAGTTCGTTACCAGGCCTCTGGAGAACTTCAGGACATGTTGAGGAGCTAATTTAGCCATTTAAATCAGCTGTGTTGGTTCGAGGACACATCTAAAACCTGCAGGGACACCGGCCCTCGTGGACTGAGATTGCCCACCCCTGGACTAGTCGCATCTATCGCATTCGGTGTGAACGCACCGTTAGGATCATCTCCGAGCTGGTTGGATGGGTAGGTAGATATACTCTGACTTCTTAGAATTAGTTGGGAATACCACACAGTGGTAATTTTTACCAATATTCACCAAGAATTTTGTGCAAAAGGACAATAACACCTGAACATGTTACCTGGTTCATAGTTTAACAGTAATCAACAAGGAGTTAAATCATCCAGAGGCAGGAATCTTAGACTCCCAGACCTCTGCCTTCTCAGCCATGTCCTCCAGCTCTTCTCAGAAGGCACTGAGGTGTTCCCACCAAAGAGGGCGTCCTTCTAACTCAGAAGCACAGATTTCGCACCCAGACGCCCCTTGGAGCATGCTCATTTCTACTGCTCGTATCCATAATCATCATATTCAAATAATAAGAAGGATATGAGGGGGTAAGGCTTTAACGACGCAGCCGACACTTGTTAGTGGATCCATCCATTGTTGGTTTGCGTCTTTATTTGGGATTTGTTGACAGTCAGACAAATACAGAAAATCATCCGACTCATCCTGAGTGGATTAGAGGATTCGATGCCTGCTAGATCAAAGGTAAGAGGCAGCGCAGGTCCTCAGAAGTGCTGTTTTCATGTTTGCCTGGGAGGAAATAGCTCTTTTCTGTAGTGCAGCTCTGCACGGTCCCATGAGGAGTCCTGGAAGGATGCATGAAACGCTGGGAAAGCATTAAAGGAGTCTGATGCACTTTTATTTTTACAGAGCTCCTAGACAGCGAATGACAAAAACCAGATGTTTGTGGACAGCTGAGGTTCAGGTGAAACAATAGGGTGTGATGGAAGCATAAAGGTTTGTTTCCTGCACTGTTACAGAGGAAAATGGGGGGAAAACAAGGAGGAAGATGGGAGTTCAGGGACTGATCTACCTTATTCAATACGCACTGAGAGACGAACACATGTAAATTAGGTTAGGTTAGATTAAATTGGATTACATTTAACTGATCTGAAAGTTAAAATAACAAATGAGTGGCGCACAGGTTGAAACCCCTAATGCAGCCTTCAAGGACAAACAGACAAATACGAGCAGGAAACCTCTTCACGCTGCGGCGCTTCTCTGCAGGAGGGAAGTGTCTGTGTTTCCTCTGAATACCACCAGCGTGACAGGAGAGGATGCGTCTGTTATGACAACCCCAAACACACAGATAAAACCCAAAAACTTTAAAAACACAACCACACTGAACCCCCCCGCCCACAGAGGTCTGAGTAGCCGTGCTTTACGCGCTTGTCAGCATCTCAAAAATACGTAAAAAAACACTTCTTTGCTGAAAGATACAGCAAACTCCCATTAGCTCGCGGCCCCTGAGGCACACGAGGCTCACCGGCTTCCTTTCAGAGGATAAAAGATGAAGAACACGCAGGATCTGAGCTGAAATTGTGATGCAAACAGGCGAGAAATCTGGGTGCATGTCATGCTTTTCAAAGAGTAGAAAAATAAAGTTTTGGGATCAGGCGGCCTGACCTCATTATGGAGTTATCGGTCCTCTCTATTACGTTTAGAGAAGTTTCATCATTCACGTAGTAATGATGCGAAGAGGAGCAGTGGATGTAGAGGTGAAGGTGGTGGTGACAGTCATAATCAGCTATTCTTTTTAAGGAAGTACCAGAGTTTTAGCGTAGGTTTTAGTGTAACAATGAGGAAAATGTTCTATCCTCCCATTTTTGAATCCTTCTCCTTGATTTCTTGGGTTTGTTTAATCTAAAAAACTGGAGAAAAACTGACACTGATGAAATGAGGGTCGTCTCAAAGTCACGGACCATTGGTTTGGAGCCAGGATCCGGATCCTGAATCAGATTATGATCTGAAGATTTTACCCTCCACAATTCCAAAATATTAATTTGATGAACTCTGAGCTGTTTGGTTATCCTTGTTGTCTTGTGACCAAATGCACAGATAGTCTCCAAATTGCGCCTGGAGAAGGAAGCAACCTCTTGACTACTGCTCACAGTGTGTTTTTTGCCCTACTGCCCAAATTCAGAAGGTCATTTTTTGCATCTCCATCCTTTTTTCCCCTTCTTGGTTCATGAAAATCTGTCACAATGATATAAAAATATGCATTACTGTGACATTTTTGCATCCAGTCCCATGATACTGTGAAAGCAACTGCAAATATGTCTCCCTCACGACTAGCGTATGCCAGAGGATCCTGTGTGACCATCGTCTTGTTCACTCGACCCTCCACTGTTACCATGACTGTCACATGACTGCAAACCCAGAGCTGTTTGTTGAAGAAGATTCTCAGCCTGTACGCCGTGTTTAGTGCTCAGATAGAAGACGCCGAGTACAATGTCTGAACTCGGACACCTTCCTTTCTGCTGCCATACAGAAACCAGGAAGTATTACAAAGCATTGGGAGGGTGAAGGCGGTGGCGATAGAGGGGCTGTCTCTCAAAGATATCCCACACCGGTTCCAACCCAGCGCTCGTGCCGTCCCGCTCTGCAGACGCCAGCCTTTCATCTCTTTTACTTCACCCCGAGACGTCAGCCCCGCTCTTCCTCCTTTCTCCTCCTCCTCTCCCGCTGTTCCCTTCTTTTTGACCAACACCCAAAGACCCAGACTCACCACCCACCCGCCTGTCTACACTTGTCGGACTCCTTCGGTGTGTTTTCAGGGGTCACTTTCTGAAGCTAGCCATAGTAATTTGAGACGACTGACTGTGTGAAGTTAGAGCTTCAGCCTCCTGAGTGCTTCGTGTTTGCACGTAAATTACCTTCAATCCTGAAGTAAAAATATGTTTTTGGAGATGGAGGCCTGGCTTGTGTCTGCTGTTTGGTGCTGAGTGGGTAGCAGTAGAAACACTCCTTCAGCCTTTAACGCGGTTATATCAGTCCTAAGGGGGTTAGAGCGGGAGGAGCTGATGGATTTGTCATTTTTATTTTAAGTCCTGTAGTTTGAGTAAAAACAGCCTGAACCCATCCCTCACCTCTTTTTAAAGACCATAAGCACGTCTGAAGTGGCTTTTGTGGGTTTAAAGAGTTTCCAAAAACTGCGAGAGCGGCGTGAGCGAGCTGAGGCGAGGCGAGGCAGGCGGTTAAATAATGAGCCGAGTCGCTGCAGAGCTGCTGATCCAGGTGATAATTCTCTGCAGGTTAATTACAGTGAGCTCCCCTCTCACACTGTTTCCTCACTGCCATTAGATGTATTGTTATAAAAATCACCATTAGCGGCACTTTAAAGCTGCTGCAGCACAAATAAAAGGACAAATTGTGCGTCGAGGGTTAAATACGTCCAATTATGTGCAATTACCGGCATCATCTTTGACTGATTTCAACACTCGCACTTCTCTGTCTACATCTGCTGCCTCAAAGCTCAGAAATGGCTGTTCATCTCAATCTATACACACGTTTTCTTAAATAACTCACATTTGGCTGACAGCCCACACACACAAACACACACACACACGCACACACACAGGATGCCTGAAAGGCCTTTGAAAAGCTGTGAGATAACATCCGTCCGTCCTCCTGCTCCTCACCTTCGCCTTTGTCTCACTTTCTCTTTGTGTCTCTTTCACAGCGAAGTGGCTGTGCTGTGTTTAAAGCAAAGTTTAAAGCAGTATCGAGGCGGTGGGCGAACCCAAAGCACTACAACAGCTTCTCCACAGCCAGCACGCTCCATTTACCGTACACACACACACACACACACACACACACACACACACACTTTGAACTTGCCATCTCACATGGAATTGCATTGCTGTGTTTGCAGGCTTAAATAAAGGCTCAAACAGGTGATTCTGATTGGTTTGGAAGTTGTATAGATCAGATAGTCCAGAGGTCCAGTTCAGGAACTACAGTTAGCTGAGGTGAAAACTAGCAGACAGCTAGCAGCTTTTTTTTTTCTTTTTTAATTTATTTTTGGGGCTTTTCAGCCTTTATTTTGATAGGACAATAGAGAGAAGACAGGAAACAGGGATAAAGATGCGCAGTAAATGGCCTCAGGGTGGATTCAGACTCAGCCCGCTGCATTAGCCTTACAGCTCTGACCTTTGACTGAAGAAACCTTATCAATTGGGTCAAAGTCATACAAAATATGAAAATCAGTAAAAACCTTATATTACGCACTATTTTTTATGGATTGTATTCAAATTTCACAACACTGTATTATAACCTTGTAGGACGTGCGTACCTGGTTTTGACCTTTGACCTTGACCTTCATCGTTAGGACCATACGTTAAAGCTGACTTTGATAAAAACCATACTGAGTAATATATCATATGAAAGAGCATGGAGACACATTTTTTTAAAACGAAGCCACTACGACGTCACTATGATGCCATAAAGTTTCACAAAATCACAAATTGCTTCAAATTGACAAATATTCAGAAACTAGTCATATTAACACTCTTTCATAAACCTGGCCCCACCCCATCATGCGATAAGGTGGGGCCAGGCTTCACAATGAACTCACCCGAAACTCCGGCCGACCGGGACCCACACCCAATCTCACACCCTGGCTCAGGCGACCAGAGGACCATCTGTGGGGGGACACTCCCACTAGGTCCATATCTGGGACTCCCCACCACCTGACCCCAGAACCGAAGAAGCCTCTCGGATGAGAGGTGAAACGTCTTCAAGTAACCCAAAGAAGTCCAGACGCTCTTCTCTGCAAGCTCCCTTGACTACGATGACCTGGATGACTGAGAACCTTCACAGACACTTTGGCATTAGTAGCTTCACCTTCTGCTTTATTTCAGCCTTTGTCTCCCGTACAGTTTGAGTTTGCTGTAAAACTTCTGTAACCTCACATTACGCTGCTGGTTTCCTTGGTAAAACTTCCAGAAATAGCTCAGCCTGTGGGCGATTTGTTCCACCTCGTTGACTGATGGTAACTGGGGCCTTTTTTCCTTTTTCGTTCCCTCCTCTTAACTTCTAAACTGTGATTAACACAAGCAATCCATCGCACATCTATAATTTGACCTGCAGGGCTCAGGATTACACATTAACCTTCCCTCGGTCGCCCCTGGCTGAGCTCGCTTCTGATTAACAAGTACAACTTTTTACTTCCAAGGCTTTCAAACCTGACCTGTGTTCAGATCAATGGTGCAGAGAAGATGGAAAATTATAGATGACCTGTGCTCCGAAACAGGTGAAAGAAAGTTCTAACAGAGAGAAACTCATCATGGAAGTACGAGTATAACACGCAGGCTATTAAAAATTCAACTTTACTCTTACAGGAGGACTAATTGTAGTCTTACGCCCACATTAAATCTGATTCACACCTCAGACCAGTGAATCTAAATGACCTTTAGCTCTTCAGAAAAGCCCCACTTTGCCTACAACCCCTCACCCTCAACAATTGTATAAATTTAGCCTCATGCGGGCTTAAAAGTCTGACACATTAACTTTTACAAGGAGGAAAATTCCGTAGGGAAAGCTGAGCTGAACTTTAAATATGCAGAGATGCTCACATCACGCAAACATGTTCAGTTTGGCAGGAGAAAATGCTGGCATTTGCTAATTAGCGCTAAAGACACACCTGAAGCTAATTAAAGGAATAATTTCTCATATTTTCTGGACTAATCTGGATCTAATATGGATGGGATCAGCCAAATTATAATGCAGCATCTGGAAACCGTAAACATGCAGCAGAAGGTGAATAATAGCAGGGGCGGAGCTGCATCCAGCCGGGCCCTGGGCAGAAACTTCCTGTCGGGCCCCCCAGTAACCACCCCATTATACATGAAACCATAAATAGCCTTAGAGCAAAAAAAAAAAAAAACAAAAAAACTACAACAAAATAGAACAGTTTATTTGTGTGAGAGGAAATTAAATATTTTGATGACCGAGTAGCCGAGTATTTTTCTTAAAGAAATTTAAAATCCAGATACTTTTACTTTTTCTCAAGTATTTGCTAGTTTTCCAAAATTCTTATGGATTGTTGAATAATATCAGTAACAGACCTGGCTGGATTTATTTCCTAGAGGGCTGTGCGGCAAAAATGTATTACCAAGTCCCAGATGATGCCAACCATAATAGCACTTAAAACCAAAATAATCAATCAGTGAGTTGTTTTGGAGAAAGGTATTTATTCTGATAATGAATAGTAGTTTGACTTGTTGTTTGTTAGGGAAAAATATGAAAAAAAACATCACTGGTATCAGGTTTTTAAAGAGGAAAGTGTGCTAGTTGCCATTGCTTGGATGTTGCGCAGCAAAATGGGGCAATTTGTTGCATCAAAGCTTAACAACAAATTAATATAAAAATAACAAATGAAATTATAAAGGTCCAAAAAACAGATTTCTGCATGACCACATCCAAAAGATGGAGGTGAAGATAAGGTCATCATAAGAGTACTATGTCACGGCTGCAAACAGAGCATGGTGGTTCACTATGGTAACCTGACTTCATGGTGTGATGATGGGAACTTTTCCAGATTTTTTTGATGTTTTGTGCACAGAACAATTGCTTACTGTGAAGAAAACCAGATGTTAACTGCTGACTGCTGCCCTGAAGGTTATTTGTGATGCCACCATCCAGCGTTTGCTGATGTTTTGGCAGAGGACAACCCTTTGTGGTTGGAAGCAGGGGAAACCTGAGGAGTTTGTCAACATTTCAGGAGAATGTGTGTTAATTCATCCAGCTTAGATCAGCCTTTAGATCAGTGGTTCCTCAACCTCTGTAAATCCAGCTGTGTGATTTCTGTGACAACCAAAAAGTTTTCTAAACCCTTAAAAACCTGCCAAACGGAGGTTGGTGCAGTTGCTGGGTGGTGGGATTTTTTACTAAGTAGGGAACGTGGGTCATGGTAGGAGGACCTCCCAGCCCAGGCGTGCCCCCCCACTCCCCGGTGTACAGATGTGGCTCCTGGCTCTCGTTAGCAGGTCTGGACCCACTTTGTTTCGCTCGGTTTGGGTCTCCTTGTGTTGCTGGTGGATGTATGTGGGGTGGAGATCATCTTGCAGTTGCTTGGAGCGATCCAGGCTAACAAAGGGCACCTTTGTCTTAGCGGACCCTTATCTGTCCACCAGCATCAACTCTCTCCTACTGCTCAGAGGCACTCAAGTAAACCCACACTTTACACTCCAAACACACACATTGAAACATGGGAAGCAGCATGGTGCACGAGCTCAGTGGTGCACATACGTGTATCATATAAATCCCTGCATGTTTGCAGATGTGTGGGCACACACTAGAACATTAGTTATTAGCAAAGATGTTTAAATGAGCTGCTGTGGAAGTACCAAATCATATGGTCACGCCGAGCAAACAATAAATCCTGTGTGAGGTTCATCTGCCTGCACACATTTACATACACCCACACACTCTTACCTCTTCAGATCCATGCATATCATCCCCGAGCAATTAACATCTATACTGATGCCTCTGCATCTGCATTGTCTGCCGCCTTGTTTTTATTCCTTTGTTTGCTTTGCACCAACAGAAGTTCTTTATTTTCCTAACTTTATTTCTTATTGATAAGGCTGTGCAGTGAATCTGAATCTGCTCCTACCTTTGCAGGATGCAGTCAGTTCCTGTCCTCTCCGGGGAAAACCCGCACTGAAAACGAGGTGTTTTCTCTCTCTCTCACTGCGCCATAAACAAGCTTAAGGCTCATTATTTTCTTTTTCTCCAAGAACCTATAACACAGAAATCTTTGTAAAAGTTGTGTACTTATTGTTTTTTGCTCTCATTTTTGCATCAAATCTTTTTTCGCTCTTGCTTTCAAAGATTTTCACGGTATTCCAGACCCTGTTTGGCAGCTGTTGGTTTGGTTATTGCCCGATCTTAAATATGCCAGACGTCCTCAGACTTCTCCTGAGTTGATGGAGAAACTCTGAGTGGAAACTATTTGCCGCCCCTGTCTGCCGTGTTTTGGTGCAAACAGATGGGAGGTCGATTCAGATGAGCTGCTGGTGTTCTGGTGGTAAAGGTGTCTTAAATGAGGCACAGAGGATTCAGGTTAAACTGCAGGAACTGATGCAGCTTATACATAATGAATGCAATTAGTTACAGACGCATTAATTAATTGAATTTACTAGCAGTGACGTGTACAGGTGTGAATTCTTGGTGGCAGGTCTTTATTATTGACAGAAGGTGTCTGGGACGTATTCACTGGAGGTTTTAAGAACCTGCAAAACAAAAATATGAGATTTTTAGAAACGCTGGAGATTCTGGGGATTTGCAGAATTGATTTTTAGCTGAAAACAAATTAAAATTATGATTCAGTGGGGTATTGATTTGTCAGCATTCTGCTTGACCTCCACGTAGCTGGGCAGAACTGTTCAGCCACACAATGATAATAAAACAGAAATCTTTATCTGTTTAAGTAAAAACCTTTGTTCTCACGCTGAGCTCGACTGCTGATGTTCCTCCTGCAGACACACCAACCGTTTTTGAAGCCAGCGCTAACGGTCTGTATCCTAATCGCTTCTCCTCGGCGTGAGTCACCGCGCGGATCCGTCCGACTATCTGAGCTCTGTCGTCTTTGACGCCGGCAGACAAAGAAATCTGTTTATCCGCGTCAAAATGTGAGCAGTCTGCAAAACCAATTAAACGCCCATTTGCTCAATTGCTCCCACAATGTGCGCCCTCACACATCGCGTGCACAGACCGGACTATTTGCTGGAATTCTCCACGGCAGATGACGGCCATTTCCTCCCCACAGTCACACTGGGAGAGAATTTAATAATCTCTGCTTACAACGGGGAATCCCATCCCGTCTCATTTGCTCCCATTCACTCCCAGAGAGCCTGGACTCATTTATCCGCTGCCACTTTGACCAAAGTTTGAATGTAGCACCAATAAATGACCAACTGGTGGTTAAATGGATGTCAAAAGGAAATGATAATAACTAAAATTTACTAAATGATTATTAAATATTAACATTACTGCTTATTTATCCTCCTAAAAACCAGCCTGTTCATTTATGTCCTCTGTAATAGACATTTGTTTTTGGTTTATGTCTATTTAAGCTACCCTACTGAGTCCTGATGTACTAAATAGAGGACATCCTGGCCGTTCCATTGATATCTCATGTGTTTAGTCTTCAACCTAAACGTCTCTAAACGTCTGATTATTTAAAGAAAAGCTCAAACCTCAGGCACTCAGTCAGCCGTCTGCTTCTTTCTGCCTCAAGATATTACCCAGGATTCCTTTTGGCCCCGGCGCTGAGCCCCTGATATACGGTGTGTATTCGTACCTGGCTGCAGGGGGGCTCGGAGGGACAATAAAGAAGAGAATAATCCTTGTAATTAACTTTAAGCTCAGAGAAACTCCATCAGGTTTTTTTACACTCACATGTGCTAGCAGCGAGGCGTGGAGTCAGGGTCTGGTGCCAGTGTATGCAGTATGTTTGCCTTTAGTTTCTCAAGGTGTTTAATGGTCTAAATGCACTCAGTCTTTTGTAAGGAGCTGCATTTTTCTCTCCTTATTCAGAAAGAGATGAAGCTTATGTTAAAACAAACCGTGTCACAACAGTCTGTACATATCTGAACAAGTTTTAATAATCGTGGCGGGGGATTAGAGGAAAGCTCGTTTCTTCAGCCAGATTCTGTTGGAGGAAGTCATTTTCTTGGCCTTGTTATACACGCAGCAGAGTTTCCACTTGGCTCTTTACATGTACACAAGTCTAAAGACGGGAACCGGCTGGGAAGGCAGAGTGCGGTGATGAAAAAGCAAAAAGAAAGTTAAGTCTTTCTAGATCCAGACGAGCTGTTTGGCTACACGTGAAGGTTTGCTGCCTTTCAGCTATGATCTGTCAGTTATGACGTGATCAAGAAATATTTTGTGTGCCAGCACATTGCACAGTTTGCATCATTTGTTTTCTAAATGAATCACTGAAATGAGGTTTATACCCCCGCATTAGCCAGCAAAGATCACATTGTCGCGATCAGATACCCGGATCAGGGCGTCACTGAAGAGGCGGGGCTTCTGGGACATCTCTGTTCGCTTCAGCTGTCAAATCAGGACGAAGGTGGGAGTGTTCGCAGTGTGTGACTGTATGTAGGTGTTGCTGCTTGTTTGGATGCCGCACCTTTAATTCTTATTCTTCTTCTTTCAGCTGCGCCTTTCAGAGGCCTCCACAGAATATCTTCTACTTCCATCTCACCATCTTTCCTCTGCGTGTCCTCCTTCACTACATCCGTGAACCTCCTCTGAGGTCTTCCTCTTTTCCTCCTCCTTCCACTATCTCCTCTATCCCTCAGGGTTTCAAAATTATTTTTTACTTTCTTTATTACAAGCTAACAAGAGGCAGCTCCAGTGTCCACAGCGCCGATGAAGATCTCGTGGACTCTAGAGCCAAACAGCTGAGCTCACATTCAAATAAAATGATAATTGATGAGGTCTGCATGTCATCACCATCATGTGGAAAGCGCTGAGAATCTGGACTCCCTCTGTCTCATCTCCCTCTGCTCTGAGCTCCTCTCTCTCTTTCTGCTTGGCTGTGCTTCTGAGAGTCGGGGGAGACAGACGGGGTCTTTGACTCGAGCTGCGATGCTATCGCCCCTTCAGCACAGGCCCGTCTTTGTCTGCTCCCCTCTGCTTTGGCTCGACAGGTTTCCCGTTGCTTGTGGAATTTCAGAAACACGGAATAATGAGAGGTGTAAATCAGGACAGAAAAAATGTGAAATTCACCGGAGAAGTCAGAGGATGTGGAGATTTGCAAAGAGCCGAGCTTCCCTCGCCTCGTTACTCATGGAAAGTTATGGAGATGTCAAGGAAACATATCAGAGGCACAGCGGGGACCCTCACGTGGACTTTTGCGCCCTATTGTCACTTCAAACAAACTGTACCTCACAGGAGGTTTTCTATCAGATGTTTGAAGCCACTCAGGTTTAAATATTAGCATCTAACTGGCTAAACAAACTGAGCAGAAGCTCCAGAGAAATACCTCCACCCTGCAGCGATGGGAGATGATTCAGTCTCTCTGGACACACACATGAAAACATGAAGAATCATTACTGTTTAGTCATACAGAGAATACACTGCTGTCTTTCAAAAATGCTCATGTCTTCCTGAGTGGATACAGAAATGGTTCTCTAAGTGCTGCTGACACAGGCTGAGAGTTTAGACCCAGGAGCGAGCACGAGGCTTCAACAGTGCTCCTCTTTTAAACCACATGACATTAACTTGTCCACCATTTGAACAGCTCCATTCACACAGCTCTAGAGACCAATCACTGACTGCCTAATAACCAATGGTCAATGAGGAAAATGGTTAGGGAAAAATTCCCTAACCATTTGGCAAAAGGTCGCAGCAGGTTGCCGACTGTCGTTGAGTGAACTTGGTCACAAAGCAGTATTGAGTGAAACCTCTTCCTGATTGCTTGCAGTTTTCCTAAAAGACAAACATGGCTCCCTTTTACAGAGACTGCTCACCTTCAAAGTACAAGTTGTACCTTTTTGAGGTTTCTTCCTGTTAAAAGGGAGTTTTTCCTTCCTACAGTCGCCAAGCGCTTGCTCTTCGGTGTCAGCTTAGTGTCTGGGTTTTTTCCTGTATTGTTGTAGTCTCTGCCTTACAATTTCAAGGTGACTGTTGTGATTTGGTGCTATATAAATAAAACTGGACTGACTTCCCAATTGAAGTGAAACGTGTTGGTAGGCACAACTTAAACGTTGAAAGCAACTATTCTCTGTTAATTACCGCTCATTTGGTGGCAGATAGTTGGCTGTTTGCAGATAAGTCATCGTCTTCCACTGCAACAGTCGGATAGAAACCAAAGCAATCACAAGAAGGTTTGTGGTGCAGCGCCCTCTTTGCAAACTATTTCAGTGCTGCGAATCACACTGCATTTTCAACCTGCTGCAACCATTTGCAAGTCTAGCGACTGGAGGTCAGCATTGGGGTTCCAACCAGTGTGACTGAGGCTTTAGTGTGACCACACCTTTTAGAGCAGGGGTGCTCAATCCCAGTCCTCGAGAGCTACTGTCCTGCAGCTTTTAGATGCATCCTTGTTCCGACACAGCTGAATCAAATGAATGGCTTGTTATCAGGCCTTCTCCAAACTTGATGGCATGCTGAAGAGGTGATCAAACATTTGATTCAGCTGTGTTGGAGTAGGGATGCATCTAAAAGCTGCAGGACAGTAGCTCTCGAGGACTGGGATTGAGCACCCCTGTTTTAGAGATATACAGCATCATATCCTCATGCAGGGACATCTAATAGTTTTTTGATGCCTCGAACAGGATTCGAACCTGCGTCGTCACACTATTGTTGCTTGGAGTCAGCATTTATCCCCACTGCATCATCTTCAGCACTGAGAGTCATTTTGTTTGTGTTGGAGCAGGTGAGGAATCGCTGGTTCTCTTGAAACTTGTGATCCTGAGTCAGCTCCTGTTGACCTGCTGTGAGTCCAAACTCAGAAAGCAAAGCCGCAGTCGCAGGTCAAAGGTTCGACTCCCACTGCTGATTATGCAGTTTGGTTGGTTCAGTTCAGGGATTCTAGTTAACCGAGGTGAAGCCTAGCAGACAACTAGCAGCTATAGCCACCTGGGTCAATTCAATTCAGTTTTATTTATACAGCACCAAATCACAACAACAGTCACATCAAGGCGTTTTATATTGTAAGTTAGACGCTACAATAACACAACAGAGAAAACCTTAACAAGCACTTTGGCGACGGCGGCCTCTTTGACTCATCCACCTGTAAGTCAAAGAGGCCACGCCTCTAATAGTGTTAATTTTAAGCCTTAATACAATTTAAAGAGATGAATTACAAATAAATGATCCCCCTGTTCAGCCAGTATGAAGTTGGGGTGGGGAACTGCAGCTTTTGCTGTCACAGTCCAGCTCTTTGAGGTTGGTGCATGGTTAAAACAAACACAACCCTTCAGGCCTGTTTTCTCATTCGCTTACTCGTGACTATCTAATTGACTATGGCGTGTAAAATCAGCGGTGTGTCCCTTTAACAGCGGTGCTGCGAGTGAGCGCGACATAAATCAGTCGAGGGATTATTCTGCACGGTTCCCTTCACATCCTGCATGCATTAACATCAAGCAGAAGCTCTGGTCTATAAGTAGCTATTGTAATTTGAATTATGAGCCTCGAAACATTGAGACACCCCATGGCCCACCCGCCTCCTCTCTGATGCATATTATCTGTATGTATGAGTGTACACTCTCGGCTCATGCTGCACCTCCCAGAGAGACTCACTCATGTTTAAACTGAGCCGTACTCGGCTAATATCTGCGAAACCTGTCACCATGAGAAATGATCTTATTCGCATCTATTTAAAAAAAAAAAAAAAAAAAAAAAAAAACAGGAACACGTTTGTTTCTGGGATTTCTTCGTGTTCAGCAGCTTGTTATTCTCATGAGTGTGTGTATATGTTGAAATTAGCTCAGGAATGTTCTCATTGTGCAGATGTTAATCCTGGACTGCGTTACAGCCCGTGGGATGATCGATAGTGCCTTCGCTGGAACCAGATCTGAATGGGAATTAAAAAATCTGAGAGCTTTAAAGCCAAGATCAGCAAAAGGATCAGAGCAAGCTTTTAAACCGCCTTTTAAAACACGAGTTTCAGGCATAACCTGATGTAATATAAACTGTTTAACCTGCTTTCATCTCATTTCATGGCCTTGATTTATATATTCTGCTGCTCTGGCTTCAGTTCATCTCTTTAAGTGAAGACTCGTTGACTCAGCTGAGGGTAGGAGAAGAACAACAACAAATGTGAGAATTCAGGTGACGAATGTAAACACGAGATGTCGTGTGTTTAATCAGGAAAAGTTTGATCTTCGGCAGCAGAAACATGGCTGTCGAAGTATGTGTTCAGGTGTGTGTGTGTGTGTGTAGACTTCCCCACCTGCTGACGCACCGATCCATCCGTCGAGTGTCTGACAGTCGGCGGTCACAGCTGACTGAGCTCCTCCATTGATCCCCTCTCTGCTCCTGACCAGTCCTGGCACATCCTAATCTATCCTCCACACACACACACACGCACACGCACACACACGCACACACACACACACACACACTCCTTCCAACTAAGGCCGCACACCGGGACGGGCAAATAATTGATGCGTGTGAGCCAACCTCTCGCCGTCTGTCTGGACTCTCTGACAGCCTCAGCACGATTACACGACCTCCTCACCTCTAATGACTTCGCTTTGAGTTCTCCCTCATGCAATTGGCTCAGACACCTGCCAATCATCCTGCAGAGGAGCCGCTCGTTCTGGCGTCAGCCTCGCCCTGAGAGGCCACCAGCAAGAGCAAAGGTCTGAAAGCACTGACTTTGCCTCTCACGGGCATCACTTGAAGGCAGCTCGGCTTGGTCCATGTCCACCATGACGCACCAAAAGATTTGTGTGTTTCTGTCTATTTCGACCTTCTGTGCCACTTTTTCAACTCAGGGCTCAGCAGTTAATGAAATTATAGGTCAAATATAAGCTTACCACACTATTAAAACAAGCTAATCAAAATGATAATCCTCCCTCTGATTGCTTTGGTTGAGAACATGTTGCTTCTGTCGTAGTTTCAAAGTGAAAGTTGTGTTGCACTTTGTAAAGTTTTACTACCACTCAGCTAGTACTTTGTGAGTGTTTGTAGACAAACATGAAAAACTACAGGCAACTGTGTCAATCTTCCGGCAATCAAAGCAATTTTAGCGGAGGAAATTCTTTGTAGCTGATTTCATCAAGCGAGATCCAGAAACCAACAGGTTTCCATAGCAACTGTTGGTTGTCTCACAACTAATATGATGGAGAAACTCCAAGAAATGTACTCATGACGCCACGTGGAACACTGAAATAAACCAAACTTTAGCCATGACAACATCTGAGGTGATCCATCCACAGATTGAGGTTAGTCGATAAATGTTGCTGTGTGGTGTGGATTGCTCGCTGTGGAAAAGTCCTGATCCTGACCTGTGAGGTGGTGGACTGTAGCTACTCTGAGACATTTTAAAAACGTTACAATTTTAAAGATGTGCTGCACATGGACGGGGATAATAAAAAAGACTGAAGTGTTTTAGTGATTTCCAAGTCTCTGTGTTTGGGGAGTACAAAGCTATCATAAATGTTAGAAGTTACAGGATAAAGTCACCGTTTCTGACAGAATAAATCTTCAGACCTGTCTTCTCCGTCAATGAGAGGTTTGGTGGTTTCTGTGATATTTATTTTATGACAATCTGTTCAATCTTTAATCTAAAGGCATCTTAAGTTGAGCTGTACAACTTTATTTTTCTCTTTTCCATCCAAAGTGGAGGTGTGCCCAGATTTAAGAGCTAGAGCTTCCAAAGATGATTCAGATTCAGGCGCACGGGGTGACTTCTGGTAACCCGACCTCCCTCCATCATCACCCACTGGGTCTCAGTTTTCTGGCAGTGTTTCCCGCTCATTGGCCGGGATAAAACTCTGACAGTCTTCCTGGAAGTCAACTGAAACCCCACGTTAGCTGCCGTCTGGGCGCGGCTGTTTTGGAGGAGCTCTGGAGTTTGAACAAAGCCCAACATCTTTGGCGTAAACTCGCCCTAACTCTCCCGTCTGTCTCCTGACGACTCTCCGAGGAGCAGCTCCACTTTTCATCTGGCGGGTGACATCACAGATGAACTCCGGGTCCCATGGACTGCATCTTGAGTGAGCGAGAGAAGAAGAGTTGTTTATGCACTTAATAAACCAGAGTAATGTCTGCAGAGTAATGTCTGCAGAGTAATGTATGCGCGTTTTAGCCTGGATTATTCTCTCTTTAATGCAGCACAGTCAGGGCGAAGTGAATTTCCTTGCACAGGCTTTAAGACACATTAGGCATATTACAATAAAGGATTACGCTCACTGAGATTTATAGCCAACTACACACATATAAGAATATATAATTTCATGCCTGCATCTTTTATAACTCTTATTTAAGACAGTGCAGCCTTCAGCTATGTGGACTGAGCCTTGTGTAAACTAAGCTTAGAGGGGAAGGCATGAATGCCCTTCTTTGTCTTCTATTTTTCTTGTAATGTGTCCATTTGTTGTTACGCTTGTTGGCTCTCTCTATCCGGGCTGCATTAAAAATTCCCCAAAATAAAGTCACAGTTTCACTCAACAGAAACTGCTTATACGTAATTTGATTTATTGGAAATTTGTCACAGCTCAGCATCAACAGGGATGGGCCCCAGATTATCCAGTTGTTTTGTTTTATGGAAACTCATGAGTCATTCTTAAGTGTGTTTAAGCGGTTGCTCACTTCAGATGATACAATTCACGGGGTTGGTTGTTAGATTACACCCACTAGATGTGATGTAATGACTCGTCAAGAACGTCACTTCCTCTAATGTCCACTTGAGGCTATCTCCAAAAGTGAGTCACTCCCCACAGACTTCGTGGCACTGTAGCTCACCTGGTTGAGCAGACACTGACCACTTCCTGTGTGTTACACCCTTCAGTCCCAGCCAGAAGAATACTGTTTTGGTCTCTATAAATAATTGACCGTACTTGATCTAACTCACCTGTTTAAATTGTAATAAACCTCAAAGCCTGCATTATTAGGGGTGTGGCTTCTTTCACTGACAGGCAGATGGCTGTAGCTGCTAGCTTGCTGCTAGACTTCACCCCAGCTAATTGTGAGTCCCTGATCTGGACCTGTGGACCATGTTTGTCCTGTTGGATCACAAACACACAAGACAAGAAGTACAAAAAAGAACAAGATGCCGAAATCCACTCCAAACTATGTCCGGGACAGAAACATCTGGATGTTATATATTAGCAACGCAACATAAGCTCGAGTGATGTTAAAGCAGAGTGTATGCAAACCTCAGCTCAGCATCTTACCGTTTCTGCCTGTTTCTGCAGGAGACTCACTGTGGTGTTCATTTTGAAGTCTCTTTGTGTTCATCTATAAACACTAAAAGAAAAAAATACTGACAGCTGCCAGTGCTACTACCCCTCAGCCTCCTAGTAGATGCACCAGAGAGTTCTTTCTGCTCGTCTCCATATAAGGGTTGGTGGTTTGGGGTCATTATTAATTGTCAATCCCAGAGGGTTGTGTAAAGTGGCCTTCCATACATCCATTAATTATTCCATTTATATGTTTTGTGCCTTTATTCTTGCTTTAAATAGTTGCTGGAAATGTAGTGTCCTCTTTTTTTTATTATTGGCCTGCATGCTGGAAAACCATCTCCATAATGCTGAGATTTTCATCTAATATTCAGTTTTTAGGGTGACTTTGTACCATCTGTCCACATGAAAAATGGCCTGTGTGCTATCTTTGGAACATTTACAGCAATGTTTATTAATGTGGACGTTCCCTTTAAATAAACCAATAAATAAAATACAGAAAACCGTCCTCCATCTTCTCAGATCTACCTACTCCCCATTTTTGCTTGTCCGCCGCGTGTCCTCTCATTATTCCACCATAATATCCGATCGTCTGTCACCCTGCTTGCGATTAGCGCCGCGTCCCAGCACCTCATCATCAGCCAATCATACGGATCAGTGCCGATGATCCTGCTGGAACGTGAGAAAAGAAAAGCAAGCTATTGTTTCTGGACTCGCTTCCTCCTTCCTCTGTCTCCACTGCAGAGGACAGACCTGTCAGTGAGGCTTTCCCTCTTTCAGCTAATTCATCCATTTATATGTATATATGCAAAACCTCCTCCACCTCACGATTAAAACAATGCAAATCAAACTGAGTTGCTCTGTTAACTTCTCAGTTTTCTGCTTTTCTTCACTAAAGCTATTAAGATAGATGCCGATCTGAATCTCTGTGCTGGTGTCACACGGTTGGAGATAACAACCGGTTTAAGGCAGATGAGGTGAACATCAGAGATCTGAAGATGAGGACTAAATGAGGAACGGGTGGCCTGAAAGACAAGGTCAGGGCGATCGTGGCTCAAGAGTTGGGAGTTCGCCTTGTAATCGGAAGGTTGTCGGTTCGAGTCCTGGCTTGGACAGTCTCGGTCGTTGTGTCCTTGGGCAAGACACTTCACCTGTTGCCTACTGGTGGTGGTCAGAGGGCCCGGTGGCACCAGTGTCCGGCAGCCTCGCCTTTGTCAGTGCGCCCCAGGGTGGCTACAATGTAGCTTGCCATCACCAGTGTTTGAATGGGTGGATGACTGGATATGTAAAGCGCTTTGGGGTCCTTAGGGACTAGTAAAGCGCTATATAAATACAGGCCATTTTTACAAGGTGAGAGTGACCGCTAAAAGGATCCCGAACAACAGATCTCTGTTCTTTAATATGAGACTCAAAGAGGTCTGTTAAATTGTCATTCAGGTGCTTTTCGAATTGATACATAATTAATTAACCACCAAACAGCTATAACAGTAAATGAAAGCAGGTACACGATTCTGCACAAAGACGTAAACACAAAACACACCCAGCGCATCCGAATCAGTGAACTGTCGCTTTTCCCACCCGACGTCATATGCGGACACGGACACGCCGTCGGGGCTGAAAGCCGACAGCTCACTGATTTTGAAGCGTCGGCGGGCGCTTTGTGTTTACTTCCTTTTTGCGCTCGATTCTGAAGCTGCAGGTTGTATCTCTCTCCAAACAATATTGACTGAACCAGCAGACAAAGACGATCCAAACTATGCTTCACATTTCGCTTCACATAAACATCGTCACGAATTTCCTCTTACTTTTGCTGTTTTGCTTCCACCACGATAAAATCACACTTCATGTAGAGCTCTCTCTCTAAATCTATAATCAAAACCCACCCCTACTTATTACCCACCAGTCTACAGTGCCAGCCGCTATTTTTTGTTTTGTTTTGTTTTTTGTTTTTTTTACTTACTTCCGACAAGAAAGCCTCATTTCTGCTGTTCAATACTGAACAAATTTAAACTTTTTAAAATTATGCAAAATTGCAAAATGCTTAGCTGTGTCTCTAATCAAACCTCTGTAACTTTGCTCTGCTTCACTTCGTTTTTGATCTACTGCACAATATTTTTAAGGTCATCTGCTATAAAAACCCAGACCAGGAAAATCTCCGTCATGTTTTTCTGTGTTTTATCCTCAGTTACTTTGACACAAAGGGATCTGCTGTGATGCTTACACCTTTCTCACAAGTGTCAGCTTTCTTCCAACTTAGGAAGGAGTTTAAACAACAATGAAAGTCAAACAATGTGAAGTGTTTGTTTGCTACATCTTCCACACTTTAAAATTCAGCTTCCTGAAAATGAAGAACATGATCATCCGACAGCATCACAGAGAGTTTCACAGGGAGTAAAAGCAATCTGCCACCCTCCACTGACGCTTTCAGAGGAAGCTGATGAGAAAAGGATTGGTAGTAGAAGAATGGAGGAGTGGGCAGGCGGGGGTCTCTATTGTCACCATCGCATTAGAGACCCAGGAAGAAGAAGATGTAGGAGAAGGGATGTGATTATGTGGGAAAAGGGTAACACGAGGTACTTTACAAAGAGATGGGGGAATGGGAGAAGGGGTGACTGGAGTAAGAAGGTCAATCTCCTTTTGGAAATGAGGCCGAGGGAAGCGGGGCAGCAAAAGCTAGAACGGCATCCGTTCCTTGTCCCCGCTGTGAGATGATCCCCTCCGAGGTGATGTAGATTAATTTAAGAATGGTGATTCAGTTACTTTACATTCAGCAGCCCGAGCGACGGCTCACAGAAAGTCTTAAACAACAACGTCACCCATGCACAGCCACCACGCTTCAGTCTTTTAGTACTGCAGAGGTTTTCCTACCGTTCGAGTTGGTGCTCTCAATTATTAATTTGTTAAAGTGTATTTTATTTTCCTCCATATTAGAGCAGCTTTGCATGATTCAAAGTTCAAAATAGTCTTCCATTTGCTCTTTTTAACTCTGTGTTAGGCTATTACTTAAGTCCTCGGCTATATTTTTAAGACATTATAGTGACTCTCTGCAATCTGTAGTGTTTCTATGTTAAAAAATGTTCTAATGTAAAAGTAATTAGGGTCTTCAGTCGGTTTTATCCAAAATGGAGAAACGAAAGACATTTATGTAGACAATCCTCTGTTGTTTCTCACAAAACAGTCGTTTAAAAATGAAACAGACATGTATTTCCCCATTTTCCCCGTCCATCAGCCTTACAACACCCACAGATCGATTCATGTTACAAAAAAAAAAACTGTAGGAGAAGCTGGCTGAGAAATTCATGGTTGGAAAAGACATTACACTTAAAAATATCTCAGAGAAATGGAGGCAAAGCTCTGCTGAATATTAATAAGAAGGTAGAAAATCAGTCTTTGGAAATTTTATCAGGTTACAAAAGTCGTTATGAAATGTTTATGTTGGTAAGGGATGACATTTAATTATTTGCTGCCTACTTTCTAACATTTTACATTTTCTTCTGTCATATTTGAGTATCTTCTGTTTCTAAAATGTCATTTAGAGGAAAGACTCTCTTTGTGCAGCAGAACAGGACAAAAACACGAGCATGACCTCGCCATTAAACCAGCAACCGCAGTGTGAGTGTGTTTCTGAGTGTTTGGGGACGCCAGCAGATCACGGTGAACTTCAAAACACTCCGCCACCTCCTCGGGGGTCTATTATGGCGAGAGCTCTAATGATGCTGGTGTGTAGGTAGCTGAGCGGTTCAAGGGAAGGGTTGTCCCGTGATGGCGGGATGACTGACAGCTCCCGGGCCGCCGAGGACAGCGGGAGGGACTGACGCCTGCACCGATGCACCCTGTGATCCGATGTCGGCGACTTTTGATTGACAGATGATGGTGACACAGCCTCAGCGCTGCTTGCTTTGAGGTCCAAGAATCAGTTGGGAGATCAAAAAAAGGTGTTTGTTATTGTCTGTTAAAGGCCAGTTTTACCAAAATTAGACACTTTATGTGGCGTAATTTGTTTGCTTTTTGTATTTCAGGCACTAAAATTGTTGCATAGAAAACGTAAACATGGGATTTTAAACATGCAGCACCATGGATGACTTATCTGGAATTTTATTCTAAGCCAGTGGTCTGAATGTCCTTACACTAAAAGAGAAAGAAAAGTTTTTCTCTCATTTTGTGGCAGTTTTACCAAGTAGAAACATCTGTGGATAAGAAATGAGGTGAATGAATGAGTTAATTTTTAATGCAATTATCTGACTGATATAGCTAATGTGCAGTTAATTGTACTGTCCAATAAGTCTCTGCTTGGAAATATTGATGGTTGCCTTGTAATACATTGAATTCTTTCCGCATTCAGTGACTGATTGCAGGTAGTTCCAGGAACCATTTCTGGCAGGCAACCTATCTCCAAACAGTTGCAGCCCAACTCAGATTCACTGCAATCACTCTCAGACTGAAAAATTAAGGTTTGAAAATAACTGCAAATCTATAAGTTCAGAGATATTGTTAACACTGCAATCAATCTGACAAACTCTGCACTGATGAGCACATCTGCAGTGCGCCATTCTGCAACGGGAGCCTCGACTCAGCTGGTTGCCAACTTGTTGTATTCGACTCAGTTGAACCATTTTATAGTTAAATCTCTATCCTGTATCAACTATGTCGCTATCAAAGGAGGAACTTCTGATTTGTTTCACATCTCTCAGGTTCTGACTGTAAGCAGTAAATGTGAATTTCTGCGTAAGTAAGGATTTTCAATTTTTGCAGATTTTTCACAGTTAATTGTTGTTAATCACAAACAGATTGCATGCAATTGCTAACTTGACTCCATTCGATCATCGACTGACTCCATTTGTGGCGGGGGCGTGGTCTTTGGCCGGCTGAAGAGGAGGGGTGACGCAGTGAGCTCACAGGGCGGCACCATTGTATTCCCGTTTTCTCCTCTTCGTGATGCACCAAAGTTTCGTTGAAGATGGCAACTATGAGCAATCCCAGACCTGTTCCCCATCTTTGAAGCAACCATTTAAAAGACATCGACATTGTGAATTCACTACACATGATTGCAATAATTTAGGTAATGCTGTGACTGTAGCATAAGTTAGTGCACCACTGTCTCGTCCAAATACAGTCGTTTCAGGCTTCACAAAAACAACAAGACAACAATGAGTAGTCCAAACCAGTTTATATCCAGTCTTGGTTTAACTGCTGTGGCTCAGCCGGGATTGGATTCAGTTGGGTTTGGTTCGACTGTTCAAATCACCTTTGACAAGCTGCCACAGTCTTCTGTGGATTTTAAAGCTATTTCAGTATTTGACATCTATCTGACGTTAGTATCTGATGCCTCCCTGATGACGCTGCATGATGGATTACTATAATGTGAAGATCTGAGGTCTTGGTTTTGTGTTCGTGCGAGTTTATTTACACCAAGTGTGCGGTTACAGCACGTGTTTACACGAACCGCAACATCTTGATGTTTCCAGGCTTAAATAAGGGTTTTGAATGCATGATGGCACTTTCACTAAAAACAGGTTACTCTGATCCTGCTGTTTCAGGCTTTCAGACCTTATTGTCCAAACCCTAAAGTCCAGATTTGCATCTACTGGTTCTGAATTTACCTTTACCAACAAGCAATTTCTTTGTTTCATTCTGTTGATGACTTATGAAAAAGTGAATCTCAAAGCATTATACATCACAGGTTTGTAGGGGATACTCTAGACACATTCCTTAAGTCAAAGTTGAAAGGATTCTTGAACAGGTGTTCCAGGTTCTTGTGATCACCTGTTGATGATTTGGTGATGTTGATGAATCCATGGTTACCAAACAAAGAGTTTCAGTTTCTGTTTGAGCAGTCGGACAACAACAAACCGTGCAGGTATTACTCATGAACTTTTGGGTGTTCACGTTGTTGGTACAGCGACAGAAACACAGCCAACACCTACGGTTAATCGTCCTGACTGTACACACACACAGCTGATAAAAATGTGTGCCTGCTCCCTGCCAGCCGAGCCTCTCTCACCTGTTGCTCTGCTCAGGCATTGTAAGGACGTCCAGCTCCACCCCTCACCTTTGTGTGCATGAATGGAAGGTGTTAGTGTCTGCAGCTTCCATCGCAGAGAGGGGAACAAAAGCAGGAGCTTTAAAACCACTTAATCCCTTCACCGGACCTCCTCTGGCTTTGACTCTTCCCAGCCTGCATTTTTTGGATTTTGTCAATTTAATAACACACCTTGGCCCCCAAATTCTCATCCCTGCTACATGCTTCTGCTTTTACTCATGACGACGTCACCGTAATACAGGACTTCATGGAGTGCTTCTTGCTGTAGTTTCACTCAGTGATTCACGTGATTATGATGAGAGCTTTCAGCTGGCTCGTTAAAGACTAAAATGACTTTCTAATGATGTCTCAACAGGTGTGATTAAGCAGTAAAACGTCATAACATCTCTGTAGTAAAGTCCAGGCTTTAATTGTGTTTTGTCACGTTTAATGTGTATTTCACTTTTCAGTTTCACATATTAAAGGTCAAATATTATTTCTACATCAGTTTTACCTCAGACTCTAAGAACACGTCAGTGTAAATACTCCAAATCTAACCTACAAATACAACAACATGTTCTCCTGACTGTTGGGCATTAACTTCTGTATTGTGTTTTAATAATCTCCAATAATTCTGATCTTATATACATAATTATCTGTTCCTGATATCAGACAAGAAAAGTAGCATGAAATTTTGACTTTAACAGCTGACAGTTTATGGAAAAATAACCCATATTATCTGTCAGATATTGAGTCTGGTGAGTTATAAAACATTCACCCCCTTTAGACTACTTTTAAAGGTGGAAAATTAGATACTGCAACCTTTTTCATATCAGGCTGTAAACATGTTTATTTCTGCTGTAAAGTTTAACAAACCACTGTAAAGTAAATAAAATGTTACTCTTTTTTTCTGCTTTTATAAAAGATCAAGCGTAGATCCCTGGCTCGGATTAAATTAACAAAGCCGGTCTTTCTGCAGGAGTAGGGATGGGTATCGTTTAGGTTTTATCCGATACCGGTGCCAAATCGGTACTTTTGAAACGGTGCCGGTGCTCAAACGGTGCTCAAACCGGTGCTTAAAGAATGGAGAACACAAAATTGGTCCAAAAACCTCTCATGTTCAGCTGGTTTTTTGTAAAAAGATAACAATGTTAGCCTTTTCTGCAGCTATGGGGCATATATGGCATCACTCTTGGCTGGAAGCAGTGCTTAATCAATGGAAAAAACACAAACTTTATCCAAAACCTCTCATGTTTAGCTGTTTTCCACTTTTTCTTTGGTCATTTTAGCCTTTTTGGCCAGGGTGAAGGGAGTATCTGCCATCAAACAAGAAGACAGACGCATGTAGCTATGATGAGGTTTGTTAGTTCACTTTACATGCATTAATGTAATAACGTGGTTAGCCTACTCAACGTAAATTACACACGAACATTAAGCTACTCACGCAGAGAAGAACAGCTGCTGCTGCATCATCATCCATCATCATTTCTGCTACACTGGCAGGGCTAGGGGCCAGGACTCTCCTCTTCGGGGTTTTTGGGGGATATTGCTAACTCCGGGTCAGATAACAGGCAACCCACGCACAGTAGATGCGCTCGGTGTGAGGTCTCGCAGCAAGCTATCATACGGCGCATTTCTGGGCTTTTAAAAAAAACGCTATGCGTCGCCAGGTGTTTCATCGGATTTGAGGTGTTACCTCCTTTGACAGTATCACAGTATCATCTTAAAGCACTTGTTGCAGGCTGCTGAGTTTGCATATTTTGCTGTGAAGTACAGCCAGACTTTTGACCGCTTCGCCTTGGACATTTTAATCTGTAGCTCTGCTCTAAAAGAACGCACGTACCTGGACCCGCCTACTATCCTCGGAAACGTAAAATTATTGGCTAGAAGTGCACAGCTCAGGAAAAAAAAAGCACCGAAATAAAGCACCGAAATGTGCGCTGCTTTTCGGTCTGGTTACTACCGTTTATGTCATCCCTATGCAGGAGTATTTTAACTTTTCAGAGGCTAGGCTAGGCTACAAATTCTTGCTTTTTCTATTGTAAATGCAACATCGTCTACAGTCTGAATCCCTTATAAATTTTGTCTTTTAGAGGTTAAAATCATGTGAGTTAAGACAGCATCACAGCAGGTTTGATATTCCAAATACAGCATGACAAAAAGCCAGTACATGGAAAAAAAAAAGTTGGACATTGTAACATCGGATCTGATTCACTGCTGGAGCCTCAAGTGGACATTAGAGGAACTGCAACTTTTGGACTGAGGCTGCTGATTGGTCTTCACCTTACCAGGAAGGATATAGTTCATTTCAAAGCTGCACTTAAATAAATAAATCTGTTAATCTAGGCTTATCTCGTGTGACCAACAGAGAACCGTTTACCCTGAGCTACACAGCAGAACAGTGGTTTAACTCGGCAGTGACCATTGTGTGTATGTTGAGGCAAAATGTCTACATGTGTTTGAAAAGCTCTTCTGCAAAGCTACAGCAGTGTGCAACAATGGATTGATTTTTGCGTAGGACCACAAACAGTCTGCTTCTTCGCATTCGGCGCTCGTTGACATGATGAATATCTCCCACGTGGGCTCACCCATGATTGGAATCCGTATTCCTGGATGAGTCACACGACAGGAATCAAGAGTTTCTGTGTGGATTATCTTCTTATTGTGCGACGGAGATGCACCCTGATGACTTACTTACTTGTTTACACACGACACAGCCGCATGCATGACTGAGCAATTATCTCACTCAGCTGCAGCCGAGTCCGGTTTGTATCTACCCACGAACGTTGCAAAGGAGAACGCTGAAAATCAAACGCATCTCGGATCATACAGGAGTTTCCCTCCGAGCGCAGCATTTTGAAGTTACTGTGTTTGGTATGCAAAGAGAGCGCTCGAAAAAGCAAGAAATGTACAGCAAGCCAACGCAAGCACAGGTCTGCGTTCTCAATGGCCTCCAGAGAGATTTCATCCCACTCAGGCTCAAACTTTCATTTCCCACCGAGCTCGTAATCAGCGCTGACACTGGAGCCTCCTGGGCTTTAAGACTGTGGCCCTCTGTTCTCAACAATGTTCAATTACAGACATGTGGAGGGAGGTTAGCGCCTAAAAATCTGACTACTCCCTGATGATAAACTCTTCAGACTCCTCAAAACGAAAAACCCATTAAACACCCGCAACGCCTCGTCGCCTCTCTGCAGCGCTCGGCGGTCCAAGCCATGAAGGCGAGGGAGATAAAAAGGAAAAGTTAAATAGGAAAAACATCAGAAAGCACCCCTCTTCCTCATCAAAGCACGAGATGCTAGGAGATGACAGACCGCCATGATTTGAGGCTCACAATTTGTTTTCTCTTTTTGTTTCCTCTTTTTTCTTCTCCTTCTTTTTCTCCCGATAAACAGGAGTTGAGCTCTGCGGCCGTCATGAAGGTATTTTCATTTTCAGCTGCCGCCTCATAAACAGAGGGCTGTGAAGACAATGTGGTTAGAAATGATGAATATGTAGCCTGTGGCTTTAATATCTTTAATGCTCGCCGCCGATGTGGCAGAGCATGGAGGGGTGTATTGGATAATGATGAAAAAGAAGAAAAAAGATGGCGAGTCCATCAGCTCAGAGCTTTGTGCTCCTCAGGGACTTTTCTTGTAGCCTGTAATGCTTCACCCCGAAATAACAAGGTGGCTTTTTACCGTTATCAGGCTTAATACAGGGTGAAGCCAAAATAACAGGAACACCTGGAATAAAGGTATTCAATAATTTTTCAGAAATTAAAAATTTCAAACTTTCAAATTAAGTGTGAATTATTCATTTTGTCTTAATAATCCTTCTTGTTGTTTTTAGTTAACCCCCTGCACCCCATAATGGCCGTGATGGGCCAAGATGCATGTACTACTGTTTGTGTACAAAAGTGTTTTTGTATATTTGTGGCATTTTTTATAACATTAACATTTAGCAGTAAATCATGACAAAAAGGGTGACAATTAAATATTTCTTGATATTTTATGTTAACTCAAACCTTGTGGTCACCATTATTATAGTGAGTGCAGGTCGTCAGATCAATGTTTACCTTTTCTTTTTCTTTTTTACCTATACTCAGTTGTTTAGATTGTTCAGATTTCCACTTTCTTCTGAGAATTCTCAGGAATCTGGACTCAGACAGCAACATGATATGATGAATTAATGATGATTTTTAATCCGAATCATCATTATGGTAAAGATTGAAATCTCAGTGCTAAAGAAATGTTGGATAAGTGTAAGTGTAAGAGTAATTACATTGGAATAACACCGATTTAACATACTTTGAGTTATTGTTTGCTATCTGGGAAACTAGTACGGGTCTAGAATGTTAAGCAGTTCCATTCAGGTTTACACGTGAGAATTCTACAAAATGAGGTGGATGTTAATCAAACTCAAGTCCCATAAGTCATTGCACAGAAATCATGAACTGGTCGTGACTTTTCATGCTTCCTTTCATCTGACTATCTACTTAAATGTGTTCACGTATAAAGAAATTAATATCTTTCACTTTTAAATAGTGAAATCATGATATGTCTATGGCACTAGTCCATTGAACTCACTTTCAGACTTAAACTTTTGAAACTCCTTTATTAGTGACGATCAGAAAAATATTTTAGAAATCTATCACAAACTTGTCTAAAACCAAAACTTACTGAATTCATGTCCATCCATCCCATCCATCCATTTTCATCCGCTTTGTCCGGGGCCGGGTCGCGGGAGCAGCAGCCTAAGCAAAGAGGCCCAGACCTCCCTCTCCCCAGCCACCTCCTCCAGCTTATCCGGGGGAATACCAAGGCGTTCCCAGGCCAGCCGAGAGATATAATCTCTCCAGCGTGTCCTGGGTCTGCCCCGGGGCCTCCTCCCGGTGGGACATGCCTGGAACACCTCACCCAGGAGGCGCCCAGGGGGCATCCTTGTCAGATGCCCGAACCACCTCAGCTGGCTCCTTTCGATGTGGAGCAGCAGCTGCTCTACTCTGAGCCCCTCCCGGATGGCCGAACTTCTCACCCTATCTCTAAGGGAGAGGCCAGCCACCCTTCGGAGGAAGCTCATTTCTGCCGCTTGTATCCGCGATCTCGTTCTTTCGGTCACTACCCACAGCTCGTGGCCATAGGTGAGGGTAGGGACGTAGATCGACCAGTAAATTGAGAGCTTCGCTTTTACACTCAGCTCCCTCTTCACCACGACGGACCGGTGCAGCGTCCGCATTACTGCAGCTGCAGCCCCAATCCGTCTGTCGATCTCCGGCTCCCTTCTCCCATCACTCGCGAACAAGACCCCGAGATACTTGAACTCCTCCACTTGGGGCAGGAACTCATCCCCGACCCGGAGTGGGCACTCCACCCTTTTCCGGCTGAGAACCATGGCCCCTCCTTGAATCGCTACCTTATCGTGGTGGAGGGGTTTGTGTGTCACAGGGATCCCAGGGGCTATGTTGTCTGGGGGCTTTTGCCCCCTGGTAGGGTCTCCCATGGCAAATTGGCCCTGGGTGAGGGACCAGACAAAGAGCGATTCATAAGACCCTTATGAAAAGGACATCGAGGGAACAGTTTACCCTGCCCGGGATAGGGTTACCGGGGCCCCGCCCTGGAGCCAGGCCCGGGGAGGGTGCCCGAGGGCGAGCGTCTGGTGGCCGGGCCTTAGTCCATGGGGCCCGGCCGGGCACAGCCCAAAGAGGAGACATGGGCCCATCCTCCCGCAGGAGGCGCCATAGGGGTCGGGTGCATTGTGTGCCGGGTGGCGGCCAGGAGCGGAGGCCCTGGCGGACTGACCCCCGGCTGCCAAGACTGCCAAGACTGAATTCATGTTTTGTACCCAAATTTAAGGCGGCACATTGGGCTCCTCTGAGAATTCAGAAATAATTCAAGCGTAACACCAACAACTAAAACATTTTTTTTTTCTGTTTAGGAACAAAAGTAAGTGTAATTTGGCATCTTATTTAAATAATAATATGCTTTACTACATATTTCTGCTTTTTTGTAAAACAGTAAATTTGAAAATTAGCATTAAAAATATTGTTTTGATTAAAAAGCTTGGGAATACTGGTATATTGGTTAATTTTTTTAGGTAATTACTAACACTGTTAATTTAAGGAAGCTGTGACATAAACCTTGGGTGGAGTTGTAATAGTTGTTAAGCATTCTACTTCCAACTGAAACCACATTTTTTTAAAGTCCTCGGAAAATTTGTATCAAACAAATGACTTTTCCTGACTAGTGAACTTTCTACTATGAGACGAGGATGAACTTAAAACAGACCTCAGTGTTAGAAACTTGAACTGTGCTCTGGGTGGTGGTTCTGGTTCTGGTACAGCACTGGGCACGGTTGAACAGGCCGATACAGGAGTGACAGGATGTATTCATGACTTGCTGTGGAGCGTAACGTAGCAGAAACTTCCTGTGTAGTCACCATTTGCACTCTGGGGTTGTTTTGCACAGGTGTTATGTGTTGGAGGTCTATTGTGTGGTTTACATTACACAGTCGGATGTTTGTTATTTTGTTGGTTCCTGAAATCGTGGAAATTGTAATGGTCTTCTTATCCTAATCATCCAGTGGCTGATTACAGCCGCATGAGCAGAGACCAGAGCAAAAGGTATGGCTTCAGGGCTGCATTTAGAACTTTATGCTTGATGCTTCCAACCCTGTAACAAGGTTTTAATCTGAAATTCTGTGCTTCATCATTTATCAGAAAGCAAACAGAGACTCTGTGACTTAGTGTTGATACAAGAGTAAAGCCAAGAATCTGACTGCCCTAATCTAGATTTGGCCATAAATGCTGGCCTGCTGGATGCCTGGCTGTCACAGCAGTAATCTTGCCTGTTGCTTGATACCCCTCCTTGCAAGCTTTGGCGGAACAGAGAGTTATGGTGGCGAGTTGACGGCTGATTTGGTGAGCGGTTTCTAGCCAGCTATAGTGGAAGTGATGCCTGGCTTTCTGCGGCTGTGTTCTGGCAGGTCCTTGTCCTGACTCACTGGCAGCGCGGCTGGTTATACGGGCTAGATGCCTGGATATCTTGGACGACAAAACAAGACTGACTCACCGGCTTAGCGACAATTTGGCCCTGTGCTGGTGCTGTTTCACAGAGTAACATCATCCCTCTGATAGAAAACAGGATTCCTTAATCACTGTGTCCACATTACATCAACAGAGTGGGCCAACCTACCCAGCCGACACACCCTCACCTTCATACAGACTGCGTTCGTCTGCTATGTTGTGCAGTATACTGTGAGTCTTAACAGTGCATTAACCTGCAACCAAAACCATTCCACCGTCATATCTCTTATGTTACAGAGCTGAAAGGAAATAAGATGGTGCAGGAAATACAAGAGAAAGATATAGATCCTGTTTCAAGTCCATTGGTTGTCATATGTCTGAATAAATACAAGTTGCAGCTTGGTGAAACTCAGTATGGGGAAGCTGCCAGATTATGGGCGACTGATCTGGGGTTTGGGTTTGTTTAATGTCTTCCGGGGCATCTTTGTGCCTTAAGCTGAAAAGCTGGTTTCACTACAGCCTTGAACTTTTCAGATGGTGGTTTCGTGTGAGAATATAAATGTCATGTTCATTGGAATCAGATGTCTTCATGGTGGTCTTTAACTTCTCACAATTCACCAGGTCTTCATCAACTCATCTTGGATTAAGGGTAGGGTTGGGGTTTGTTTTCGCCACATGCTAAATGGGCAGGTTTTCAGAAAGTAGAAGTACTTTTCAGATTAAGCCTTTCACAGTGACCTTGGCATTTTTGCTAAAAACCTTTTCCATTTGGATTCACATTCGGACAGTGATCTTGAGAATCTACTACCTTCTTAGTACAGACTCCTCTGATGTCCAGTTGTGTCTATGTGAGAGTACAGCAGGTGATTATCTGGGACCTTCCTCCTGGACGTGGCATCACCAAAAGCAATGATAATCCCATTGTTGCAGACATCTCCTTGTTTGTCCATTGTTATATCCACTTGGTAAACAGAGAACCACTTGACCAGGTTTTATACTTTCCGTGTCTGTGTCTGCTTGGGTCCCAACGACATAAATTTCATCATCAAGGCTTTGCACAAATGTCCGTGTAGCTGCCTGTTTTTTGTGACCGCGCAGACTGTTCTACAGAGAATGTATATTACAATTGACTAGCTAGGGATGTGCCCAGGCAACAAATTTCAAACAAGTATAACAGCAATGATTACTCAGCCACCGGGTCCCCAGCTGTCAATGTTTGCAACAAGAGTATAATCCAAGATTTAGGCTTAAGGAGGCATTTCAGCCACATGCTAATGAAGTCTAGTTTCAGAAAATACAATATATTGCTTGACATATCAACTATACCAACATGAAATTTGTCTTTAACCTCCTAGGACCTGGCGTCCACATATGTGGACATCACATTTTGGGTTGTCTAGACCAAAATACAGCATTTTGCTCTACAAGGGCCTGATATCCACTCACGAGGACATTATACTGCCACTGTTCTATCGAAATTTAAAACAAATGTCCTCATATGTGGATCTCATTTTCTCAGAAACATAAATCAGGTAAAAAACAAAACAAAATCTGGTAATTCTCAAATGAAAACCCTGAAGTTTACACAACATGTCAAATCTTTGTGTTGCTTTGTTTTGTTTGTCAAACCATTAACTACACCTGCCAACTCTTTGAGCCAGTGAGGCAAACCAACAACCCACAGGTCTGACACAGAGACCAGCCACCATTCATGCTAGTAAAATCTTTGAAAAACATGCATCTTTCTGGAGATAAACCAAAGTCATGCAGTTCCAGTGTTGAAAAAAAGCCAGCAGGTCTCAATTTCACCATTTTATTCAGGCCATGTTAACAAATAAGCTCATGTTTTGGTGCAGTGGTCATGTTGAAACTTAGATTTGTTAGCTGTTTTCACACCGTTTCATATTCAGCATTGGAAGCATTCATGATGTTCACAGGTATTTCAGATGAGCCAGTCAGCCTTTTAGCTCCAGGTCTTTGGACTGTGGGAGGACAACTGATCACCTGGAGGAAACCCAGCTGGCAGGTTCCAACCCAGAAAGGCGACTAAGTACTGCACCACCCTTCTCTGTTTCATTTATAACAGATTAACCCTGCTCCATGTGTCGCAACAAAACAACCAAAACCCAACCTGGGCCCATTCACAGAGGAGACGTGTAAGAACTGCTTATACTCATATCACAAATGGCGCCAGGATGTAGTTACATAAATGAAACAGGATGCTGCTAGTCTGTCATGTGCTGATACATGGGTTTCTTTCCATTACTGACGTAGGACCATACAGCTGTACCCCCGTGAACATCACCTTTAGGTCAGGTAGTGGAATATAAATCCTACAACTGCAACATTAATTGTACTCTCGTTATAAAAACAAGATCAAGTCAACTTTGACCTTAATATTTCTTAGTTATAGCTTATAGCTGCTAACTTAAAATTTAAGCCCTTTACCCACTATTTTTAGTGACTGGCTCCAACTTTTCTGAAAAAAATTATTTGTCTTGAGCTACCCCTCGTTTCTTTGGATTTTGCTTCTAAAGAGCCAGACTTTCTTACAACTTTTTAAAGTAGTCTTAAGTAATGGTTCTCCAGGCTTTCTGAAGGTCTTTCTTTCAAAACTGACTACTTTTTCACTCATATTCAAGCCATATCTTGTATCTGATAAGTGTTAGAAGTACTTGCCCTAAAAAAAATAAGTTCCAAATTACACAAGAACTAACTGAAAATCAGTGACAACAGGTCTGATGGAGCGAGTCGTCATGTATGGAGCACGGTGGAGGCTCTGTCACGGTTTGGCACTGAGTTTCAGCCAGTGTTGAGGATCTTATAAAAACCGATGAAAAATTAAAAACTACTGTCATATTTTGATCCACCATGCAATACCAGCTTGCTAGAACAGAATAGCTTTCATATACTGTGTTTCCATGCACGTTTCAGTAAATCACCTCATGTATTTCCTATTTTTCTTGCAAAATATTAAAGGAATGAGGGGTGACTCAAGACTTTTGAACAGCACTGTAGATAATATTTTAATTTGACCTTGAGTAGCCTACACAATACTCCTAACTTCAAACCCATTCAGGACCGCTTTAATAAACTGGAACACACACTCTGAGTAAGACCTTATCTAAACACCCGGACATAAGTAATGCTCCTGTGGCAGAATGGGAGCATATCCCTGCAGGAATCCAACATCTTTTAAGCGTTTATCTGCAGTCACTTCCCACCAATATTTGGCAGGAAGATATACTGTATAAATAAAAACGTAAACGACAGAACGAACAAAGAGCGATGAAGTTTGTCCTCTAGAGCAACTCCGCAGTGATAAACATCTAAAAGAAGCCAGTGAAACTGTAATAAAGTCGCCGCGTGAAACAGTCAAAAACAGACATTATTTATTCATGCAGTAAGAAACACAAAGCAGGCAGCAGCGCATCCATAGGAAAAACATTTTATTGAAAAACATTTTCAGTTTGTAACAGACTGGTGGAATGTGTGTCATTTATCCTCACGTTGAACTTGTTTTAAAGTTTTGAATGTTAAAACCATTTTTCACAGCCTGGCCATCTCATACTGCGAGGAAAAGGGGAGAACGATGACATGACTAAAGAAAACCAGGGGGGACGAACAAACAATGCAAATATAATACTGTGTTACTGACAAACCGGACTGAACTCAAATTATCAACAGAACAGAAGAAAAAGAAGAAAGAAACAAAAAGAAACTAATTCAATAAATATTTATGGTACACACTTATGGCACAAATATGCAGCAGTCAGTTTGGCAACTTTTCTCTCTTTTCTTATTTTTTTTAAACCAAATTACAATGGAAACAGTGCAAAAGGGGAGGGAGTGGGGAGGACACGGGCTTTCCATCGAGCGCTAGCTAAAATACATAGCAAAAAATTCAAATTTTATACAAAACATCTTACTTTAAGAGTTTATAAAAATGATTTTATTGGGTTCTGGTCAATATTTACATAAGCTATTTACCAAAAAAGTAGTATGCTCTGTTTTACTGAAGTGAATTCCATTTTTCTGTACTTTTCGCTTCCATTTACGTTCCTAAAAAGGTGAATAAGGCTATTGTAACAACCCAGGATCCATATACAATACAAACATTAATGTATTTACAGTTTCTTACCTACAGAAGTACGGTGCAAAATTACTGAGTCAAGTGACCAAGGGCTGACCATACGAGCAAGGCATTTTACAGTAGCCTGAGGTGCTTCTCTTAGCTTGCGTGCTGAGACTCTCACGGCGTCGCTACGATATTTCCAAGCAGGTCGGAGCACACCTGTCGACGCTGGGAAAGCGTTAGCAAAGCTAAGAAAAGGACGCCAGATTCAAAGAAACTAATAAGATTGTCATATTCTGCCGCAGACAGACAGCAACTAAACAGCCATTTCTCTTTTCTTAAATACCTGTTTGGGTGTGATACATATGCTTTTTAATTGTTTCATTTTTCACAGTTTACCTTTGTACTACGGCACACGGTCAGAACAGAAGAGGTTCAAATAATACTAGAAACGATGCAGGAACTCAAAGCTAACAGCAGGCTTGTGTTTTGTGGTGTTGGTTTGTTGTTACATCTTTCAGTGGTTAAGAACACTTTCCATAGGTGTTTTTTTTTTTTTTTTCCTCAGAATCGATTTAAAAAAATAAATAAGAATTGCATATTTGCAGATTTTGTAGCCTCTCAGAGGCACAAACCTCAGATCATACAAGGCTTGGCTTTTTCGGTGAAATTTGATCATGTACGAATGAGGATGATATATGCTCGGGGGCAGGCCTACGCCAAAGATATTCATGAATGTGAAGTCACTGAAATGCACACGCACACACTCGCACAATCACACGGAGAACATGAGGGGTGTGTATGAGGAGATTCGGGCGCACTGGGTGTTCATGGGAGTTATCCTTTGGGAGATGCTACACTGAGTGAGCGTGGGAGACACAGCTACTCTGCCCTTGTGTACACCAATGTGAGCTATTTAGGGTCAGGTTAACTCTCCTCCCCTGGTCCTCCTTCCCAGGACCGAGCCAGAAAGAATACGGGACTCAGATTAAAACCGTTTACTCTTGGTATTCCTTTAACTATCACCAAAAATATACGCATATAACGGCCGACAACCGTAAACTGAGCCGGAAAAATATGGGACTTAGTGGCTGATTCCTGTATTCTTTCCATTCTTTCCATCTTCGCAGTCAACTTGCTAATAATCTGTTAATTCGTAGCTGACTGAGTTGAAAAACTGTGGTGGTCTGTGGCTGACAACAGATTTTTTTTTTTTATCAAGTGGGTAAAAGTCTGAGACTTGGTAGCCAGTTCAAGGGCCAGTGGCCAGCTCCTGGTTTATTTTACTAAGTGGGGGAAAAAAATCCAGGATTTTTTTGGTAAAAATAAAATATGGGATCCGGTAGCCAACTCCTGGGAAAGAGACACCTCTATTCTGGAAAAAATACTATACTTTTAACCGGGTAAGAAAAAGAAAAATAACGGACTCAACAGCTAACTTGTGGAAAGAATACAGGACTTAGCGGCTGACTTGCGGGAAACAACACAGGACTCCCGTATTCTTTTCCGGACCTCAGCAGGATTCCGAGATATTAGATAATCAAAAACCTAGATTGCATATTGTGCACTTATACCATTAATATATTAACATTACTTCTTCTCCTTACCGCCTGACCACACCTGTGCTCTGTATGTGTTTATCATAAATAAATTCTGCTTTTTATTTTTTTGTAATTTTTCATCTTTTAATGTTATTTTTTTAAATGTACATCTATTTAATAAAAAAAGGAAATAAATCGAAAACTCACAATATGGAAATGCTAATGAAGGAACAGTAACGATGTAAGTAGATGTCCCTGTGCTTTTTTTTTTTTTTACATGTTTTTTTTTTTTTAAAGGAGAGCACCGTTCACACTGATTTGGGGCCATTTATTTTAAGGGGGCCCTTTTATTCATCACTGGACCCCTTGGGGTAAACGTTACAGTACCTAGAGCTGTTTCAGCCAGCTAACTTCTGCAAGATCTCGGGCCTCTTGGACTTTTAATTCCATCACTTCTCCGTGTCAAGGCCCAGATCAGAGGTGACTAAATCTGCCGGGATACAGCTGCTCTCCCATCTCCATCCGTCACTGCGAACCTCTCTGTGGACTGCGAAGAGTGGAGGGGCCAAAGAAATAAAAAATAGGGGGTTAAAAGTGCTGCACTATAATGTGAAAGTCCTCCACTCTTCCCAGAAGCCACCTGGGTTTATTTCTTTTTTGGACACTCTTGCCATTCCGAGTCACCTGAACTATACCAGGATATGAAAAACAGTAAACCGTAAAAGGAGTGTGGGCGGGGTCTATTTTTCTCTTAAAACCTTCAAGTAAGAGAAGTGACAAAATGTGGGAATGAGGCGATCCACACTAACACCCAAACAGTTCACATCGAGAGGTGAGACAGTGTGTCTGTGCCCGAGGGTGGATGTGTGTGCGTGATGGTGGGTGGCAGGATTAATGGGGTGATGTCCGTGAGTCACTCAGGAAAAAGTCCCAGAGAGGATTGATGGGTGCGAGAAGCTCCACAGAGTCTTTTTCCGGCCAGTGAGTGTCAAGGGGCGAGGAGGCCGCCGTTTGGTGAGTCCACGGTCAGACCATATCCTCTTTTAATTCTTCACCTCCTCATTTTATTCCTTCTCTTCTCCTTCTCGCTTTCCAAGCAGAAGTCTCTCTTTACGCGAGGAGAAAATAATTCCTTATCTCATCCTCCTCAGGAAACCTTCACACCTGTCTGTCCATCTCCAAAAAAAAAAAAACCTTCCCGATCCCACAAACACTCCCACAGGAATGCCGGCTGCCGCAGTGCACAACACAAGACAACACTAGGGAAAGAAGAGAACGTCTTCTCTGCTTCCCGGAGAGCAGCAGCAGTGGCGGCGGCAGCAACAGCAGCAGCAGCGGTGGGCTTCACTACAGGGCCGCCACGCGTTCCCGTCCATGCCAAATCAGAGCGACAAGGTGTCAGCAAAACTCCCAGAAAGAAAAATAAAGTAGTGACAAAACATCAGAGGAGAGGAGGAGTTGACAGAGTGAGAGAGAAAAAGAGTGTTCATTAGCAGGGTGTGCCGGCCGCGCCTGCCGAAGCCAAAAACCCGCTCTGCTTCGTGAATTGTTCCAGTTCCTGCTTCCGCCTCAGACTTTGTAGTAGATGTTAGCCGGACTCTGAGGCGGCATCTCCTGAACTATGTAGACCGGGTGTCCGTAGTCACCGCTGACCTTCTCGTAGTGCGGGCAGAAGACGCTGTCAGCAGTCCTGAGCGGGATGATGATGTCGCTGGGCTCCGAGCCGTTATTGTTCCCGCCGCCTCCGCTCCGCTTCGGAGTTGCCAGGGTGCTTAGAGACAGCGTCGCTGCGTGTTGTGGTGAGTGCTTGCGGTGCCGCCGCCGGTACTTTAGTAGCAGCAGGACCAGCACGACGATGATGATGATTAAGATGACGCTGCCAGAGGCAATGGCCACAAAGATGGCCACCTCGGAAGGCATGACGTTTGAGGACTTGCCGTCGCTCCCGTTGTTTTCGTTGCTTTCTCTGGATGCTGGACCTGAAAGAAGAGAGAGAGGAGGGAATGATTAAGATGATGTCAGATTATTTGTCGTGCACGCTTTTTTTTCTCAAAAACACAGAAGCGGTAAAACAGCATATTAAGATCATTTTCATTAGCCCTCCCAAAACCGTAACTATGACTACAAATTTTTTTAAACATATTATAGTCTGCCAGATCCCAGGAAAAGCAAAGAAATAGTCAAATAAAGCATTATTAGTAATACTTCTTATAACCTAATGACAAAAATCCAAAAGCTATTACAATGCATCCAACTCTAACATGACACATTTCTGATTGGCTGGCCCTTATAAACAGTAGGTTTCAACAGCAGGTGGGTGGGGCTTCCGTGCCTATGACATCATACAGATCCAAGAATAGAAAAAAAACTGCAGTCTCTAAACTGAGAGCTTTTTGGCCGTCAGTAATAAGAATTCCCGTCACGCATATGAGGGAAAATAAGGAAAAGCAGAATAGCTCAATGTTAAAATCGAAGCTGATAAGGTGTTTCTCTTCACCATGCTGCTGCCATGAGCAGCTGAGAGTGAAGCCTATACACTGAAGGCGTTTCTGTAAAGGTCACATTCGATTGGTGGCCATTCAGATTCAGCAAGTGAAAGCAGCAACCTTGGAAGTAGGGCAAACGCAGCCCGATGGGACAAACAATGGTTGGGGAGACGCAGGCAAAAACGGCACTTAGACAAATAGCATTTAGAAAGAAAAAAACAACAACTTAATTTTCCAGACTAATTGCCCTCGAAGGAAGAAAATCATAAAGAAATATTTGAGGTTATCATCATGGCACATCAGTTATGAAAGCCAAGCTGCTCTTACTCCTAGGGAATAGAACTCTAAGGTGAGCGTGCTCCCAAGAGATCCTGTTCTCGAGATGGGAGTTTGTTCGTGGGCAGGCCAGAATAATCGTGTCCCCTCGTCTGTGGCTACTTCCCATAGGGCCTCAAAGTGCTGTGGTAACAAGAGGGAGGTGGATATGGGATGGCAGGCAGCCCAAAGCAAGGACCCTTCGGTTGTTTTACAAGAGGATTATGCTGCCTCAGCCTGTAGCACCCTGACGCCCATATGCTCCGATAGGATGGAAGGATTTGATATTAAAAAAAGAAAATGAGAAACGAGAGCGAGATGCTGACGTCCACAGAGAGCAGAAGCTGAGCAAGGCCACGCCCTCACTGAACCACGACTGCTTATGTAGGTCAGCTTGTTTTTGTTCTTAACTCCTTCCTGGTTTTTTTGTTACTTCACTGCAGAAATTGCCTGATTGCCCAGTCCTGATTTTTTAATGTATCATTTTTTTATTTTTTACATGGGGAGATTGTGCTGTAATAGAGATAAGAGCTGTAGAAACTTGCAAGAACCGAGTCAGAATGGGTCATTAAGACACGGCAAACAGCAATCAGATCATTTTCTCGAAAAATGTCTCTTAATGTCCCGGGTTGGTGCTGGAGCGGGGCCAGTCTGGAGATACTGTGCAAGTCCTTGAAGGGGCCGGAGATGCCTATCAGTTTTATGGGCAACATTCAATTACTAGCTGACCTTTCATTCCTTCACACAAACACACACTAACTCAGCACTATCTGCTCTGAGATGGGCGAACAATCATGCGCCCCAAATGCCAAATTGTTTCGATAAATCCTCCCCTTGATTACCTCCCTGTCTCTGTATTTAGAGTAATTCTTACTTGATTTCTCCAGCACGTCGTTGGGGTTGTAGGGCTCCTTGTTATCTGGGTGCTTGGGGGAGGAGGGTACTCTGGTAGGGTCTTTGGGTGAGACGGGGTCAGAAGGATCTGAAAAATGCAGATAAGAAGCACAAGGATTAAACCAGGGCTGTTATAATCCAAATCTCATGAGGAAACATGAATTTTAACTCAAATCCTAATATTTTTCTAAATCTAACAGGATAGTTTTTACTGTCTAAACGTATTAATACTTAAACCTAACCAAAAAATTTTTATTACCAGTATTAAACAGTATGTATATTTTTTACCGTACCACGTGGTTTTTATTACCTAAATAGTGCCATTTATAATACTTTTCGTAATACTTTTAATGGAGAAATGCAAGATTCATTGCACTGCTCTCTGGTGTGAGAAGCAAGATGTTCCTTAAAAGTAAAAATGTAAAAGTGCATTCATATAAATTAGCAGATTTGAGACTGGAACACAAAAGACATCAAAAAGTTCAACTTTTGAAAGCTGAGATTATTTCACGAACATTCGTGAGACTGTGTTGGTTTAAACAAGGTGGTAAAACTAACAGAAGGAGTAATGCTAGGCTATAAAGAGTTTTTTATTTCTCATGGTGGTACAGCCAAATCTTTTCCACTGATTCCACATAAAGGCAAGCTGTTTTCCCTTCATGACTCTGATATGACTGTAATCAACCATAAAGAGCTGCTAATGGTTGAGTTTTAGCTTCCACAATGAACCCATATGGTTTTAAATGCTGATAAAGTGTCTGTCAGCGTACGTGTTTTCTGGTTTAAACGCCGAACACACACTAAATGACGGAGTCATTCGCCGAGCATCTGCTGTTATAATCTCCGGGCTGAACTCTGTGCCGGAACCGCTCTCTGTCGAACATCGCTTTCAATAAATGCAGTGATTTATGCGGAGCTCGCATCAACATTTATAAGAAAACCATTTTCACCGTCTGTTCTGTCTTTCCTTCGATTAATTCCTCCTGACCCTCAATAGAGAGGGTCGACCCCGGGAAATTACCTCTCTGGTGACAGACTGGTGAATAATTATTGGTCCAATATGTCTGAGGTGTTGCATGCAGAGGCTCACAGATCAGAAAACTGGAAAGCCTTCGACCAGAGCGTATAGGAGCAGATGCTACCAGTGCATGGAAGCATACGGGATTACGTGTGTCTGTTTGGTTGAATTAACTTCTGCTAGATTACATTTCCTGGCCCATCACAGCCCCAGGTGTCATGGAGACGATGCTTTAACACACGAGCCTGCAATCCAACTATGAAATACTCACTTTGTCCCACTTTCATGACAATCTTCATGGACTTGGTCTTGCACACGCCACCCTCCTGGTTGTCAATGCCCTCCATGGTGCCGTTAGATGTTGCTGCAGAAAGAGAAAAAGAGAAAGGTCTGAATTAGCCACCAGCGCCAGGGAAAAATCTGTAGCCACGAACGCCTTAAAGCTATCTCACAAAAACAGCCAAAGACAACAGCAGCAGCTCGGCGGCAAGACACGACTCACACCCCCGTTAATAAAAATCACAATTTGCCGTTCATCACCTCCTACAAACTGTATTAGCTCAAGTAAATGCGACAGTAATGTCTCTAACTGTGCTGACACGGAGGCAGTTAGAAGAGGACTGGGATGAGAGGGCCCATGCTGAAAATTCGGAGGCAGGAATATTGTAAGCCGTAAGCCCTTTATTAAAGACGAACACAGTTTTTAGATAGTGAAAGACATTAAATGCTTCAATGTATGATAAAATACTGAACTAAATTAAAGACAATTAAATGATTTGTTCACAAGTACAATTAAATATTTATATTTTAAAAAACAAAAACTGAAATTAGAAACCAAAGTCCCAGTCCCAGAAGTAAAGCTCGGCTTTTCCTACATATAAAAATATTTCGGCACCCACCAAATAGGTTCTGACCTTCTTCCAAAGGAACATCACCAGGACTGTGGGGTGGGTTTTAATTTACTCCAGGTTGAAATACAATGCTGTTTATTAAATACCAAGAAATAAGAAGAACAGGCTTCTATCTAGCTAACAGGCGTAACTATACGTGGACCGGTCGTCCGTGAGAGCAACACCTGGTGAGGGTGGGGATTCAGAACTCCCTTTTAACCATAAAAGGGAGTTCGGGTAACCTCCAGAAAAATTATATTAATTAAGGCATGAAGTAGTTTTTTAGTGCAACTCCAAGTGGCTACACCCCTAAGGCAAGCCTACCTACAGATTTGCTAAAAGGTATATTCTGGCCAAAAATGACTTCTGGCTCCCTCACAGTAAGACTGACCTTCAGAGCGAGTACCTCCTGATTTTTATATAGCTAATGGCAGTAAATATTATTTGGATGGCTCTCAAATGAAATGAATTACGAGATCTTAAAAAAATGTTTAGATACAGGAAACAGGAACTCTGGAAAGGTGGACATGCACAAATATGGCCCACTGCTTCACCTCTCCGCTGCCTCTGGAGGACGCTGGCAGAGTTGCCGCTGAATCACAACAGAGAACAGGCAAACACAGAGAGGAGGATGAAGAGGAGGGGTTAGTGGAGCTTGTGGTCTATCAGGTCAGTAACACAGAGAGCTAACGAGCTGCCGGGGCTTAGTAGCTTGGCTTTCGGCCAGCGCTCAGTGGCCCGCATTCAGCGCCACTTACTCCCTGAAAAACATCATCACATCCCGATCGAAACAGGTCTGAAATTTTAACTGTGCCTCCTCCTCGTCCTTCCTCTCTTTTCTTTTCCTCCCTTGCCCAGGCACCAATCATTTTGATCCAAATCCACTGGATTCAATAAGACGGTGATGAGAGCGGACACAAAGAGCATGTTAACAAGGACTCCCTCCTCCTCCTCCTCCTCTCTGGCTGACCTATGGCTTTCCAGGAGAGTCCAAAAAGCACATTACAGACAAAGCTCCTTATAGGCTCCTCGTGAGAGTGTGAGCGCTGATTTTATAAACCTGTTAGTTCAACACGCTTGAGTTTTAGTATCTTCAACCACCGTGAGGCATTAACTACTGTCACCTGCTCTTCTTCTTCTCCCCTTTTTGCCCCATATCACCATTTAACCCATCGGTAGCTGAAACACCTCTCTTTTTTAAAATAAACCCCTTTGTAATCTAATCCCTCTCAAACACGGCTGCACCAAATAAAAACACACTTCAATCTGGAGTCATTTTAAACTTTTAAATTCTTCTTCTTCCCCTTTAAATGTGAAAACACACACTCTCCGTGTGCCAAGGCTGCAGTCCAGGCGAGCCTGACTTGGATTTAAACAGAATGTGATTGTTGAATCGGCTCAGGCTGGCTGAATGACCAGGCCCTCCTCGGCCAGCCCGGCAATTGGCCACTTTTTCCCACTATCTGGCTAGCATTAACCAGCTAATCCATCCTGCTGGGGGTTTGCTTGGTGGAAAGAAGGAAGGGGGGGGTGAATGGGACAGACCCCTCAGAAAATTAATTTAGTCACCAACTACCACTAGAAAGAGGAGGTGCGTGACCTTCGGGAAGCACGGGGAGAGAGAAAAAGAGCGGAAAAGGTCAGATTTTCCTTCAGAATTGGCAAAAGAAAGGCCAGACTGTGACAGCTCGTAAAGTCACACACCTTCACAACAAATGGGAGTCGAAAAGAGTCCTCACTCAGTGAAATCAGCCTCAAGCAAATCCCCCATCCTCACCCTCCTAACTTCATTTTCTCCTGTTTATCAAATCAAGAGGGTGGAAAATCACCCCGTGTTTAACGAGACAGTCAATTGTGAGCTGAGCTGCAATCCAGATAAAGACTGTGAGAGCAGCTCTCAGCTGGTTTTAATTTCTTTTCTCCTAAACAGCGAACAGCAGGAACAAAAATAAGGAAACCTTGAGGGCTCCAGATTTCTCAGCTGACTCTATGATAAGCATGTGATGCTTTAGAGAGACCACGAAGAACAAACTACAGCAGAGGAGGGACAGAAGATAACTACCTGGATTCTGCTGGTTCAGAGCCGCTGTGGTTTGACTAATATGAACACATTAGCACAGGGAAGGATGGCGAAAGAGGGTAAAATAGTTCATGTTCACCTCTCCCCAGTGGGTTGAGACAAACGTGTGACATGGCAGGAAGAAGATGCTGAAAACAGACCTAACTTCAGAAAAGAGAACGTCTAAGATGATCCATCTACAACATGATCATAATCTCAGTCTGCCCGAGTGAGATTCTTCTCTGAAACGACACCGTGAGTTTCTAAAGATGTGCTGCACAATGAATGGCCTCATTTAAAAAAAAATTAAAATAAATAAATAAAAAAAGCTGTCTGAGAATGACTCCTGGAAAAACGATGAAGAGACCCTCAGATCCGGAAACACGGTCGATATGTCATCACTCAAAATGCAGACTGGGATAATGTGGCACTATGAGGTCTTGAAGATCATTCAAAACAAAAATGTTCCTCTAATTCCGGATTTACCACTCTTTTGACATTTCCGAGTCCCGATTTGAGCCTTTCCCCTGATCTGGTTTTACGTAACTCTCAGCAAAAAGATTAATTATTTGTATTTCAGCTTTGTAAAACTGTCCCGCTCATGCTGCCAGATTCCCTGAGTATAATTAATACACAATGCACTGCCGAAAGACAAAGCTGGGCCGCCCATAAATAGTAGAACAGAGACATGGCGGCAGACGGAGAGGAAAGTAAGGAAAAAAACGATGGATGGATGGATGGATAGAAGATGTGATTACCAGCCGTCGTGCAGGTCACGGGCTGGTTGGCGCCCGTCACAGCAGCGTGTCCTAATGGATCGTGACAGGAAGGGTCGGCAGTGACCCTCGGAAAGAGGTCGCGGCAGAGCCGGGTCATCGTGAATATCAACGCTTGCTCACAAATACGATTTTAAAAGCAGAGTGACACGAAAAAGAAAAGAATCCACGTTTTGACGCATGCATTCAAATTCTTTCGATCAGACATTTAACGAGGAAAGTCTTTCTCACGAGAAAGAGGAGGAGAAGGGTGACGGTGGAGTTTTGGCTCCTCCTGCTCCTCCTGCCCTCTTTAGCTCATCTTTCCCTTACTCTGTCTGCTGCTATCCTCCCTTTCTCCCTCGTTAGCTCCCTTTCTGCCCCCTTTCCCTCCACATTCATCTCTCTCTCCCTTTCTTCTTCCTCTTCGGCTCATGTAATCATCTCGCTCGCAAGCTTCTCGGCTGCAGGCCACGCTGCCGCAAACAATCACATCAAACTCATCTGCTCCCAACTGCAGCAGCATTGTGTGCGGCTGCTTCAAAGAGGCACGCAGGCCGATACAGGACACACAGCTGCATCTTTAAACGTATCCGACCAGAAAGCCCCGAACGTAAAGAGCGGCGAGCAGGGAGGTCGAACGTGCCTGTCTAATTTCGGCCGAGCTTTGGCACAATACTCAACGCGAGGCAGCGCTAGCTAATCCAATTGGTTGAGACTCCAAATCTGTGGCATTGGTGCGGGGGCCTCGGCAATTGTGAGAAGAAATGGAGGATTAAACAGCGCTTAATTAATTACGTATCAAGCGCTGCTTTCCAAAACACTAATGAAATGCTCGGCGTGAACTTTCCCGAAGCTGTGTCACACTTCGATGGAAGTCTGTATATCAGTTGACAAACACACACACAGGAGCTTTCAGTTTAAACAAGCCAGACTGCAGGGCTACTTTAGGCCCAGCTATGGCACTTGTCAGGCATGACTCCAAGAAAACTGCAAGTATGGGCCACATTTGGCCCTAACATTCAGTCCATTTGGACCAATTCCAAGTCCAAAGTTGGTCCAGAGGTGGACTAAACGACCTATAGCGCTCCTAAAAGTAGAAGAAGGATGTTTGGAAGTATTATCCTAGATTCACCCCAAACGTGGACCTACACAGGCTAAATGTGGACCTGAATCGGTTTTATCAAGATTACCCAGATGCAGACCTACTCAGCCAAATCCGGACAACCTTCAGTTCAAGCGGGGGTTAAGGTTTACAGGAAGTGTTTTGTGGGCCACACCACACCTGACATTTGATCCACGTAAGGTGGATCTGGGCCAAACATTAATTTGTATCTGGAATGGTGTTGATTAGGGTTAAGTGTCAACCCCACATGGTGGCTAATGTGCGCTAAAATGCTCCCAAAAGTCAAGGCTGACATGTGGGCCAAATGTGGAACCACACATATTGTGGACCTACATGGGCTAAATCATGCTACATATCAAATAACGAACACAGATGTCACACCACACCTGACATCTGGCTCATATGAGGCGGATCTGTGGCTCAGGTGCGGCTGCCAAACGTGCCCTGAGTCAGCGCCGTCATTTAAGGCCAAATGCGGGAAAAGCACTTAGCACTGTCTCAGGTGCTGGCTCGCTTTAGCGCTGCAAGGTAATGGCAACTGCACGCATCTTTTTTCTTTTCTTTTTTTGTTGTTGTTGATGTTTACTCGTGCAAAGCACCACCATGCAGCTGTTAAAGCTGCAGAAGTGGGACCAGAGCTAACAGAGGAGAAAAGTGAGGCAATTAAAAGTAAAACTCTCCCTCTCTCCCCTCTTCGGGCTATGTATTAGCATTTTGAGGGGAGCTGTGAAGGGAGGAGCGAGGATGAATCTGCAAGAACTGCAAAATTGGATTTTCCGACCATCTTTTTTAAGAATTGAACTTTCCCACCGCCCCTTTCTCTTCCAACTTGTCGACTCGGCAGGACGCTGAGTTTCTTTAGCGTGAAACTGAAGGATTTAGAGAGCGAGAAGGACGCACAGCGGACGCAACCTCTGCGCTGTGTAAACACCAGCTCATCAATAATTAACATCAGCTTTTGAGGTGGAGGGAGCCGAGGAGGAGACATTGCGTCAGTCAGAAGCCTTTGTAGTCCATGTGCACCTCCTCTAACACCAAAGTGAGCATACAGAAGCTAAAAGAAACATCTAACCTGCTATATTTACCTGAATACAAACCTCACCTGCAACACAGTTCAAGTAGCTGTCAGGCATGCCCCACCATGCAAATAACCTGCAGCTATGACCTGTTAGAGCAGCTACTCTTACATGTTTGCTTGAAGTTAAGAGGAGGGTGTTGTACCTGCAAACCTGTTACCTGCACGTTTGTTTTGCAAACATTCGGCCTCCTGGATAAAAAGCAGTATTTCCTGCTCTCCTTTCATCCCCTCTTCTCCCTGCTTTCTTCCCCTTCCTTCACTCAGAAATATGGCCTTCCCCTTCTGTGACAGCTCACAGATGGCAGTGGCAGAGACTCACAGATGGTCCCCCCACCCTCCACCCTCCGTCAGCACCACACAGATGGTTCAGTCCACCTCCCGTGTTTCAAACCAGGGGGCCCTCGCTAAGCCCCATACCAGCTTCCTCCCAGGATGGTGTTAATGCTGCACATCGCCAGCAGTCAGCAGCCACACCTGCACCCACAGGACTACAACCATCAAGATAATCAAAGATGATTTTACAGTCACGGGAAACAACACCCAACTTTAAATTTAAACGGATCCAATATGTTTATTTAATAGTTGGATTTTTCTTGGAACTTTGGATTTTCCCTAACTTCTCCTGGAAGCATTTCTGTTTCGATGGCCATCTTGGCAACACCTCAGGGCAGTTATTTTAAAACGATGAATGAATGAGGATAAAGCCACAGGTTTAACTCTATGGTAACCCAGACTTAAAAAGTTTGCTGACTTTGTATAAAAACGAACAACATAATCACTGAATGGATTCAAGCTTAAACATTAACATTTTGGCAACTAGCATGTTGTTGATTTTGAGCCAGAAGTGATTATCTAACAAGTAACATGGAAATAAAAAACTGCCACACCTTTAATGTTGCAAACTTTAAGCCTTGATACAATTTCATGAACCTGTACTGTGCAACAACACGATTGGCTATTTGGGACCAATCAGCCACAGTCTTCTTCACCGTCTTTGCGCTGAATTTGAAGAATCTACAGAGATCAAACTAGACTCTGAAATTTAAGGTATATATCTGTTTAAGGTTAACTCCCCCTTTAATTTATGTAAGCTATAATCTACCCCTCTGTGGATACTTACAGATGATGTAGTAGTCCCTTCCCCTGAAGAACTCCAGTCCCCACAGGTTGGGGCTGAACTCCTGAAACTTCAGGGTAAACTTGACGTCCTGGTCGGGCTTGACGCAGTTGAGCAGCGGCGTGTCGGCCTTGGTGATGGTGCAGCTCTCCAGCTGCTCCCTGGGCACCATGTACACCTTGTAGTACTCCACACCCTCGCCAACCCCGCCGTCCACACGTGGGCACACAATGTCCAACTTATCCCCAATCTGGGGGTATAATACCACGCCTTGGCCTGGCACGAATCTGAAAGGAGAGAGGGATGTTAGTGAGGCACCGAAGAACTGATGAGAAGTCATTCATTGTGCACTGTGGATTGGAGTGTTTGCCATTGAGCCTCTCCATACTCACAAAAAAAAAAGAAAAGTCGGTTTAATAATTGATGTGGTAATTACTGATTGTGTCCATTAATTTTGGATGATGAAGGATAATGGAGGAATGGGAGCTGTGTGTGAGTGTGTGTGTGTGTGTGGTACAAAGTGACCCCAGTATCTGCAGATAAAAATCACTGAGCTTTTCTGGAAAGAGCGAATAATTAACTGGATAAATGAGGAGAAGGCGGCATGGTTGAGAAAATGGTGGAACATCGCTAGAATACAAAACAGGAAATTAAAAAAAAAAAAGAAAACTGTAAAAGCTCATCTCGGAGTTTCAGCAAATCCACAACAATACTGTCACAGAGAGGCAGAGAGCCTGGAGGGTTGCAGCTGAATTTCCCTAAATTTCTTCCCAAAGTAAAATAATGTTGTCATTTAGTTTCCGAGTGATGAGAGCCCCTGCAGCATTCCAGTGACTACACACACACACACACACACAGACACACACTCAGAGGTGAAGCCTCGTATTTATCTGCTAAACAAATTTTCCCCCATGCTCGAACACAATTTGGAGCGCTAACCACGGACACCCTGGAGGCTTTTTACGGTGTGCTGCGAATACCGGTGCACGTAAACACACACGAAGGCAAAGCAAATAATGAAATGTACTCTGGGTTTACGACCAGGAAAATGGGTCTTTACCCCAAAGAAATGGAGCTGAACAGAGAGTCTTACTTGACATGACTCATTACATGTATTCTCTGCTTGTCATGTATATAATGTGTCTCTCTAATGTATTTTGTATAATTTGCCTAAGGGTGTAAGTGCAGCAAGTTTCCTTCTTAAATTATTTTATTTTTGACCATTAATATGCACAGTTCCTATCAAAAAAATAAACAAATGATACAAAAGCTACTTGATCATTTACTGCATCTTTCTTTTGCTTTTGTTGAAGATGGAATAAAATAATTTAAGGCACACATGGTATAAAATAGCAATAAAGAAAATGTGGAATGAATTATTGATATAGAAAAAGTTGCATGAACCAGCAAAACGGTAGAGTTGGGATGGTGATAATGGTATATAGCAATAAAGTAAAGGTAGGATAAAAAAAATGATTGGGTTTGGATAAAGTACCAATACTGTAACGGACACGGTAATATTTTAATAATTCTTAACCCTAAACTATCAACAAATTATTAACAAAAAGATTTTAAAAACAATATTATTTGAGAAATTGCTTTGTTAACGTTCATTCTCATCATGTTTTTCCCCTCACAAACCTGCATCCCTTCATACATATTTACAGTAAACATAGCATCTCTGAGTGAACTCTGACCTCTGCCTGAAGGGTCGGCTCATTTCTGAAGCACTGAGATGGAAAACAGTCCTCTGAGCTCCAGGATTTCAGTTTTTTGTTTTTTTTTCTTTAAAGCTGACTACAAAGACAGGCACCGCAGGGCAGCTGCAGAACCTTTACACAGGAGACCTGATTCATAATTAACATATTTTACACAGGAATACGTGTTTTAATGGCTCTGTTTCTTTTCTCATAAGTATACTGGTTCCTTTCTCTATTGCAAATATTATTACATTTTCTAATGCGCATAAATATGACTTTCAAAAAGGAGCATCATCAAAACGAATCGTTATAGTCGAGCTGTTTTTCCCATCCTCCACGACTTCTACGCTTTATTATACGCTTTAATCCTGCAACTTTGGTCTGTTAGCCATCACGTTTAAGTGGGAAAAAAAAAACAATGTTAAAAAACAAAAATGTACTTCCATACAACTTTCCATGATCTTTGCCACAGCAATGATCAGTTCTCGTAAAGTCCTGTAGTCACGAAAACATAATCGATTTTCCCTGTTTTTCATGCTAAAACAACATCCAGGACTAAAAACATGGTCTCAGGTGTGAGCCACGTCCTCTCTATCTCTGAATGTGGACTTCTTTGACCTTTTAAACAGGGAACATATTCATTTAATGTACACAAACACCAATCAGGAACATTTTAGACTAGAAAGAACAATAACTGCAGCAACATGAAAAACCCGTAATATCTGTGTTCAGAAACGTTATTCAGTAGTTTAGAGTTTATGACTATTTCACGAATTTCCATGAGACTGCTGGTAATAAAACATCTTCAGTATGGAGAATGACATCTTTTCTCTTAGGCTTAAAAAAATATAGAAATTTGCAAATCTGTCAAGGCTTGAAAGATATCTGCTGTTACTGTACAGTATGTCATATCATATACAGTGGCTGCTTCTCTTCTTCTGCCTGTCTCTATCGCTCTCTCTTTGTCTTTGAAACGTCCACATGCACACACACATACATTATTCCTCTGCATCATCTTCCCCGCTTCCAGTACAAGCACACACACATGCAGTGGATAACTAGGCCGAGCGAATATTTTCTATGCCCCCCGCCCCCCTCCAGAGACACACTCTGTGAAGATACAGTACGACCAGTGGTGGACAGACAGTGAAGAAGAGGAGAGGGAGAGAGGAAGGGTATGCAGCACCATCTGGCATCATCATCTCGTGTGTGGATGTGAGGGAGGATGTGGAGGGAGGGAAGGTCCTCTGAAGAGCCTCGGGGCTTCACTCGAACACAAATACTGTAGAGCTGTGCGCTTTAAAAACATGGACGTGTATATGTGTGTGTGACTGGAAGTGTTCATTCATGCGTGCAAGTGGGCATGTGTGTTTGTACAGGGGTAAAAGCAGGCAGGCATGCATGTGCTCATTTTAAACGTCTATAGGGCAGATTTACTAACAGGCCTGCACCCGTGGAAAACCGACTTTGGGATTTATTAAAGAGCTGCAGTGACGTTAGCAGCTGAAAGGCACGGACACGGTTGTTTTGTGTATGTATCTGAGAGCACAAAAGCTCCCCGTTAACAGGGCATTATTTAAGGCAGATAATGATGGCCAGAAGATCAAAATCAAGGCTTCAAAAACAACAATTAAACCTCCTTTATGCTAGATCAGACTAAACCCACCCTGATTCTAGCTACAAACCTGAAACACGACTTTAAATTCACATAAAATATTTTAAAAACGTGTGTTTTGCCACACACAGGCACACGCCTCCTGAACACACATACACAGATGAAGCGAGTTAATAATTTCCGATGTTTTTCCGATAGCAAATTTGATCAAAACCTCTGTAACAATATTATCAAGCAGGGTGTAGGAACTCCTGCTCTGCTGCCATCAGTGCTATCTCTACAGGAAGCTAGCTACTAGCAAGAAATCAAGCATGACTCAGATATTTAAGAGCCACATGAATACACTGCAACGGCAACATTAAGCAGTTATTAGACCTCGCCGGCTCCTCCTTTTATGCCTCAAACACCCACTTTAGTATGACTTCAGCCCCATAATTTAAACAAATAGCAACACCCAGGGCTACTGTACAGTTTTAAAAATCACAAGCAATCCTGTTTAAGACAACAAAATAAAAACAGAACCCAGCAATTGTCAAAAGAGCATATTACAGTCCATGTAACAGACATTATCTGATGCTTTTATTTGCCACAGTAAAGTGACAGTAAAGTGAATCTTTTTAGGAGATTTTGGACTGTAGATCTAAAATGACCTTTGACATCAGGAAGGTTTTATATTTTTAGTGTTTTACAAAAGCCTAGTTTGAATTTTGGAGGTGGCATTGCTGTTACATTGCTTTTATTTCCCTTAATCTGTAAAAAAAAAAAAAAAAAAAAACTAGTTACATGCATGTACTCACAGAAAAACAACTATATCTCAAAATAAAATAATAATTAAGGGATAAAAAACTCAAATAATTAATCTTACTTTCTCTTAAACACACCATCAACAAATGCAATGCCTACAGTGAGTTAACGAGAAACTTGAGTCATTTTCAGTCCAGCGGGATCCTTGTCACCACTTTATGCGTTAGCCGGAGGTAAAAACACAATCATCCATCATATTTCAGATAAAGTGCTCATAAAGAGAGAGTTCAGCAAAAAAGAAAACCAGTAGCTGCTTAAAAGGGGCTGAAAAAGAAACACAAAAGGACAACAACACGGTGTTACCGGATACCTGGCCCCCCGGTGGGCAGGTAAGGCCGAATACAGAGAGGCTGATGACAATGCCAAATGGGGACACACAAAAACAAGCCTGCCCCTCCACCTCATGATTGTAAATGCATTTGACCCCCACCGTGCTATAAGGCCCCTCACCCCGTCTATAGTGCCCCCCCCCCCGGCCATCATAAATATTCCTGAACCAAAAGAGCCCCAAGTATTCTGGCACGCATTCTTCAGAATAAAAGAAAAGAACTTCCACAACATGTTTACCAGCTTATAGGGTGCTGATTTCCTCATTAAAAAGATGACCTTTGACCTTTAATGGACTGCTGTTGTTTCTGCAGTAAAAAGTCACATGATGCTAAACAAGTCTGTTTCTTTTTGACCACGGTGGTTAAACAGGACCTTTACTTCACATTATTTTAGTTTATGTCATTTGATCAACTGGAAATTTGTTATGTAAAGTGTGTTTTAATCTACTGCCTCCATTTTAGTCACTGACATGGAATAAAAACAGAAATGCCTTTTCTATGACGGGAGGGAGAAGCTAAGTACTGTTAACGCAGAGTGAAAGCCCTGAATTCAACATGTTACGTAAGTAAAAGCAGTTAACTATTATCCAGAATAACACATTAAAGTATTAAAAGATACATGAAGCTATGACTAGATTATTATCTCACATTAACCCATAAAAAACTGGATTTTATGGTTCATTAAAGGGTTGAAAACTCTGACATCAAAAGCACATTAAAATAATCAATTTACTGTAAAATCACTAATCCAAATGTTGTTTTCGCCCTTCAGTCTGTGTGCAAAAATCTTATTTTTCAAATATATCTAACTAGCATTTTGACTTTGAAACTGTAATAAACTTGCCTCAAAACACCCCGCATTCAACATGTTACGGCAGTAAAAACATGTAGGTATAATCTCAAAAACATCAGTTAAAGTACTAAAAGACAGATGATGACATGACTGCATTTTTCCCACTTGCGTATTCATTTTAAAAACAGGATTTGAAACTGCAACTAATGACGACTTCGATTATGATTTATCGAATCAACGAATTTTAGTTACGATTCATTAAAATGTTTGAAACTGTGAAAAACACTGTGGTAAGAGCCCTTAACGTGCCAATTTTCTGTCAGATCACTAATCCCCTCCTTTGTTATATGCTATACTCAATGATCTTCACATGTTTGTGTGTGAAAATCGCTCAGAAAAACGTACTGTAGTAAAAATTCAGTATTTTCCTGTGTTGGTGATGTACTGGAGCACAACAAACTACAGCACTTCAGTCATGAAGCGGTGGAGAAAACATGTTAAAGTATCAGGCAACAGCCAAAATTAAAAGATGAAGTAAAAGAACCTGAAAATCCTTACACGTACCTGCTGAACCCACGAACAGGAACTGAACAATAACCGTGCCTTCTCAGGAATCACTCTAAACGCACTTTACACGAGTTTGACAAGAAAAACTGAAACTGATCAAAAGAAAAATGTCCCTGTGACTCAAATGACTGATTTTTCATATCGGATTCATAATAAAACAGGAGTTCCCAGTTTTGCACCACTGGAGCACATTTTGAATTTTACATAGATTTTATTGTTAACAAATGAGCTGATTAGATCCTCTATTAACCGACTTGTCTGTAAACAAGTGAATGCTGTTCATAGTGAAATTATTTAAGAGAACAACGTCTTCATGTTTTCTTTGTGGAAATCTGAATTTTCATTGTAAGCTGAAGCTGTCAGAGGAGTTACGTGAATTTAAAAGTGCAAAGAACAAAAGTAAAGGTGTGAAAAGAAAAGTTCTTAAAGGGCATGTAATGGAGTTCATAACACTACTAACTTGGCCCCGTCTCTGTCTGTTAATCTTACTGCGACTTCCTGGTAAAATGAAAATAAAAATCTAAAAATAAACATCCCAACACTGCCTGCGCCACTGAAACACAACGTCTCAGCCTTTAACCCTCCAGAAAACTGTGGAAAATCTTCTATATTTACGTTTATTTGTTTGATTATTCAGCAAAAAGCAGCTAGATTTCTGTCAGTAATTTCAAAGTTTACAGAAAAGCTTTGTGTCACCCTCACACCAACAATTTAAACCTGTTAAAGTCAAATACTTGCTGTGTGTAAAAGGACCGAGGGTGTTAGGAAGCCGTTAAACGACAGTAAAAGTTTCCTACGGGGCAACAAAACCTGACCAGAGAAACCGGTTTAAATAAAATAATCAAAAATTCTAATCCATACAGCAATAATCATTACTATCACACATACAGCTTTACAAATTCATATTCAGAAGGTAAAAAAAGATCAAAGTCAAAGAGCCAGCTTTTCTTTTGTTCCTGTTATAACTGGATACACAGTCAGATTGGAGTAAAGCGCAGGTAAAAACAAATAACACAAAACAATAAACCACAAACACGTAGGTGGACAAGGTGGGTTTTTAAAACAGCGGGAAGAAAAATAACACTTGCATATTTTATATTTAGTTCAACAAAATCACACTGAAGACATTGAAAGCTACAGCTGAAAAGGATTTCTTTCATTTATGTGTCAGAGTTTTTGCAGTTTCTATTGTTTGAGGCACTTAAATGTTAAAATTCATTAAATCTATGTAAATAAATATAAAATCAGAATGGAGTTAGTTTAAAAATATGCACATAAGGCATAAATTAATGATTTTCACTCCTCCCCGACACACTTAGTTTACTTTACACTTCTGTTGTGACAAACTGCCAACTTTTTTACTACTTCACATACTTATCTGTTAAAATACTTAACTATTAAAAGTTTTTCCCCAACAACTGTTAGTGAACAGGCAGAAAATCACAGGGAGAGGAGCTGGATGGAGACCCCGGGCCTCACGGGGCCTCTGTGACGGCGCAGAGAGGAGGCGAGGACAGACGGGGTTCATCTCTACAGCAGCAAAAAGGAGTTCAAGATTTTTAAAGGTTTAACTTTGCTGTGATGAAAGTGACATAAATCAGGCTCACAGGTAGGCGACACTTGAGTGAGTCTTCAAAGGCTTACATCTGTTTTCTCGTTTATCTTCTAAGTGTTTTTAGTGTTTGTGGAGGGCAGGGTAACAAAAGGAGCTCAATGGTAAAAGAAGAAAAACAAACAGAAAGAGGAGCATCCTGTTTGTCCCTCCACTCCCTCTATTTTCAGACTTTCTGGTGGATTTGTGTGACCAAATGGAGCCGCTGACCTCTTCCTGCGGCCCTTAAGTCATGAGCAAACGGCGAGGGGAGCTGGATGTTTAGCTGCAGCGAGGGTTAATCGCCCTCTGTCGGACGAGACGTAGTGGCCTCGTATCTTTCATCTGACCCTAGGCAGCTAAACATAACCATCGTAATCACCCAGAGAGATTTTCGTCTTCTTCTTCTCTCCCTGTTCTTTCATTATATAGAGGCAATCACGAACTGCTTCTCCAACTTTTCATCTGAATCATCTTTATGCCTGAGACTGAAATGCTAAATAAACATTGGGTTGGCGTTAAAACGCAGAGGAATCCAGCCAGTATGCTGACACTGACGCTGGAATAACATTGATTTATAGCTGCTGTAATTGTGATTGGTTGAGCATCTGTTTCTCTGACAAACAACGTTGAGGCAACACATAAACCTCCTCTGTAAATATGTCAGGCCAGTATTTATTTATTTTGTAATGTCTTAAAAACTGAATATTCATCAAACACATGCATTTTATTTTTACTTACACTGTATATGTAATCATTCGTGGTTTTATTAAACACCTCTAACACTTAACCAACTAACATAACTAATGACAAATAAAACATGAATTATTTTACACCACTGCCCTCAAGGAAGTAACACTAACTTTAGTCATCTCAATTAGCTTACCAGTCAGACAGTATCAGTTAGCCTGGACTGGTTAAGTTACCTAGGATCAGCTAGGTTTGGCTCACTCAGTTAAGTTTGCTACTATTTCAGTTATCTAGGATCTGTTAAGTTAGCCAAGATCACTTAATTAAAACTGGCTATCTTAGCTAACTGATTAAGTTAGCTAGGATAAGCTAGGTTTAGGATAATGAAAGTTAGCTAAAATTACTTAAGTTAGCTAAAATAGGTTAAGTTAGCTAGAAGAGGTTAAGTTGACTGGTATCAGCTGGCTTGGACCAGCTAAGTTAGCCAGGATCAGTTAACTAGGATCAGCAAGGTTTGCTAATCTTTGAATTATCATGGTTCAGTTTACCAAAAAGCAGTTGTGTTATTTAGGATCAGTTAAGGATAAAATAAGTTAGCAAAAATACTACTACTAACAATTTTTTAAAATTATTTTCTACTGTAGTATAGTTATATTTCAGTTGCTCTAACAAAACAGACACAAAAACACTAGAATCGGACTCCTCGTCACTCATTCAGGAGGTTTCTGCATCTCTGCGCCCCCTCCCTCCGTCCCTCCCTGCATCCCTCCACATTCACAAAAGGACCCTGAGAGGTGCCCCTGTCGCTGCCCGGTCACAAAGGGCCTTCGGGGGCTGCTGTGTAATCTCTTAATGAAGTGCAGAGGAGGAGAGGGAGCGCTTCTTTTACATAAAACCATGTAAAGCAGGCCTCGCTTTTGTTTCTCCCTCCCAACTACAAAATGGATTACCACACGAAGGAGGAGGAGGTGGTGAGGAGGAGGGGGTCATTCTCTTGTTTTTTGGGGGGGGTTTTGGTGTTGTTTTTTGAGGGCAGTAAAGTAGTAAAGCTACAACAATGAGGCTTAATCCTTCAGATTTCCAACATCCATCCTCAGTTGAATAGTCAAAGAGGAGGAAGAGGAGGCAGGGGGAGCTCGACCTGTTGATGAAGACACTAAGGACTTTCAGGGTGTTATTTAACCCAAGCAAAAGACGGAGAGTTTAAAAACTACCAAAAAAAAGAAAGAAAAAGAAAAATCAGCCAATGAGATCATTGTGTGACCTCTGACCTCTCCACTCAGACACAGGAATACTTTTGCTTTCTCCCCCCCTCTTGTTTGTCTGCTTATCAGAAGGATTATTCTTAAAGGTCTGCATAAAAATCTGAAGAACTGAGTTTAACTTAGACGTGATGATCTTCCAGAGCTAATCTAGATCCAAATCAGGGAGTTTTTAGAAGGAAACGTTTGACATTTTCAGTCAAATGTCATAAAAACTGACTTTTTAAAAATAATAAGAAAAAATAAATAAATAAAACAAACTAATCCAGTTCCTGCAGGTGAGGGTGCTCCTACGTCTTTTTAAAATAACTACATAAATAAAACTGAACTGAAAGTATTTTTACTAAACACTGTCTCAGGTGTGCAAACTTCAAATACTTAAAGATTTAATTTAAAGATTAATCACAGCAATCTCTGAAATAACCCGAAGATAAATAAAAATAAATTAAATTATTTAAAGTGCGCACACACATAAAATAATATTTTTGATCAAGATTAGCCTCTAAAGGTCCAGACTGAACCAGCATCTAAACTGCGCCCTGCACCAACACTCGCCTTAATGAATTTTTAAAAAGCGCATTTTTTGCGCATCTTTTCTGAAATTGCGCTGATTTTCTGCGTCACAAAGGAACACAGCGCCAGTCAGGTTAAAGGCGCACATTTCCATGACTTACACCTGTTCTAGTGCGACCACCAACCAGAAAACGTTCCCGCTCTGGAGCCTTTTAGCTGCAGGAGTTCGCCCGTGACCAAACGGCCACAAAGACGGGCGCCCCCCGCCGGGCTGCACGCAGGAGTACCACCTCCTCTCTCTCCTCTTTTATTTTTATTTTTTAATTTCCATTAGAAGAGTTTAACCGCCTCTCTGAATATTCACCAGAGCAGAGTTCAACCCCTCTGAGGCCTTTTCTGTCCGTCTGGCAGCAGCGAGGAGCGGCTGGAAGCGTTTGGGGAGCCGCCGGTTCACTCCAACTTCCAGAAAAACTTTTCACGTCCTAAACACATTTACCCCACAAACTAAAAATCCACCTCATTGCTCAGGGGGTTGAATTCACTGTTTTATATTTACCCCCCACACGCACTCTCCTACACACACACAACCCGCAGCAGAGCATCTGAGGCCCGGCGGAGCGTCCCGGCTGCCCCCGCGGAGACTCCCCGCTTCTCGGTAAAACGAAACATTAACATTTCAGCCACTGAAACAGCTCCTGTCCTCTCCCCTGTCACCACAAACACGCGTGGCAGCAGATTATTATCACAACAAAGCGTGAAAATTTAACTTCATCCGCAGAAATCTGCCCCAAACACGCCGCCGTGACGCACGGCCGAGCGGGCCCGAGCCGAACGCTGCGCGTAAAGACGCCCCGACGAGCCGCAAATCTGACACGGATCAGAGTTTAACCTCTGAGAAACTGCGCCGGAGGAGTGCGAGAGCACACAAGCGGGCTATTTTCTAACCAACCATTAACGTGAAGCTCGAAGGCGAGCTGACGCGAAGGGTTAACTCCGAAAAAAAAACCCCAGCTTTTCTCGCTCGACACGAGACAGAAACCCAGTCAAATAGACCCTGAGAATACCAGCCCAGGATTAAAATCCGAGGCTCTTTGTTCCGCTCCTCTGCGCGCTCATGGGATGGATTTCAGTCTAGTTATTACTATTATAATTTTTATTTAATTATTATCATTATCATTATTATTATTATTACTACTACTACTGCGTCTGGGGGGGTTTCTGAGCGGCACTTACTTGGTGTTTGTTGTGTTCCAGTAGATGGACTCCAGGATGAGCGCCCGGCACAGGTCCACTTTCAAGGCAATAAACAAAACTCCAAAATAATATCTCCACATCGAGTCCCCCATGGTGAGCCTGTGCGCCTTCAAACCAGCCAAACGTCCACACTGGGAGGAGAATGGGAAAAATAAACAACAACAACAAAAAAAGGCTCCAGAGAGACAGAGAGGGCTGAGGAAAGTGTTTTCAGCTTATATCCCGATCCAGGGGGGATGCGCACGGACCACAAACCCCGATCAGAGCATCTCCAGATGCACCAAAAACCAAACGGCAGCAGTTCATTCGGCGCACAGTGCGTTTGTATTCTCCCCGCTCAGCGCGTAAAGGCTGGAATACATCCCATCAGAGAGCAAATCAATACCAATATAAATCCCTCTGCGTTATAGTCCAGCAAAATCCAGCAGCAGCACAGAAAAGGAGAGATGGCTGGTGGTGGTGGTTGGTGGTGGCTGTTGTTGTTGGTGGTGGTGGTGAGATATTCCCTCTTTCTTTCAGCTGGTGAGCAACAAACTGTGGGTGACAGCAGCAGAGAAATGAGGAGGGCGAAACAATGAGGTCGGGTGGTCAAAATGAAGAAAATGATCACATGTGAGAATGAAAGAAATAAAAGGAGCTGGGATGGAACTTCTCATACTATACACCCCTCCAAAAAACGCACACATTCACGGATATAAACACACACATACACACACACCAAAGTGTTTCTGCTGCTGCGGCGCAATCCTGCAGATCCGTCCTCCCGCAAAATAAACCAAAGCGCGCAGGGAGGATGAAGCCTCAGCGGCTGCTCCGAAACCTGGATGGAAAGTAACTGCAAGGGACGGCTACTGGGAATATTTGCTGAGCATAGGCCCCGCCCCCAGCGGCCGCTGATTGGTCCTCGTTTGGTTGGGGAAGTCAATTGGAGCCGGGCTGTCACTCAAAGAGGGCAACTGGTTCAGTTCAGAGGGGCGACTGTGCGCAGAAATGGGAGCCGAAAACCCACCGACTCACAGTCCAGCCGGAGTCCGTGCAAATTCACCCACATTTTAGCATCAGGTATAAACCGAAAAACGAGGGAGTGCGAGCGTAAAGCTCCTCATCTCACCTTTTTAAAGGTTTACGCAGCGCACCGGAGTCCATGTAAATAAAGTGCGTTTTTGCTCCGCAGCGCGTTCATTGCAAAAGAAACATCATGAAAACATTTGCTCCCATCAGGCTCGTACACGGGACTGTATGTGTGTTTGCTGCAGGAGCTCACACACGTACACACACACACACTCGAACTCAGCAGGTCGAGTTTTTCCGCAAGCCAAGAGCGCCCACTAGCGGAAAATCTGCATCAGAGACAGCCGAAGAAAAAGATTTAGGTTTATCTTACTTCTAAATTAAAGTTTAAAAAGGAAAAAAAAATGATAAAATATATAGTTTTAATTAAGAAGGAGTGACTCGGGACAGAGTTTAATGGATTTAAAGGAGGAATTTAAACACTCTTAAAGGTTAAAAGGGAGTTTTTCTATGTGCAGTTTTTTTGCCCTTTAATAAACGTTTTCCACTTTTCTAGAAACTCAGACTGATTAACATGAGTCATGACCTGCATGTTCACTCTTAGCTGTCATTAAACACGTTCACACCTTTAAAACGTTTTTTAAAGGCTCGGAATGACGTTTCAGGACTCGGTCCCTCCAATGGAGACATTTTAGAGACTGTTAACATGCCCACACTTTGTCTAATTCACTTTTTATATTTTATCTCATACCTGTATATTGACATGAAACACATTCGCACTTTTATGAAAAAAAAGGGTTTTACAGGATTAAAGTTTTTCCCCTTTAATAAATAAAAATTCCAGCCTTCTGACATTCTCACAGTTGGTTTAAATAATAAAAACGAGACTTTTTACCCGTTTATTCCCCTTTTATTGAGATTACAAACATTTAACCATTTTGAAACGTCTTTAGAGGCCCCAAACCAGTTTATTTCTCTGTTTCAGGACTTCCCCCTTTAATAAAAATATTTAATATGCTCAGACTTTGCATAATTACTTCTAAAAACATTATTTCCCGCCTGTGTGTTGCCCAGTAAATTAAATTTACACACATTCACACCTTTAAATAAACATTTTCAGGGGATAAAAATTAGTTCTGCTGTGTCCTAGGACTCCTTTCCTGTAATAAATAATATTTTCCAGCCGTCAAACATGCTCAGCCTTCGTTCAATTAACTCTACAAACATTATTATTACTGTTTTATCTGTTTATTGAAATGAAACAGTCACACCTGCTGACTTTTGGTAAACAGCTTCTAATTTAATGAGCACTCCGCTCTGTGAAGTTTTCACACTCTCTCACACTTCACGCTATCTGCGGTTTTAAAGTGGATTGCGGGTGTTTGTTTTGCGGATCTTCACCCGGGAGATAATTGAGGAGTCCCCCCGTCCTCCCCTCTCCTCTGCCGGCCCGGAATCAACACACAGAGCTGCATTCGAAGCTGGATGTTTATTGTCAGAGCTTCACTTTAATTGAATTTAGATGCCGGATGGGCACAGCTCTAAATATGCTTTACTGTATTATTGCTGCTGCACCTCTAGTCTGTGACAAACCTACAGGAAAAAAAAATATCCTTTTCTCACCTGAAAGTCCTCATGAGCAGCCTTTAATCCCCACTATTTGTTTTTATTGATGTTTCTAATTGTTTCTGTTTGAATCAGGACAGAGGAAGCTTCTGCCAGTCTTAAAAGCTCTTCCTGAAGCCGTCGGGCCACGAAAGCGTCTGTGCGCAAAGATCAGCCAAAACAAGCGTAAAACACACGCACGCACTTACCAGTGACTGTCTGACACTTAGAAACAGGAGGTCAGTCTGCACAGGATTTAAACTCACCTCTGTTTTTTTCAGCAGTTAAAAGATGTAGGGAGTTGCGTGGAAACTTAATTTCATTCAAGTTTGTGGAAATAAAAGTGGTTTTAAGTTTCGTGTAAGTTCGGTTCAAGAGAAATTCAAGTTTAAAAACACCTTTTTTTTCTTGCACACCTTTACTTTCTTGCAGACAGGTGAGGAGGAAGAGGAAATAAGTTCATTCCAGGTAAAAGGAAACAGTGCGGGATGTGTCTCTTATCCAAAAACTATGAAAACACACTGTCGTTTAAAAACTCCCTCGTTTCACTGTGTTTTAAGGAACTCTACTAAGGCTCAGTTGTGTTTTTACACCCTAAACTTGCTCCAGCAGGTCCGGGCTCCGGTCAGCTGCAGCGGGACACGCAGCAGCGCTCAGCCCGCAGAGGAGCGCACCGCCGCGGGCTGTGGGTCCGCCGGGCACCCGGGTCGGGCGGTGGATGTTTTCGCAGCTTCTGTGACAGTCTCACCGACGTGTGGCTCCAGACTCAGAGGGACCGCCTGACTCCGGCAGGAAGTCACAGTATGAATAAATGAACCAATATTTTATTTAGCTCCGGTTCTGTGCACCGCTTGGAGAGCATTAACAAAAATAACAAATTAAGTTGTAACCTGCACCTGCAGGCTTGGTTTCGGTTTGAATCATATGAGCTATTCTCACCGCTCTGTAAATATTATTACATTTAAACTGAAGGCTTAAATTAAGCTTTCATCCATTCATGTTTTAATAATTTTATTTAGTGCCTCTATAAAAGCCGTGGAGCCCTAATGGCGCTGCTTTGTTCTGCCTGCAGACACTTGGGTGAGGTCTGAAGGTGGTTTACATGTTTAAACACAGTAGTTATTTACCTCTGACATTTACACTCACAGCACCTTTTCTAGTTCCCGATTTACTTTGAGAAATGAACGCTTATTGTCAAAATATATGTAATGTGCATTGACCATGCTAAAATAATTCAAACTGCATAACATGTGTAAATAAACAGCAAGTCAATGTAACTGTCCATAACCTCAACATTTAAAATTTTTTTTTACTAATTTAAAACTAAACCTACATATTTAATTCTCAGACTGACTTGTGATTTGAGCTTTATTAGTTTGAAAGGAGGTAAACTGAAACAAATGAACTCCCAATTTAAAGTTTAAATGATAATTTAGCTAATCTAGGCCATCTTAAGCTACTGGTGCTAATTTCTTTAAAACATTTATTTTTATTCTTTTTGAAAAAAAAAAAAAGAAAAGCACAGAAGCAGCACTTTTAAAGTGCGGGAAAAAAATCAACAAGGCTATAGCTACAGCTATTACTAGCTAACCTAGCCAAGTTATTTAGAAAATAGCAACCAATGCGACATTTGTTTCCAAAGAGTATCCTCGGCCATATAAACCAAATTAAAATGAACATAAATATAACAGCCCATGTACTCATTAAAAAAACCAAAAAAAAAAACCCCACAAACACAAGGACAGGCACAAAGGAAATAATAAATAAATTATTTATGTAAAATCAGGTAAAACTCCTAATAGAGGCAATTAAGGTCGGCTAGGTTACTGTTCACTAAGCTAATTTAGCAATATTTCGTTCTTTGTTTAGTACCATTTATGCGATATAGAACTGAATCACAAAATTGTTTCAGCAATAAAATGAATCTTTTTTTTAAAGAGGGAAAATGGTCATTTTAGCTAAGCTACAGTGAACGCTATCAAAAGCTAACTTATTTCACTTGAAAAAAAAAAAAATAAATCAAACCACCATCTTTTTCTTAGTAATTAGCTTTAGTGCCCAAACCCAACCAGACATTCAAAACTAATTAAATAATATAAAAATAATTTACTAACAAACATTTTTTCCAGATTGTGTTAGCTAGCAAGACTAAGCTTAAACACAGAAAAAGTTTATTATATCCTGTGAAATCTCAGTGCTTCTTGTTAAAAATATTAAACATTCAAGTAGGTTCACCAGGATAAGCAGTTTGAATCTGCTCTGGGTTATTTGCCGTCTACTCCATTGCTTTCGGTCTCCCAGCTTTCCTGTGCCATAATAATTAAAGATAAATAAATAAAACCTATTTTAGTATTATATTAAAGCTTTAAACTGACATTCATCATAAAAAAAAGTAGTTTTATTAATTTATTTTTAATTTTTTTATTTGCATGTTATATTGTTCAGGTGTTTTTCTGGTTTTATGGTACTATGTGAAATCCAAACATTTCCAAATATATTAAACATTTCTAGAGTAAAATAAAGAAAAATGTGGTCTTCTTGTATATACTGTCAAGTTTTGGGTTACATTTTTCCTTCAGCTGTTTTTTTTTTTTTTTTTTTAAATTTATTTTAAGTAAAGTTTTGCTCTTTGGTTTTATGCTTATATTGCTGGTCCATCTCCATTCAGCAGAAAGCACTTTGGGTTTGCCCGTTTTAAAATGGACCGCAGCATTTTGGGTTGTTCCTCCGATTAGCAGAGCTCAGCCTGGTGACCCGAGTTTAGTAACTCGCCACATTAATATCACCATCCGTCACCGCTTCACTTACACCCTCAAACGCAGGTTGACAGTTTCGATTGGATTCATTAGAGTTGGGTTTGAGCTGCATTGAAATGCGGGTTTGCCGAGGTCATTTGTCATCCTCTGTAATCTAGCGAACGGTCGGCTTGCAGCGACCTCACTTGCCATTACGAGCTGGAAACAAACCAGCAGCTGCAGAAAAATCTCAAATTGCAGCTGCCAACTAATTAGGCAATGTTGTTACAGGGATTTGGTTAACCTGACAGTGATGTATTGACTCGAGAGGAGAAAATGGACCGCTGAGAAAAAAATAAATAAATTTCCAAAGTGGTGCCAACGGCGCCATTAAAATTTGTCACTGATCGGGCTACCTGATTAAAGATGAAACTGTGAAGGGCTGAATTAAATAAGATAGAAGCTCAGGAAAGCATCACACGGGTCAGTGTAGGCATTCAATGGATTTATTGATCTGTTCAGTCCCTTGACAATTGGGGGGAAATTACATGACAAATTCAAAATGCCACAACATAACAAAAAGTCTTTATATACCCACCTGAGGTCAGCCACACGCACACACACTCACATTCACACACACTTAAAACACATCCACGCTCGCGCTGACCTCAATCCTCGTCTTACCTGAACTTGTGCGAATCAGTCCTCTACGAATCAACACTTACCTCGCCCGTTAATTTACTAGCACATGACTGAGGGACAGAACACAGACTGTGGCTTTTTGTCTCCTACACATTTTTATCTTTAACTCGGAGTGAGGAGGGAGATGCAGCACATGATATTACATCAGACAGGAAAATGCCATCTCTCCTCAGTTTCCTGCAGGAGGTTCCGGCAGTTCGATCATGGGCAGTCTGGGAGTCGAGCGGCGGGTTCACCTCATTTCTATTTCTTTTTTTTAAATTGTTCCTCTTAGGACAACATTTAAAAGCCAAAATGCATACGGCAGGCGGAGCTGAAGCAGAGCCACAGAAGAAGAGGAGCAGGATTTTTAAAATGGAGGGCGAGCTGGACGGGAAGTTTGCTGTGCTTTTTAAAGTCTGTGATTTGGTAACCACAGAGTCTGCAAACAGGAAACCCACAGGCCGACTCCCATGCTGCACATGAGCCGAGCCGAGCTAGACAGTCAGATGCCTATCAGGTCTGCCTTTCAGGCCGTAAGAAGAGCACGAGAGTTAAGACTTAACCGGGTGGCAGGGCGAGGGACACGTTAGAGCATCTACATCAAAAAAAGTTCAAGTTTTCTAAAAAAAGAAAAAAAAAAAACAAAAAAAAAAAAAACAAAACAAACAAACAAAAACAACCCAGAAGCACAAGAGTCATCTGTGCAGCAGGGTGAGGATGAGGAGGAGGGGGCGATGGTCCTAGGGTGAAGAGCTGCCTCCTCTTCAAAGCTGGGAGGGAGCGAGTTAACACGCTGGTTGCGCCCCCCCTTCTTTCAGCACTTCCAAAACGAAGCGAGCGTTCCACAGAGGAGGAGGAGTGGGGCTGAATGATGAGGAGGAGGAGGAGAAAGGAGCTGGATGGGGGAGGGGGATGACCTGCGGACGAAGGGGGAGCAGTCTTATTCTGTGGCCTTCAGGGTGAAGGAGAGCTTGGGCCTGGACTTGCCCTTGCCGAGGATGATTTTCTGCTCCTCCTTCTGCTGCTTCTGCCGGTCCTGCTCCAGCTTCATGCGCTCCTCGTGGATCTTTCTCTGCTCTTCCACAATACGCAACTGATCCTCAGCCTGCGGGACAGACACAAAAAAAGGAATCAGGGGCGGGGTCACGTAAGGCCATGATTACACTTACCGCCAGGTCAAGTAAATCCAAGTAAATGAAGCTCCTTAAATGTGCCGTGTTTCCCAGAATATTGCTGCTGAAGGAACTACAACAGGTGTTTGTATTTTTTCCCCCCATACTAACAAATAGTAGTAGTAAGTAGCAGTAAAATTACTTCATTAAATTTAGGCAATAAAAGTTATTCTGTTAGATTTAGCTGATTATTTATTTATTCTGCTATAATATAATAATAAATTATTTATTTATTTTTCTATTACACTTAAACAATGAAATTAATTAATTAATTAATTCCGTATCAATTTTATTAAACAATAAACACGTACTCGTTAGATTGAGTTGTTAAAATCGATTCCATTCAATTTAAATAGTAAATACGACTGAGATTTAGACAACACGTGATTTTACTTTTAGATTATGTAATTAGATTTATTTCTCGTCACCATCATAGAAGCATTATTGTACTGTGTAACTTGTTCTACGGCTCCCTTGTAAAAGCAAAATAAAAAACAAAAACAAAAAACCACAATACACAATTTTGATTGGTCCTAATTTTTTTCTTCTTCTTAAACATTCATTTTGGTTTTTGAAGTATTACAGGAATGCTGGTTTTCTATAGTTTGACCCTGATTCAAATAAACAAAACTGCAGAATTTATTTTTTCCCTGTCCCACTTATTTGCAGATCCGTTTCCATGGCTGATAACCATCAACTCAAAGCCACTGCGTAGACACTGTTTCCTGCCAGTGGAGTGTTGCCATACCCAGTAATGTCACAGCAAAAAGCCTTAAGGTCTCAATCCGTCCTGATTTTTGGATTAAAGATGTAGTCACGACATTAAAAGCTGATGAATGTCAGTTTCTCAAATCAATCCAATTTTTCAATCCAACTTCAGTCTTTGAATTAACCACTAGACCTCTTTCTGACCCGGGGTCCCTTCATCAAAACCAAATAACGTTTAACCTATGTTCTTGCATGTAAATATGCAACGACTCAACAGTGCAAGGATTTCTAGAACATACACTTCTCTGGGGGGGTTTTGAACATTACTTTGATTTGAAATTTCACAATTTATTTTATCGATACCTGTTTATACAGCCCAGTATCGTGGCCAAAGAAAGCCATTTTCTTGTTAGCATAATTAGAACGTTAAACGTTTTTCCAAATTGCAGAATTTTGCATGTTGATGACAAATTGGAAATTTTTGTATTTTAACTCAAAGAGATCTCTCTCTGAATAAGAGAAGATTCATCACGATAATCAAACAGTTTTCAGTGTCTAGTGCGAGCTGAATATTTTATTCACAAACCCTAAATGAGTAATCTAAATAGTAAGCTAAATAGTTTTGCCTTATTTTTAAGTTGCGTTAACTTTTATGTGTTGATAATGTAAAATTATTGCTGATGGTGAGAACACACTGCTCAGTGGATGCTAACGACAGATAGTTGTGTGTCCATTTTGGCGTACCAGTTTGGCCTGAGCCTCTGCGATCTTGCGGTTATTCTCCTCCAGGATTTTTTCCAGCTCCTCCCGCTTCGATTTTTCTTCTTCCTAAACAAGCAACACGATGATATGTTAGCGCACGAACAGGCCACAAAAGGCACGCACGCACGCGCTCACTCACACACTCACGACAAGTTTGTTCAGCCTCTCACACATTTTTAAAAATCCCTCTAATGCTGCCTAGAGAAAAATTAAAGACTAACACACACCTAGTGCTGCATGATTACACTCATCAATAGAAGACATATATAAAAAAGACAGACAATCAAAGCTGCTGCTGCTTTTTAACATGTTTATAAGCAAGAGAAAAATAAAGGAGGGAATAGTTTTGGCTCACCAATGCACGTATACCATTTTCCTGTGTACCTACACAACTGGTGAAAGCGTTAAACGGTTGAATATTTACTGTCTCGTCCGGACTGTGTGGCCCCTGCAGAGACAGGAGCGCTCCTGGTGTGGGTAGGTAGATATGGGGGTTTCTGCCATACGGCGCCATTCCTCTTTATTACTGATCAGTTTACGGCTTAGCCTGCAGCCGCGGTGAAGGAGTGCAGTACAAAGATGTTTGTCTGTGTTTGTGTGCAGGTGTGTGTTTGTGCAAGTATGTAAGTGTGTGTGTGTGTGTGAGAGAGAGAGAGTGTGTGTGTGTTCGAAGTGGACCCGCCCACGGTACACTTACAGTACAGGACGCGGGTCACGGCTGAGCTGAAAGGTTGCAGGTCAATGCTAGTTAGGAAGGTGGTGTTTCCAAAAAATTAACAAAAAAAACAGCACAAACACATTTCCAAACTGAGCCTACAGGAGAAGCAAGTTGTCAGCACAAAAATAAATCAACACATTTTGTTCCAAAAGCTCCACAAAAATCATCAACAGGTGACACAGGTGAGAGGGGATTAACCTGTCAGGACAGGAAACAGGAAATGAAGCGTCCCTGTAATGTTCCCCTCCCCCAAAGAGTTAAAGAGCAGGTGAGGTGGATTAAAACAGACGTGATGAACATTTCTACACATCGCTGACCTTTCTTCCTAGTCCTGAGGGTAAACAAAGAGTTGGGGGGTACATTTCTTAGCCTATTAGTCCCGAGTCAATGGCCGCTGCGCTTTAGCTGGACCGCTCATTCACAATACTGTGATGTAAACAAACGCCATTTTTCTTAATAGTGCCCAGGGAGGGGAGCCAGGGTTGTTTGTTCTTAGTTTAAAAAGGAACCTTTAGGGCGACTAAGCATCTGAAAAGAAATCAGTTTGAATAAAGTTAAAGGCAAGACCCCAGAAGACCTTACTTAGCAGATGTCCTAGCATCTTTCCTGTGCAAACTCTCACTTTTTGCTGGAAAACAAATTAAATTACAATGTTTTTGTCCATCTGACCTTCATCAGGTATACAGGCTATTACCAACTGAAGACTAACGACATTAATCTGCTTATTACCTTCCAAAATTCAACAAATTCACAGCACAAATCAGGTTTTAAAGCAAAACATTTTGATAGTTAAAACATGAGCAGGAATACCAAATGAACCAAACAATGTCACACAAGTACCAAACTAAAACAACCAAAACAATTGGTATGTGTATATAGTAACAACCATGTAGTGGTTCAGATACCTGAAATGATTAGTTTAGCCTAAATCAAGATAAGCTCCAACTAATAAGCTGAAACTATCTAAACTCATCTTATGCTAAGTTAAGAATTAAAGCCAATTTAACTAATCTGAACTTAAGTTCAAGTAGTTTCACACAAATTATTATCAAGTATAATGAGTAAAAGTAAGTTACTGTGCAGTAAGTTGCAATAAGTTCAGCTCAGCTGTGTTCTAGAAGTTAAGCTTTGGATAAGTTAACTTGAGGTAAGTTCAGATAAGTTAAGACAAGTTAAGTTCAGGTAATTTAAAATAAGTCTGTATGTATTAAAATAATACACTTAATCCCAAGAGTTGGAAAAATCCAGCTTTATCAGCTAAATGAAGTTAAACACAGCCTAGCCTAATAGCCTAAAGTGCAATACAATGACAAACATCTCAACAAGGTAAAATTTGGCATAAAAATACTCACACTTAAATTAACAAAAACATCTGTAGAGCTAAAGATTACATAATATAAATAAATAAAAACTGCACTGTGAAATACTGAATTCAAAAGACTAATTACCTGTATTCAAACAAATTAGCTATTCATTATTCAATTAGAAACCTGTGGGCTTTTTTTAAAATGAATAACTAAATCAGTTCAGATCCCTGGCTGATTAAGTGAATAATCCAGAAGTCTCTCTTCCACTTATTAAAAAGTCATGGTCTATACCTTGACTATGCACAGAAACAAGTTAAATAACACGTTTCACACCACTGAAGATTTCCCTGATAATAATTGAACGTAAGATTCGCAGATAGAACGTCTGTAAATCTTACGTTCACTTATTCTGATAAAAGTCGGAAGAAAAAAAACTTTCAGTTTAATAAATATTCCAGCAGTGAGACAGGACTTATGTAACTGCCTCTATAAGTTTTGTTTTCGCCTTGAATATTTTATATCACGGTTTCGATTGTTAGATTCAGAAAAATTTGTTTTGGGGCCCGGGAAAGAAAAAAAAAATCCACCCTAATAATGGCAGTTACAATGTCAGACTTGTAATAATTGCATAGTATATTTTTTATGTTTTTAAAAAGCCTTAAAAAACAAAAGAAACCCTAAAATAACCACTGACAGGCAGCAATCTAGTTGGTAAAGTTTAATCTTTAAATTTAAAAGAAAATATATATATATATATACCTTAAATACAAAACTAAGAAATTTGAGTAAACCAGAAAAGAAATGAATATTGTTTTGAAACCCGCCATGGCAAAACTCTCACCAGCAAGTTAGAAATGCACTGCTATCCTCTAATCTCTTTTAAATTATAATTTTTTTTAAACAGAAATAAAATGTCAACTTTTAACCTTTTAACTGTAGCACGTTACATCCTACCAAACTCATGGTAGACACAAGATAAACACATAAACAATATAATTTTTCAAATACTCGAATGTGTAAAAACATATCACCTTACCCATGATTTCAGGAATAAGTGAAATTTTTTGGATAAACAGCTGGAGAGTTGAGGTAACATGGTAGTTTGTTTCGATTTAAAACCCATTGGATGGTTTTTCACTATGAGAGGTCCACTCACTGCCTAATGAAAAGAGAAACTAAGCTAACAGCCTGAAAGACTCCCACACTGAGCTGAAATGCAACTACTGCAAAAAAAAAGAAAAAAAAAAGTGAATGACAGGAATTTCGTTATTATTCTCGTCACTGCTGTTATTATTACTTCAGTAATTTACACCAATGAAGAACATTCATTATACCCTTGGATATATTGATTTGCTTTAGTATCTGAAGCCAAGGTACTCCCTTTTCCTTTTATTCTGAAAGCTGCCACTTCCCTTGAGCACAGCTGCATCCAACTGTGTGAAACTTGTGCCATGGCTGGGTTACACTTTAAACAGTTAAAATAAAAGACCAAAGACCCAGTCAGAGTGGGAAACTGAGAGGTGAAGGGAGCTGAAGGGGTTTGGGTACGGGGTGGTGTAGGGGTAAGGGAGGGGCTGCGTTCCAAACGACCGAGCGTTACCTCTCTGGCCTTCTGTGCCGCCAGCTCGGCTTGCCGCTGCCGCTCCAGCTCTTCCAGCAGCTGCCGCTCCATGATGCGCTTCGCCTCCTCGACGCGTCGCAGCACTTCCCGCTCAATCTCGTCTTTCCGCTTCTCGAGCTCCTCCTCCACACGTTTGGCCACGAGCTCCTCAACTCGCCGCGCCGTCTCCTCCTCGATCAGCTTCTCCTCAATCTCCTGCTGCCGGCTAAAGGAAAGAACAAAAGGTTAGCATGTCGCTAATTCGTGTTTCGGTTTTAAAACGGAGAACTATTTAATTGCTAATCAAATAAACCACACCGAACCGCTTTGAAATATCTCAAAATAAAAGCTTAGTCTGTATTTACCCAAAGCTAACCAACCAGTTTTTAATTCATCATACCTGAGAGTGGTTTTTACGAGCCATACCAAACCCAATATTACAACACAGCTGATCAGGTAAAAAAAAAATTAACAGAAAGGCTATTGTTCAAATGGATATTTAAGAATTTACTAAACTGCTTTAAACAGCTCTTAAATATACATAATTCAACAATGAGGACATTTTTAATTTCAAATGTGAGATTGGGTGCAATTTAGACTGTTTTTCTGAGTGCTTTGTGGAATTTAGATGGAGGTCACCTGCCCTCCTGTTTATCTTTTCTTTAAACTGTTCTTTTTGTGTGAACAGGAACTTATTAGTAGCGATGTAAACACACACTCTCCACCCTCTCAGGGATCTGGTTTCACTCTGTCAGGCTGTGGAAACCAGAAACTGGACCCAGCCCTGCCCAGCATCCTTTATATTTACATTTGTATGCCCGGTTAATGGGCCCTTTGGCTGTTAGGCAGCAGGAGAAAGGAGACGGGACAGACAGACAGGAAGCCAGGTGTGGGCTGTGTGTTATATTACCTGGAGGCTCTCACACACACAGACACGCACCCACCTGAAAAGCTGCAGTCAACATGGATGTATTTACGGTCACAGCTGTTTCATTAAAATCTGAAATAGGATTATTTCAGTAACGAGGATTAAGTTAACACAGTTACTCAATTTTTTTTTTAAGCTGTGTGTTTAAGTCAGTTTGTGATGTTTAGCTGTTGCAGCAGGTTTTGTGGTTGTTCAATGCGTCCTGATTCTCTCTGCATCCTGTTTAAACCAAATAAGTTTTAAATATCAATAGAATTTGACTTTAAAATAGGCCTTCCTGTTAAAGCCAAGTATCCACTTTTCACTCACATTTGTGTTTCTTAAATTCAACAAGTTGTATTACTTACTTTTGTGGGAGTACTGCATTAATCGAGCAGACTAATGACATGAAGAATAGCTGTTTTTTCACTAATGAAAACTTTGATTTTTCCTCTCAGTGGACCATTGTGTTCACATGTGGACTACAGGGTGAGACATTTACTGAGTTTGGTTTCAGTTGATGTTTTTTAGCTTTTTATTTCGCTTCGACTGCAACTGTGAACTACTGATTATAGCAGTATTTGTACTGAGTGTTTGACCAAAGAAAAGATGGCCAGCTGCTTCAATGGAGATGTAGCAGCTGAGTTTGAAGAACAGCAGGAATCAGCACCTGCATACCTGCTAACACCATGAGCCAAACTGTAAATCGAAGGTTTCTGGTTTGAGTCCCTGTGTAGATGCCTGTATATAATCCCTCACAAAAAAATAAAAATAAAAATCAGCACAACAGAAACCCGCCTTAACTAATAATAAACAATCCAGATGGTTTTAACTGCAGGCATCAACATCTGTGCATTTATTCTCTATAAGAGAAACACATTCTCTCCAAATGCTCAGAGCTACAGCTGTCCAGCTGTTTGTGTCTACAAAAACACTCATTACTAGTACAGCTACAGCTGAAGTGAGATAAAATAATCAATGAGTAAAGTTAATATTCAATAAATCAAGAGGTTTTCACTGAATGTCTCACTCTCCAGTTTATATGTTAATACAATTATCTCTCCAGAGGAGAAATCAAAGTGCTTATTGGAGGAAAAACACTCATTCAACATAGAAATCATGCAAGAGCATCATCAAGAACAATTCAACCCCAAAATACACCTGTGAGGGGAAAGTTAAAAGCCCCACTGCTGGAACTTTATTATTGTATGAACAGTACTTTTAAATTTGCCTTTAAACTTTTTTCTGAGCATCTTTGCTTTAAAATAAAATAAAGCGACTCATCTATACAAGTAGGGCTGCTCAATTAATCGAATTTTAATCTCGATTACGCTCTGGGCTTTCAACGATCATTAAAAATGATTGAGCCGATTATTAGCCTCTCCCTCGTGCTTTACTCTCGTGCTGCTCCGTGTGGCAAATCGAGCGCACCTCTCTGCATTTCAAACCCGTCACAACAATTAAGAGGGCCCGAGGGAAGCTCGGAAAGCTAAGCAGAAGTTATTTGGAGAGGAAAGTGACTGCCGTTGGTTGAAAAGAGAGGTAAAAAAAAAAAAAAAAAACTTCAGTGGTGTGGAAACATTATGGGTTCGCGGAGTCAGACTGGATCAAGTAGACATAGTGTGTAAACTTTGCTACGGTGTCGTAGCTCCACCACAGAGCAACACTGCAAAGTTCACTAAACATAGATGTTTACATTTTTCATTTATTTCTTATATTGCAAACATTTGCACTGTTATCAGTATTTGCACACTATTTTATATTATTTTTTAAAGTCATTTTTCAATACATTGTTATTGTTAACCCTTTAAATCCCTGTAGAACCGGAACCGCGTAAGCTAGCGCAATACTTTGTTTTGCATATGAAACCGGAGATGTACTTACATCTTATGCCATCAGCTTGTCCTAGGTCACAGTTTCCTTCCACATGAAGCTTTGCAAAAATTGCATAAAAAGCGCTTACAGGAACAAAAACATAATATTCCAGAAACATGCTTTGCCGATCCGATCAGCTGTTCGTAACACTTCCCACATTGAAAAAGACGTCAACGCGAACTATCGCATGTCCGCCATTTCCTGTCCGAAACCGGAGGTAACATCATTTTCGCGGAAAATGTAGTTTTTTTTACTTGTAGGCCTTAAAAGCCTATACTAGTGTTTTTATAAGTCATGATTGACTCTATCCGGTTGTTCAGTCTGACGTACCTAGCCGTGTCTGGGTCTAAACTCCGCTGCAGGTCCATATATCAAACGATCACTATGGCATTACTGAGACTTGAAAAACTGTCTAAAGTCTTTCATCTTTAATAAAATGATCAGCGTTCTGCTCTACCAGGTGTAACAATTGAGTTTAACATCCAGGCATCCATGAAAATGGAATTTATGAAATTTAACGGAGTTAGAAGTTAGCAGGAAGTTAGCTCGCTAGCTTCTATCTAAATACAATATAGCATGTCCTGACTGCGGGGTTTTGGAAACAAATTAAAACGCACAGCTCTGTTATCACTTCCAGCATAAATGAAGACAGAAAACCAAACAGCAGTGACGTTTGTAGGGTTACTGAAGTTGGGCTAGCTGGTATATAACGATGTGCTACGTGACCGCTAGCGACACAGCTATGTTAGCATAATATAAACAAGCTAACTTTTTTTCCACTCGATAAAAGTTATCGTGAGTGTTCTCGGTGGTCAGGAACAAATGTAATCGCATGGCAGGATGCTGTAAAAGGACCAAACTTCAGCCAGGAGAACAACTGAGATAATCCATCCACAATACGAGGTTAGTCATTCATATACTGCTGCATGGGCTGGGCTGTAGTTACATCCTAAGGTTTTAAAAACTGAGCTTAAATAAATGATTAGCGGTAATAAAAGCTGAGGGAGGTCAACAGTGATCACTGACTGTTTTAGGAGCTTTTTGAGATTCCATCCATCCATCCATTCGCTTCCGCTTATCCTTTTCAGGGTCGCGGGGGGCGCTGGAGCCCATCACAGCTGTCATAGGGCGAGAGGCGGGGTACGCTCTGGACAGGTCGCCAGTCTGTCACAGAGCCAACACACAGGGACAGACAACCATTCGCACTCACATTCATTCACACCTAGTGGCAATTTGGATTATCCAATTAACCTATCCCCACAAGCTGCATGTCTTTGGACGGTGGGAGGAAGCCGGAGTACCCGGAGGGAACCCACGCAAACACGGGGAGAACATCCAAACTCCACACAGAAAGACCCCGGCCTGATGGTGGAATTGAACTCAGGACCTTCTTGCTGTGCGGCAATGGTGCTAACCACCGTGCCACTTTTTGAGATTAAATAGAAGAAAATACAAAACATTAACATTGGGGCAGGGATAGCTCAGTAGGTAAAGTGGTCGCCCCATGATCGGAAGGTCGGTGGTTCGAATCCACTTAACGGCTACCCTGAGGTACCCCTGAGCAAGGTACCGTCCCTACACACTGCTCCCCGGGCGCCTGCTTAGTGGGCTGCCCACTGCTTCACTGAGTGAATGGGTCAAATGCAGAGAAAAACAAGTAATTTCCCCATGGGGATCAATAAAGTACCCATTATTATTATTATTATTATTATTAAACATGTTAACAACACAAAAGCCATATTAAACGCAGACTACTTTCGGCCCGGAAGTAGGATTCGTCACGTCATCACTTAACAATCGGATACTTTTCTGAATAGTTTCTGGGATGCTTAGAACTTGAATTGCACTGCTGGAAATAGTTTATTTTGATGCACCTGTTGTTTTCTTTGCAAATTTGCATCATAGGATTGTTTTTTGGTTTTCCTGCAGTATATAAAAATTGCTGTATCTCCAAAATAAAACTGTGAAGAAACTCAAAATAAATTCCCTGTTGGTGTAAACTATTTTTTGCAACTTTTTTGTATTTAAAGTTTTGAGGGATAAGCCTCTTAAATTTCTCCAAGTAGAAATATATGTAAAAAAAAACAAAAACGATTTTCAATTTTTTTTGTAGTTTATTACACTTTTTTGCAATTAATGTAGTTACTATGGACTTAATGCATACACATTATTAAAATATGGGCTATAACAGTTGTATTGATGTATAGCAACTTGAAATGCTCCCAAAAATGGCACTACAGCATGTAAAAATATAATATAAGCTCTGGCGAACTTGGTTCTATGGTAGGTCTTAAAGGGTTAAATAAATATCGTCAAATAATCGAGATCTCAATTTCAGTGAAAATAATGGTGATTATCATTTTTGCCATAATCGAGCAGCCCTATATACAAGTTAGAGCAGATTGTGGGGATTTTGTTTTATTTACACGAGGCTGTGATGCTCCTCGCTCTTCTGGATTTACATCAACTCCACTGCTGTTTGTCCTTTCAGTGTCCTTGTTTTTTATTTATTTATTTGCATTTGTATGTATGCATGCATTCATTAGTGAGCACTCCAGGTGTTGTCAGTACACCCTCAGCTCTGGTTTAATATTGGGCTCAATGTTATTAGATCACTAACTGTGCCAGATTTATCCTCATTCTAAATGCAGGATTTTCAAGAATCTATGCACTGAAATTGATGCCCTGATGTCTGTGGAGAACCTGGAGCTAAACCCACACAGATCGCTTTCTCTTCACTCAGCATGGAAACATTAGGCATGTCGGTAACTGAGCATCAGCATCTCCTGAAGCATCAACATCACTACTGATCTGACCTTCAGTGCAGGTCAGAGAGTCAAATCTCTGCCTGCTGCAGGAAGTTTATGACTGCAGGATTAACTGACAGACCTGCACACCAATAGCCACTCATTTTACATATTTAAACGTTAAAAGAGAATCCAACATGCATTACTTCGTTAGTTCAACTTTACCAGCACGATTCCGGGTTTTTTTTTAGAGGTTTTTTTTCCAAAGTGAAAACTGCAGGTCAGTGAGAACAACCTCACAATTCTATCATGATGCTTAAAATACGAGTTTATAGTTATGTTTATCTGAATTAATGACGGTAGAACTAGAGGTGTGATCCACCTGAACAGGTAAAGCTTTCCTCTGACAGGCGCTGCGGCCTTTGCAGCCTGTTAGCGTTAGCCAACTAGCTCAGAGAGCTAACGATCGCCATGCAAATGACCGCAGCTAGCCTAGCATTTAGCTTAGCTTGTAGCCGAACACGGGCTGGGGTTCAGTATCGTTATGTAACAGTTTACGTGCCGGTTTCTGTATTAAATATACCCACATCTTCCTCTGTCGCTCCATCTCCGCCTTCCTCTCCTCCTCCTCCTTCCTTTGCTTCTCATCAAGCGCGTTCCTCTTGCTCAGTGTCCGGCCGAAGATGTCGATGCGCTCCGGCGGTGAGGCTGCTCTCTCTCTGCGGGACGACGCTGTGTTGGACCGGGATCGGGACCGGGATTCTCTGCGCCGGTTCCTCTTCGACTCTCGGGACTTGGAGCGTTTCTTGGAGCGCTCCCTGTCTCGAGATCGCGACCGGGACCGGCTCCGTTTCTTACTGTGCTTGCTGCTTTTGGAGTGCTTGGACCGGGACGAGCTGCGGCTCCGAGAGCGGCCCATGGTGCCCTGCGGACTGCTGGATTCTACGGCTGATATGTGTACCGAATCAGGCCCTCCACTCCGCCCGCTCCTCTTTAAGCTTCTTATTCACACGAACAGCTGATGTTGCGCTGCTCCAGCGGGTTAATTTTGGAGAAATAACCCTTCAAACTAGCTGTTGTTTTGCCCTACTAACTCGCTTTAAGGAAAGATGGCGGTTTGATGAGTTTTCCCAGCAGGCACCGCGGGCTTCGGGATTTTCCGTCGCTCTTCGGCATTTCCCGCTCAAAGCAAACTAATAGACTGAAAAGACCAGAAACCAGCCAAAACATTTCAACAAATTTAAGTCCTTTATGAATGGGAATATATGATTTGTATATAATTTATACATTTTAAAAAAGTGTAAAATGCATTTTATATAAAATATATAACTGGGATACATAAACTTATTTTTCCACAAGTGAAGTAATCACATATTGAAGGCTTAAGAAAAGTTCTGGCATTCCATTTTGAACTTTGGATTTTAGAAGACTCAATAAAAAGTTTTCTAAACTAACGCATGATTTTATTTTTTTCTCTTAATGAAAACATGTATACTTGTATTTGTTTGTTATTCACTAATGACATTTGACGTGTGGTCAATTCTGGGAGTCTAGAACCAAGTGGGTGACGTTAAGGCAGTTAAATCTATATTTGTATTTAGCCTGTGGTTTTAACATCACACCAACGATAAAGATGACATTTCAACACACAGCTGTATTTGTATTTTTAAAAAACAGCCTGAGTACCATATGGTATGTCTCCAGTTGTTCTGGTTGTATTGTCAGATGCATACACATTTTTATGTCGCTTATCAGTCGCTTTCTTCCTGCCCCTGTTTCAGCTCCAGTGATCTCTTGATTAGGGCAGGTGTATCGATAGGTTGCTAGACACCAAGTTAGCTTTAGTTTGCTCCTCCTAACAAATAAGTTGTGAAAAGTAAAAAGTGGTGTAATTTCTGACATGTTACTGGACATTGACTGGATTGCATCCATATTACTCTGTGAAGGAATTTGTTATTTCTGTTGATTGAATCCAGTCTGAATCAACATGCTGCTTGGTTTCTTCAGCCTGACAGAGAGGTAATCCAAAATACTGAGACTATAATGAATGGATAAAAATCTATGGCTCTCTTCCACAGCATGTCTCTTGTTTTGCCTACCTCCCCTCAAACCCAACCGTTCACAGCAGATGGCCGCTCCTCCCTGATCCTGGTTCTGCTGCAGGTTTCTTCCTGTTAACAGGGAGTTTTTCCTTCCCACTGTCGCTCATGTGCTTGCTAATAGGGGTCATCTGATTGTTTTGGTCTCTCTGTATTTTAGGGGGTTTACCTTACAATATTGAGTGCCCTGAGCTGACTGTTGTTGTGATTTGGCTCTATGTAAATACAACTGAACTGAAGCAATGGAACCAGACCATCTTCTGCATCATTTACTGGACATGCAGCTGAACTCTTTCTCACTTAGCTCAAAACATATTTTCAAATTTTCATCACCTCATACACAATACTTAGATTCATTTGAAACTCATTGTCATGTCATATTTGCCTCTAATTTTCTGAGTTCTTCACTTTTTTGTAATTTCTGTTTACTTGAGCTCCTTTAGCTTTTTGAACTATTTAGTTCTGTGATATTATGTTTATTTTAATAAGCTAGGTTGTTATTTCCAAAGTGTTGATTTTCAGTCATTTTAAATTTTTGAGATAAACTAGTTTTCATTCTTTTTTATAATTAACTGAATTATAAAGGCCTTTAAAGACCCAGTCCAGCTGAACTCCCAACCCAGGCACTGTGAGGTTTTTTCCATAAATGTTACCACCTCACTGTCATTCAGGGCCTTTAATCTCTATTAGGTTAGTAAATTTAAATGTCATTCAATACCTTTTGTGAAGCTACTGTTATAATATGGGGTTGACACAAAATCCCAAACCACATCATATGTGACCAACTTGGCAGGTGATCTCATTTTTGACAAAAATTAAGTTTAAACAGTAAAAGTTATAAAGAGTTGACTGGACGTGTTGCTCTGCTGCAGGAGCTCGACAGCGATTTGAAGTTTTGTCCCTGTTTGACCTATCTCTAACGTTGCCGTGTCCATTTTTAAAAGCTGTTTTCATGCACTATCAGAGCTGAAAATGACGCTTTTATCCAAGCTTGTAAATATAGAGACACGAACATCAGATAACAGACAGAACGAGGGAGGAAAAAGGAATACCCAACTTGACAATGACACAATCCTGCACGCAACGTTTGCCATCACGCTCTGGCAAAATGAGGCCATTGTGATAACTCTCCCCGGAGTGCTGCGCTCAAAATAAACTGCCATTACTATATTTAAAAACACATAACTCACCAGCCCAGCTTCAAAAAGGTCACACCGCTCAAGCTCAAAATGAAAGTGTTCTTACTTCAGAGGGTTTTCTCTGTTTTTGTTTTTTCTAATTACCTGCAGCGGCATCTAATTTTAGTAGAAAGAAATAATTTGTTCACAGGGAGTCACACTGCGTGCTGCCTCGATTGCACATCAAAAGCACTTTTACTTGTTGTGAACTGAGTTGTCAGATGACTCACTTATATACCCACACAGATGGAAAAGGGCCTTTGTGTTGAGCTGCTGTGCATTCATCCGTGAGCCTGTGGTGTCACATTGAGTATGAGCACTTCCTCAGAAATACAAATTTCCTCTGAATTAAAGCAAAGTCAGAAATGAGGTGATTTTACTGCCACAAATTGAGGGCAAGTCGCAGTTGATCCGTCCAGGAACAGCATCTCCTCCCTCCCTCTCTGCTCCTCGTGCCTCTGCTTGAAGCCAAATAATCGATTTTCTTTAACTTTTATTTTAATGATCCGCGGCGTTCTGTCCCACAGATGAGAGGAATTGGCATTAAAGCACCAGAGATGTCTTGTTTTTCACTTGGAAAAGGCAGAAGTGCTTAAAGCCCCCTTTTGATGAATAATAGAAAATGCTTCATGGAGGTGGAGAGGAAAGGAGTTCCAGTGTGACTCCGGTCGGGGGGAGAGGAGGAGAAGCAGAGGATGTGTAAATGAAAGACTTTGCCTCAGTTTGTCTGCTTTGCTTCTGGGTGGTTTGAGGTGAAAGTAGAAGAAGAAGCAATAGAGTTGGTTTAATGTTTCTCTAATCCTCTTTTGAAAGAGTTCAGAGGTAATCTCAGGAGAAGCAGTTTGGATAAGTCACAGATAATAACGTCAGTCAAGGCTTAAAGGTGTATGTGATACAGGAATGTCACCAACTCCTTTGAAGAGCAAAATATCCACTGAAGTGGGCAACTAAAATCTCAACAATGGGCTTCAGTGTCCATCACACCACGATGGGAATAAAATGATACGTAAAAAAATGGGTTTCACACCTGAAAGCACCATTGACTCACCTGCTTTCTTGTCCTGTGGCGTCCCTCAGGGCTCTATTCTTAATCCTCTTTTTTTGTGCCTGCTTCCATTATCATATGTATTTAGATAGATCCATCTTCATTTATATAGATGATGTCCAGTTTTAATAACCCAAACTCAAACTACCAGCAACAGACAACAATACAGCAGGAAATAACATGACAGGCCAGTTAATCTTGTTAGATTTTGGACTACTGATCAGACAAAACTAAGGATGTGAAGATGTCACCGGTTACTTCATACTGAGAAAAGTCTTTGATAAATTAAAAGCTGATAATTGAATGTTATTCAAAGATTATGTGAGAATTAAACTGGGTGGTTTGTAATAGGTAAATGGTACCATGTACAAGCTATGTTGTTATCATCACCATCATCATCATCATCATTATTATATAAGGTCAACTGTCATCACTTTGAATTTTAACCAGTGATGCTCTTTCCACATTTATAGAGGTTAGAAAGCAGCTGTGATGAATCACATGACATCTGCTTGTACTGTATACTTTCAATGTAGTTGGATGAATCCACAGAGAACAACAGCACAGGTAAGCTGATCACAGCCCGTCCACAAAGAAAACAACTGAAATTATCTGACTTATTTCTAAGTTTATTCATTTCCCCCACGCTGTACTGCAAATCCCACGTTAACCCCTGATTACAACCCTTCCTGTTTACATGCATGAGTGGAAACAGTGCTTTCAAAGATGGCGCATGCTGTTGCTTCAGGGGGGAAACCTCTGCTGATTCCATTGATATTCATGTGTTGAGATGAACCTCAGCAACACTGATGCTCAAAGCTGAGTATAGAAAAAAAATTATATTGTGACTCTTGGAGTGGATATAAAACTGTTTTGGTTTCAGTTTTAGCAGAGTTTAAACGTGTTTTTTAGCCCAGAAAGTTTAATGTGGATGTCTCCTGAATTCATAGGGCTGTGAGTCATGACATCTTCATATATGTTGGCAAAGTTACTTTAAAAAATATGAGCTCATTTAGACCGTGTCTCTGAAATGGTGGGATGATTCCTCTAATTTGGCGGATTTAACATGAAATGTCCTTCAAATAATTTCCAGTGTGAGCCGTTCTGTGTCAGACCTGTTTAATGTACAGATTGAAGAGTTTCTTTAAAATAAATTCAGCATTGATCCGGGAAATCAGAAAACCTCCCCGGCCTGCTCGGCTCAAGTTAATCAAAAAGTCCGTCCTTTCACATCAAAGTTCACCCTCTGCTTTCACAGCTCCCCTCTCCTGCCCCGTGGTGGCTCTTCAGGGGCAGAAACACTTAACAAACACAGGATCTCTTTTAAAAAGCCCCGCCACATTGTCACATTGTCATGTTGATGGCCCAGGGGTCCCAGCATAAAGAGCTATTGAGGATGAGGAGGAGGAGGAGGGGAGCCTGAAAGGCCTGAATGAGAGCAGCTCTTTCTCCTCGGGCTGGGTATGGGAGAGGTGAGGAGCAGAAGGAGACAAAAGGGGAGGATGGTGGAGGTGGAGGTTGTAGGAAAGGGAAGGAACTGAGGAGGGAGGACTGAGCAGTGATACCAGGAAACAATCGTTACTCACTCATTAGAGCCGTTTTCTTTTGGGTTAAATGTTGGCGGTGTTGTATTGTAAGTCCTCTCTGGTCCACCTGATTCCCACTGACTGGATTTTTCTTTTTATACGCCCACCTTTGACTGGCTTTAGGCAACAAACACGCTACAAAAATTTACCTTCAGCTTAATTTCCTGCCATTCTAACACAGTCTCACAGCAGTGAGTAAAACCATCATTTCCCAGACTTACTTTTAGATTTTTCATTCTCAGACTGTGAAAATGTCCACGTTAGGAGGCGTGACTCACACCAGATTAAACTATAACGAGAAGCCTGAAAGAGGAAGACAGCAAATAAACAACAGCACCGACGTGATGATCGCTTAATAAAGAACAGCAGGAAGTTTTTTTCTATCTGAACCGTGCAGTTTGTGATTTGCTTCACAGTTTTAGTCATTACTTTTTCATTTTCTCTTGGAAAAAAAATGTTTTTTTTAGGATTTAAGTTGGATGGAACGATCAGATTATTAATAGTTTTTCATGTTATTTGTGCAAAAATACGATATCCGAGAAAACACCTGCTTTTGTAACAACAAAATACAACAGTGGAAAATGTCATGTGGGCAGGATGTGGCCTAAATATCACAGCACACCGGACATTTAACTCATATAAGGTGAACACTGTCAATCCAGGTCAAATGTGACCAAAATTAATCTGCAAAATCTACACCAAACATTCAAGCAATCCACAATGAAGTACATTAAAGGTGAACCAATGCAAGCCAAAGCAGACTCTTTCTGGCTGAGTATTGATCCCTCTTTGTGTCATCTCACTGTGGCGGATAGGTGCTAAAACGTGGAAGCCGTTGATCTTAATAAGGTGAACCCACATGTGCCAGGCTGATTGTGGGTCTACACAGACCAGATGCACTAAATGGACCAAAAACAAGCTAAATAAAGTGAGTCCACTGAGCTAAAACAGGATTTCCAGAGAGCAGCCACATTAGACCAGATCGGGGCTACTTTGGCACTTATGGCTCAGTTACAATACTAACAGATGTTGTGTGGGCCAGGTGTAAAGGGAACCCTGTAAGCCAAGGCCCAATGGAGACCAAGAAAATATCAGATGTGGGCTATTTTGGGGCCAAAGGTGAAAATTAGAAATCTTCTCTTATGATATTCATGAAACTACCAACTTATAAGAGCTTCAGGTTTCCAGTATTACAGATTTGTTTGGTTAAACTTAACCTTTTAGGCCTATTTTTTCTATAATTTTTGCCTATTTAAACAAGCTTGAAACAGCTTTTACTGATAATCCACCCATCCATACATCCAAAAGTTTCATACAAAGAGAATCAGGCCCAACTCTGACCCTAGATGGGTCTCCGGTGACCTGCTGGACGGTGTAGAGGTGAAGACTCTGCAGATAAATGTTGCAAAAAGTACTTTATAACGTCCAAGTCGCCCTGAAAGCCTCCATATAGCCACTGACCAGATGTCCGTGGTCTGACTGACCATTTCTCACAAACGTTCGGCTCCATTCAGACTCAGAAGCCCTGAAAAGAGCTCTCCATTCCCTTCGACTGCCATATGCCCGATGTCCTCCCTCTGACGGTTTGCTTGTCTCCTTCCTCTGAGGAGATATAATTAAGTGTTAGAGGAGCTTCAGAGATGACCCCTCCTGTCACCGCCGCGTATAGATGGCAGCGGCGGCTGTACTGGCGGTGGACAGCGCCTGGGATCATCTTTCTTAAGGAGGGACAGGTGACTGTGACTCTGAGGTCAGGGGTCGGGTTCTTCATCTGAGACGAGTGTCTGCTTCACTTCCTGAAGGTTGGGGGCAATTATCAGGTGAAATTAAAAACTGCGAGCGAATGCAGAGAGGTAGGGCCGTGTTTGCTCAACTGACGAGGGCGAGAAGATTGACAGGAACATGAGCTGCAGCGTGCGAGGGAAAAAGGACTGGACTTAAAAGACTTCCCAGGCCTCCCGAGTATGTGTTTGGTGTCCGAGGGGATGAGATTTACTCCTGCGCCTCTTTCATCTCCCTCCTCTCTTTCAGAAAGCACGGCTGCAGAGTGTGTGCTCGCAGCATGGGAAGAAAGTGCGCTCCTGAGAAACTACAAACAGGAAGAGACACACATCCATCACAGCCAAACGCACACTCACGCTCGCCGCTGTAACAATGGCCGCTTCCTGCAGGCTCGGGTCACAGTTACGTTGCGAGTCGCCGGTTTTTGAGCGCTCGAGAAGGAGCCAAGGTCTTACTCAACACCCAATCGTCACTCAGAGGACTTTTTCCTGAGAACTGCTTTCATATTTCTGCACCCGTTTCCTCCTCGTCATCTTTCAGGAGCGGCTGTAGCTCGCCGCTTTGCTGCTTCTCAATGCAAAACGTCTCGGTTCAATCAGATCTCAGATCTCTATCTGCTCGCAGAGCCGGAACAGCTTAAAACTCTCAAAAGTGGATTTTCTGGCTGCTGTTCAGGAATCACCTCATCGGGACTGACTCACAGGAGCCCGTTTTGATTAGTCTGATGCCTTTAATGCAGCCTTCTTGGCGTCTTTGTCGAGTTTGCTTTGAGTGAAAAGGCGCTGCTCTGTCACCCTCACAAAGCTCACAATGGCTCACATGAATAGATGAGTTTAACCCCTCGTTCCATACGCTCCATACAGGTCATCCCCTCTGACAACAGCTCCCTCGACCTTCTCAGAACAGTAACTTTATTTATGCAAAATTTTACCTTCACGCTATCATTTTTGAGCCCGCAGAGCTTCTTGAGCACACCAGAGAGAAACGTTAGAGCTAAACTGTAACCTTTTGAGCAATTCTACTGCACTTATCTGACAAATACCCTAGGTTGCTGTGCAGTACAGCTCATGCATGGCTTCTTGTTCTGCAGAGAGCATCAGATTTTATAGGAAGCTTCACAAAAACAGCGACATGCCTGATCATCTACTTTAGTGCTCCCCAAAAGGCGACTGAAGAAATGTTCAGTTCGCTCTTGTTGGCTCTGCAGCTGCTGTGACGGGCTGATGACTCTACATGAAAACATGGACCCCGAGCTGCGGCCCACGATGCTGTGAAACACGCCGCAGAGGCAGCGAGTCATTGTCAGCTGAAAAGCCAGCTGTTGATCTCAGCTAATGAGCAGTTTCCTCCTTTCCGGTGTGGAGATGATGATGGCCACACATCAGATGACCTCCACAGGAAAGCAGAGGAGCTGTCAGGTCGATCATCAAACAGCTGCGTTTGCTGCGTATTTATTTATTTATTCATTCATTCGTTTATTTGAACATCAGCATGTTCTGCTGTTGAATTTTGAGTTTACTTCTTATTAAATATTGAAGTGGCTCAGTGATGGTTTGTGAAGGGAGGATTTAATCCTTCAGTCCTTTGTGTTGTTTCTGCAAAGGTCACACTGACAGCAGCAATAAATAATAAACCTAATTTCAATTAATTATAGTTTTTAAATTATTATTTTAGCTTTTCGTCAAGTACAAACTGTTTGATTTGTTTGTTTTTTCATTTAAAAAAAATATGCATTTATCGATGAACCTGTCCTTTTAACATATTTCAGGGTAATCCACCACAGGTTACACAAACATGTCATTTTAGAATTAATTTTTTTTTTCATATTTCTTATTTGATTGAATTTATTTTATTTTAATATATTTTATGTTTTTATTATGTGTAGCACATTTTGTAGTATTTTACTTGATTGACTGATATACAACATTTTATTTCCTTCAACTTTTAATTTGTTAAAATACATTTTTACTATTTTATGTATATTTTCACTTTTATTGAGTTTTATTTAAATTCTAAATTAATGAGCTCCTTACTCCATACAGCTTTTTAAACGATGTATTTAGATTCTGAATTGCTTTAGTTCACTTGCTTTTTGCGTACTTGTTTACATTATTTAAAGTCATTCGGTATCTTATTTAATGAGGTATATATTATTCTATTTAATCAGCCATTATACTTAAGAAGATAACTGAAATAAATAAAGTTATCTCATCTTATCTAAGATGGATTGTTGCTGTTTCAGACGACGACTCTGAATTTGTGTTAATAAAAAAAGAAATCCCCGTGTGGCAGCATTCAGTCCTTCGATCTGTGATTTCCTGATCCAGACTGTTCTTAGAAAGTCAGATTTAAAGTATCCCTGCTGTCATCTCTGCGCTCAGATTGATAGTTTTCAAACTCTGACTATGTTTTGTGTTATCAGTTTTGAGCTTGTTGACCTCCTGCTTTCTCTCTTTGTCGCCTCTTCCTGGGATTTAACAGGACTTCTCTCTGCTTGTTTAGATTTACGGCCTCCTCGTTCGGGGGTTAAATGTGGTTATAAAGAGCCTGCAGCTCCCCTCCTCCCCTCCTGCCTTCGAGTTGGGTGACTGATGTCCTGATTAAACAGCGAGGGTGATTGATCCATCATATCCATCATTCGCCTGCCTCTGGCTCAGTATGGAGTCGTCCTTTTGCTCCTTTGTGCAGAATTCAAACCTTTGTACCGCACACGTGTGCGCTCCCCGGCGAGGGGGTGACACACCTAATTCAATCATCATCATCAGCTCAAATCTGATTCCTTCTGCATGTGTGTTTTAAATGTTGGGGGCAGCATATGTTCACTGTGTGTGTGTGTGTGTGTGTGTGTGTGTGTGTGTGTGTGTGTGTGTGTGTGTGTGTGTGTGTGTGTGTGTGATGTGTTCAGGTGTCAAAAGCAGGCTAAGATGTCACAGCCTCTCCCTCTTCCTGTGTTTCCCCCCTCATCCATCTCACTGACAGTGGCAGAAACAGTAGCCTCCCCGAGCTCTCCTGCCGGGCCCTCTGCGAGCAGCAGGAGGCCCCGCCTGCATGTATGGACGCCTTGTCTGGAGGAGAAAGCCTCTTCACAGCCGGGTTAACTTGTTGAGGACGCCCCACCATCTCCGGGTCGACCTCAGTGTGGATCTGAGTCCCAAACCCATTTGTCTGGTGGATAGTTTAACACCTATCTGCGGCCCCTTCACATTTTCCAGAGGTGTAAGAGATACTCAGACAAATGATCCGACAAATCCAAGCGGAGCGCTGCCAAAGGAGCAATTTCACCTCCACTTGTTTTATTTTTTAAAAAGTTTGGATTTGGCATAAACCAAAACAGTGTCTTTTAAACGAACAGGAGGAAAAACTAGCTGCTGGTAGACATGGCAGGGATCTGTGGACCTGCTGGAGCCAACTGAGGCTAATTAAACCAACCTCGGCCTGTTTTACATGTCCACCTGTAATGCACACTGGCAGAGGCTGTGGCCTCTGATGTCCTCCATTGTTCCAGTTTCAGAGACCTAACAGTCTGCATTAGGAGGCTGGAGGGGTGGCAGCTGCCTGTAATCACATTACTTTTGCAGTAATTTAACGAGTAACAAATTAATTTCTCCTGGGAGTCAAAACCTGATGTAATGCATTCAAAAAGTAGAAAGTGCAAAAATTCTGTGTAAGGTTGTTGAGACGGAGACTCACATCCTGTCGGGACTTAATTCATTTTATTTTTTGTGATGTAATTTTATTTATTTTTATTTTAGTCACTGGTTTTCAGACTCACAGTTAATAACTCTGTGTGTTAGTTTACTTTATATCTTTGTTTTGTTGTTTTTATTGAATTAATACATTATAGAGCCACAAAGTTTTTATGTTTTCAGCTTTTTTAGTAAGTACACTGAGTTTACATGCAATGACATTTGCTACATGAATAAAATTAGCATTAACATCGACACTGATTCATCCTTCGACCCCTGTGCGTTACAGCAATAATCAGACTCATCCGTTGTGTTTTGTTTTTAATCCATGATCTTTTGGCTCTAAACCAAACCAGTGAGTACAAACTTGAATCTGGACACAAAGCTGCTTCTTCTGGGTTCAAACCCGGCAGCTTGTAGCTACGCAGAACCTTTAGGTGATGTCGTCATCTCTCCGTGTCTGGATTGTTGCAGTCAGTGGATAAAATCACACTTCATCATCAGCTGCTTCAGGTCACTTCACCACTGCGGAAGTTTGTGTTTGGGGAAAAGACACATCACCTTGATAACAAGACAGCCATGTTTAGGGGTATATTTTTACATCTTGCAGATGATGAACCTTAATGAGGCTTATTGACTGAGATTTGAAAGCAGACTTTGGTATTAACTGCTGCCAATAGAAGATGATTAATCTTCTCATGTTAGTCATGCCTGTCTCTCATCGATTGATTGATTGTTCTTCTGGTTTTTAAAGCGATCGCTTTGGGTTTCCATCCATGAATTTTTAATTTTCTCTTTTGTGTGCTGGTGTATTTGTAAGTTATTGGGAGATATTCCATGGAATAAGGTTTTATTTTTATATACGCTCCGATATTTGGAGCGAAATTCTTCCAAAAGGTTGAAACAGTCGACATGACCTCTAATAAAACAGAGACATCAGCCTTAAATGCCAGTTTGTAGGAGGAAAGAGCAAATAAAAAGACCTGAGAGCAGATTTCTCTGTTTGTTTTAACCTGTCTAAAGTGCCAGATGGGTGGAGATAGTGGAAAAACAATACAATACAAGTGCCCTGCATTGAGACAATCACAGGAAAACAATTGAAAATCACTGACCACACACACACACACACACATTTTTCTACCCCCACTTACATGGGAATCTCAGCAGGTCACAAAAACAGTAAGGACTAATTTGATAAAAGGTTTGGGACCCTGCTGTGTGGAGAGGGAAAGTGGGTAATGAGTTCCAGGCTCAGGAGGACAGGGACAAACGGAGAAAAAGGGATGAGTTAAAAGTTCATCCTGATTTACCTTCAACGTCACCGACGCCATAGAGACAAACCAGGAAGTCTAACCTGAATTAAATCTGACTAAGGCTCGTGGGGGAAGGATATTTTAAACTACAGGGAATTAAGTTGTTTAAACTAAGCAATAAAATCATGGGAAGGACAAAAACATGGCTAAATAGTCCAACAGACACTAGAACACAATAAAAAGCAAATCCGGGAAACAATCAGAGCACAACAACAACAACAACAACCTTTATTTATAGAGCACATTAAAAGCCTAGGCATACCAAAGTGCTTTACAGAAAAACAATAAAATAATACAATTAAGAGCATTAATATCAAATATAATAAGAACAGCAGACAATGTTCACAGTAGAAAGCCACTAATAAAATGGACTGCAGCACATAGATTATAACAGACCCAGTGCCGCATGATAGAGAACACCAAGAATGAAGGAATAGTAAAAGTTAATGCAATAGGTCGCAGTTAACAGTCAGCATTTAACGGGTAGAAAAGGCAAGTTCAAAAAGATAAGTTTTAAGGCGTGCTTTAAAAGAAAAAATAGAATCAGACTCCCGAATGCCAATCGGGAGGCTGTTCCATAACTCAGGTGCAGCAAAGGCAAATGATCGATCGCCTCTAGATTTCAACCGAGATCTGGGCTGAACTAACAATAACTGCGAGGATGACCTTAAAGCCCTGGCAGGGACATAAGGGTTTAAAAGTTCCTTAAGATAGGTTGGTGCAGTATTATTGATAATTTTAAAAGTAAGCAGCAAAATTTTAAATTGAATACGGTATTTGATAGGCAGCCAATGCAGCTCAGCAAGAACCGGAGTAATATGGTCAAACTTCTTGGTTTTAGTTAGAATACGAGCCGCAGCATTCTGAACTGTCTGTAATCTATGTAGAAGGGTAGCATGGAGACCAGAATAGAGTGAGTTACAGTAATCTAGTCTTGACGTTACAAAAGCATGAATGAGCTTTTCTAAGTCATTATACGGGATATAGTGTCTGGCCCTGGAGATGAGACGAAGCTGATAAAAACTAGATCTGACAACAGCAGACACCTGTTTATCAAGTTTAAAGGAGCTGTCAAACAAGACACCCAGATTCCTGACAGTATCAGAGAAAGAACTAGTAAGAAAGCCAAAGGCATCTTGAAGTTTGGCGCGAAGGGCATTACTGCCAAAAATCATGATTTCAGTCTTTTTTTCATTGAGCACGGCACAGTCCGGTCCAAATGGTAGCTTCCGAAAGCTTCCACAGCCAGCGAGCAGTCCCGTCACCGCTCCATGGTGGCTCTAATCAAACCCAGCCGGAGCGTCCGGGTCACTTTTCCCACCGTCAGCGGTGTCCAGCACGCTGCGAACAACAATGGCAGCGTTTTCCTTCATTCTTTTTTTGTCTCTCCTCTAATGTTTTTATGCACACCTGTGAAAGAGCTGATCACACCTGCACCTCTAAATAATTATGCATTCTAAAAACAGCTAAAGGCAAGTAAAATAAAGCAAAAGAAATCGAGTAAAAAGTTTAAAGCCGTAAATAAACGTGCAGATAGGCGTCTTCATGTACCTGGAAGCATAAAGCTGCACATCAGAGATGCAGCAGGAAGCCTTTGCTCGCACAGATCTGTAATTATCATATCAGTGACAGGTAGAAAAAAGCATTTTCATTTTCTGAGATCAGCAGGCTGATAGCAGCAGAACCAGAGGGCTGCAGACTTTAGGACATGAAAGACAATCTATTCACTTATCCACACAATGGGGCTGCACGCCCCCCGCCCTGATTCATATTCAATATGGAGCTCGCTGCTCCTGCATGAGAAGGCCTCTGCTGTCAGACTCTCTGCTGAAACACTCGCTCCCTCTCCAGGGCGCAACTAAACTCGGGCGGCCCCCTCACCTCCGAAGACAAACCTCTGAGCCCTGCAGGCTTACCTGCTCCTGTGGAAAAGGGCAGGAAAGTGAAGCTCTGTAAAAGCCGTGCTCTGGAGAGCTGTTAGCCAAAGACGCTGATGTTCAGGACAGTAAATTAATTCAGGTGTTTGCCAAGCTTCAAAGATGTGCATGTGCACTCTCGTATAAAAGCCTTGAGGGACAGGTGCGTTGGAAAACTCACTCCCAGGGCCAATGAAAACGCTCCCAATGTTTAACTTGATGTTTTTCCCCCAGAGTTTGAAAAGTTCTCCTTCAGCAGATATCAGCTGAACTTAAACATCCTGAATAGCAGATCTATTCTGTTCATTTTCCAGCTCTGTGTTTTATTTTTGGACTCTACTTCAGCAGCTTTGCATGATTCACAGTTCAAAATAATCCTTCTTTAGTTTAGTTCTCAGTCTTCAGTTCAACCTCTATCTGAAACAAGGAAGTTTATCAGCCTTCTTCCACCTTTAAACCAACTTTCTCGTGATTAGCTACTTCTCACAAAGAGAAGGTATAGGCATAATCCTTCTCTATGACATCACACAGATCAAAGAGTAGAAAAAACTTTGTGAAACTAAGTGTTCAGAGCAGTCTGAAGCCCAAGCTTTGAGCTTATACAAATACTGACCACATTATTGGAAACAGCTTTAGTAATGTTTAATGTGAACATCCACCTTTAGAACAAGAGTTATGCCACCCTCAGCAGGATACTTGAGGGTGTGTTTGCCTGTGCTTGAAGACTTGAAGTCATTTAGGTGCACCTCTCAGGATGCCCTGTAGGGGGAGCATGGATATATCTGGCCTGTTGTGGGAAGTTCCAGTTGCACAAAAAGTGGGTATCATGTTTGCTAGTTTACTCTTTGCTTTTCATGGATGTTCCAGTCTTGTTGGCTTCATTCATTCAGCACCTCCAAATCTGAAGCTGTGGGTTTCATCCAGAACAGGGAGGAGTTTCTGCATCAGTGAAGGAGTTTAAGTTTGAGAGTGAAACAGGAGATTATGTTAAAGATGATCTGTGTTCCCACCCTCACCTGTGTCCTCGAGCTTTGGGTGGTGACCAAAACGAAGGAGGTCACAGATTTCCTGAAAAAGATAAAATAAAAGATGTCTGGGCCCAGCCTTAGAGAGGAGAGCTGCTACTCCTCCACAATGAAAGGAACTAGGTGGGATGCTTCAGTATCCAACCAGGTGCTTCAGGAATGTCCAGTCTGGAAAGGTGATGTCTCAGGTGGTTTGGGAATATCTAAGTGTCTCCTCAGAGGAGTTGGAGGAGGTGAGGGAGGACACTCTTTCCTACATGGCTGCCTCTTGATCAGATAAGAGGAGGTTTTTGAGGCGTGTGAGTCAGTGAAAGCTCAATCCTGACACACTTCCTGCAGAAAGGAGTTTGAGTCCCCAGAGATCTGAAGGCAGTGACTAATCAATTCTTGTGCATTTCACAGCCCTTTTCTCTTTCACTCCCACTTGGCACTCATCATTTCTTTCCCTCGCCTCCCTCAGACGTCCCCTGACTCATTTAGTATCCTCTTGGTGTTGGAATTTGATTAGTCAGCATTCCCCGAAGACCTCACAGCCACGTCGGGTCGCTCCTTTGGGCCTTTTCTTTCTGCTGTGACTGACGGCTGTATGGAGCGGGATGAGCGCCGTGACTCCGGCTTTTTAAGCTGCTGATTGGGGCGTGCCCAGTGGCCTCATGACACCTGATGAAATGTGGGCGAGGCAGAGGTTTTTAGCACTGTCATGCCAAATAAATGATGCCAAGTAGTCCATTTAAAAGCACAACAGCAAATACAAGAGGTTATTTTTGGGGGGGAGGTCACAGTGGCTCATCTGAGGACAGCATGGTCTAATGATTTTGACCTGCAGTGTTAAACTGTATATACCTTTATACACATATGTAGAGGATTAAATACCATTGAATGCAGCAGAAGTGACCCATACGCCATGCACAGATAGAGGTGCACAAGCTCACTGACAGCCCTGCAATTATCCTTCCTCTGCACCGGCATAATGTTGAAAAATACCAGCGTTCCCTGCAGCAAATATGGCCATTTATCACTTTAAAACTTAATCAAATATACACTAACTACATGCCCTTGATCAAAAATGCACATTTGGCTCCTTTCGTTGAACACTCTTGGCAAACACAAACTGTAAGTTATCTAATTAGCTGGCTGAGAGTCTCCAGGCGCTCTGGATGCCAGGCAGTGCTACTGTAAATACACTTTCACCATCTGGACTGTGTGACTGTCGTCTCTCTGTTTCCTCCGTGACCCGAGGTAGCCTCCTGATAGGTGGGAACAGCATGCCAGGCATTGGACAGCTGTCTCTGTCTTTCATTTCCCTGCAGTGCCATCCTTTACAATCAGGAAGTCCTCACAAAGTTCTACAACACAGAACAAAACTTCAGCTGCTGGCTTTGTGCGTTCAGACCTGTTATGCCTTTTTAAACTCGGCTTGTCAGTATCCGTGTTGCATGGCAGGGTATGCGACCTATCGCTGACCCTTCGGCCACTTTCCTGTCCCAGGTTAGCTGCTCGGCCTCTGGGGAATGCGTGCCACCCACAGCCTCCAGGAGACAGAACATATCTGCCCCAACCTGGGGTAAATCAAGAGTTAACAAGCTCTCTCTCATTAACACTTTAAAGGTGCTGCCTGGTAATAAAACCTGTTCACGACGCCCCTGCAGGCTTCTTCTCGAACCCTGTACTCCCTGTATTTTCTGCAGTGCGTTCACATTTACTGCTATTATAACATTAGTCTAAAATGAACCTCGAAAACACCAGATGACAGGAAAATCAGTCAGTGAGGAGGAGGAGTTGTAAGACCTCTGCTTTCATTTGAGCTTAAGAGACAAAAGCAGCCATCACAGCTTGTGTTAAAAAAAAAAAACCTGCACGCGGAAAAACCACGCTAAAAGGTATTACCACGCAGCACAAGTTTATCACAAAAACCACTGACCCAGCTGATGAAAGTTTGGTGAGAAAATGGACTTGACTTGTTTAGCACATAAATATAATAAATGAACTCCTCTTTAATAATTTGAAATGATGTCTATGAACAGGTATGAGATATACAGATAAATTAAGACACAGAAACTACAAACAATAGAGGACACAATATATTTGGTTAACTGTTTGTATATTAATCACTTTGATCCAAATGATAGCCTTCATGATGCTATAAAAATGTTATGCTAGACATTTGTTTTACAGGGGGGCTACCTGTTAGCAGATGGAGGAAAATATGGATGTTATAACTTATGTTTCAAGTGTTGGCTAAATTAGCAAAAGGCTAATTGTAACTAAAGTCATATTTACACTGATGTTAGTTAGCAGAAAGCTGGTTTAACCTGCACTGACTAAAATTTAAGCTAAAGTTAATCAAGTATAACCTGAATAATGAAAACAAAGGGGCGGTTCAGTTAGCTATGGTCTATTAATCCACTATTAGCATGCTAGTAACACTGCATTAGATATGATAAAACAACATTTTTAGCTAGATAAGAACCTTTTCTCTTTTACGATTTCCTGATAAGCTAACTTAAATGTTGTGTAACAACTTTGAGTGACCTAACTAAACATATAACTCAAGCTATTACTTAACCGGTTGTAGTTACCACCACTAAAATTTACCTTAAATATGCTAAAGCTTATTACCATCAGTCATATCTAATTACCAAATTTTAATTTACTGTGAAAAATATTAGACTAGCTTTTATGGCTAACATACAAGTTGATCTGAAAACAGCATTACATTAGTCCCAGTAAACTATAAGATTATGAGCAAAGTTAAAACTTATTTGAGCTGATATGTCATGAATGAATGGTGCTGATTTTTTTTTATTATTATATCTGCAGCTCATTTAGAGCCCTGGCAAAGAAAAGCGTATTTAAAAAGATGACTAAGCACAATAACTGATGTCATGTTCACACAGGCCAGTACTGCGAAATGCTAAAACATTTTAGCAAAGCCTAATTAGCAATGCAGTGGAGATGTCACACATCTTCCACATCATTTTATTAGCATTATACATCATGAGGAACATGCACTGTCGTCACACCCCACAGCTCTGAAGCCCCTGCAGTTGGATAGAGCCATCTGGCCACGGGATCATACATATTCAGAGAGGACAACCTGACATAACGCCCACAGCCTTACCACCCCTCACTGAACCATAATGTGTCACCTGATATATCTAGATCACCTTTAACTAATCCACTGGCGAATCAGGTGTGTCTGCAGAGCTTCAGTGTTTATGATGTTTCTTTTTCAGGTAGCTAACTGTGTTCAGTAGTGATTTCTGACCACCAAGGGTGGTCACTGGAGGGGTGACCACCATCTCTGTAGGGGTCATACTACCATCTGCTACTGTCATACTTACAGTGGATGGAAGTCTCTCAGCTGAGTTTCACTCTTCCTCATGACGAAGAGAAGCTAAATATACCATGTTCTGCCACAACAGGAGGCGGCAGTGATTTAGGCTGTGAGGTGTTATAGATCCAGCACCCCAGTGAACATGAATAATCCCTCAACCAGCTGGCACTGCCCACCATGCCTGTTTCCTTCATGACCAGCCTTTTAGCTGTACACACAGGAAAATAAAGGCCCCAATAGGAACCTTTTACGCATGGATGCTGTGGAAGAACTCTTTTCTTCCACAGCCTGTTCAGGAAAGTCCTGTATGAACCAAACTAGTTCAATAAAGACTCCTGTAAAAACAGTCTGTTCTCACTCTCGACGGTTAACATACCGACGATTTGTCATGTCCCGAGGTGTTCCATGGGAACACGAAAGGTGACCTTCCACGTTCCTATGCTACACACCAGATTGTGGATGAAATCGAATAGACGCTCCTGCAGTAACACACGTTCCAGCCGTATATTCCAGCCCTAACCATAGCCTTATCCCTACTCTTAACCACCACGTTAATCGGGTTAGATAGTGTTTTCCAAAACAATTTCAGTAAAATAAACGTACATGTGTAGATTCATTCCAAACTCGTAATATAGGGACGTGTTGGGTGGCCGAAAGCGTTATTTTATATTTGTCACCTAGCGTAAAATGTTACGCTTTTGGAATGAGAACGTGTTGGTAAAAATGTTTCTTTAGGACTTTTAGAATAAATAGTTCTATATCTATCAAATAAGGTCATCAGGGGTATCTTGAGGTTCTATCCAGAACCAAATGTGGTTCTTTTAACTGTTTCAATAACAAAACCATTTTTCCCACATAAAACCTTGTTTGCACAGCTCTTTTAAAGAACCAATTTAAAGAACTGTTTCCTTAAAGAAGCTCCTAAGGTAGCCTAAACTATTTTTTTTTAGAATAAACTATTGTTCAAGTATTTCAAATAACATTAAAATCACTAAAAAGGCATATTTAAAGAACAAATATCTAGACAGGTTCTATGTGAAACTGACTGGTTCTGTAAAAAAATATTTAAATAGGTTCTTTAGGAATTTTTCCTTCAAATGTTTTTACAGAAAACCTTTAGACCAATGCCATAAAAGAAAGAAACACAATGTTTACAGCCCGAGTTTGCAAACCAATGGCAAGTTCTTTGTCCATCATTTATATACAGTGTATGCATCACCTTCCACTCGTACTAATGTGACCATAATAGACTAAGAAAAACACAGAAAGTCCAAAAAATAACGTGACTGTTATTAATTTATTATTATTTATTATTATGCACAACTTCAGAGTTGTACATTTGAACAGACAGCATCTCTGTTTCCCCACAAATCTCCACCTAATAATCAATAACAACACAAACAAACTGTGTTTACTGCTATGATGGATTGTCATCTTTAGGAAAGGCAGTGACAGGCGAACAGCTGTATTTATCCTGCAGAGATTTAATGAAGGAATCCCCACATTTGAAGCAGCGTTGTCCACAGAGCTGCCTCTACATTAAGTCTCTTTATTGATTTCCTCTGTGGAATTTTTTTCCTGCAAGATCATCAACACTGTGACTTTGGGCTGCTCTAAGGGATGGAGGGGAAGTGAGAAAAAAGACGAAGAAAAAGGGGACGAGGAAGCAGAAACTGAAGGTAAAAGATTAAGAGACAAAGGAGAAATGGCGAGGAAGAGTCACGGGATGACAGATGATGCAAGCGGGAGGGATTTGTGGGTAATGAGGGCGAGGAGCAGAGGAGGAGCTGATCGATAGACAGAGGGATCAATCTGTTGCCCAGAGAGGAAGACCGATCAGGATAAAGGGCGCGTTCATCATCAGTACAGGTACAAACACACGCGTGAGTTCAGAGGCTTGTTTTAACACAACCCTCAAGCTTCATCAGCAGCTGCAGGTTTCCTCCTGTAAACTCCTGTTTTCACGACCTGGCCGTGACCTCACAAACAATTAACCTGCCAAATATACGAGATAAACCCCTAATCACAACAGGCCTGCTTGTGTGACCTGACTGAACACACACACACACAGAGTGATATGGTGTCGCGTCGCTGTGCTCTGTCACAACACTGGATGCTCCTGAGATAACAGGGCAGCTCCTCCTTCTCCTCAGCAGCTGTTCTTCACCCAGCTGGGTGGTCACTCACGCAGGCTCGTGGACTTTTAATCTTTTGAGTCGATGTTTGTTTTTAAAATTAGACGATGAATCTTTTATTTTCTGCAGTTCCTGTAAGGTCCACTAGAGGCTCCAGCAGTGAGTCAGTCCCCATAGACTCCAATGTTAAACTAGCCATCCCTGCCTTAACAGCTGCGTGGGGGAGAACGTTTGAATAACTCACCTTTTTGAATTGTGTTAAAGCTTACAGTTTGCATTATTAGGGGCGTGGCCTCTTTGAGTGACTACAGGAAGAAGCTTGTTTACTGAAAAATTCCCAATCATTATTTATTTGAGTTTCATATCATAAAAGTGTGATTTTAATTTGTCTTCGTGGGTCTTATTTTTATTCTTGAAATTTGCTTTAGCTGTTTTTCACTTTTTTTCTATATTTTTCCTGTAAATATGAGGCTTTTTTGTCTATAAATTGTATTCGGCTTTCTTTCTTGTAAATTTTTAAATTAAAAACACATTTAAAATGGACTCTAAGGATATTTCACTAAGGAGTCCACTCTTTCTGCCAGCTTTCCTCTCTAAAGCATTTTTATTTCACTGTAGGTTAAAATGAGCCTCTGCAAATTCCTGACAGTGATTCCAGAGGACGACGCCTCTGGCTGTGCTTGGCAGCTTCTCCGTATTCATGTTTATTACCGTCTGACATCATTTCCTCCCAGTGGTCCCAGCCGACGGCTAATTATAGCAGCAGTATCCGATCTCACCTTTGATTATGAACACTTAAAAAAGCTCTGCAGCCTCTGCAGCTTTTTTTTTGTTTGTCTAGAGTTCATTATTTGAATTTCAACAACTTTATCCAGATGTTGCTACTGCGCTGTGAAATGAAGCCGTTAAAAAATATTTTCTGCTGATTCTTTCTTTTAAATATCGGATGTGAAACATAAAGCATTGACACTGAGAGTATTTAAAGATGTTGTTTGAAGAGTAAAAGCCTGTTTAAGGACCAGTTTTAAATGCTTGACATTAGTGGTGCAATGGATCAAAAACCCAGTAGCTTTTGTAATAGCTTTAGCCCGGTCGGACTGGGCAGCAAAGGGCTGCTTAAATACCGCAAACTCCTCTGCTCCTCATTTGGACCGCTAGCGCTGGCCATAACTATCACTTGACAGACCCACCACCCGCACCACACACATAATTTTTTTTCTTCTTTTTCGAATCTTCGGATCACGTGCATGCCGAAGCGAGGAGTGGGATCGGTTCGGATTACGGCTCAACCGTGATCCGTTGCACCACTACTTGATATTGTATAAAAATAAATATATTCTGCAGCAGATTTAGCTGATACCTCTAGTTGCATTTTACTAACACTTCTTTAATATTTTTTAATTTTCTCAAGTCATTAACATAAAGAAACTCCGGGTAAATTGAATGTGATGTCTTAATATAGTAGCAGATGTTTTGGGGGTTCTTTTGTGCAATTTTTCCTAAAATATATAATAAAAACTATCAAGTAAAGATCAAACATGTCGAAATTTTATAATACAAATAATTCATGAATCATCTTGTTGCACTGAAGTTAACTTATTTTAAAGGTGGTGGCTCAGGGGGGCCCCAACAACAACTCTTTGCCCCTGGGGCCTCTCAGAAATTGAATCCTGCCCTGTCTGGAAGAGCAGTTAATCAGCACATTACTGTAAACTCAGTAGGGAGGCACAGTGACTCACATTGAGCTGTGCTGAGCACCTGAAACTTTCTCAAGGTGTAAAGGTGGGGAAAAGTCTGAGCCCTGCTGACACTGGAGGTCACGATGCTGCTGAACAGTTGGCACATTTTTTCGCCTTTATCTTCATGTTGTCACTCCAGCTCCGCAGGGTTCCTCACCTTTGGAAGGAGTCCATCATTATACCTCTGCCAAGAAAACCAAACTCCAAAGGCACTTAAAGACTACAGGCCTGTGTGAGTCAGTTGTTAGGGATGGGAACTTTGGGTGTGGACCCACTGTTACAACAGAAGTGTGCAAAGATTTTAGTATGACTAGTTTGTGTTGGGTTCTTCCCATTTACATGAGCCTCTCAACTTTCACAACACTGCTGGTGACTTACTGACTTATCTGCACTGAGGTAACCAGTGTTACCTACACACTCACCTTCACGCTTTAAACCCAGACAAAAACTGCAGTTCCTCTAATGTCCACTTGAGGAGTGTAGGAAAATAAAAGCGCTTACTGGAACTTTCTTCAAAAGGATTTCATGCAAATTTTAGTTCCACAAAGAAATGTTCTCCTTCAAATAACCTTAAGGAAACACCTCAAATAGGTTCTTTGAGACACCGTAAATAGTGTGAAACTCACACCGAGCACTTTCACTTTGGAACACTGGACGCTGATACTTTGAAATGAAATGCCGGCTTTTGTGTGGCCTCTCATTTAAGAATGGCAGCATGTACTGACGTTTTCATAAAAGCACGCACGTGCAGCCTCCTGCATGCATCTTTCCCAGCCATTGTTGTGTTTATGGCTGTATTCAGATGCTCCTGCGGTGGGAATCTCACAGTCAAGAAAACAAAAGACACAGAAAGAAAGTCGCCGCTGTCATCCTTCGAGCTCTGTGGTCACCCTCTGGTCAACGTGTTATTTTCATTACTGGACGGTGGCCAGCTGGCCGCCAACAGACAATAACACGCACAGACAGTGGACACACGAGGAGAGACAAGTTGGAGCTCCGTCTCCAAAACAATAGACATAAATATAGCAGCCTCTGGGAAAAAGAATACAAACGCTGTGTCCATCCCTGCATCAAGGAGCGACGCCCAGTCCTGCGTTTCCTGTTCCCCAGCCCCCCATGCAGAGAGGTGAATGCTGGGAGAGCCTTCCTCCTCCAGCACCAGCCCCTCCAAACCTGAGAAAACTACTTCAGATTCACAGGCCACACTCTCTTTACTTAGATCACTTCAACTTATTGTTTTGTTGCAAAGATATTCCCAGGCACAGAGAGCCAGTGGACGACCCTAATTAGTGTTTCCTTAGTTATTTGTTTGGGTCCACAACCAATAAGAAGTCCTTCCAACCTCCAAAGAGGCTCCACATCTTCCTGCAATAGCTGCACTGTGAGTCAGTACAACAGTGATTACTGTGGCTGAACTTCGTTACTTCAAAACTGTTGTTTATGACTTCAAAGACTTTGTTAGGGTGCCAAGTTAAAGGCTGTGATTGGGGATGAAAGTTTTCCTGTGATGTCAAAGTTACCACCTTTGTGGAAAACTGAAATTTTAATGTATCAGGTTCAATTTTACTAAATGACACGTTAAATGGTGTTCTTTACCATATTCAAGATGCCCAAATTAGCATCTTTGTTTTTTTTGAGATATGCTAAAAAACAACCAACTATGTGCGTTTAAAATGCTTCCTGCACCCCCTGAAAAAACTCAAAATACAAAACAAAACCCCAATTTCTTGAGGTCTGTTCGGACCCATTCATGAGGAGGTGATGAGTCGCTCTGTGATGTAGTGGTTAACACATTCACGGATCCTCAGTTGGTGTTCCAAGTTTAGGTAAATGGGAACGTTGCATGAGTAATGGCGTCTGGCGTTAAATCAGTCTGCTGCGGTGACCTCTGAACAGCTGAAAAGGCCATTTAGAACATATTTGATTAAAAAAGGATGGATAATTTCATTAAAAAAGAAAAAATCTAAATGAGCAGGTAGCAAAAACAATGACAGATGTTTAATCAGTTATCTAAGCGTTGGGTAAAACCAACCAGCTTAAAAAAAATAAACAGCTAACATAACAAATAGCTAAAACTAGGCTAGCTAAGGAATTTAGTCACATCTTCACGATAAAAGTGAACTAGCTAAAATTTTACCATAAAAATTTAATAATTCAGTTTTAATTCGGATACTTGTGTTAAACACTTTTACCAACTTGTGTAGTATGTGATATTTGATAGCTTATTTTTCGCTCAGATAAAATGTGATGTGTTGCTCACACATCATGTGAAAAATAAAGTTTTGAGTCAGGTGACTAAAGACTAAAACACCACATGATTCAGGAGCAGGTAGAACCTCTTTTAGCAGTAATGACTTGCAGTAGTGGTTTTCTGTATGAGTCACTCACATAACAGTGGAGGAATTTTTTCCCACATTTCTTTAAAATGTTCCTTAAGTTTTTTGAAGGTTGCAAGAACTTGTCTATGCAAAGCTCCCTAAAGGTCCCCTGCAGCATTTCAGTCATGGGGAGCACTGGAATCTACCCATGAGAAACTCAGAGGATGATGGGAAAGCTGGTTAACTCATCTTCTGGTGGCGGGGTAACATCAGCTGTGCTTCATGAAGGATAAACTTGCTGTTTTACATCAGAATAGTCACAATGTTACACACCAAGTCCCATTAACCTGAAATGTTCCACCCGGCACTGTGTCATGCACTAAAACCTTCCAAGATCCATCTTTTTGAGCACTCATCAAGTGGGCGAGAGGGTCTGGTTTGCCCGGGACGGGTCGCATCCAATTAAAACATCATCAGTGAACCAGTTAACCACCATTTGGACTGAGAGAGCCGTAATGGCTTGCAGTAGTGGTTTTCTGTATTAGTCTCTCACATAACAGTGGAGAAATTTTGTCCCGCACTTCTTTAAAACGTTCCTTAAGTTCTTTGAAGTTTGAAGGAATTTGTCTGTGCAAAGTTCCCTAAAGGTCCCCCTGCAGCGTTTCAGTAATGTGGATCTCTGGAATTTGAACGGGCCGTTTCAACACGTTGATTATTTTCTGTTTCAGTCATTCTGTTGTAGATTTGCTGCTGTGCTTGGCATCACACAACATCACACTGGAACGTCCACTCCGGGGAAGATTGTAGCACTGTGATAATACATATGAATGCTCCAGACTGGCAAACTGTCAGAACTTCTGCTTTTATAGATAATCAGTGAGTGTATTTGACTGATTGACCTGAAAACTACTTACCATTAATCCTCTGCAAGCAGAAACAGCCGACTTTCTTCCAGTGAAGAACTTTTTTTCACACGACTCAATTTGTTATATGTTCATTGCATTTATTTTTAGCTGCTGCAGTAAAATAATCTCTGAGCTTTGGGACACATAAAGACCATCTTATGTTGGGTAATGGATTTGGTCATGCGGCTAGCTAAATTAAAACTGGTAAAGCAATCGATGTCGTTGCACCTGGCAGTGAGTACAAGCATGGAAAAATGTGATTTGAGACATAAAGCATTTGACTTGAATAAAAAATATTATGACAACACTGAATTTTATGTAACTATTGGTGCTGGTTTGCAGTTTCAAATCCAATCAGATGAGCACATAATAATAAGCATGTGTGAATAAAAAAGGCTGCGAAATACGACCAGGGAAACATTGGGAACGGTCGATTCCAAAGATTTTATTATGTAAACAGAGACTTAAAGTGTCAGCTTTCTGGAAAAGTTAGTTTTGGTTTGAATCCCTGCGAAGTCGAGCTCGGGACTGAACCCTAGCGCTGATGTTTTTCTCATTGTGCAGCACTCAGAGGCTATTTTGCTGTTTTTCCAGAAGCTGTTTGATCGCCAGCGTGGTGAGGTCAGGAGCTGGCGAAGCTGTTTTAATTCCCATGGTTAGATCATTGGATCACAGCAGTGACTCTGTGGGCCGCTGCTTTCCCCAAACACACTCACACACAATGCAATAACACACCCCGAGCTGTGTGCACATCACTGCAAGGGGAAACACAGTCAACACGGCCTCTGGAAATCAGAAGAAACTGAAAGTCCGGCAGCAGGAGGAGGAGGGGGTGGGTGACGGCGGATCTCCAGAGGCCGTTTGCTGTGGCCTTTGCATCTCTGGGTCACAGGTTCAAGGCCCAGGTGAGGCTAAAAGAAGCAAAAAGCCACAAGACGGACACATCCGACATCCAGAGTACCATCAGCAGACGGCTCAGATTTGTTTGGAAGTCGTTCTGTTTATGGTACAAACTGAGGCACATCCCCAAACAACAATCTTGGCTTCCTGTCACATTGTTGTGTCTCATTTTAAACCGCTCGGCCAAACTCATCTGACTGCAGAGGCATGTTCTGAGCTTTGACACATCGACAAATGGCTTTAATACATCGATATGTGCCTCATCTGAACTGCATTATCCCTTTATTCACTATGAAACAGGATTACCACCAGATCTAGCACTTGTTTACATCCTTTCACACACACTTTTGCATATTGTTATTTATCTTTAAATTAGGATCACATAAAAACAGCACCTTTCAGCAGGTAACAAAAGTATGAAGCTACTTTAATCACTCATCGATCGCTCACGTAGTAGAGGTGGGCAGATCAATACTTTTTTCCTCCATCTCCAAGTTTAGTATGGAGATCACTATTTTTTTTATTTATTTAATGAAACAGTATAACTCAAACTATGAGAAACATCTGAACCTTTTTTTGTTTGACTGTCACGCATTTTATTTCCAGTCTATTAAACATTTAAACAATAGAAGTTGACCCAAAGTGTTTACGAGACAGGCACATCAAAACACACTGATCTCCCCTATACAAGCTGCCTTTATAGGTTAAAAGTAGGGGTGGGTTTCGATAATGGATTTTCCGATTAAAATCGAATTTAGCTTGAATAAAGCGATATCAATTCATTAAATCCTGAATTGATTTTTAAATATAAATGTATTTTGCCAGAAACGCAAGAATCTCACGTTAAACCTCTTAAAACTATTTCAACAACCACCAAACAGCTAAAACAGTAAATGAGAGCAGGTAAACTTCCACACAAAGACATAAACACAAAGCACAGACCCGCCGAGGTATCAGAATCAGTGAGTTGTTGGCTTTCTCACCAGACGCCACGGACACGATCACGCCGTTGGGACTGAAAGCAGAACCTCACAGATTCTGAAGCCGCAGGTTTTGTCTCTCTCCAACCAAAATTGACTGAACCAGCAGCAAAAGAAGATCAAAACTACGGTTTGATGAACTTCATCATGAATTCCCTCTTAGCTGTGCTGTTTTGCTGCAACCACAATAAAATCACACTTCCTGCACAGCTCTCTCTTTCTCTCAGTGTACTTCAATAACAGTTTCCCATCTCAAATCTCTGTTTTCTGCATTATTCGCTTGCTTATTGCTACCATTGTTTACAGCGCTGTCAGACGCTATTTTTTTAAATGACTTAGCCTAATTTCTGCTGCTCAATATCGAAGAAATATCAACCTTTTAAAATTATGCATAATTGCAAAACGCTGTGTCTCTAATCAAACCTCTGCAACTTTGCTCTGCTTCACTGCAGCAGCATCAGGTAATGTTTATATGTTGTTTCATGGTTTTCTTCTGTTTTTGTTCTACTGCAGAATATTTTTAAGGTTACTTTGACACAAAGGCATCTGCTGTGATGCTTACACCTCTGATGAAGTCTCACAAGTGTCATTACTGATAAATGATCAGAATTACAATATTTCTGACTGTCTGTGTCAAAATTGAATTGAATCAATTCGAATCGTGGATCGAATCAAATCGATTCTAGAAATCAATGACGATGCCCCGCCCTAGTTAAAAGTATCGGTAATACCTAAATTTGCAGTATTGCACAGCCTATCGTGGAGTCTCTGCATAGCATCAGGCTCTATGATGACTTCTCCACATTAGTTTCTAACATCTTTGGTAAATGAGGGATTTCAGTTTGCTGCTTTGATCAGCTGAGTGTAAAAATACAGATGTGAACCTTTTAAAATTAAACTTGCAGCAGGGTGAAGTCTGCATGATGTGAATGGCTCTGACTACTTCCTGAATCTGTGTATTTACACAGTGTGTGCTCTGCTGATTTGCTGTTTTTAGTGACGGATAAAGCTGCTGCTGATATTGGTGCAGCGCTTCCTGCATGTGTTTCATAATTAATGTGATTTAATGTGAAGGCAGTGTCTCAGTGGTGGCCTTCACCGGGTAAACAGCTCCAGGATGTGATGACAACACTTTCTCTCAAAAATCAATTCAGAGGCTTTTTTTTTTTTTAATTTGTCAGGAAAACTGAAAAATCTCTGGGATAAAAATGTTTTTTTATCTCCTCTCAGAGGTCACAAAACAACTTTTTTAGTTTTTGTTATTCTAGTCACCAAAGCAGAAAAAACAACTGAGATTTAAAGCCAACCTCAAAGTGTTTCAGTACCTTTATGATTTTCCGCTATCAACCAATCAACTCATAAAAAAAATCGGTTTCCAGCTCTATTTTGGATCTTGTTTACTTATTGTCCGATCATGTTTACGTGGATGGGAACCTGAGGAGACTCCTCTCTCTGCTCGAATCTCTCGGTCGCTCTCCGTCTCTGTCAGAGGAAGATCATTGTGGTCCAAAATAGTCCTTTTGTTGCCTGTGGAGGAAGTGATGTGGTGGTGGAAGTGGAGGGGGGAGTGCTGAGAAAGGAGTGAGGTCATGAGAAGGAGAAGTGACCTTGGAGGCCATCGCACACTCAGGTTCCCACAAACACACAGAAACACACAATCCAGGTCACATCAGAGAGAGAATAAAACTTTTTTATTCTTCGAATAAAACAGGAAATTCGGCGAAGGAAACTTTAGATTCAAGACTTTTAATGCAGACGGTTCAAACAGCGACATTAGTAAATAAAGAATGATTCTTTGCTTTTGTAAAACATCATCTGACTGGTTGCATTGTGTCTAATGTAGGCACCCACAATCTTAAACACTATTATTTACTATGTATATATCGTTGTGTATTCAGCGTGTTTTGAGCTACAGTGCACTGATTGCAAGATTTCCTTCCTTCATACCGACTCTTGGAGTCATTTGTGTTATATTTAGCGCTAATGATTATGCCTTGAAATGTGGAATACAATCCTTTGCCATCAGACTCTGGTCTTTGGCATCAGTGAGTAAAAGCTCATCTCAGATTGGATATCAAGTTCACGATTTCAGTGAGTTCAGCGTGCCACGTTACTCTGAAAGTCGAATAATCACAAAACTTCCCCCAGAAGTGCTGCCGGATCCCCTCAGGTGTGGGCTGAGGGTGTATCTGTCTCCTGCACGGACGGCCCTGTCACCGCTCCCTCTCATTGACGCCGCCTCCCTCGTCACATCACCGGCTTTGTAGAGCCGCCACCTGCTGTGATGTCACCATCTGCGGCTCATTTACCTGTCAGGACGCTCCCTCACAGAGATAAACGGATACCAGCGCATTAATTACAGACGGGGAGCGGCTTGACTTAAAATGACTTTACTGCTTCTTATCGGTGGAACAACAAAAGAACTGGAAAGATGACAACCTCAATCTCACACACACACAGGCACACACACACACACCTTGTAATTAGTGACATAGAGGTGATGATGAGGGGAGGAAGGATTCACATGGAGATGGTCTGACAGCTTCATCAGTTCCACCACAGTGAGGACAGATGGCTCGACAACCACCACACACACACACACACACACGCTGGGCTTGGCGAGGCTGACAGCACACACACACCCCTTTCGGAGGAAACTGTTTATTCTGCCCATGAGAAGCTCAGAGGATGATGGGAAAGCTGGTTAACTCATCTTCTGGTGGCGGTGTAACGTCAGCTGCGCTTCATGAAGGATAAACTTGCTGTTTTACATCAGATTAGTTACAATGTTACACACCAAGTCCCATTAACCTGACATGTTCCACCCGGCACTGTGTCATGCACTAAAAGCTTCCATGATCCATCTTTTTGACCTCTCATCGAGTGGGCGAGAGACTCTGGTTTGCCTTATTTTTATTGGAAATGAAAAAATACACCTGAAACATGCTGTAACATTTGATTTTTTACTGTGTTAACTCCTTATTGCGTAAAGTAAAAATATCAGCCTGGTACCTAAATGGAGGTAAAAAAGAGCTGTCATTGGCCACCTGCTGATATGAGCCTTGAAAGTTTCCCAGAATGCACTTTTTTAGGTTTTCTCCAGCACATTATCAGTAAACATTGAGTCTACTAAATCTTGCCTCTGCTCAAAATCATAGACATTAAACTGCTGGAGTAAACTAAGATATATTCCTGATACTGATGCTCAGAGCTGGTTGGAGGAAGAAAAAGAAAAGTCATGTGGAACAAAAGCCAGATTGTGTCTACATGGTTATAAATATCTTTGCGATCGTGGTTGAACTGTTTCCAACGGTCCTTATCGCAGTGAGAATTTAATCTCACCAGAAACGTGATCTTGGCCCGCAGAGGAGAGCGCGCCGGTAATCGCTGCTTCTCCTGAGCGTGCAGAGCGACGTGGGCCGGGCGGCCCTTTCCCTGACTCTGCCGTGTGGACATCAGGAAATAAATCACCATCAAAGGCCGCTCGGCACAATCAGCCCCAGATGGTCTGTGAGCCTCTCAGCTGTTTGAGAAATGTTGAAGTAATTAACAATTAGCAGTTCAAAGAGAGGCCGATGGGCCGAAGCAGACCAACCAGAACGAGTGTGCTCGGAGAGGGTGACGGGGTGAGCTGGTGTGTGTTTTCACACCCTCTGAATGATGAGCGTCGGTCCACATGCCGCTCTGCGGATTTTATTAGGACAACGAAGAAAAAGACACATTAGTGTAACAAACATTAGGGCATGTTAAACTTAACTTCATGTGCCTGTTACACTGAGGCACTTTAAAGCCACCTCACATCTGCTGTGTTTGTTTTTTTACTTTTTAATGAGCCATTTTTAATCCTTTATTGTTTTTCACTGAGTTTATTCAGCTGTTATTATATAGAGACGTTACGTTCAGCTGCAATATGTGCATTTTATTGCTTTTTATTGACATTTTTAGTATTCTTTACTTTGTTTTAATAAAGGGGCTGGTGCTTGTGTTCTAGTTATAGAGGGCTCATGCTTCTCAGCACCCCCTTTCCCGGGAAGGTCATTGTAAAGTTGCAGGAGAGTCCCTCTATTCGTCGAACCTCAGGTCCTACAGGACTGATGGAAACAAGAAAAAAACTAAATAAAAATGATGAACTATTGACAACCTCTCATCAACAAAAAAAAAACGAGATGATGTTCCAAAGAGAGGAGCTCCAATCAGAACTAATTAAGTTGTGTAGAAAGGCTGGACAAGTTTGGAAATTATCCAATCAGAAGTAATTAAATGGTACGAGGAAGCGGTACAAGTAGCTCCTCTCCTCCCTCGAGGAAGACAAGAGTAGACATGTGGACACATTTAATGTCAAGAAAAATAAGACGCTTTGTAAACAGATACAGATTTTACCGCTACCTGTCAGTGAAAGAGGCCACACCCCTAATAATCCAGACCCCACCCTTCGTTACTGCACAGTTGTTGTGAAGGAAGGAAGTTAGTCGTAGAGACCAGAAGAGGCTGTAACCATGTTTATTTCTTGGACATTTTAACATCGGGGCCTGACTCACTGCTGGAGCCTCTGGTAGGCTGCAGGTTTTGGTGCTTTGGTTCATTGTTTTAGCTCCATAGGTTGGTGTTTGGTTTAATTTTATTCATGCTTGCAGAGGTTAAGCTTCATCCCTCCCTGTGCATACCTAAAGCTCCTAAATGAGATGATCTGGACGCCACAGCGACCCTTACAATTCCCCTCCTGTTCTTGCAGACGTTCACATCAACAATTGGAGACATTTGACTTTTAATTTGATATCTTAGAAACTCCTATTGTTTCTGCTTTAATCCCATTTCCTCCTTTTAACTTATTACTGGCAATTTCCCTTTCCTCCTCCCCTCCTCCCGATGCTGATGACTTAATTGTTTTCTCGCTGCCCAACACGAACTGCCCCTGGGAACCCGCCACGTCCTCCGTTACATCCTGAGGCCACGGGATCCGGTGACACAGCGTGTGCGAGTGTGTGAAAGTCGGCCAGTAAATGTGTGTTTTCATGTGCGGCGGTACAAATGTGTGTACGCGCCTTTCCCAACATGAGCGGCAGGCGTGTTTAAGCCCACTCTGCAGCGAGACGTGTGGGAAGCCAGATGAGAGGGCTTCCTCGCCGTTTTCCCAACACCAGTGATTACCAGTCGCGGAAATGCTAATGGCTGTTTTGATAGCCACGGGCCGAGGCTTAAGCATTTGTTTTACTACGTAAATCCATGTCTGGCCCACGCTGCCCCCACGCCTGTTGATTTTAAATTATGAGGATATTGCTGCTGATCATGTTCACTCTTCAAATTTCACAGTTGCAGCTCACTTCCAGTTCAATCCAGGCAGTGAGCCAGAATCCCATCCTCAATATTTAAGTATGCCAGTGTCATGGTCCTGCGACCATGACTCAGTGACTTTATGTTTATGTACTTATTGTTATTACTTTCATTATTATTCATGGCTGTTTTGGGATGGTTTGTGTTTGGGATTTTAGACACTGGGTTCTGGGTTTGTGCTCCCTCTGTTGGTCCCTGGTGTTAGTGTTCCCCTGTCTCGTCAGGTTAATCAGGTCCAGCTGTTTCCCCCATCTGCGTGTGATTTCCCAGTGTCTCTTTGTGTATTTATAGCGTGTGATTTCCTCTGCTCCTCGTCGCGTCGTCTGTGTTCCTACCTGTGTTCATCCTCTGTGTTACCCTGCGTACTCTGCATCTACCCTGTGAAATCCTCTGCGTGCTCTCCCTGCTGTTCTCCCTTCGTGTTCAGGTTTGCCACTCCTTTGTGTAGTTTCACCCAGTTTAGTTCATCCGTAGTTCTGTTTTGCCATCTCCTCTTTATGTTTGTTATTATCAATAAATCACCCTCACACCTGAATGAGTGCTGCGCTTTGAGTCCTCCTTCCACTCTCCACACGGCCGCTGCCCCGGACCGTGACAGCCAGAAAGATGTTTCTACAAAAAAACCACAAAAAACTGCTGTATCCAGTCTATGCCATTGAAGTCAAGATATTTCACCACAAAGTTTGGGCTGTGGCCTTTTATCTTTATGGGAATATTTGACCCCTTTACCAAAGAATCTGTTTGTGCTCTAGAAATAACCTCAAACATAAAAAACTATTGTGTGGCTAGAGATTCCAGTGTGACCCTTAACTGTGAGTTTGTCCTTGAATCTGAGAACCTGGCATATACGGAGATAGAGTGGCACATTGTGCCTTCAGATAAACAGCAGGGCGACGAGATAATTATCTGGTATACTGGAGGTGTGATATATAACAATCTCTATGAGCCATTAAAGAACAGGGTCCACTTTGAATCTTGTCTGATGCAAAAGCACTGAGTCTGTTGACTCAGTGCTTTTGTTTTGCTTAGAGTGTCTTATGTTTCAGTTTAATTCTTGTTAGGATTTGCTAGTTCTTAGGTTTTGGTTTCTGTGTCTCTGTGCCTGCCCCGGTCCCATGTCTCCTGTCTAAGTCCTGTCCTATGTTCTCTCTGTACTGTGTCAGAATCGGGTCTCTGAGTCTGTGTCTGTAAGTTCAGTTGGTGTGCTTCCTGTTTTACTTTTGTGGCGAGACGAGGTTGGGATATAAAGTAAATACTCTTCAGTTTTAAAGAACGACAACGCCACCCTGGGAATTTCACCCAGAGAATACTGGAAATGACACTAAATCACCAAAAAGGCACTTAGGTTCGCTATACTCAATCCAGAGACGAGGTTCAATAATAAACAAATTGACAATTTATTGGTAATTATTTAAAACACCGAATAAAAACATAATCATAAATATTCAAATACAAATATGCTTAAAAAGGTATTCAGAGCTGAGGCTTACCAGTGGAGGGGCAGGGATGCCACACACAACTAAAAAAAGAAAACACACCAAAACACAAGTGCAACACACTATCACACACTCACACTAATAAACTAGACAAGGCAGGTGTGTACACTCAAGGGATCCCACCACCAAGGCACCCTAGTCTCCTCCACGTCGGCACTCCGCATCTGAATAAAAGAAACAAAGAAAATGTTAATATATTACAACAAACTAATGTGTAGCACCGGGGGATAACCCAACTGCAGGACCACACTGGTGATCTACAGCTAGAAAAAGGGCCTCCCACCAGTGGTGTAACAGAAAATCCAAACTACAAATCAAAAAGCAATAAAACAACATACAATCTGAATAAAACTCTAAAATCTGGAGCAAACAGAATCGCCGTACTGCTCCAACTTGCCGTCCACACGACGATAAGTTAACAGTCAATCAATATGCACGCCAGCTGACTCCGATAACCGGCATGTATATGGCCGTTGTCCACGCCGACGTCCACTGTAAAAGCTGACAGCAGCAGGGAAAGAATTCTCACAACGGGAACAGACGGTAAAAGCACAGCAAGGCAAAACAGCAGCACTTCAGTTCGCGTAGCTTGGCACAAAACTAAGGCCCACACTTCCTGCGAAACATAATAAATAATTACTATAAAAGAACAATAGAAGGCAGAGAGCGTAACAAAAGTTGATTACGTACCAAGTAAGCCGGGTCACAGAACGTAAGCAGAATAGCTCAGAGGAGGCTTCTATAGCTACGACCAGCCGCGATGGAGGCTTCAGAAGAATAACCCGCAAATGATCTCCACCACACCGAGGGGAAGTCAGGTGACCAAAAAGGAGATCACAGGCAAGCGACGCAGAGACACTCAAATGGCCACTATTTATACCAGCGCCCCCTAATGGGCCAGGCTGAAAGTGGGTTGGACCGAAGGATAACATTCATCCTGCCACATTCTACCCCTCCTTCTTGCATCGTCGCCCCGACGATGAAAAGACACCCAGATTAGTCCCAAGGCCTAAAAAATGCAGAGACAGCATGTACCCTAAGCTCAGAAATAGAATCAGCAGCCCCTTGTGCCACCTCCCCTGTTGGTCTTGGGAGATGATGGATGTTTGAATGCTGGCCAGCTGTGGACCGGGTTGTTTTTCGCACCACCACATTTCTTGTATCAGAACTCGTAGAGGGAGCAGGAAGAGAGCTAGATGGAACTGGTGCTACACTCGGAGTAACTGTACAAGTGGCTGGGACATCGGAAGTTCGGTCTTCTGGCCGGAGCAACAACTCAGGGCTACTTGGAATCACTGCCACTGGGCTGTAAGATGGTGAAACATTTACTAGAGGAGCTCCTACGCTCAGGAATAACAGGTCACTGTCACTTGATGAGTCATGTCCTGGTTCTGGGGAGGATATTTCTGGGCCACGTGGGCTACTGCTTGGAGCAGGCCCTTCTGATGGTATGGCTGCCGTTATCACAGCCTTCAACAAGGTACGATGAACATGCTTCACGCTGCTGGGATCATCTGCAGGTGCGATGGTATATACTACCCCACCTCCTTTAGGTGCCTTCAGGATCCTATATACCGCTGGTTTCTATCGATCTTGGATTTTACATCTCCCTCTTCCACTCAAATCGCGCAGGAACACCAACTGGCCGTCGTTCAATGGTGCCTCTTTCACCTTTTTGTCATGGTGCCTCTTTCTGCGGTCGGCAGCCAATTGCAATCGTTCCTTGGCTCCTTCATGTACAACCTGTAGCCGGGCTTGATGCTCCTGAATCCACTCGTGCACATCTCCACTGATGGGGTCCGGTACTCTGCCCAACAGAAAGTCCACTGGCAACCTGGGTTCTTGCCCAAACATCAATAAAAATGGAGTTTCCCCAGTAGCCTGATGGGGAGTGGTATTATAACAGTAGAGTAACTGGGGCAAACATACATTCCAGTCTCTTTTTCTGGACACTGGCAGGGTCCGCAACAAATTGTGCAAAGTCCTATTAAAACGTTCACACTGACCATTTCCAGCCGGATGATAAGGAGTAGTGTGGGACTTCTCGATACCATAAAACCTGCAGAGCTGCTGGATCAGGGAGCTTTCAAAGTTACGACCCTGATCGGAATGGATACGCGCTGGTACACCAAACTTCGAAAACCACTCAGTCACGAGAACCTGGGCCACTGTAGCAGCACATTGGTCACGAGTGGGGACAGCCAATGTATACTTGCTGAAAACATCAGTCATCACCAAAACGTTCTCCAGCCCATTCCGGGAAGGTTCGAGCAAGGTGTAATCAATGGCCAAGATTTCATTTGGTCGAGAAGCCAACAAATGTCCCATGAAACTTTGAGCTGCTGGTTGGGTGTCTTTTGCAACTTGGCAACGTTCGCATCTCTGACACCAACGAGCTACTTCAGCAGACATACCTAGCCAGTAGCACCGTGAGCGGAGAAGCGCTAGGGTCCTTTCCACACCTTGATGGCCGTGCTCCTGATGAACATGAGTCAACACCTGCTCAATTAGTGCACTAGGCAGCAAAAGCTGAAGTACCACCTCGGCACCGTCAGGGCGATGAACCTGACGATACAGAACTCCTTCCCTTTCAATCAGACGATCCCATTGTCGTAGCAGCACCAGAGCAAGTGGAGCAAGCTGCTGCCGCTCCTCAAAGCTGGGTCGCTGCTTCCGTCTCCAGAACACCAAGATCTCCTTTATCACTGGGTCGACCTGTTGGAGGGCATGAAGATCAGGAGTAGTGAGATGGGGCAAAACCGTAATGGCAGCTTGTGATACCTCAGCTGGTCCCAGCCGCAAGGCTTGTTGAAGAGGTCCAGGCAAGGCTGTACCAGGAACCATGGCTTTAATCTCCTGAGGATCAGGTGGATGCTGGCGAGATAAAGCGTCTGCGTTCTTATTACTCCTTCCTGACCTGTACTTTAAGTCGAAGTCGAACGAAGCGAGCTGAGCTGCCCAGCGCTGTTCAGTAGCCCCAAGTTTAGCAGAAGACAAGTGACTAAGAGGATTGTTGTCGGTGTAAACAATACACTTATGGCCCAACAAGTACTCTCTAAATTTCTCAGTCATGGCCCACTTAAGTGCCAAAAACTCCAGCTTCATTGAGCTATAATTTAGCATATTGCGCTCAGTGGGCCTCAAACCCCGACTGGCATAGGCTATTGGCCTCACCTTACCTCCCTGCTCCTGGGAAAGCACTGCCCCTAGGCCGGCATGGCTGGCATCCACTTCTAAAATAAAAGGCAAAGAGAAATCTGCATAAGCGAGCACTGGTGCTGTTGTCAGTTTAGTCTTTAATGCCTCAAAACTTTGAGCACACTCTGCAGTCCAGTTCTCCACGACACCATGCTCTGACCTCTTCTTTGATTTTCTGCCTCCCCACTCTGCCACCAGTCTATGCAGAGGTGCCGCCAACTTGGCAAAACCCTCTACAAAACGGCGATAATAGCTGGCAAACCCAAGGAAGGAGCGTAGTTCCGAAACAGTCTTAGGAGGCTGCCAGTTAGCCACCACTTCCACCTTGCTAGGGTCCGTAGAGACACCTTGATCGGAGATGACATGGCCTAGGTAGCGAACCTCCCGCTGGAAAAAGGCACATTTGGCAAGCTTGGCTTTTAAACCTTCCTGCTGAAGCCGACCTAGCACCACATCCAGCCGCTCAAGATGTTGCGATACTGTTGATGAAAAGATTACAATGTCATCAAGATAGAGAAGCAGAGACTGGCACTGTTGATCACCGAAAAGGCGTTGCATTAGTCTCTGGAAGGTGCTAGGGGCATTACAGAGCCCAAATGGCATTCGGTTCCATTCAAATAGGCCGAAAGGAGTACAGAAGGCAGTCTTGGGCCTATCCTCTTCCGTAACTGGGACCTGATTATAGCCACTTGCTAAATCCATGGTGGAAAACCAACGGGCACCAGTCAGCGCATCTAAGGATTCTTCAATGCGCGGCAGGGGGAATGCATCTTTCCTTGTCTTGTTGTTCAGTTGCCGATAATCAACACACATGCGGGGGCTGCCATCCTTCTTCTTAACGAGCACAATGGGAGAAGCATAGGGGCTGCTACTCTCTCTAATCACCTCGGCCCCTAACAACTGGTTAATATGCTCTTTCACAACCTCGTACTCTGAAGGGGGGATGCGCCTATAACGCTGCCGCACGGGGATATCGTCTAAGACTGGAATGTCATGGGAGATCAAGTTAGTGCAACCCAAATCAGTGTCATGAGCAGAAAAGACCGAGCTGTATTTCTTAAGGAGAGACCTCACCTGTCCCTGTTCCTCTGCTGACAGTTTAGACAAATCAATCCCTTCCATCTGATCCTGCACAGTAGGAGTGGCGGTGTGAGATGCCATTGTGGCTACGTTAGGGAGTACTTCTGTCACACCAGCGGGCAAACTGACCACATGAACATCTTCCAGGGTCCCTATAACGGTCCTAGGGTAAAGCAAGACCGCCGTAGTCCCTACATTAACAACTGGTATGTATGCAGTACCTCTAACCACTCGAACCAATACAGGGGACGCTAAAAGTCCAGCAGGCAAGTTAACATCAGTAGGTTCAAATAACACAGTGGCACCTGAATATTGCTCAGAACAGGTGGCGGCCACTACTTTCATTACACCACCCGGAATGCAACATGCTCGCTTACCCCTCACTCTCACATGGCCAGACAAATCCAGTGGGGCTCTTATACTAACGTCATGGCACTTTTGCAGCGCCTGCACAAGGGGTTTAGGGGCCTCTGTGACAAAGCCCAAACTAAACAATGCTTCACCGTGTTGCCCAAAAAGCTCGTGGTAACACTTCCGAATGACATTCATCCCCAATACACCCGGAACCGTGGAAGGTCCTGCACCTGGAGGATCTTTAACGACCAACACGCCACACTGTGGAAGAAACTTGTCACAGAGCTCTACACTTAGCTCGATATAGCCAAGGTAAGGAATGGACAACCCATTAGCCGCTTTAAGCTGCAACCAATGACAAGCTTGGAGACGCTCTTGACCCCAGGACTCAAAATGCTGGCGGAAAAAACTTTCAGTAATGGTAGAGACCATGGACCCCGTATCAACCAAACAAGGTACTTTTATACCACCCATGTCCACATCTATATGAGGACAGGATGAAATTAATTTCGAGACTGCCTCTGGACCATTAGAAACAACCCTTGAGCCAATAGACACCCCACCCGAACTGTGGCTCGGCAATACGGAGGGTGCTAGTTTTCCGAAGCCGTATTTAAAGGAGAGTGCCTGCGATTATGCAGAGGGGCCTGCGAAGGAGGCCGGGAACGAGGAACGTGTTCCCCATCACACTCCCGAGCAAAATGTCCAGGTTGCTGACAACGACGGCATATAATGGAGTCGCCCCGTCCTGAGCGAGGCATTCGATGGGGGCCCTGCAATCGAGCAATGCTCTGAGTGAGCTGATTAAGTTGCTCCTGCTGGCGCTTTAACAATTCCTTCATCTCGCTCATCTCAGACAAATGGGTAGACTGAGCTATTCCTGAGGGACCGCTATGGACCCCATACTGAATGCCATAAACAGAAGGGACAGAACTGCTTCTATGCCTAACGCCACTAGGCAACCCTTCACGTTCCCACCTAATAGCTTCCCCTCTAATCTCCAGCAATGTCAGTGTGGGCTGCCTCCTTACTAGCTGCTTTAACTCCCGCCGCAAGGTACTATCTAAGACCTGTTCAACAAATTGATCTCTTAATAAAACGTCAGCATTGGGCATGCCATTGGGGGCACTCGATTTAACTTTCTCCATAAGACCCAAGAGAGCGAGGGAAAACTCTTGCAGTGTCTCACTTTCCTGCTGTTTTCTAGAGAAGAAAGCTTCCTGCAATGCTACATAGGATTCTGAACAGCCATAAAGTTCTTGCAATATAGTAATTATCTTAGCAGGATCAGTCCTCTCTGCACTAGAGCGATATTTAATCTCCTCACGTGCTTCTCCTTCTAGGTGGTCAAACAGGAAAAATGCTTTATCAGCCAAAGACAAATGACGTGCTCTAGCACAACCTTCTAATTCCTCCAACCATTCATTCAACCCTATACCTGATTTTCCTCTAAACATAGGGCATTTTCTGTCACGGGGCACAAAAACTAGTCTCTCTGCTACAGAGACACCAGCCGTTGGGGGGTTCACAGATGATGCAGTTGAAGTAGAAGGTGTAGCACTAGTACCTGACCCAACAGCCCTCTCCTGACGCAGCCTCTCATTGTCTGCTTTCAGCTGCGCGATCAAGTCCCTGAGTTCCTGTAACTCTTCCTCCATCTCTGTAACACAGCTGTGAAATCCCACACCAAAGTAGCTGCTGCTTTGCCTTTATTCTGTACAAAATAATATAAAAAAAACAATTTACGTTACACCAAACAAAAAAAGAAGAACACACGTCTCTGTTTTAAAGAGTATATCCTGTCGACAACAACAGCAAGTTTGTGGCGAGACGAGGTTGGGATATAAAGTACAGTGGGGCAAAAAAGTATTTAGTCAGCCACCGATTGTGCAAGTTCCCCCACTTAAAATGATGACAGAGGTCAGTAATTTGCACCAGAGGTACACTTCAACTGTGAGAGACAGAATGTGAAAAAAAAATCCATGAATTCACATGGTAGGATTTGTAAAGAATTTATTCGTAAATCAGGGTGGAAAATAAGTATTTGGTCACCTCAAACAAGGAAAATCTCTGGCTCTCACAGACCTGTAACGTCTTCTGTAAGAAGCTTTTCTGTCCCCCACTCGTTACCTGTATGAATGGCACCTGTTTGAACTCATCATCTGTATAAAAGACACCTGTCCACAGCCTCAAACAGTCAGACTCCAAACGCCGCCATGGCCAAGACCAAAGAGCTTTCGAAGGACACCAGGAAAAGTATTGTAGACCTGCACCAGACTGGGAAGAGTGAATCTACAATAGGCAAGCAGCTTGGTGTGAAAAAATCAACTGTGGGAGCAATCATCAGAAAATGGAAGACATACAAGACCACTGACAATCTCCCTCGATCTGGGGCTCCACGCAAGATCTCATCCCGTGGGGTCAAAATGATCATGAGAACGGTGAGCAAAGATCCCAGAACCACACGGGGGGACCTGGTGAATGACCTGCAGAGAGCTGGGACCACAATAACAAAGGTCACCATCAGTAACACACTACAACGGCAGGGAATCAAATCCCGCAGTGCCAGACGTGTTCCGCTGCTGAAGCCAGTGCATGTCCAGGCCCGTCTGAAGTTTGCCAGAGAGCACATGGATGATACAGCAGAGGATTGGGAGAATGTCATGTGGTCAGATGAAACCAAAGTAGAACTTTTTGGTATAAACTCAACTCGTCGTGTTCGGAGGAAGAAGAATACTGAGTTGCATCCCAAGAACACCATACCTACTGTGAAGCATGGGGGTGGAAACATCATGCTATGCTGTTTTTCTGCCAAGGGGACAGGACGACTGATCCGTGTTAAGGACAGAATGAATGGGGCCATGTATCGTGAGATTTTGAGCCAAAACCTCCTTCCATCAGTGAGAACTTTGAAGATGAAACGAGGCTGGGTCTTCCAACATGACAATGATCCAAAACACATCGCCCAGGCAACAAAGGAGTGGCTCCGTAAGAAGCATTTGAAAGTCCTGGAGTGGCCTAGCCAGTCTCCAGACCTCAACCCCATAGAAAATCTGTGGCGGGAGTTGAAAGTCCGTGTTGCTCGGCGACAGCCCCAAAACATCACTGCTCTCGAGAAGATCTGCATGGAGGAATGGGCCAAAATACCAGCTACTGTGTGTGCAAACCTGGTAAAGACCTATAGTAAACGTTTGACCTCTGTTATTGCCAACAAAGGTTATGTTACAAAGTATTGAGTTGTATTTTTGTTATTGACCAAATACTTATTTTCCACCCTGATTTATGAATAAATTCTTTACAAATCCTACCATGTGGATTCATGGATTTTTTTTTCACATTCTGTCTCTCACAGTTGAAGTGTACCTCTGGTGCAAATTACTGACCTCTGTCATCATTTTAAGTGGGGGAACTTGCACAATCGGTGGCTGACTAAATACTTTTTTGCCCCACTGTAAATACTCTTCAGTTTTAAAGAACGACAACGCCACCCTGGGAATTTCACCCAGAGAATACTGGAAATGACACTAAATCACCAAAAAGGCACTTAGGTTCGCTATACTCAATCCAGAGACGAGGTTCAATAATAAACAAATTGACAATTTATTGGTAATTATTTAAAACACCGAATAAAAACATAATCATAAATATTCAAATACAAATATACTTAAAAAGGTATTCAGAGCTGAGGCTTACCAGTGGAGGGGCAGGGATGCCACACACAACTAAAAAAAGAAAACACACCAAAACACAAGTGCAACACACTATCACACACTCACACTAATAAACTAGACAAGGCAGGTGTGTACACTCAAGGGATCCCACCACCAAGGCACCCTAGTCTCCTCCACGTCGGCACTCCGCATCTGAATAAAAGAAACAAAGAAAATGTTAATATATTACAACAAACTAATGTGTAGCACCGGGGGATAACCCAACTGCAGGACCACACTGGTGATCTACAGCTAGAAAAAGGGCCTCCCACCAGTGGTGTAACAGAAAATCCAAACTACAAATCAAAAAGCAATAAAACAACATACAATCTGAATAAAACTCTAAAATCTGGAGCAAACGGAATCGCCGTACTGCTCCAACTTGCCGTCCACACGACGATAAGTTAACAGTCAATCAATATGCACGCCAGCTGACTCCGATAACCGGCATGCATATGGCCGTTGTCCACGCCGACGTCCACTGTAAAAGCTGACAGCAGCAGGGAAAGAATTCTCACAACGGGAACAGACGGTAAAAGCACAGCAAGGCAAAACAGCAGCACTTCAGTTCGCGTAGCTTGGCGCAAAACTAAGGCCCACACTTCCTGCGAAACATAATAAATAATTACTATAAAAGAACAATAGAAGGCAGAGAGCGTAACAAAAGTTGATTACGTACCAAGTAAGCCGGGTCACAGAACGTAAGCAGAATAGCTCAGAGGAGGCTTCTATAGCTACGACCAGCCGCGATGGAGGCTTCAGAAGAATAACCCGCAAATGATCTCCACCACACCGAGGGGAAGTCAGGTGACCAAAAAGGAGATCACAGGCAAGCGACGCAGAGACACTCAAATGGCCACTATTTATACCAGCGCCCCCTAATGGGCCAGGCTGAAAGTGGGTTGGACCGAAGGATAACATTCATCCTGCCACACTTTGAAGGTCCGTGTCTTATGTCAATCTATCCTGTTGCTTCCCTTGTCTCGTCCAGCCCAATTATTCCCAGCTGTGTTTCCCTTCTGCCTCCCATTTCCTGATAACCCTGCTGTGTATTTTAGTCTGTAGTGTATTTTTATCCCGTTTGTTGTCACGTCGTGCCCTCACCGTGCTGTCGTTTCCGCCGTCTTCCTGGTTTAAAGTATAATTAGTAGTGCTGTCAGCGTTAATCTCGTTAAAATGATGTTAACGCCATAACCACATTAACATGGCAAATCTCTGTTAGCGAGTTAGCGCGGCTGGATGGCGTCAACTCGTTAGCTTGGTTAGCTCATTAATGCGTTAGCGCCGTGCAGCCCCATGCAGGGGGCGATCCGCGCTAACTCGCTAACGGAGATTTGCTGCTTTAATGCAGTTATGCCGTTAACGTCATTTTAATGAGATTAATGCTGACAGCACTAATAATTGGTGAAACTCTTCATCTATTGCCCCTTAGTTCTCTGTATCCAAGTTTATCCAAAGCAAGGTGAAAAATTTACTGGAGTTTTGAAAAATGGTAAATGGTAAATGGCCTGTATTTATATAGCGCTTTACTAGTCCCTAAGGACCCCAAAGCGCTTTACATATCCAGTCATCCACCCATTCACACACACATTCACACACTGGTGATGGCAAAAACTTTAACTTGTTCGTAACGGAGAGGCTAAGTATGCCAGTGTGCTACGTAGATGGTGAAGCTGTGGAAGGAAACAATCTGAGGATGAGATGTAGTTCCTCACAAGGTACTCCTGCTCTGGATTACAGCTGGTCAAAGGCAAGCGGAAACCAGATGTTGCCTCTAAGTGCCTTTGTTGACACTACAGCTAGTGACTTGTATTTACGCAAGATCACAGAGAGTGATACTGAATCTACAGGTGCATGCTCGTAAGTCTTGTTGGTATGGAAGAGTGGGAGGTTATACTCTGTTCCCCCTTACAGCTTACATCACCACAGACTATGAACAATGAATCTGGAACTACAGCAGCAATTGAAACCAATATGATTGTGATGATCATCCTTGTCCTCAAGTCATTATCTGCTACTGTAGAAAAAAGAATGACGAAGTATTTGGAAATTAAATACTGACGGAAGAACTCCCTCCTCATAAATGGCAATCAATTAAGAGTCATAACCTTGGGCCTGGATCTTTGGAAAGCATCCAGGATCTTACGGGAGCGTATGAAAACATGAATGGAGAGTTCATGTGTCAGTTCACGTTCACCAAGGCGAATGATTTTCCAAAAAAGATGGATGACTCAGTCACAGTGAATGGCCAAGACATCCAACTTCCACAACCTTGAGGACAAGCAAATTGTTCATGCTGCTTTTGAGGAAGAAATATGTTTCTTTTTCTACTCTTTTTCACTTTTTGGGTGACCAGGACATCCCACATCCTCTGCAGCTGCTGACTGAAACATACCGGAGAGCACCTGATATATGTTGGAGGCGATACTGTTTCAGAGCACTTTATGAGAACTTAAGCGAGCTTGTCTGCTTTTGCCATTGATAATAAACGATCCCCGTTATGGTCAGGACTTTAAATGGAAACACGCCAGGGTCATGCACTGCTTCACATCCTGAGCACGCTCACATACGCTGGGACTCGTTCTAATTTGTGTCCTTTTTTAAATTGTTTTTGTGCCTTTGTTGTTGTTATTTTAAATATTTGGTAATATTTTCTGCCTCTCTGTCATTATTTTGAGTTTCTTTAACACTTTAAAAGTCTTTTGATTCATTTTGTGTTTCTTTTGGGCTCTTGGGTGTATTTTTATGTCTTTGTTTTATGTCTCTCTGACATCATTTTTAATCTCTTGGGTATTGTTATTTTCTCTTTGGTGAGATTATATTGACTCATTGGTGTATTTTATGTCTCTTTTGATTTCTTTTGACTCTTCAGTGTGATTTTTGTCTCTTTGGTGCCAGTTTGTGCCTCTGAAGTGAGCCACGCTAAGTTCAGAACTTTAAATGGAAAACATGCCAGCTTCACACCCCGAGCATGCTCACTTACGCCAGGGCACTTTTTTTTTGAGTCTTTGTTGTATTTTTATTATCTCTTTGGTTACGCTTTCTCTCTCCATTTTTTGGCACCATTTTTTATCTCTTGGGTATTGTTTTTGTGTCAGTTCAGTGTTATTTTAAGTTTCTTTGTTACTATTTTCTATCTTTTGCTTATGCTTTGAGTCTCTCTGGCATCGTTCTGCGTTTCTTGGGTATATTTTTTTTATCTCTATGGAGATATCGTTTTGACTCTTTGGTGTATTTTGTGTCTCCTTGGCACCGATTTGTTTCTCTCTGTTTACATTTTGCGTCTTCTTTTGATTCATTTTGCGTGTCTTTGGTGCAGTTTTGTGCCTCCTAAGTGAGCTCATCTGTTTATTCCATCGGTTATAAATGAGCCACGTTATGTTCAGGACTTTAAGTGGAACACATGCTTGCTTCATGGACTGTTTCACACCCTCAGCGTGCTGATATAAATTCCTTTTTTAGGGGCCAGAAGTCAAGTTCAGCGACGAAAAGCTAAATGTGGGGACTTTCTGTGAAGAAAGCATCCTGTCTGTTTTTTAATTAGACTTCCAGACTGGTTACTGTTTGACCAGCAGCCAGTGTTTGGAAGGCTGCACAGCCCACCGTTACAAAGATGCTTGTTTTGGACCATCATATTGTTTGCATTATTTGAACAGCGTGGTAGTGTGAATGCTGCAGTGACATCGCGGTAGTTCTGGTAGTTGCCAGCAGCAACATACAATGTAGGTTTAATTGCAAAAATGAGAGCAGCGTGTGAATGCTAATACACCAGCCTCTTTGAATCCACTGCCAGGCCTACCATCAAATTTGGTCTCATTTTGATCTTCGTTGGCCTGGTTTGTGTGTGTGAGCGCGTGCACTGTCCGTAACTAGGCTCAACCTTTTCTGGACTCCAAGAGTCGATCTGGTCTTTTACCTTTCAAAGGGCTAAAAAATGTTGCCCCTATGTTTGTACTTGCTGGTCCAGCTGTTGCGGTTAACAGCCAATAATGAAGCACCTTGAACCTGCATTCCTTCTAATGACCAATAGGGGGCCTTCAATTGCAAACAAGTCTGATCTTACACATCTGTGACCTTAGATTACATTTTCCTGATGAGATTATGGTTTCAATCTGCAGTTTCAGCTCTAATTGAGCAACATGACAGGGCTCTAGACTAACTTTTTTTAACGGAACTTCTTCTTTTGCAATATTGTAGGCGATGTTAAACTTAATGATCATCTCAGCCTCCTCCGATGACCTGTTTACTCCTGCCTGCCGCTGAAAGGCAGTGGGGAGCAGGGACATTTTGGCAGAGCATTTATCGCGGCATATAATGTGTCTTCTCGATGCTGTATGCTTTTTCAGCGTTTCAATTCGAAACGTATTAGCACCAGTGACAAATGCAGTGTTGCCGGCCATGGTCTTTCCACATTCGCGACAATAAATGCAGTGCATCATATTGTCAGCTTGGCTGTATCTTAGCCAGAGAAACTGGTCAAGCCACTCGATTCGAAATTTATACATTTTCTCACTTTTACTTTCAGTGGACTCCGGCTGGGAGTCGATCGTATGTGGCTCATTTTCTGATGCCGTCTCTGGACCAGTGTTTGACAAAAACAGAGAGGTTGATGGCTCCGTGTCAGAGCGCTGGCTCAGAATTTTGGACTGATCAGGCCTTAACTTAACGAAAAAGTTATCAATTGTTCTTTTCATATTTTCTCAATACCAACTTCATACACTTCTGACCTGGGCTACTCACCCTTCTCTATCTGCCCGCACTTTCAAACATAAACATAAGTAGGTCTGCAGGAATATCTGGACCACGGCCAATCACAGAGGTCCCCACCTCTGAGTATCTCTGATTGGTTTAGAACACGACATGGGCATAATGTGTGTCTGTTGTTGAACACACGGAGACTTTCAGGGTTGCTGAAACTTTTTTTTCCGCGAAAATACTTGGTTGCACCGGTGCGACCAAGTATTTTTTTTTACTTGGTCGCACCGGTGCAACCAAGTATTTTTTATTAGTCGCACCATGGAGAAATTTGGTCGCATTTGCGACCAAATTAGTCGCACTCTAGAGCCCTGCATGATACTAACTTTGGATACAAGTGATAAAACACACCTGTATCAACACACACTACGGCTCCTCCACCTCTGGTTTTAGGGAAGGCTATAAGTTGTGGTGGCATCTTTCCAAAATAAAAAACAGCTTTTCCACCTTAAATCCCAAGCCATTCCCAGAATCTATTAGATCCCACAGCATAAGCTCTGTCCCTCCTTTGACTGTTTAAGTGCTGGTTTTAAGAACTAAATCTTCAGATTTTTTTCTGTGTTTCTGTAGGTGGAAACTGTGCAAGCTGCTTCAGCTCTATATGTTAAAACAAAAAAGTTAGATAAGCCAGATCCAGGTTTGACCTTTTCCAGATCACATTTCTTAAATATTTTGTCTGTACGAAGCCTAGACTGTAGAAACCTAATTGAATCCACTCTTAGTGGACAAAATGCTAAATTAACAGTGCAAACAAACCTGTTGATTAAGTCAACAGTTTATAAGCTGCAGCTTGTTCACACTGCATTCTTACAACGCTGCGTCACCTGATTAGAAGTCAGATAAAGCAGAGATTTCCTGGACTTTATGCAAGTAAATCGGCTCTATTTATTACACCGTAAGGGAGTGATTCGGTCGTTACAAGCAGGCCTTCAGATGGCTTTCTAATGGGCTGTAGTTGGGGTATCGGTAATGATACGTCAGTCTGCCTGCTGAAAGGTCACAGCGCTAACACTACTCTGTGATGAGTGACAAAATGGAGTTAATGTGGCGTTCGGGGTACACGGCTCGAGCTAAGTAAACATACGACGGAGCACATGTGAGTGTGGAGGGAGATGACGTGGGGCAGGGAAAGGGAGTGAACCAAAGCTGGGAGATTAAAAGAAAACAACTTTCAGCTGAGCTCCACAGTTAGTCACTGTAGATCAGTGTGGAGGACTTTTTAGGTCATGATGGTTAAGTAAGCATCCACAAACATCTCTGATTTTACAGAGGTGGGACCAAGTCATTGTTTTGCAAGTCTCAAGTAAGTCTCAAGTCTTTATCCTCAAGTCAAGTCTCAAGTAATGTCAGGCAAGTCAGAGTCGAGTCTCAAGTCACTGGTGTAAAAGTCCGAGTCAAGTCACAAGTCTGAAACTTTGAATTTCAAGTCCTTTCGAGTCTTTAAAAAAAATAAAAAATGAAAAAAGCATGTTGCAGTTATGCTAAATGTAAATATTAGACCATGTAATTTTAAAATCTGTGTTTTTCTCAACACATGACAAAATAGTGAACTTAGAAAATATACACAAATTGTGAAATTGCACCTCTATAAAATGCAGCTCAATTAAACCTAGCTCCAAGAATAATTTTCACCGACAGTTCTGAGATAAGATGCATGTTATTCTTGGATGCGGTTGTAGGACCGGCTTTAAAATCGCATGACAAAAATATCATACATATTAAAAAAAACTGCATCACCAACGTAGCCTGGACAACATTTGCTAGTTAGATGAAGTCAGCTATCTCATTGTAGCATATTTATATGCATATTTATAATCATACGGTTCTTGGAGTGAGTGCATACACTCATGAAGTTTAGTAACTTCAGGTCACTGCAACAAGCCCAGGTACAGTTTACCGACGGATGGGTACAGGGCCTTGAAATGCACCGTGTAGAACGAAAGACCATCGTACGTATCATAAGTTTACCAGTCTCACAAATTGTCTTCATAAATACACATTCCTTAACCGTTTATTAATAGGACCTTTGAGCTCAATGGTAATTAATTAGCAGTGGAAATAATTTCTGGTAGCATCACAGAAATGTAGCAGTGACAATAATATTGTATGCTGTAATCGCACTGGGCAATTAGTGATACAAAAAACCTGTTTTATCCTGTGAATAAAAGTATATGTTTTTGTCAATGTACCATAATAACAGAGGCGAAACGCAATATCGTGTCAGGACAATTCACTATTTATGCACAATAAATAAAGGAGCATAGCGCGACAATTTCTGTTCAGCGCCAGACGTGCTTGTAACCTATATCACCAATTATGTTAAGAAAAATGACGTATTAACTACTAAAAGACACTGACCTTCGTGTAAATGCTTGGAGCAGACTAACCTGTGAGCTGGAGTGTTCTGGGACGTTATATTTGATCTTTGAATGGCTGCAATCCAGGCCATCCGTCGCGTCTTTGTTACTTCGGAAACATGGCTCGAACAATTTCTCTTCAACGACGTAATCCGATAACAACCGATCTCTTTACCCGTCGGCTTCCCGTGGCTGTCATGCGACCGGCTATTGCAGTTAATAATACAACAGCTTCTTGCCATTTTTGTGTTTCTTTTTATCGCTGTGTGACTGATTTCAAGCCTGCGTGCGCTAGTACCTCTTGCCACGAGTTCCCAGAATCCTTTGCAGTTCTACCCGTGAATGACGTCACTCTATATAATATGTATGTTAAATTTTATATTTGGGGTGAAATATCAAGTCTTTTCAAGTAAACCGGTTCAAGTCCAATTCAAGTCCCAGGTCATTGGTGTAAAAGTCCAAGTCAAGTCACAAGTCTTAGAACATTTTTTCAAGTCAAGTCTAAAGTCATAAAATTAATGACTCGAGTCTGACTCGAGTCCAAGTCATGTGACTCGAGTCCACACCTCTGTGATTTTAACAAAAAAATGAACCACTTTCTCAGACTTTTTGTTGTGTCCTTGATTACATCTGTGAATCTTCTCCAAGGTCTTTCTCTTTTCCTCCTGCCTGGCAGCTCCATCTTCAACATCCTTTCTTCAACATATCCACCATCCCTCGTCTGCACACATCCAAACCATCCCAGTCTTAGCAATTAATCTTTGTCTCCATTTTCTGTCCACCCCGGTCACTCCCATCGAAGGACTTAGCTCTGCCACCTTTAGCTAATTATTTTTGGCTAAACCTAACCTCATTGTTTTATTTAAAAGAAATGCAAATGAAGAATAAGATTTCGTCGTCACCCTCATGCAAGATTCTGTTGGTTTTTATCACCGTTTCGATGAGACATCAGTGCATGAGTTCAGAGACACTCAAATTACAGAGAGGGAGAATCTGTAGTAGCTGGAAAAGATGAAACTTTCTGGAGAAAATGACCGAAGCTCTTTGCTATTTCCAACATGTCCGGTTAGAGGGTCTAACAAAGGGAGGTTTTTCCTGAATGGCAATTCAGACACATGCCACAAACACCACTATTGCGTCTTTGCAGACATGTGCAGACTAACCGTGCGACTCAATTTATTCGCCATTTTGGACTTTGGAAAAACACGTCTTCAAAGCTCTTTGTGATTGCTGCGGATGGACAACGAGGATGCGATGCCAAACATCTGTTTCCCTAGCAACTCTCGAGATGTGTCCACCATGATGTAAGGTTGGAAACCTACATAAACAGGAACAGTTGATGCCCAACACAACTAAGGCAGTGACCTTACACTAGGCTCTAACGTAGACGTATTCTGCTTGTAAAAGTGAAAAATATTCAATTTGGTAGATCAGAGGTTGTGACAGTTTCAGGTGAGGTCATGTTGACCTGTCAAGCTGCTGGAGACATCCCATGATGCACTGCTCCTCCATTCCACATGTGTTTAAAAGTCACTACTGCATGTCACCGTCTTTCCTGTCCTTCTTTTTTGCCCTATTATCCTGGTTATGCTGGTGAACTTTTCCGTTGAAAAGAGTTCTTCCTCCTCACTGTCACCAATCGTTGCTCACATGGGAACATCAGATTGCTGGGTTTTCCTCTCATATAAAGAGCCTTGAGGCAACTGCTGTGTGAATTGTTGCTATATAAATAAAATTACAGTCAGCATTTTTTCTAGCTTGTTTTCTTCTCTGTTTTCCATCTACAGTTTCGTGAAGCAGACTTTCCACTGAGCAGCTGACCGTTATCATTACGTCAGTGTAACGGATCTGCTCACACACCCCGTTAGCTCACTGATTGTTTTTCATTAACATTTATTAACATTTAAAAACAGTTTCTGTCACGCTGTCCTGTTGAAAAAGTAAGACGGGGGAGGTCGCAGGCTGTTCTACTAACTGAGCATGTGCTGCTTTTAATGTGTTTTCTGTGTGGTAGACTTTAACAATCACCCTCCTCCTCCTCCTCCACTTGAGCCTGACCACCATTCAGGTGCAAATAGCGGCCGAGGCATGCGTCAAATTTACAGCCTGGCTTTACAGCGTATGGTTGTCTGGACACTCTTTCTCCTTTCTCCTGTGGCTGCAGCTCTTTGGGTGGCTCGGGGAAACATCTGGAGGGGACAATGAATCCCGGGGTCGCTCAGCGGCGCTCTTTCAGCGACACATGCCAGCGACGAATGCAAATCAAACGCGCCCACACACATAATACCGCTCGGGCTCTCTATCAAATTGCCGTCAGACATTTTTATGGTCAAGTCACACACAACAACACAGATTCAACTTGTGGAATCATCACACTTCTAATACGATTAAGAATCTGCCAAAATACAGGGTGGGACGGTGACATCAACACTTATTTCTGCATGCATAGACAGTACGTCAGGGAAGGAAGTCAAAGGAGGTCTTTGAGATGTTTTAACCATTTGAAAGTTGAGTGGTTTAAGAGAAAGTGATGCTAGCAACACCGTTCAGAAGTCAAAGCTGTGACGCCACCTCCAGAGGTCCCATATCCATTGGTCAGAGCAATTTTGTTTTCACAACAGGGTCCAAATGTTGAAGGTGATCAACATTTCTGTCTCAACCAGATCACTGAGATAATTCTATTCCAACAATTCACAATTAGAAATGTGAAAATCTTTTGAGGTCCATCCAAAAACTTTCACCACAGCTCTGATCACACATATGGATGTATTTTCTTTTGAGTTTTCATTTTGATCCATCTGACCATTTAATGGCTGAACTAGATTTCCCACCAACATTTTTACTTTCAAAAATTACGTTCCAACTAACAATAAGATATCAAACAAAGTACACAGTATGGTGTCAAAAATGGTGCACATCTTTGACAGCGTTTTTCAGTGGTCTGAAACACCATTTATCTGCAGATGAAAGGCCAAAACATGTAGGGAAAGCTACGCTTATCAAAATACCCGTGTACGTGTGGTCGTAGCCTTCATTTTTAACAAACTTAAAAATGTAAATAGAGCTGATAAAAATCTGCAGAGGGTTGGGGATGATGACTAACCAAAGAATTGCAGCATATTAGAAAGACGAGATCGTCATCCAGAAATATTGACAAGAAACATCTTGACGGGCTGAACGGTTTTCCTGACGTGACTCACGAGCACGTGTTGCATCTATCAAAGTAAAGAGGACCTATTTAATTCATTTATACTCTTACAAGCGGGCACAACACGGTCATCAGTCATTTTGCTGACACAGTGAGCGTACATGTTGCACCAGGACGATAACCCCACATCAGGCGCTCCATATCATATTGATGGTGGTTCTCCTCCAACACATTAACTCTCATTACTGCTCCACTCAACCGCCTGGCATTTACAATGACAAATTCCTCCTGGCATGGGCCCACCAGGACCTGATTTACAGACCTCTGCAGCCCCCTCAGCACCCTGCACATATTGCAGGAGTTTAACACGGTAGATCCAATTTTAGACAGGAAAAAAAAATAAATTTCTCAAATGTCACTAATCTGCAAACTGGGGAATAAAACTGCTGTTTCTCCAATCTGTGGAAGGCATTTTCCAATCCAGCAATTAGATTATTAGCCTGGGAGTCAGATTTTTCATACGTTTAACGGCTTTTAATGGAACGCTTCTGTAACGTTAACATGTTTTTTATTGCCCCAGCCATGCAGCAAGACATTGCGGCTTGACTCACGTTAACATGTAATGAAAGAAAGTTTTTCCTCGTCATGACTCTCTTTGTGTTTCGAGTCCCTCTTCAGCCGCAGAGCGTGGACAAATCAAATTGTCCTCCCAGAGAAAAAAGCTCCAGAAACTACTTCACGTTGATTGATGCTCCTCGAGTTGGTGAAGGAGGAAGAGCTCAATTAGTATGTGTGAGAGGGGGGTTGGGTGTAATTGAGTTAAAGGCTCCCCAGGCCTGAACTGAATTAAGAGCAGATTAAAGGTAAAGTGCTGAGTGTGTGAGAGTGTGTTTTATCCTGTTTCTTAAGCATTATAAAAATAAAAATATAAATCATATTAAACGTGCTTTGAGTTTTAGCTGTGGTCAACCTTTAGTATCAAATCACACATTTTTCATCTCCCCCCCATAAAAAAAAAAAAGAATTCTGTGTATATGAGCCTCATAGTGAAGATGATGCAGCCTGCTAGGTAAAATTAGCCTGTTAATGTCATGGCTACTTTCAAAAAAACAAATAAGATAAGATAAGATAACTTTTATTAGTCCCACACGTGGGAAATTTGTTTTGTCACAGCAGGAAGTGGACAGTGCAAAAGTTATGAGGCAAAAATTAGAATACAATAAGAATAAATACAGTACACAACTGTACAGAATAGAATAAAATACTATATACAGTAGAATAAAATAAAATAAATATACAATAAGATAAAAATAGAATACAAATACAAATACTATATACAACTGAGTAAAAATACAACGATGACAGAAAGGATTATTGCACTTAGTATTATTGCATATGTATGGATGTGTGTGCTTGATCAGTTAAAGTCTTTATTATGGAGTCTGACAGCAGTGGGGAGGAAAGACCTGCGAAATCTCTCCGTCCCACACCGTGGGTGCCGCAGTCTCCCACTGAAGGAGCTGCTCAGTGCTGTCACAGTCTGCTGCATGGGGTGGGAGATGTTGTCCAACAGGGATGACAGCTTAGCCGCCGTTCTCCTGTCACTCACCAAATGCAAAGCTATTTATGATTATTTGGTACTTCAATTTGTTTACTTTTTTTTAATTATATAATTCAAATAATGAAAGTTACTATACTTACAAAAGGGACTGTGCGATATGACGAAAACCTCATAACCTGATATAAAACATCTATCGTCCGATAGAGATATAAATCACAAAAATGTAACATTTTCTGTAAATTCTGTGAATCTCGGCTAGCTGAAGTGTTTCCAGCTGGGCGTTGTGTACCTGGAGTTGAGTGTTTTACTGATGTATGAAAGGATACATTTTTAGACATAGGTTGTAATGGCCGCCGTTTTCTTTGCAGCATGCTGCAGGGAAAAGCCTGTTCTAACGTTCGAGTCTAAGGTTTATTTTTTAGTACCTACGGCTCTTTTTTGCTTCTCATCGGTAAATACTCTGCATACTATTTCACGTAATTCAGTTTATTTTGAAAAGTCTCAACAGGATCTTGAGCTTTATTGTGAAAGGTTTATGTAGAAAATAAACAAGCGGACACGTGATGGTTTTACCATTGTTGTTGCTAACGACAATGCATAAAAGCAGGCGCTTGTCCGTCCATAGTGTGGTTATATTAAATATAAGAAAAAGAGAGAACTTTAAGAAATTAATATAGCCACAACAGTGACCATCAAAACGATGAAAAAATATTGCCGTAAACAGTTTATTTTGCGACACCACGAAACAAACGATAGCTTAAAATGAAACGATAGACGTTTTTAATATCGTCATCCAATATATATCATTATATCAAACAGCCCTACTTACAAGGCAGAACAATTATGAAATGAAGGAAATAATAATGTATTAACATGTAACAAGCAGTTTCTTGCTTTGTCAAACGCCAACAAAAAAATAACTTAAAATTTTGACTTACCTCTGCCCGATGCATAAACAAGCTTCTATAATGGAGAACTTAAAGATGGCAATAATGGCCGCACCTTTTTACACATTAAAAAATAATTACTTAAGCTCTGAAAGGCATTAATGGCACAAACATTGTCAACTTTGCTAACTAAGCTAGCTAGCTGATAATTTAGCACTCCCGCTCATCCAAAAATGGTCATTTTGCGTCCAAATAACAACATGGCGGCAGGCAAAATGTCTATCAGATTTTACTGTTATTGAATATGATACGGTATTTCTAACTGCTGTGATGCTGAGATCACGAACTGGCACATTTTGCTAAAATTTGGTAGAAATATCGCAGCTACTAGATATTTCCATTCTGTGCAGCTAAAAAGTGTTTACAGTTTGGATTTTTAATAAACTTATTACTAAGTTCTCCTTCTGTTCGCTATATTGTTGTTTCTCTACCACAGATCTTCAGTTACATTCCAGTGCTACTTAGCTCTGCTGTTAGAAAGGCCTGTGTCTGCTTTGAAGTACGACCCAGCTGCCCCATTCATGCCTTAAGTGCACACCAGGTGCCTCGGACCACAAAAAGCTGGAGAAGAAAAGCTCTTTGCTCCTCAAAAAAGCCCAACGTCACAAATCTCCCAGCTACCCCCCACGTCTGCAGCCGCCATAGAGGTCAAGTGGAGCTTTTTGTGAGCAAACGGTGGATTAAAGTCTAAATAAAAGAGGAGATTTATAGAGTAACGCGCTGTTGTTTTAGTACAAGTTTATGATAACGTAACTCAGACAGCCCCTCTCTAGGCAGTGCCTACACTAATAGCTGGGGATAAAACTCACGTCAGCTACATAAACATCTGAGCTGCAGGTTAAAGAAGCAGCAGGTTTCACACACACAGCAATAAACTGGAGATTTTAATAGTTAATGAATGCCACATACCACCTGCCTTATTCCAGCCTGAAGCCCTAAAAGGAAAACAAAACAACCCCAAAAACCATTAGAGGCAGCCCTCAGCGAGTCTGAGCTGATTTAAGTGACGTCCACCCAAATATGTTCAATTCTCGGACATGATCACGGCACATTTAATCTATTCATTTATTTTTCAGATTTTTTTTAATTACTGGACTAATTTTATATTATAGTAAAATACCTTCATGTGAGTATTAGGGACATCACAGCACTGTTTCTATAACATCATGTTCTTATGGAAACAGGTGCCGTCGAGGGAAGACGCTGAACAGTTATGATGCTCCATTTTTGAAAACTAACGTTAATGTTTCAGCCTTTTTTTTCCTAGAGCGCCCTCTAGTGCAGGCAATATTTGTACAATTCCATTAACAGGAAGTGAAACAACTAGAATGTGCATCTTTTATATACAGTGCATGACGGACACGTGACTATTCTCTGATATGTAATTGTAAACCCTTTGTGATGCTGAGGGGAAGTCCTTCCTTAGAACATCTTCCTTCATTCTTCCTGCTGTAAATAAATCTGTGCTCAGATTCTTCTTTGTGTTAATAATCTCGGAGTAAACTCGAGCAAAGCTGCAGGGCATAGCTGAAGATTTATCCTCTAAATAAAACATTTATTTATCTTTATTTATTTACTTACCTGTACTCAGCGAGATTTGCTCCGAGGCTCTCGTGCTTTAGCATCGGTGCTAAGGAAGACAGACGGGAGTAATTAGCCTCACCTGGAACTAGCAGTGAATTATCCTTGCCACGGGCAGACATGAACAACCCACTCCACTATCTCCCACTTTCTCCCTCCAAAACTTTGTTTCCGCAACATTATTCTCCCTTAGGTCTTGAGTTGTAGGATCTCTGGTAAGCTTTCTTTATCACCTCCTGGTTTTTGTCCTTTTTCAGGGGTTTTCCTGCCTCGTAACCGATTTCTTTTATTTCTCTTACTACCTTTATGTTAATTTCTATCTCAGGCTCTTTTAGTGCACATCCTCTCTATCAAACTAAACCTTCCTCCTGTCCATGTTTGCACATGTGTTTAATCTAATCTGTTTTTATTTCCTGAAGCGTTTTCAGTGGTTTGTCTGTTTGATCATTATTCATTTTTTAATATATGTTTTTGTTCTGGATCATTTGTCTTTTATTTTTTGTCTTTTTCTTTCCTTTTAGGATGATTTGCCAAAACAAAATGCTGCAGTTTCTTTTTTTAGTAAGTATATAAAACAGTTATTCTCTCATTAATTCACATTACCGTCGCACAAATGCCTTTGTCTTTTATGATACTCTCCGTTCCCCTAAATTTGGGCTTGCAGGTCATTATGCTTTTCAGTGAATCTGATGATGGCGAACTTCAATTATGTAGATGTTACTGTACTGGCTTCCACAAACCATTTCCCTATATTCGTTTTTGCATTTTAGTATCGTAGTAAAAAAAAAAAGAACTGTTATTATCGTAGCATTTTTAACACAATATTTATGTCTCTGTAGTTAAAACAATAGTTTTAATCGGTCTGTGGATAACTTATCAGCTTCATTTTGTTAATGTAAGTTGCATTGTTTCCTTTTCTTGCACACAGCAGTCAGAAGTCTTAGTAGATGATTTTGGATCTCATATTCTTCTTTAACAGCCTACTCATTGCTTGAGATGCCCGTCAAAGAACAGAAGTCTTTAGAACAGGGGTGCTCAATACGTCGATCGCGATCGACCAGTCAATCGCAAAGGTAGTATTGGTAGATCGCATGGCATTAAAAAAATAGATGCCAGCCTATCATCCATCCCGTCACTTGATTGATACAGGGAAGCCAGTCAGATGACAGCAGATTTTTTCTGACGCTTAGGTCGCTGCGCATGCGCAAACAGCGGCGCGAAGTGTAGTAAAACTGACAAGCTAGTCAGCGAGTTAACTCCAATTTTTAGCTCTCGGTTTTTTCTCTTAAACCTGGCCGTCAGCAGCTACTGTCCGGACTATGCATCCCTGGCTGATTCAATTCAGTGCAAGTCATCAGAGTAAACTCAGGTAATGACAAAAAATTTACATAGTTAATTGTGTTGTGAAATATTGGATATTGCGGTTATGCATGTATATACATTGTAGATATAAAGAATCCTCAATATATTTATAAATAAGTATATGTTTTGGATTTTTGTAGTGGGTAGATCATTTTGACTTGGTCATTTTATAAGTAGCTCACATGCGGAAAAAGTGTGAGCACCCCTGCTTTAGAATAACCGTTAAAGGCTGAACCACTGCCCTACAAACATGTCATGAATCGCTGTGCGGCAGGCAGGAGTTGGACCCAAAATGCAGGACTCACAGACTCGGGGAGGTGAACTCAAAACACAGCTTTATTTGCTGGTAGAACAAACATACAAACTAGACTAAACTGGGAAACCATAAACTAAGAACTCACAGGGAGACACAGGGAGATCCACACACAGCATGAGGGACGACGTCACGCCGAACAGAGGGAGACGCAGACAGAAATACACAGAGGGTTAACGAGGAAAGTGGGAACACACGGGGAACACAGGTGACACTGATAATCATAACGAGACAGGGCGGGGTGAACTGAACATGACATGTACAGGCGTGAGAGTCACAAAGTAAACAGGAAGTACACAGAGGTTCAGACAGGAGGAGAGAGAGCACGGGGAAAACACAGACATAACGGGCTGGGGAAACATGAAACAACCACAAAGGGAGACGAGGGCTCACAGATACACAGAGGGGCACACAGGGGGTAAAAGCCATGAAGGGAAAACACTTAGGGAACAACACAACAGGGCAACTCAGAAAACATGGCCTAAATAAGGAACAAAATACAAACATACAAGAAAACTAAGAACACTGGGCCAACATGGCCCAGGACCATGACAGTTAATGCCTTGTCACGGACATCGAGGTAACTTTCTTTCATAGACTTTCTGACAAGATAATTTTTGTGTTTATGAACTTTTTTCTACTCTATTTATCATTTAGAATAAAGCTAAATAAAAATTCTTCATATAAAGAATGAGGAGAAACCAGAAACAGTGGTGAACTGATCTAAACAGTCCTGTCCCAGGTTTACGATGCTGACTTTGGGAGAGTGGGGCTCTAAAGTGTTTTTTTCATTTCCCGAACAAGCAGGCTGTCCGCTCACAAACAGGTAGGAACCAGGCGGGCGGCTATGGCCGAACTACTCCAGTCTGGGTGCTCTCGTACACTGTTAGAAAACACATCTTAAAAAAACAGTAATATTCCGGCAGCTGGGGCCCCATAAAAATACCGTAAAATTTAAAATACAATTTGTACAATTTTTAAAATACAATTTGTTGCTCCTAATTTTACATGGAATTTTGCCTTTTTCAAGTGTTTTTAAACATTAAATTAGGAACAATTTAATGTGATTAAACAATGAAATTACCTATAAACAAGGTCAATGAATGCTGCAATATGAATAATAATACTTAAATGTACAGAAATATACAGTTAACAGTTGGTTTAAATAATATTGGATTGCATTCATATCATGCTTTTTGAGACCCTCAAAGCGCTTTACAATTCCTTCTGGCCATCACCAGTAAGGTGGTAGGTAAAGTGTCTTGCCCAAGGACACAACGACCAAGAGTGTCCGAGTCGGGGCTCGAACCGGCAACCTTCTGATTACAAGGCGAACTGCCAACTCTTGAGCCACGATTGCCCTAAATAACAATAATAATAATAATAATAATAAAAAAGTGAAAAAAATAGTAAAAAAGTTTATAAGAATCATTTTATATATTTTTCCTTAGCATTACATTTGAATTTAACAGTTCAATCTTTCAAATAACAGACAAATATTTGTGAAATCATGATACATTTGTGAATGTATTTTAACAATCTAAATATGCATATGTACAGACAGATACATTTAAAAAACAATTACATTACAGTGATTTTACGTTAATTTACATTTGAAATGTGAAATCACAGTCTATTGATGTAAATTTAATGATATTCTAGAAGAACAGTACAAAACTGTAAAATACACAGTAAAATACTTTTTTATTAGGATTTTTTTTTATAGTGTATCCTTGGGCAAGATACTAAACCCTGAGTCTGTGAGTGTGTGAATGTTTGACAAGGTGCTAAGGTGTAGAAACAAGAACATGGGATAGTGAAGCTGGTACCTCCGAGTGCTCAGAGTAGTCAAGTTTATTCACTTATATAGTAACAGCCCATTTCTTTGTCTTTAAAAGAAAAAAAGATTTTACTGATAATTACTGATCAATATTTCTCACTTATTGTGCTCGTACCCAACCTGTATTCTACATAGAAACAACGTAAACATCTGTTCCTACGTGGTTTGGTTTTTGTAGCCGTACTGTGACCAGTTTCTATCCGCCAAGTTTCCACCATGTTTGCGGAGTATATATTTCAGTGTTGAATAATTCTCTTGATCGTCTTCTCAATTCAATTAATTTTTAATTATAAATCACAACAACCGTGCTTTTTCCTCATTAAAGATTAGACAGCTTAGCCAACAAACACAACTGAAGCACTTTAGAGTGTCTCTCCGGTCACCTTGTGGATTTTGAAATATGTTACTTACAAATTTGTGATGAAGAAATATGAAATTTGCCTGTAAACACAAACAAATTTAATGTTTTTCCTAATATTTCACATTTTGCTGTGAGCCTGGCCATATTTCTATGGGCATATTGCTTTTAATAATAAAATACTGTTGAATTTCTACAAAAAAAAATATTTTTTCAAAAAGTTTATGACTAATTATTCTATGAAAAAAGGAATATCTCGTTTGAGGTGAAAAGAGGTCAAAGGTCAAGATGGAATACAAGTAAGTATCAATTTACACGAACCTTTAAAAGTAAGTGTCCAAAATATCTTTTAATTTAATCTTTACAACATAACAGAAAAGATAAGACAAAAGTGCTGAATTCATTGTGCCAGTTTTAAGGATGCAACGTTTAAGATGGACGGTTTCCTTGCAGGATCATTGTAATATAACCACAGCAGACTCGACGACATGAATGTGCTTTCCAGCTTACTTTTTTCAACACTTACTTTACGGTTGTTGTACATGCACAGTCAGCTGCAGCTCCGCGGCTCACAGCCTGACACATACCAACAACAACGACCATTCGGGAGCTGGCTAGCGAGGCGTGATTGCAGATCCCGCCCAGGTGCGTCTGCCTCCTCTGCAGCTCTTTAATTGTTCAGTTGATCTTTATTGGTTCCCTTGCATAAAAAACACGTTAATGATGTTTGAATTTCAGCAAAAAAAATTTTTTTAAAAACTTAATAAAACAAAAAAATTATTTCCTCATCTTGACAATAAAGTAGCTGAGCATCCCTCAGGTGTGCTCAAGCACATGAAACCCTTTAATACCTCTCTCCACTAAAAGTCAGTTCAGTATAAAGTTAAGGGCACTGCTTGCATGATCAGTGCTCCGTCGGTCTTTAACCACGGTTTATGTTGCCAGTTAAGAAGCAGGAGACGGCCTCGCCAGTCTAGCAATCACAGGGTGACACAGAGATTATCTGATTTCCAGGAAAGGAGGCAGAGAAAGGAGAGAGAGAAGCAGCACAGACATGTCTTTTCCATCCTCTTGTTTGCTTTCCGTTTGCACTCTCAGCTTCTAATCGTCTCTGTGGCTGCGGCTCAGTCAGAAGACGGGGTGTTAGGAGGACCGAGAAGGTTTGGACTGACAGGAGTGCCAGTTAGAGGCCGACCTCACAGCCTCACGTCCAAAAACCACTGTTTTCACCAGCAGAGAAAGCACTTAACATAAATGCAGGATCACAGTTACATCTGTGAGCGTCCAGGCAACAAGAGACGAGCGAGATCCAGCAACCTCAAATCGTTTCCCTACTGCCATTAAAACCTTCAAATTAGATTAAAGGAGAGAGGAAGAAAAGAGGAGGAGGAGGAGGGAGCGTTTTCCCGATTCGGGGCAGAAAATCCTATTTCATGGTGGTGTGGAAGTCCTTTTCCAAAAAACTTTTTATCGACTCCCTCATCTGACTTTCTGAGGGCTTTTTCCCCCCTGATCTGTCTCTCTGCTTCCTCTCTCTGTGCTGGAGACAGCGCTAGATTCCCAGGCATTTGTTTCTGATTTGCAGGCCCTGAAGGCTTGCCATCGTGCCTTTGCGGCCTGATTGTATTACCAGGAGATACAGAGTAATTGGAGAGATTAAAACCTCCCTCTCCTCTCATTTGATATTCTTGCAGAAACCGAGGAATGTCCATTAGGCCTCTGAATGTTGATTAGAGACAAATCTGATGTCCAGATAGCTGATGATAGGCGAAGTGGATTTTCTTGGTTAAGTGTTTCACGATGTCACGCAGGATTCATTTAAAAAAAATGGGGGAAAAGGCAGGGATTTGATTTGGATGTCGTGATTATAACGTCATGTGGAGCCATCAGACTTCTGGAAGAGCATCACAGGAAGGACGGTCACGGCTGTAAGTTGGAGTGGAAGTAACAGTTTTGTTTGATGCGTGGCTCGGTCGGGTGGGGTGGGCGGGCATGTCAAATGCATGTCAGAGATGTTGTGGAGGACACGTTGTCTTCACATCCCAACAGAGTCTTCAAAATAGTTTGATTAGGTGAATTCAAGGCCTCAAAACTTGTTGGACACACCTGTCATAGAGGGCTTCCAGCTGTTTGTCAACCAGAAGAAGAAACATCTGTGGGTAAATGTGAATGGACCATTTCCCCTTTCATAACAACTTTAAATATATGTGTGTATATGTGTGTGTGTGTGTGTGTGTGTGTGTATAAGTCACCTGTTCATCAAGACTAAAAGTTTGCATTATTAGGGCGTGGCTTCTTTGACTGACAGGTGGACGGCGACATAGGTGACTATAGCTGCTAGCTGTCTGTTAGGATTCGTCTCAGCTCGTCGGAGTCTCTGAACTGGACCTCTGGGATTGTAACCAGATGGGGAACTTAGGGAAGGGAGCCAAAGGGGACAGGAGCAGAGGTGAGTGGGCAGGTTAGAGAATTTCCTTCCAGGTGGAGAGTGGGCAGGCAGTTGGGATTCTTTCGGTGAGTTCCTTATCCAGAGGAATTTTCCAGCATACTGCCTCTTTTCCCTGCGAGAAGCTGCAACGCAAGGAGTAGATGATTGAACTTCCTGAAATATGCATGTGGGTGATGACCTGATGGGAAGCAGGTGTATGGAAGGCCACATGATTGAAAAACTTGACGACCAAAGCAAGACGCTTCTCATCCAGCTGGACTTGGCACATGAAGAACTGTGCATACTTTACTGTTCAGTCATATCGTACAATCCAGCGCGAGAGCACACAGCTATCCAAATGAGAAATAGCTGGTCTTTTATTTTGAAGGACACTGCATTTCCCCTTGGCAGCAACTCTACCTGATTTATCTGTTAGTGAAATGAGTGAGACCTGATCAGATATTTTAAGTTCATCTTATTCTTTACATGTTGGTAAATTACAGAAGAGAGACATCAGATAATATAAAATATAGATGACCCAGTCCTGTAGTACTGCCAACACTGCTACACATCGATGTTTAATGGACACCGAAGCAAAATCATGGAAGATAGCACCGTCTTCTGAGGATAGTATCTGATATTTCAACCTCTTATTTGACTTTAACTTTAAACCTGTGTTAGTTGAAAATTTGCAGGGCAATAATCTTAAGCATATACATCATCACTGAGCTAATGAATGCTGTGCAGTAAACATAAATGCAAAATAATAGCCACCCCAGTCCCACTGAAATTTTATATGAATAAAAGAGTGAGTAAGAATTCTCAAACTAAGTCTTTGAGATTTATTCCACATTACCATCTACAGCAGCGGTCCCCAACCTTTTTTGCGTCACGGACCGGTTTATGCCCGACAATATTTTCATGGACCGGTCTTTAAGGTGTCGCGGATAAATACAACAAAACAAAACTAGTACCGGTACCGAAAAAAAGAACATTTATTCATAACACACGTGAAAAGACCAAGGAAAACCGAGTAAATGATAAAAACGATAACAAATAACGCTGAAAACCGATAAAAACCCTGAAAACTTTTCACACCTGAGCCTCAACTCTCATGGCCCGGTACCAAACGACTCACGGACCGGTACAGGTCCGAGGCCCAGGGGTTGGGGACCGCTGATCTACAGCATGTGTAAAGCTGCATCCACACTGTAAGTGATTCGCTCATCACTTGGAAGCTGACGGCTGGATTCTTGTGGACATTCCAGGCTTTGGTTGCCTAGGTAACCCTCTAAAGTATTTACTACCAGGTCATATGTCAATCAGTGCTATCATTTGCTCTCATTGGTAGTTACTTCAGTTGCTCACCTTGAATTCAAGGAGTTTGTCTCTGGTCCTGCCCACTTCCTATGTCCAGTCGCTCAAAGTCGCAGATTGCCATTCACTTCCTGTGATCTCTGGTTGCCACATTGCTTTTAAACAGCTTCCAGTGTGTATGCAGCTCCACTCATGCAGCAGCCTGAGTCACCATGCTGTTAACACCTGGACACCTAGCGTGTCTTCTGGCCGGATGGTGTCTTGTTTTGGTCAAGCACTTGAAATGTTGGTACCATCACACATTTCCTTCCCACTGTTGCTAAGTTCTTGCTCATAGGGGATTATTTGATTGTTGGGAATTTCTCTGTATTATTGTAGATTCTTGAATTGATTTGAATTGTTATAAGTTTTCCATTTTGTTATGCCAAACAGGGGACAGTTACATGTTAAAGTATGAATGTGAACCTCATCATTCCCCAACGCTGAGCAACCTCCTGGCAACATGACTGTTACAAGGTTAAGTCACTGCACTGGTTGGCGTCTCCTCAGCTGTCAGATCTCTAATATTTGGAGCACAGGATCACTGAGGTCTGCTGAGCAGATGCTCCTGGTTGTCCCTTGATCCAGATTAAAACATAGAGGAGGTTGGGTCTTTGTAGTTTCTGCTGTTTGTCATTTCAGAACCTCGCCAACATTTTATAAACCTGTTTTTATTTTATTTTATTATTTTTTTAAATCAGGGGAGCTTTGTTGTTTTTAAAAGTGCTTCTGAACAAACTGAATTGGCTTCATAAACCTAACTGAGCGACGTTTGTGTAACCAGTGTTGGGGAGTAACGGAATACATGTACCACCGTTTCGTATTTAACATACAAAATATGAGTAACTGTATTCCGTTACAGTTACCGTTTAAAAAGGTGGTATTTAGAATACAGTTACTTTGTTGAAATAAATGGATTACACAGCGGTACTTTCCTGTTTCATGTTGTTGTGGGTCAGGACTGTTTGGGTTTTGTTTGACAGCTATGTACTGTTGTTCCAGGCGGCAGCGTTACGGTTGCCATGGTTACAGGGTGATGCGATCTCTCTGCGACTGTGTGTTTCCTGGGTGAGAGAGCACTTTTTTGCTGTTGTTGTTGTTGTGCTAAGCTAACAGGCAGAATGCTACAGGCATAGCCCTAAAGAATGTAGCCTCATGGGCAGTGTAGTCCGTGCTGCAGGGAGAATGGACTGCCGTACCCGTTATGTGTCTGTGAGTGTGAGGAGGGAGAAAAAAAGAGAGTGGAAAACTACGAGTTGTCATCGAGCAGAAACGGGAGCTGGAAGCATGCAAATATAATAATAACCACTGCAGCCAAGAAGAGTGTCTGACGAGCCCAGTTGTAAGTACGTTATTAAGACTCGACTGTACACCGTGTTCGTGTTTTCCGAAACATTAAGTTCTGTTGGAGCAGCCTTTCAACGCCTCTCTCTGTCTCTCGCTAGCAAACTTGACCCACACAACAAAGTAAGGCTATTTTTCGGCTACGAGCACGACACGGAACCCGACATATTAGCCAGAGGTCCCTTTACTATGGTTCGGAGCCGCGGACCTTCAGTAATAGTAATAAATCACATTCATATAGTTGTAAACAGCATGATAATATATTAAGTAATCCAAAGTATTCCGAATACGTTATTCTCATTGAGTCACGTAACGGAATACGTTACAAAATACATTTTGGGACATGTATTCTGTAATCTGTAGTGGAATACATTTTAAAAGTAACCTTCCCAACACTGTGTGTAACTGGTCCTTAAACACAAATTTTCTGTGATGCAAACAAAAAGCTGGTAAATTGGACGACTCTGTCTTTTAGGCAGATACTTAAAGCAGTGTTTGTACATCCTGATACCATCAAGCTGAATAAAGACAGATGAGTATAAAGCACCATCATCCTCCTCCTCCGCCCTTCAGCTGTCCTGCCACTGCTGCATGACCTTTGACCCTGACTTTCGAGGCCCATGTTGACCAGTAATCCTCTCAGTCTCGCTCTGAGCTCGTTCTCTCATGCCTGGTCATGCACAGAAACACAAGCCAACTGACACTCTTGCCAATATGCAGCCCCCAGTGCTCCGTCCTTATTACCTCGATACACAAAGAGCAGGGACACTGTGGGCGCCGTCGTGCTCAGGAACCATCAAAACAATTTTAAAAATGTTTTATTTGTGAAACAAGAAAGAAGATATGATTTCACGCTGCATAACATTTCTGTTCTGATAAAAATTAATCGATGCCTTCAAAATGAAGCTTTAAAACATTCAGGTGTATAACACCTCATATTTTCACGCTTCCTTTGATTTCAGATCCACTCAGACCCCCCGCCTGATCGTCTTTTATTCTCTAAAACTAAAAGTGTTGCATCAGAGCCTCGGTTCCTACATCTCTGTCTCCGTTTACACTTCACTCTCTACCTCGCTTGATTTCTCCTCCCTCGGGGTTAATCATTGCTCTCTTTTCTGGTTGATGTTCATTGAACTGAAACAGAAAAGAGAGGCGCACCAGAGGATAAAGGCAGAAGAGAGAGGAGCTGCAAAATATGAAGATAGTACTGGAGATCAATACGTGTATTTTCATGGGAGTTGAGATAGAGGGAGGTCGATCAATGAGGGCAGATTTCTGAAAACACGTGTCCTCCATGACCGCAGCAGCGACCGCTGTGACCTCGCACATCATGGTTTCTATCATAATGAGATCAAAAATCCTGCCACTGACTTTCCAGATTTTAGGAACATCAGCCTGACAAATATGGCCTCATCAGCTCACAACAACACATCCTCAATGTGCTGCTATATGAAAAACTTGAACGCCACTTGGTGACAGTGAGGAGGAAGAACTCTCTCTTAGAACGAAGAGACCCCCAACAGAACCAGGCTCAAGGAGCTCCTGCTTTTTCATTCAATTCAATTCCAATTCAGTTTTATTTACATAGAAAAAAAAATCACAACAACAGTTGCCTTAAGGTTCTTTATACTGATAGGGTAAACACTCTACAACAATACAGAGAAAACCCCACAAATCAGATGACCCCCTATGAGCAAGTACTGGACAACAGTGGCAAGGAAAACAAGGAGAAATCCCTTTTAGGAGGAAGAAACCTACGGCAGAACCAGGCTCAGGGAGGGTCCGCCATCTGCTGTGACTAGCTCAGGGTGAGGGTAGGGAGACAGGACAGGACTGCCCATGCAAAAAACTACCTCAAAGACCACTTTCTTCCAACAATCCAGGAGCATTTTGGTGACAATCTGTGCATTTTACAATATCATGAAGCTCTTTGACACACGGTAAAAGGGGCAGCTTAGTAGTTCAGATCATCAAGTTAACATTTTGGATCCATGGCCACAGAACTACCCAGATGTCTGGTCAGCAGTCCTTAAAAAGCATTTGGATAAGAAATACCTATATACATTCTACCAAGAATTGCTGGTGAATATTTCTGAAGATGTATGGTTGGATATATGGAGAACATCTACTGGTTCTGTCCAGGTATTGTTTAGGTGGGCTGCAGAAGTTATGAAGATCTAGTCCCAGTTAACACTAAACACTGACTAATAAAGCTGAAAGATGAAAGTCCCTAAAGGCATCACCATGACACATAAATGATCGCTTTCCGTTTTATTGCACTTTGACTGCACATGTTTGTAATCCTAATGATTTTGATCTTAAAAAGTAGAGACAGTTAATAAAACCACAAAATTATCATTCTCTCCACCAGTGAAAGGTCTTAACAAGCAGATAATTTTGGCTGTATCAAGTAAATGGGAGTTGGGTTTGCAAAACATAATTGGTTATTTTCTCAGATTTATCTGAAATTATCAAAGCTAATAAAGAGCTATCCATTAAGAATAAACATGGTGTATTTTTTAAGGTGCTGACTGTTGGATTTGGTACCAAATTTGTGTCTTGGCTACTTGTAGAGAATGCCATCTTTTAAAGAATTTTTTTAAGAGCTTTTCCATTTGTATGGTCCTAACTGAAATCACTGGAGACCAAGGTTAGATGGAAAAACTGGTTTTGGTTAAGATGCCAGTTTTAGTTGATTCAGCTCTCTCCTTGATCGAGGTGTTGTCAAACATGTCGTTTGATATACCCACCTGTATGTGGGAGCAGTAAGTGTCCTTTTCCCTTTATAGCAACAGAAAGTGTGAGCGCAGAGGAAGAAGCTGAGCTGGATTAGCTCTGCTGTAAACACAAACTCACCGGTATCAGATGGATGAGAGGAGAAAGAGAATACAGGAAGATAAGAGTCGATTCATGGGGCAGAGGTAATCCTCTTATCTCATTCAAGATTCCCATCATGCTCTGCTTTATGCTGTTTGCAACAAGTGAATCTTAATGAGTTAAAGGGGCAGAGTCAGCCGCATGATATTTTAGCACAGGATGCCAGAAACTATGTGAGCAGCGAGCTTTATCTCCAGAACAAATGCACCAACAAACATGTAACTTCCACTGCCAACTAACCTTAAAGGAGAACGGTGAACGTCGTCTTTAAGGCCAAACTAAATAAACTGGTGCAACTCAGGCTGCAAAGAAAAGAGAGAGAAAAGTGATGGAGCACACAAACAACAGCCAGAGAGAGAGAGAACAATGGGGCAAAGGTTCCCGTCACGGAAGGCTTGAAGGGGAGGAAGAGGCCGGCTGGTCAGGTCAGGTCGGCTCTGTTATCATAACAGCAGCTAAAGCAGTGCTAATGTGGGAAACAAAACAGAGATGTGAGTGGAAACACGGAGGATCCCAGCAGCTCCAAACGAAGAAAAAAACCCAGAATTTAACACAAGAAACTGCTTCAAAACGAGCAGCCTCCAGCTCTGGTACTTCTAGAAGCATGTTTTAGTCATAAGCATGGTGCCTATGCAATAATGCAAACAACACAAATGAATGCAGGGTGATGTGAATAGAGGCAAATCTGCACTGGTGCGAATTCACTTATGCTTTGTTGCAAGAGACCGCGAGGGTCTCCCGACACCATCTGAGGGCAGCTGGAGCTTAAAGTGAACTTAGCTTTAATATACAGAGGTAGGAAAAAAGGAGAGGTGGGAGGAAAGTGAGCAAAGGTGTAGGACTTTGATTCAATGAAGATTAATTTTTGTAACACCTGCACACGAGAACAGTTGTCTGAAGGTGTTTCATATCGTAAATGGAAGCTCCTACAGTATGAGCAGTACTTGGAGAAACTGGTAAGGAAGAACTGCCTTAACCCCATGTGCCATTTGCCTCGTAGAAAGCCCGATCACACACATACAATTTTATAACTTCATTCCAGCCACTGTTGAACTCCTCATTCGAAGTCAAAACTTTGCCTCGTGTTACCCTTGAGCCCTGCCCACCCATCAAAAAATCCATGCAAAGTTAAAGGACCAACCTTCAAATATCCTCCATGTCACTGGTAAACCACTTCGGGTTAGGGTGCACTAAACAAACAGTTTCCGAAACTGTTTTACTACCTCGTAAAACTTCCATCTGGGAATGACAGATGGTTTAAAAATCCAAAATAAAGTGTTAACCCTCACCAAACCTTCCCATGTCATTGAACAGACAGTCTACTTAAAGACGTTCCTTTATGAGATTATTTGGCTGACACTTGACAGGACATCGTCCGAGCTCCAGAAACAGCCCACACATTTTATTAGGGGCACATAATACAGCACCTGCTGCATTGGTTGCTTTGAGCACTTCCAATGACATCATCACACAGCCACAACCATTTATGTTGTTGTGGCACAGGTAGCTGCTGCAGTATTCTGCTAAGTGATGGGTGTCACCACAAATCAGCGATGGTATAGGAGTTATAAAGAATTCAAATGGTTTTTCTTAATAATCTCTGAATATCTGTGCTTCTGTACTGATATATCATTAAAATAAAAACCAACATGATTGTGCTCTCATGTCCTCAACCTGGCTGTGGCAGCAGTGGCAGATTAAGAGAAATCAAGAGGTGCACGATAGGCAGGAATGGCAGCTTGTGAAAGTGGATGTCAATTTGATGTCAGCTTTGTCATATGGTGCCATTTCCCAGGCACTGGGTGGCAGGTATAATGGGCCCAAACCCGTCTTACTTTGAGGAACAATACGTTTTGACTTTCAGAACCAAGTTCACCAAAAAACACATAAAGAGAATGAAAGTTTACCTGGACATAGATGAAATGCATGTTTTTATATTAAAAAAGAAAAAGACTGATTGACCTTCCATTTAACTGAAACGTTTACAATCAAAGACACATTTGTATCATCAAAATAATACGCAGTGTGATAGACCCTTGGTAAAAGCTATTACTAGCTCAACCAGCAACAGAGTATTTAGAAAGTATAGATTTCAAGGTTATGAGGTCACTTCCTTCCCCTCCTCTCCCTGGGTCTTTACTTTCCGCTTGATGGGAACCTTCATGAGCTGAAAGAAGGGTGTAAAAGAAATTTCATAAGGATTGCACGGGAGAATCGACTTCACTTACAGACTACTGAACTAGCACAACCACAGACTGGCTGGTTTTGATTTAACGCGCTGTATCCTCTTTCTTTTTAACAACAAAATCCTAAAACGAATGACTGAAGAACAAAAATTCAGGTCAGACCAACAACATATTTGGCATTTGTGCAGAGAACTAGATGAGAAGTGGACCAAACCAACATGGACTCTCCGTCCAAGTTTATGCAATGCAGTGAAAAACAACAAAGACCACTTGACAACAGGCGTTATTAGCTGTTATTGATCATCGCAGCAGCGAATGTTAATCCCCATAACCGATGCTGCTACATGCACTCAAGCTATCCTTCACAGCATATCAATAAGTCTACCTGTTGCCTGATCATGAGCTTGTAGGGAATAATTCATGATCTAAAGCTGCTTAAATTGATACACAGCAAGGGTTTAAAGCAGATCAGAGCCAGCAGTAAAGGAGGTGCATCCACCTTCAGAAGCTGCCTGATAACTTTATTCTGCAATATTTCTACACAGCAGTGAAAATCAGCTGTAGTCACTGAGTTAAACACAACTGTGAGAAATGTGAGGCTCTATAACAACCAAAGACCTGCAGCAGGATCTCTGCAGAGGTTTTTATATATTAGTAGAACAAAAAGACATTTTTGCAGGATCGGGTTAGCAGAACACAAATGCACCATATGAACAGGCAGCAGCAATTACCCAAATCCTAGACACTCGTCTTCTTTCTGTAGGCTAGTGTTTCTTAAATTAATGATAAGTTTCCCCAAAAGGTCAGTTCACCAGCAAATCCACTTGCTGCAGCTGTAGACTGTTTTAGTTGCTTTCGTAGAAATCCGTTTGGTTTATCTGCCCAGTGTAGCTGACAGATTCATGCTTTACTGGAATCAGACGCCCAAAGTTCTTTTTTCTCCAGCCTCAGTGGTCGAGGCCCTGATCTGGTTTGGATTCAGAGTCCACCCCACACATCCCACATCTTCAGCACCCTTCTGATTTCTGTCTTTACAGCGGTTAAAATGGATTCTTTTCTCTTCTATTGCTGTACTTTTCCTTCCATTGGGAGCAATCCGTTCGTCATTTTACATTCCGACCATGAGTATATAGTGCAGATGCAACCTTTTAGTCATGCTTTATAACTACAGAGCTGTAGTCTGCCCATGTCTCACTGATTGAAAGCCTGCATTTGACATGTCTTCTTTATTTCACCAGAGTCTGTCTTTCAAAATCCATGGATATATTTACACCTACAATTATTTTTCCATTTCATTCTGTTCCAGTGTAACTTATACTTACCATACATCAATCCCTCTAATGTCTATTGTAAGAGTAAGTAGCTGTGAGTCTTATAAGCCCACCTAGAAATAACGGGGGAGAAAGACAAACCTGCCAAGAACCATCAGAGTTTAAGTAATCCTTTGATTGAGCTCCTTTTGTTCAAAGGCTCAGCACTAACAGGAGCTGGTAGCGGATAATTCAGGATACTTTTACTGGTGCTAATTTGCCATATGTAAACAAATAAAGGCCTACACTCAATTTGTAGCAAATTCAGTCACAGCACTTTGAAACTCCTACATGAACGTCTGGTCCAAAGTGAGAGCAGAATTATCTCCAAGCAGAACACTGTTGGGTTTAATTAAAGGAGATTAACTAATGCTAATTACCACTAACAAACAGCTGTTGAAGACCGCATTATTGAACATGTGCAATGAACTTCAAAAATAACCACTTACAGTCAGTTACTATCTTTAAAGCAGCTTTGGTGCATCAAAACATCAATATGACAGAATCAGTCTGCTGTCAGTTTGTGACTGATTGGGGTCAGGTTGGCAAGTATAGTGCAGGCGCTCAGCAACTTTGCTTTAATGCAGGAATATAACCAGAATGCAACCAGTTAATATAAATCGACAGGTGCATAGATATGTATTTAGACAAGTTGTGCTGATTGCTGCAGATTGAGTCAAACTGACTGCAACTTGTTGACTTTACAGATTATTAGTTATTTGCAAATGTTTGCTAATCTGTCTGAGAGTGATTGCAGTTAATCTGAGTTGGTCTGCAATTGTTTGGAGACAGGTTGCCTCCCGCCAGGTGACCTGTGTAATCATCTTGCAATCGAATATAGTTGCCCAGGTGTTGAGGGCAACCAGCTGGTTTCTGCAACTACTTGCAATTCAGCAACAAATGTGAAAAAATTCAGTGCAATTGTCAGCCAATCAGCAATTTTTTCTAGGTTATTTTTAAAATTGATTTATATTTTAGCTATTTTATTGTTATTTGTTGTTTACACAGTTTTTTTTAAGTAGGTAAAATAATAAAAAAATGTTCATAATCACATTTTTATCATACACCTTGGACAACAATAAAGTGACCACAGTGATGAAGTAATAACAGCAGCTGTATTCAGATGCATTTCAGAATCATAAACAGGTTAAAGCACAAATGTTACTAGACTGTCACATCCTATCTCAGCGATGGGTGTAAGGACTGATCCACCAAAGTGCCCCCAAAGAACTTGCACTTTGTGGTCCAGAACGAGTTGGTCCCTGTGGAGCTACAGCTCTGGTCCCGGGAAGATGTCCTCTCCTACATCCTTAACCAGCCAAATCAGCATGTATTGGAATAATTTGCTGTTGTGAAACTAAAATAAAATGCCTTCTTTAACTCTACCTACAAAGCGTAACTATAGAAAGTCTGTACTCTTCTGCTTTGCATTATATTTTAAAAGGCTTGGATGTGCTAAACAATGATAAGGTGAATACGTTTATGTGGTTTATGAGGCACGAGGCACTGTCGGCATGGAAAAATACCCCCGGCATTAACAAATGACTGACGATTGTTCTCTTTAAATACAGGGTGACTCTACCAAGCTGACCATAAGCGTCCACAGTCCACATCACTCTAAATGTACGGCTAATTAGTATTTAATGAGCTCATGTTGTTTTGAAGCAACTTCCATTTGTTATTTTCTCCTTTTCACCAAAATGTCGTAACCATGCGCCTCATCAGGGATTCTTTATTAAAACTCAGTGAATCATGGCAGATTGATCCATTTTATCACCATAATCAGCTCAGTGAGCCTGGATCCAATCAATTCAATCCAACCCCACCAATAATTAACAACACACACTCCCCTTTAATAAAGACTAAGTTAAAACAGAGCTATCCCCAAATGTAAATTCACCACGGTGGAATATAAACATGTTCTGCTGGTTTTGGAGGGAGGGGAGGAATTGAAACGCTAGTGGAAGTGTTTGCTTCTGCTCACGTTGCGGGGGCATAAAGGCTCCGTCTGAAAACAAGCTCCTTTATTTAAATCATTAAACTTCTGTATGGAGACCACTGTGAGAATTTTGGATTGCCCTGATAGCATGAAACAGGATGCGTTTTTTTTTTAAGGTTCTTAGATGCTTGAAAAGCTATGAACCCTTCGTGTTAGTCCGGGTAATAACTTTCATATTGTATCTTGCATGTGTGGCAAAATAGCTCTGGGGCGCAATTTACACATTTTCAAATATGCAGCCTCTGTGTTAAGACATCCAGGCGTGCAGCGCTCCTCGTTATGCACATTAAACTTAAATAATTACATTTCTGGGTAATCACTAGTAAGTGAAAATATGTGAATATTATGTTCTCTTTAGTGAGGGAAACATAACTGCATGTGTTTCTGTTTGTAATAAAAAAAATAAGGATTATTATTTGATAGAGGATCTCAGATTTAGCATTTGCAGAGTCTCTGCAAACCTTTTACATATGTGCACACTGATAAATATCTACTAAACAGCACAGACTGAATAAATCAGCATGTTTGCTTTGTTTGTACACACACAGCCTTAATGTCCCCTCACATATTTGGACCTGCTTTTTTTTTTTTACTCAGTGGAGCGTTTCAAGGGGATACATGCTCATAAATCTACGTCTGTAACCTGCAGCTGGCACTAATCTGTCTAAAGGAGGGTATATAGTGTTTAAAGGAGGTGATGGAAGTGTGCTTCAACACTCTTTTTGCATGTTTGTGTGTACAAAGGAACTTGTGTATACTGTGTGTGTGTCCACGCACCGTGTGGTTTACTCCATGATTGTGTTTTATGCTTTCCATAGGGTTGTTTAAAATGAGGTCAGCCAGCAGTGCATTATTTCCATTCATCCATCATCTATGCCCATGTATCGTTAGCAGAGTGTAGCAGACTCAATCAGATTTTATTCATCAGCTTTCTTGAGATCAAGCAGTTTGGTGTGCAACTGACAGAAAGAGAATAATCACATTTTAAGCTTTATAGTGATGGCAGTTGCTGCGCCATTGACACATTGTAAACAGGAAGAACTAATGGTTAATTTTGTGGAGAAAAGAAGTAAAACAGACTGAAATATAACAGTCACATACCAAAGCAGCGCCAGCGCCCTGAAATCGAAAACCAGAGTTTGGTAGCATTTATGCATGAGCAGCTAACAACAACAACTAAAAAATGATATGTTAGGTTCAGGCCAGGAGTGGCAAACATAAGGCCCCGAGGGATCTTTAACTGTATTTTTACAAGTTTTACAACTTTTCCTGCTGATAAAACCTTCCTCCTCACCATCCATAGTACAATAAACTAAATTAGTAATATATAAACAATTCTATAATAAAATGTGCCTGTTTTGATCTAATTTTATCTAAAAAAAGTTGTGATTTTTACAGAAGATTCACAGTAAAAAAAAAAAAAGACATTCTATTAATTAATGAACATTTTCCACGAGAGTGCAGGATGAGCTAAAACTTTTTTCTTTACTTTTAAGCATTTATCTCTTACATTTTAGCCCAAAGCAGCACTTCTTCGTCATGTGGAAAAACTGATATGTTTTCTTAAATTGCTCGTCTTTTTCTTATATTAAAATATCTTTTAAATGTGTAGTTAAACCTTTTTACAGTGACAGAAACAGTTGTCTCACTGGTCCTTCCTACTTAAGATCAAAGTGGGTTGTACATGGCCCACAGTTTAAAAATGAGTGTGACATCACCGGTTTATGCACTAACCCAGCGATGCCCAACCCCCGGGCCACGGACAGGTACTGGTCCGCAAGTCGTTTGGTACCGGGCTGCGAGAGTTGAGGTTGGGGTGTGAAATTTATGGTTTTCAGGGTTTTTATCAGTTTTATTTTTTAGCACCTGACGACTCTTTTTTGCTTCTCATTGGTAAACACTCTGCATACTGTTTCACGTGATTCATTTTATTTTCAACAATCTCAACAGGATCTTCAGCTTTATTGTGAAAGGTTTATGTGGAAAATAAGCAGAAGGCAGAGCCACACAATCGTTGCTGCTAACAACAGTGCATAAAAGCAGTTGCTTGTCTGTCTGTAGTGTGGTTATATTAAATATAAGAGAAAGAGAGAACTTTAAGAAATTAAATCTACAGTGACCATCAAAACGATGAAAAAATATTGCCATAAACAGTTTCTTTTGCAACACCACAAAACAAACGATAGACATTTTATATCGTCATCCGATATATATCGTTACATCGACCCTACTTAAGTGTATAATGAAGTACCAGAATCGCGTGCATATTTGTATGTTGGGGTTTCTGTGCATTTCTGCGGACGCACCAGCAGCAAACATTAAGGTAACGTGCACACAGGTACACGCATGCTAGATCTGCACACCTTTATTTGAACGTCTCTCCACACACCTTCCTCTTCATAGTGTTTGTTCAGAGATGAAGCTCACAAAGCGTCTGAAGAGCAGGATTAAGGACCTTCACACCTTCACTACACACAGCCAGCTATGAGCTAAAAGGAAAGCAAACATATGGACTGCAGGCTGAGCACATGAACACACAGAATGAGCGAGGACACAAACACAGAGGCTGTCAGATCACCATATCACTAATGAAGTCCACCTTTAATCTGGCCTTTTGGCTTCGGAGGTGACCTGGAGAGAAGTTTGCTCTTTGAATTAGGAAATCACTCAGAGGGGTTCCTTCTTTTCCCAACTTTGTTTTGAACTTTGAAGTAGCACATTGTTACTGGCAGATACATCCTCACAGCCTGACCTGAAAGTCCTCTCATGTCTCCTCGCTGTTGGAAACTTGATGCAGGCCTTTCAGAAGAGTATGGTGTTGTTTTTCCCTCTTTCTGCCACTTATTGAGTGGTTTCTCTTTCTTGTGTTCTTGGCTTTTTTGTATTTTGCTGCTGCAGCAGTTTGTGTGTTTGTGCATTCATCTCTTTTCCATTTAAAAATGTACTCTGCTAGGTTTAGGCATTTGAATAAAACTACTCTATTCATTTTAGCCTGAATCTGCAAAGGTTTCTTCCTGTTAAAAGGGAGTTTTTCCTTCCCTCGTGCAGTTTTTGGCACTTGGCTTAATTAAGATCCTGAAGTTGATGCCCATATGATTCTTTGTTGTTCCTATAATTAACAAACTCCTCTTCATACTTTAGACTACTGGTGTTAAAATGAACTCTTCCCATTATTCAACCCTGTGATCCCTACTTTTATTCCACTTTTCACGTTGTGCTGTGTATATCTGCTCCTTCCCTCCAGCAGGTGATGAGCTCACACATCTGTTTTCTGATTTGGGGTCTCCTGGGACACCCTGCAGGGGTTAATGGTCCAGTGACGCTGCTGATGGTCTGATAGCTAAAACGCAACCTGAACTGACCTTAAAGAGGAAAAAAGCCCTTCGCCATTAGCTTCCATTGATTTTTATTGATCCTCCATTGATTGTTATCAGTTGCTTCTAACAGGCTGGACCCTAACCAGGCAGTGTTTTAGCTCAGCCAAGCCTGAATCCTGTGTCTCTCTAAGCTCCCGTTAGCACTAATGCTGCCGGCTGTCACCGCTGCAGGGGAGCCGAGGCTGGAAGCGTGTTTCTGCTCGGCGTAACACGAGACCGAGCGGGCGAATGTCCAGAATCAAAGGCGAGGTTAGATGTGCTGTGATAAAGCTGATTCGGAGTGTTGTTAGTGTAGCTGCTGCTGACCTCTGATTCCTCAGACGGAGAACACGATACTGAGATTACGTGATGGCCGTCAGTTGTGTTTAGCTGGAAATGGATAGAAATACAGAAAGGGGGATAAAAACCGATTCCCTCAGGAGGTCAGATGACTGATAAGAGGTTTGAGGCAAAAAGCAGATATCAGTGTACTCAGATATACAAGAGCAGCTTGGTATGTCCGTCATGTTGTATGCAGGGTTAACCCCGTGTTTCCTCTTCTACATTCTGCTGTCACTTTATCCAGAAAAGGTGAAATGCCAGAAAAACATAAAACTGATTACCTCAGCGCCCCACGAGACAGACCTTTCCAAAGTACTTTAGAGACTGAAATTTTTATAAGGGTATATATTTTTTAATTCCGCTGTTTTTCATACCTGATGTTTCATTTATGACACATATTCTAAGATTTTGTAATGTCACTAATTGCAATTTTAATTGCAAAAAGAACTAAATATTTAAAAACTATAAACAAAATGGGTTTTTTCGTAGTTCTTTAATACCACGACCAACATTGATAATTGTCGGTTTCTGCACTCTTGCTCTGTTAGCCATGTTTTACTGTAAAGGATCACAATATATTGATGAGAAGTGAAAAATTACACTCAAAACGAAGCTTATAATGTTCACAAAATCCAATTTATTAGACCACAAAAGCAGTCCTAACTTGATAATTGCCAAAATAACATTTTATGTTTCTGGAATGTATGCACCAGCTCTTTAATTATTTTTAAATATGTGCCTCACCCAAAAAAAACCCCCCAAAAAACCAGTTAAACATAATGAAACATTACTAATTTATTTTATTCATATGTTTTTTGCTTTCCTGAACATAAAAATGAGTTTTAATGATTAAATATTATGTTTGATTCATTTCCAACTTCTCTGTTGACTCAATAAAAATGTTATGAACACTTGAATTCAATCATTTTCAGTTAGAATTTTTGTTTTCTTGTTTTTGTTACAGATGATCTAATAAACAATTTTTTTTTACAAAACACAACGTTATTCTTGCCACGCAAATCGACCAGTCACTGTAAAAAGAATCAAAAATATGAAAATATGGAGGAGAAGCAGAAAAAAAACAGGTTACTCAAATATTTTTAGGTCAGTTCTGCCGCTTGCTTCTAGGCGAAGGGAGTTTTCAACAGTTTATCCCACTGTTGTTCTGAACGGGCCCTATATAAATAAAATGAAACTGATTTCTGTGGAAGAGTGGCAGCAGATTAGTTAGATTTATATTAAATTCACCACGTGACCAAGCACCCCGTCTTTGTCCGCAATGACTAAGATAAACCTGATTTTATGCAGGCATGAGACGCCGCTTGTTTGAAAGGCCTTTGTAAACCTCTGTTTAGTTTCAAATGAGTATTTATTTCAATCCAAAACACAACGACACACTTTCCCTCCTGCTCATATAGAAAGGAGAAAGAGGCCAACGCAAACACAAGATGTCGGGGAGTGGGAAAATGAAAAATGAAATCGCTTTTGGAAAGCAGAAAGTAAATATTTGAAAACAACATAAAAGGGTCACGGGGCATTCAAGCATTTTTCCGACTGACTCAACAGGCGGCGTTTTTCGGCATTAGACCTTGTCTCTTTTGCTTTATGCCAGAGATAAAGGTTCAGGTCTCTGAGTCTCCCAGGCTCTGCTCACCTTGTGTATACTAAACTATCACATGGGCAGGATTTGCACCTTGTCATCCGCATATGAGAAAATATGTGCGAACAAATCAGAGGCGTATTAACAGAGACAGTCTCTGAGAATAATTGAAAACAAGTCTGAGTGCCAGAAAAGATGTTTATGGAGGCGAGCGGAGAGGTGAAGGCGCTGGGCAACACAGACAGACAGAGGGAATAAAATAAACAAGGCAGAGAGCCTCCATCTCCCTCTCTGAAAAGTCAGATATCTAATGTTTATGAAACTTTTACACCTTCCTCTCCATCTTAATTCTATTTATTCTCTCCTTCCATTTCCAAATTCGGCAACGTGATGGAATAGGAGCAAGAGAACGGCATCAAGTGTTGGAATGGAAGAGGGAAGAAACGCCATCTTCCCCTTCCGTGCAAGACTAGATGTTCAATTAAAAGACTGGAAAGAGGTGGAGGGTGGCGGTGGTGGTGGAGGAGAGTTAAAGGAGAAAGAAAAACAGTATTGATTGACACTTGGGGAGTTAATCCCCTAGAAACGTCTGAGAAAGAGTGGAAGGAGCCTCACAAAAGGCAGAGATCAGTGACAGGAGAGAGGAGGAGTGAGGGTGGAGAAGATGCAGAGACAGAGGAGGAGGAGGTGGAGGAGCTTTTCTTTGGGAGAACAGCTGTTGTGTTAGAGACACAGCCCAAACCCATACTGTGAGGATTAGCAGAATATATTTCACTTTCTGAGGACGTCTGTCATTGATAGGTCAGACTAAAAATGTTTATGATGGGAATTTTCTTTCCAACTTATTGTTCCAGGAGACACTGTAGTGGGAAGTCAGGAGAATTTTCCAAAGGAGGAAGGTGGATGTTCTTGTCATGTTTAACTCCTCCTTGTGGACCGATTTCCTGTTGTTAACATACTGTAATTCCAGCTGCTTGCTTAGGTTGTTGTTTCTGTTACCTCGCTGACAAACCACTTACAGTTAGGTTGCATCTGATCCACAGGCTAAACAGGCCTATTTTCGGAAAACAGAAGAAATCAGCTTCCATTTAAATGGGTGGATGTGAACCGAACCTTAACTCTAAGCAGGTCACCAGTGACCAGATGGGTATAGAAGGTTTAATGTTGCCTTTATCTTAGGATAAAGCGCTGACTTTGAGGAGCTTTTAAGCTAAACAAGCCTTTTTAGCTTCTTTTACTGTAACTTCATTCTGATTGGCTGCCCCTCATAAAAAGAAGGTAGGTAGGTGGGGCTCCAAAAAACCCATCCACCATTAAGGACTGGAAGCTGAGCTTTTGGCTCACTTGTAATACTCAGACTTTACTGTTTGAAACTTTGGCCATAATTAATATGCACAGTGTTAACTTTAAATATGTATAGCAGAAAATAAACAGGAGCACAATAGGCCCACTTTACTCCAAACGTCCCCATCCAGAACATACACATGCACACATTTCGCCATGCTGACGCACAAAGCACTAGAACCCCCCGTCGACTCTATAGACGCCATTTCGTAGAGCATCCCCTGCTATGCTGCAGGTCGATCTTAAGCCAACATGCACCATTAACGATGCCATACTGGCCTTTGTGAAGGCTCGGGGAGGGGGCCGCATCCTGCTGGTGCTTTAGCCCGTCGAGCATCGCGGCTGGGAGGCCAGGGGTTGGACTGCGGTTTATACTGCCACCTCATAGAAGGGTTTTACTACTGAGAGAGCCTTAATGAGGTGGAGCAAATTAATATTTTAACACGTGTGGCTATTGTTAAGCCATATGCCAGAGAGGTCCTGTCTGTGACACCTTATTCTGAAGAGGGAGGTAGATTAAAAACAGTAACGTAGAGAGAAACAGGGGTAGCAACATTTTTAATCTTTCAATGGTGAAGTAAAACTGATAGTCGGCTGTCCAGCCTTCATATATAAATACAGGAATTAATGATTGTTTGACTAATAGGTTGATATTTAGTGGGAACAAGTTAATATTTTATGGAAACAAGTTAATGTGTGAACAGGTTAATATATTGAGGGAACACGTTAATATTTAGTAGGAATAAATTATTGTGGGAACAGATTCATATTTTGTGGGAACAAGTCAATGTGTTACAAAACAAGTTATCGTGGGAACAGGTTAATATGTTGTGGGAATACGTTAATATTTAGTAGGAATAAATTATTTTGGGAACAGGTTAATATTTAGTAGCAACAAATTTGTTAGAACAAGTTCTCCAGCTAAAATGGGAATAGGCATTGGGGAAAAATGTTAATTTGTGGGATAAGTTATTGTGTCTGAAGAATAGTAAACAGTAATATAATCTGACTTTATTGGTGTTCAGAGGTTCTGTAGCGGATTGATGAAACTGATTTTATGGAGCTACCAAAATTACTACCAGATTTTGAAAAACATTAATTATAATGTAATAAAACCTTATAATTACTACTTGAACTATTAATGTAGTATTCATGATCTAGTTTTTTAATGCTTTTGTTTGGCGTGTTTCAAGTTTTTTAATGGAAAAAAATATGAAATGATGAATTTAAAAAAAATGTGTGGAGAAGGTAAAAACAGTGAGTGAAAGTCAGAAAAGCCTTTGCTGGACTCTCAACGTAAGCTTTGATGTTCTGGGACAGACACAAAAACTCAAGGAGAGGGAAAGAGAAGAAAGACAGCGAAAGAATAGGGGGGGAGACCCTTTACATCTGGAAAAGACTCTGACAGGAAGCCACCCATCTGTGGCCAAACAGCTGGGGGCCAGATAGAGTGGACCCTGTCGGCAGTGCGCGTCGGCTCGCTGTGAGGAGGTGGGGGTGGAAGAGAAAGTCAGCGGCGTGGAACACTGGATGTCACAAGATGTCTTCACGGCACCGAGCACTCCTACACGGGACGTTTTGGGGGAGGGGGCAGACAATTAACCTGTAGGAACAACTGTCCTCGCGGCTGTGCACAATGAGTGCAGCTCTGACAGGTCCCACAACCCCCGCTAATGCACCAGTGTTTTCATTTTCCCCGCTGCATCTGTCACAGATTACTCCTCACTGCACCTCAGGTATGTGTGCAAGATGAAAAGTGCATGGATGCACAGCTCGCTGAATCAGGCTTAAAGTGAAATTATGACAGTGAGTTTTAAGACATTTATTCCACCCATTTTCATGCCAGAACCCATTCAGGATCAAACTGCTTTATTCTAGAAACATCAACAACAATAAGAAGTACCTACCAATCTATCTCTCGGCAACAAGCAGTTATCTTGTGCAAATTATCTCCAGACAAGTTATAACTCCTGTGAAACTAGTTATGTGGCAACATGTCTTACAAATAATTTGTAAAAAAAATGGAAACATGTTAATATCTCATGCACGCTTGCAAAAAATTATAATCTCATGCCAACAAGTTATCTCATGTAAGTAGGTCATCTGCAAAAAAAAGTTATCTCCTTGGAACAAGTTGTTATGACATATATATAATGTCATCTTATTAATTTCCAGAAGTTCGAATAGTGTGTAAAGGGTAACAACAGAATGTAATGATTTAAAAGTCAACATAGAGAAAATGTTATGTTAGCTCATCTTGAAATCAATGTCATATGACTCAGAAAAAGTTGGGCTGGGGAGAGATTCATCAATCTGGAAAAAGATCTACGTCTACACACTGTAAGATAATTTCAGAATAAAGTTCTTCAACTTAAAATTGTGCTGACTTTGAATGCTTTGTCATCTACAGTGCATAATATCATCAAAAGCTTCAGAGAATCTGGAGAAATCTCTGTGTGCAAGGGACAAGGCTGAAAATCAGCAACGGATGTTTCTGATATTCAGGTCCCCAGACACCATTGATTCTGTTATGGAAATCACTGTCTGTGAACCGTGACGTCCACAAATAAGGTTAAAGCTGTGTCACGGGAAAAAGTATATATATAGGTTTTAGATTATCATATGCGCCCATCCAGATGAGGAAGGGAAGGTCTTCCATATTTCAGCAAGACGATGCTAAACTGTGCACTTCATCTAATCCACCAGCATGGCTCCATAGTAGACAAGTAATATTTATGTTTTACAAAACGCCCTCCAAAAACATTTTAATTGTCATTTAAGACACTTTTGGCCTATTTAAAATTGTATAAATATATATAAAATATATGTACATATTGTTCTTATTATGTTAATAATTAATTCATAGAAAAAAGACTTCAGAAAAAAAGAGAATTATGAGCAATGCCATTGTCCATGTTCAGTGATATATTAGGACCAGTGTTGATAAGAAAATTTAAATAATGTGAAACACATGAGGGGGTCATATTCGGAGCAAAAAAATCCTACATTTCTAACTTTATTGGAAATTTGGACAAAATAAAATATACTTGAAAATTCTCACTCTCCTTTTTTCTTGGTGACAAAGAGCTTTACACTCCTGAATCTAAGGTGGCCTAATCTAAAGTGTTTTAGAGAATTCCTGTGAAGACAACAGAAAAATAATCTGTGAAGAAATAAGACGATAATAACGAGTCATTATTTAAGAATTTATATAACAAATGAACTCTGTGGAGAATCTAAATTCATCTAATCCTGTGTGTGTTACAGAAAGGAGACTGCTGAATTAAAATGTCTCCTAGCACTTTGAATCACCTTGTTGTTGAATTGTGCTATACAAATAAACTTGCCTTGCCTTGCCTATATCTGTTTATTCTGCATTTTGCAGACCAGCACAGCAACAATCATCATGAATTAGTGTGTAATATTTAACTGGATAAAACCCCCCGCTTAATGAAGTATAAATGAAGTGTTTACAGGCGGTCACGCTGACGAATTCCTTAGTGAACAAGTTCATTTTCTTAAGAGGTTAATAAGTGTGACGTATTTCATTTGACTTGCTTCACTTGGAATGAATTAAAGCTCAGTTTTTATTATCAATATCTTATAATCACTCAGCCACATAATGAGAAAGGCCATAATTGATCTTTAACAAGCAGTAAATATGTCATAAAAGCTGCAGAGTGGCATTAAAAACACTCTCTCTGAAGATTTTGAGCATCTTTAAGAAGCTGTGAAATAAGAAACTCCTCACAGCACAAAACACAGCAAACTAAAAAACAAACTCCCCACTCATGCAGAGGTTATGGGAAAGTCTGAAGAGATAATAAAATTATTAAAGAAGCTGGGAATGATTCAGCTTCGGCCGCGTAAAACGTGTGTGAGAGAGAGCAGCTAGAGGGAGGTGAAAACTCAGGGCTTCAGAGATGAAATTAATCTCTGTGGCTGCAGAGGCGCTCTCTCTTTAAAGGGCTTTTTTTCCACTCAGATTCCCCCCCGTGGCAAAAAAACACTCCAGTCACTCAAAGACCAACATCTGCAGCTTCAGACGGTGCTCCGCTGCTGCCATCTGGATTCTACACGCGTTCAAGTGTCCTGTTATTTCTACTAATGTACGCTTAAAATACACGTCTTAATAAATTGAATGTTGCTATTACTGACTGTCTCTGCTTCAGGCAGCCTGAAGGGGTTCATTCCTCACGCTGCCCCACTTTCTGCCAGGATGTTTAAAAAAGAAGACGCCGTAATCACAGTTTGGTTAGTGAAGTCTTAAATACTCGCACTGACTTTTCAGTCATCCCCTGCTTTATCGCCCTTTTTGTCAATTTAATTTATATCCAGGAGGACATGAAAATAGAGAATATAAAGAAGCACGCTCCTTAACCCGAGGTTTTCACCCACGGGATGAGTAAGTGTCACTTAGCAGTAATTTCCTATGGTCAAAAAATTTTGTAGTCTTTTTTTCCTCTCACATAATGCACTTTCAAAGAATCTATCCTAAAGTTGTCAGAGTGATGCAGGAAGACTGCGTCCTCACTGGACAAGCCTCACATTTCCCAGGAATTGTTTGGACTGGACAACCATTTCTTTCTTTGTTCCATTTTTTAAATTAGTTTCATTAACGATTCAAAACTTTTAGAGTCCAATACTTTATCGTTTTTGATGCGATATATTTAATTTGAGTATATTATAGTGGGTAAAATATACCCAGCATAAGTGAAAGTGATACAAAACTAGGGTTACAAGAAGACCATTATCTCCAAACATTCAAAGGTGCACCAACGCACTAAAAAATAAGGAATTCCATTTAAAATGCTGGAATCTGGTACAACATGCCTGATACACACCTGAGGTACAGCCACTCCATGGTGCTGTAATTTATATACATATAGCATTAATGGTGCTTAAACATAGTTGAAAAATGCCCATTATGCGAAATTCACAACCCTTAAAGCCCTTACACACCATTGTAAGTTATATAATTCGATTGTATCGTCTGCTTTGCCCTTCCTGGGGCTCTATTGGTTTAATATTCTTATTAAACGCTTTACTATAAGAATTAATATTCTTATAGTAAAGCGCTATACAAATACAGACCATTTACCATTTATTTATAAGTCTGTTCTCAGTATGCTCTGATCTTACTAACTACGTCCCTTGAAATGGTACTTATAGTACAGAGCACCTTTTTACTCAAATTTGAGTACTTAAAGGGTTTCCAACTGTAAGTCTAAAGGCATTCACACATCAGGTGCGTTGCAAAAATAGCACGAAATTCAGAAATTTTCATATACAGATTTGTCGTGTAACGTGTACACACAGTGATGCAATGATGAGAGGGTCCTGATGCTTCTAAACAAGAAAAGGAAGAAACTGGAGATTCTGGGTTCATCCAATTCTCAGGAGAAGACAGCAGCAGGGAGAATTGAATGGTTTGATCTGAGAGTTGAAGCTGAATCACGACGCTTTTGTCCGTATTTCAGGAGGAGGTCAGTTTATATATATATATATATAGATATATATATATATATATATATATATATATATATAGATATATATGTTTACATGCAAAGTTATAGGAGAGCTGTAAATTTTAGATTTTTAGAAATACTTCAGCCAGAGCGTGGAACATCATTTTAAGATGGCTAACTTCATGCTAACTCCTGGATATTAACTTTATCCGTGCCTCAGTATTTGACTGATTTGTGGAACTAAAGGAGCGTTTGGAAACTGTTAATGATGCCAGAGATTAGTCGGTCAGCAAACAAACTAAATTAAAATTAACCCCAACTGTCTGATGCTTTAAACACATTACTGTCTGAACATTGCAGGAATTCCTACCTTCATTTCAACCGCGTGAGTTTTACTGTCAGTCGAACTGAAATGTCAGTGTGATGCATTCACTGTGGCAAAATATGAAAACAAGATAACCCACAGAAGGAGAAGAAGAACAAGAAGAAGCAGCAATCGCTCTGGTATGTTATTCATGACTGTCACAAGCAATCTGCACCTATTCTGTATCTCGGTGTGTGAGCGTGAAGCAGCGACGAGGCCTTTTGTCCTCACATGTCATAACATTTCTTACAGCCAGCCGGGGTGAAGAAGGGGCACATCTCAGGACTTGGGTTTCCTTCTGGTTAAAAGCTTTTTTTTACGAGTGTGTGTGTGTGGTTTCCGGCTGTGTCGGCTTCAAACGGAGAGCAGTTTACCTCCGGCAGGTTTTTAAGTTCTGACACTTTTTGATGCCCTTGAAGTCACTGGAATAAATGTGTTTTGGATGGCTCTGGGTGTGTGTGTGCGTTCGTGAGAGAGAGAGTTTGTTCAAAGTGACTGATGAAGACTTGGAGCTGCAGCTGAAATTTGATCACACTGCTCTTTCTGTCCCTTTTAACGCGTTTTGCAGGTATAAAAACACACAGCCATTTAAACCCTCCCAGAAACAATAAGTGAAACACGCACACTCTCTCACACACACATTGTTGCAGGTCGTTGTATAGCAGGAAAGGACTGTTAAGCTTTCCCAGGGGAAGCAGCCGCACAGTCCTTCAATGCACATTGTTATTAGGCTGTTTTTCTTTTAAGTGATCCTCCCACCGATCCGTTCTCTCTCCCTCCTCTCAGCTGATGGTGATTAATGGATCGCTGCGACTGCTTGCTAATCAGCCCAAAAGCACTTTGCTTAAGTGAGGAAAGTCGTCCAAATGGTGCTGCTGTGTAAAAACTTTCAGTGTGAGGTCAGCATCTCTTCATCCACCCGAGTTCAGCCTGAATAAAAAGCATCTGTTTACCAGCCAAAGATGCTAGCAGCTAGCTAGCTAGCGAAGTAACGACTGTTCCTCTTTGTTGTACGAAGCCGAAGTTTATTTGTTTTTTTGCTTCAGTTCTGCGTTCGTCCATACAGATTTTTGCCAGCAGTGATGATATGCAGTATGTTTTTACGTTTTTAAAAACTGTCAGTGTAACAAATGCCCATGGACTCACGGTGTCATAGACACAACATGTTTTAAAACTCAAACTATCTGATTGTTAAGGAATGATGTATCAACCGTGCTTCTAGGTCCGAGCTCCTACTGCGTTCATTAAGCCTGTCATCTTACTAACATGTTGTAATGCTTTGTATTTTGTTTTATTTCATATAAACAAATACCCTTAAAAATGATCATGGTCATAGTCGTCCTCTCTGGTTTTTTATTAACACTATTCATGTGCAGCACGTCTTTAAGTTAAGTTTTTAAAACCTGACAACGTAACTACAGCCCATGGGTCAGTTTGCCAATCGTCAGTTATTTGAACACTCCTGAAAAGAATCACTCTGAGGCTAACTAGGATTTCAATGGGTTCATAGCGAGTATTTCCAACTGCAGATGGGTGATCTCAGACATTCTCTGGGACACGTTTGTCCATTTTTAGCATCATCTCCCTGCCATATGATTGTATTTGTCTCTGTCCATCCTGCACCCTCACTAACTTTTATTGAGAGTAAAATAGTTAACTCTCATCCTCCATATTTACCTTATTGTGTTTATATTAGCCTCACCATAGCTCTGTGGCTGCCCACCAAGTAGAATGTCATTATATGTCAACTAGACTGATGGTAAACTTTTATTGGATCATTTTTTAAGTCTCAGTGATGCCTCAGAGTTTGATTTGGAACTCAAGGAGCCTGAGCATATTTGAAGCTTGACGTGACCATTTTTGGATGAGAGGGTGGTGTGATAAGTTATCAGCTAACTGTGTATGGATGCATCACATAAAAAATAATTTAAAAGAACTTCTTGGACGGTTGTGAGTACAGTTAACTGCTGAGCAGCCATATTATTGGCCAAATAATTGCATTGCAAAATGTTCCAAAAGGCAAAAACAGTTCAATCAGTCAAAGGAGCAACGTACCTAATAATGCAAATTTTCAGCATCCATAAAAATCAAACATTTGAGTTTTAAAAAGATTGACCTGCTACACAGGTATTATGTAGCAGAAAATTTGGTATAGCGACTAAAACAGTTCTCAGGCTGTAAACTTGTTTATAGGGAATGACCTGCTGCCTCAAGTGGACATTAGAGGAACTGCAGCTGTCAGATAATGATTTGCTCTTGCAAAAACACAAAAATTTTGTGGAAATATTTCATAAATATTCATGACGTTTATTTATTCAGCATACTGTACTGCAGCAAATACTGTGATGCACATAATGGAAATGAACAGCAGTAAAGTCAAAGGAGCTTCAAGTTTGAGGCTTTTGTTCAGTTTGTGCCCAACATGTGAAAGTGTACCTCTCTCTGGTCTTACTGACAGACACACAGTGTGCTAATGAGAGTGTTTCTCAGCCTGCTGGATTAGCTCTCAGATGAGCAGAATGGATCTGATTGAGAGAGGAAACCAGCAGAGGGGTGAAAAGGGAGCAAACAGAGGGGAAAGAGGGAGAGTAAATAGGGCTGACCCATGGGGGGTTGACCCCCATTCAGCAGCTCTCTCCCTGGGAATCCACTCTGACTCTTTCAGGCCTGTTCCCCGCTCTACGCACCACTATCTCCCAGCTCCTTTGGGATTCAAATGATATCTCATTAGCTCTTATTGGATTGTAACTTTCACGGGATGCATAGTGTTTCAGTTTTTCTCTTTTAGCGATCGATAAAAGGACACTGGCGTCCGGGATAAAGGACTCTTTTCTGTTTTCCTCTCTTCATCGACCGTCTCGCCTAATTTCCGCTTCTCTTCTTTCCCTAATTTATTCTCTCTCTCTCGATTCAACACGCTGCATCTCTCCACACTGTTTCCAGCTCTCTTCAATACAGTCGGGAATCATCCTGCACTTCTTCGGCCTCTGCATCCACAGGGCGTCTTTGTCTGTTTCTAATGTGCCATTAACTCTGCGCTAGTCAATGGTCCTGAACCCCAAAGGCCAACGAATTAACAGAGAGGAAGAAGAACTGGAGCCGGATGATTTTTTTTTTGAATTAACAGAGTTCGGCAAAACTTACAGTAAACTATTGTTAATAATGACACCCGTGTTGGTTACGTGAACTACAGTCTAATTCCGTTGCTTGTCTTTATGCACTGTTACATTTCAGAGTTTTAGAATCCGTTTAAAGATTTAAAAGTGAAATAACAGCAGAGGATTGGAAATGAGCTTGTGCTGTAACTCATGGTGACTGCATGTGTCAGACTAACACACTGTGGCTGGTTCACGTGAACATCTGGAACTCTGCAACGTTAAATGAATGTAATAAAAATCAACCGTTCAAACCACTGTACTAAATGCACACAGTGGCCGGAAAAGTACTTTTGAGTACAGGTCCAAAAATTATATTGCTGACATTATGTCTGTGTTACATTACGAGCAAATTCGTGACATTACATCTACGTTAAATGTACATTGTTGACATAACATGTACGACACGTGTTCGTGAACGTTGTCTACATTCAATTCAATTTTATTTATATAGCGCCAAATCACAACAAAAGTCGCCTCAAGGCGCTTCATAGGTCTACATATATGCACATTATTGGCATGTAAGTTAAGTGTACATTTTCCTTTGTAAATACTTTTTGCCGAGCAATTTTTAGTCCAGTGTAACGTTGGGATGACCAGAGAATGTGTTATACATATTGTAAAATAAGTGTTCATCAAACAGGCTTATAGTGCCTGTAATTGATTACTTTGTCTTATATAATGAATATCTAGCTTGCAAAGAAGAAGAACAATAAATATGTGTTTTCATGTGATATGATATTTGCATTCATTGTTTTGGTGTTTATGAACAGCCATCCAGCAATACTGTGATATAATGCGGATGAAAAGAATAATATGATAAATTAACAAACATGTCTGTGTTTTCATTCATGAGGGAAGCAAACAACCGAAGCAAGACTAGCAAAACCAGCCTAATGTACATATAACAAATATATAATACATATAAGCAAACGTTTATATCCAAAAAAAATTTGGGGTCCCACAAAATTTGAAATGCTTGATTAAAAGAAAGACATCAAACCTCCCCCTAAAATTAATAATATATTTTCAGAAATGCACAGAAAGCACATATAAATCTATAAAACAACATTTTCCTGTGTTTCTGCCTGCTGTCTGCTTTGTTTTTATAATTATATTATCTCTGTCCTTGTGTGGAATACGTTTAGTGTTGGAGACGACTGTTTGGTGATGTTGGTGATTAGTGAATTCCATTTCTAATTAAGAAGCAAGAAGTAAGCATCAGCGCCACACCGCGAGACCTGCTCCTACTGATGTACTTCTTTGATAGTTTCTGTTATCAGACGGTTGAGTCAGTGTAAAAACGGACAAAGAATACTGACAAAGAGGTCCTGAGCTAATTTTCTGGCACACAGCACTTTAGAACTGCTGGCCTGGCTAATGTAATGGTGTTATAAAAGTTTGAAATGTAAACACTTTGCCAACTGCTGTACTTTGTGGGAATGAAACTACAGTTTCAGTCTGGATGAAGGGCTTAAACTGGGGGCAAGAACGTACATTTTTTAATTTAATGGCTTAATGCTGTTAAAGCTGGTCTTCTGTTTGCTGTGAGATATTTAATCCAGTAAAAGTCCAAATGGAGTAGAATTAATAAGAGGAAAGTTTTTGCCACTATGAAGCGTCTGAGAAGCTCATTTCATGTCTTTAAATTAAATTTCTGCTGCTGAATTTAAAAGAGGATTCAGACATCATGAACTGTTCATGACCTGTTCCCAGAAGCTGCTTCACCAGGTGAGCTCAAATCAAGTTTTCAAGTAGCCTGTGACAGATAGAAAGGAAACTTATTGATTGCCATTTATTGATTTTATGTAATGTGGAATGGGCGTAAACTGTGAAAGATAAGCGATAAAATCTGTATATTCATTCATTCATTCTGGGTGAGAGCTTGTAAAAGACATTTGCTTAAAGGTACTTTTTGTAATGACCCTCACCAGGTCAGGTGACATTGTTTTACCAGTGGGTGGTCTTTGTTTAACTTATGATAATTGTTTTACTCCTATTATCTGCTTGTTTTTGCATTATAAGCACATCCGTAATGACTTACCTGGTTAAATAAAGTTCCTATCGAGCCCATTTGCCATTTTGTGTTCCAAACTAGTTTTACATTAAAGTACAACCTGCTTGTAGTTTAACTTCAGTCACAGATGTTTCCACAGATGTTTTGTGTTAAAATCATAGCAGGTCTTTCTTCATATTCTGTGTAGCGTTAGTTAATTTTGGGATGTTTTAAGATATTGTAAATCATCAAGTGACAATATCATTTAATCAAGTAAAATGTTTGACTGGGGTCATTAATTTTGCACATTTTTAAAAAGGTTTTATTCGCGTTTACCATCCCTGAACAGTTTTCCCACAATAGATGCTCTAAAATATTCATTTTGGTTTTCAGTCGTTTTTATGCAAAAACACAAATATTTGAGCTGTATCTGCCTCCAGGCTGAACTGAAAAACATCACAAACTGAACTAAAAACATTAGAAATTGAAAATGACCTATGATAGTCTATAATGCAAACAAACGGGTGGCTGTACCTCAGGAGGTAGAGGAGGTCACCTAAAATCGGAAGGTTCAATCCCTGGCTCCTCCAGTCTGCATCTCAAGTATCCTTGAGCAAGACACTAACCCCAAGTTGCTCTCTGATGCATCAGAGTGTGAATGTTGTTAGAAAAATACTCAGTTTAGAGACAGTACTTGTGAAAATGGGTGTGATTGGGTGAATGTGGCATGTTGTGTACAGTGCTTTGAGTACTCCGGGAGAGTAGAAAAGCGCTATAAGATTCAGTCCAAATATATATATATTTTAACACAATTTTCCACCATCCCTCCTACACAAGTGTTGCTCTTCGTGAAGTTTGTGAAGTCTTTGAATCAACTAACTTGCCTAATCCAATCCAATCATCACGTCTTACCTATATGTTGGAGACAACTGTGAGTTACGGTTTCATTATAATGCATTTATGTGTGTTCATAATTAGCTTTTTAAAATTACTTTCTCCTTGTTTTAGTCACTTACATTGAGCTTTGCAGCACCAGACATGTAAAATCAGTGTTGGGCAATGTGTGAATGAGAAAAACCAGCAGAGGACAGGCTCCTGGTTTCTCCCCATACTATGAACTTATGTACAGCATAATGTACAGTATTTGGCAATATATCAATTAGCAAAATTATTGTACTAGAGTTGTTAGACAATTTCGAAAGTGTAAGGTGGGAACTTGAATTGAACAAAAATTGGATGACCTTATACAAAACTATTTTGCACACGCACAGGATTTTTGAAACACAGAATCAGAAAAAATTGAGATGAGAACACGCTGGCATGAATCAAGTGAGGAAAAAGAAAGTAAAGCATAAGTCTTTGGCATCGAAAACTTTTCTTGTGGATGTTTAAATTCCTCTCATGTGACATATTTTAGCTCACAAAATACTGTTGTCAGCTCGTTTGCACCCTAGCCTTCACTGCTGTGCAGAAACAAACTCGTTGGTCTGACTTCTTCTTCTCTCTGCAGGGCTTCTGTAGGCTTTAACAGATGGATTAACCCTTTCTTCCTCTCTTCCCTGCGGGGCTGTGCTTTGTCTTTCTGGATGACATGAGATCATCTGGGATCAACGCCGTGCTCACCGCCTCTTCCTCCTCGTGTTAAATCCATTCGTTTTTTTGTGTCCTCTCTTGACCTTTTCCATGGAAAGTGGCTGCTTCTGTTTTTTTTATAAGAGTGAAGATTAGAGCTCCCTAACCAGATACATGCACACATCAGCTAATTGCCTCTGTTGGCTGAATAACTTTAAAGAACTTGTTCATTATGCATTTCAATCCACAGAAAGCCTCCTGAGATGATCTAATCCTGCAGAGAGGAGCATGAGGATGGTAAGGTCACCTGGCAGGAACCATGAAACCCGCAGCTTCTTTTTGCATTAATGTGCACCTTAATGCTAATTTTCTTACCAACAATCAAGTGTTTCCTGTAATCAGCCATATTTATGTGTCTCCTGAAGGCATCAATGCGAAGTTTCCAGGTTGGAAACTAATTTCCTGATTAGTTTTTAAACTTCAGGCAAACCATCATGAATGTAAAGGTAAGCAGAACCATCATTTATATCCCAAATATAGTTGGGAGAAGCCATATCTGTGCAACTATGCTTGCATTGTTTGTCCAGGTGGCAAGAAAACAAACTACAGTGCCTCTGATGTCCAACTCTAGGATTTTATTTTGATGTCACATGTTTGGATATGGACACTTCTGGCTCGAAAAAACCAACATGGCTAGTGCGCTAACACCAAGGCTTCAAAGTGTTGAGTAGAGAATGAGTAGGCGATATTACATTTTCAGGTCCATCTTACATATACAGTCTGTGAGTTTAGCAGGTAGCTGCAGGTCAAAATGTCTATCAACACATCCTGTAACTGTGCTGCAGACTGGAGCGGAAACATGTGAGTGGTGTGTGTGCAAAGTGGACCACACAAGCCAGAAGTGGATAAGTGTTCATCTACCTGAGTATAAACATGTCTGTGTGTGTGTGTTTGTGTTTGTGTGTGTGGTTCTGGCCAGCCTTTCCTCAGGGTCTGCCTGGCATTGTGCTGCTTCCTGACCAGGCCTACGTTATCAGTGTGGGATCAGTGAAGGGACAAAAGGCCTACGAACACACACATAGAGTTACTAACTTCTTTTTTTTTTCTCAGGCCTCTTGGAGCCGCTGATGGCTTCCTGTCTGTATGAGTAAATATCTATCTTTGTATCTCAGGGTGTCAGATTCATTTTCTCTGAGGGCCTCACTGGGAAACGAGAATCCCATTGAGGGCCAGGCGTCTGTCACTTACTGCCATGGTTTAATTAATTGGAAATGTAGCTCTTGTTGAGCCTGTTGATATGCAGATTAGGCCACATAAACCAGTAAGCAAAATAATAATAACAATTATGAAACTCTTTCTGATTACTGGTACAGACTAGTGCTTTTCTTAACAAAGTGGCTGATAACACAGCAGCAGTGAAAATGACGTTGGTGTTCATGGTGGAGCCGCAGTGAGCAGCAAATGTCACACGTGTGACTGTAAACCCTGGTGGACGTGAAGCTGAAAGCTCATATGCACATGTACAGAGTCATAAGAGTATTCGCTTGCCAGCCTTCATGCGTATATGAACTTGAGTTAAATCTCATTCTTGATACTCTTTTCTGACAAAGTTGTATTTTTACTTAGTTGTATTGCTATATAACTTTTGCACTGTCCACTTCCTGCTGTGACAAAACAAATTCCCCACGTGTGGGACTAATAAAGGTTATCTTATCTTATCTTGATCCATTGCATTCAGTATGATGGTAAATGGTCTGTATTTGTATAGTGCTTTACTTAGTTCCTAAGGACCCCAAAGTGCTTTACACTACATTCAGTCATCCACCCATTCACACACACATTCACACACTGGTGATGGCAAGCTACATTGTAGCCACAGCTGCCCTGGGGCGCACTGACAGAGGCGAGGCTACCGGACACTGGCACCACCGGGCCCTCTGGCCACCACCAGTAGGCAACGGGTAAAGTGACCGAGACTGTCCGAGCCGGGGCTCGAACCGGCAACCTTCCAATTACAAGATGAACTCCCAACTCTTGAGCCACGATCACCCCCATGATGTCAGCTTTGACAGTTTCAGCTCTTCCAGGAAGGGTTTCCAAAGTTTTTATGAAAGTTTTCCAGAAATTTTTGATCATTCTCCCAGAAGAACAAGAAAAAGTTCCCCACACCATAACCCCCTCTCAACCAAACTTTACACTGGCACAGTGCAGTCAGACAAGTATGTTTCTCCTGACAACCACCAAACGCAGACTCATTGATCAGATTGCCAGACGAAGAAGCGGGATTTGTCAGAGAACACGTCTCCTTCTCTAGAGCACAGTGGCGACACGCTTTACACCACTGCATTTGACGCTCTGCTTTGCACTTGGTGATATAAGGCTTGGATGGAGCTGCTTGGCCATTGAAACCTATTAAATGAAGCTCTCTGCTAATCTGAAGGCCATGTGAAATTTGGAGGTCTGTAGCAACTGACTCTTCAGGTAGTTGGCGACTCGCTCTTTGATTTTACAACTTCATGTTGAATTGCTGTTGTTCCCAATCATTTCCACTTTGCTATAATACCACTAACATCTGACTGAATATTTTGTAGCGAGGAAATTTCACAACTGGACTTGTTGCATGGGCCACAGTACCTCATTGGAATTCACTGAGCTCCTGAGACCCATTGTTTCACAAATGTTTGCAGAAGCAGTCTGTATGCATAGGCGCTTAACTTTAAACATTTGTGACCTTGGAAGTGATTGGATGCCTGAATTCAATGATTTGGATGGGTGAGTGAATACTTTTGGTAATACAGTGTATGAATATAGTAGGTAGGTAGGTTATATAGAGCATGTACAGTTTTTCAACAGTGCAGTGATCAACTGGTCCAAAAACATACAGTTTTACAGCTTTTTCACAAATATTCTACCATTGCATCATATTTCTGAGAAGCTTATTACTCTCTGTGGTTTATCTGACTATTAAACAGTAAACCAGTTGTGACCCCTCTCAGAAAAACAAGCCATGTTTAGCCTGGGCTCCTGATCGTGTTTCTGATGTCTATGAGATGTTGACATTTCCTCCAAACAGACATTTCCCCTCTAAACTCTGGGTTCAATTTAAATGTAAACTGTCAAGAAAAGAAATGACTTAAACAAGAAAACAAAGAGGTTTAATTCTTCAATATTTCACCAGCAAAGCACGAGATGGAAAAAGATTAGAGGAAAGAACAAGAAGCTGGAGTCTTGCCCACTTATCTGATCTAATGGCACATAAATGAGGGGAGAGTCCGAGCTGATCGCCAATCCTCGGCCTTCATGAGTCGGTTTCCTTCATGGTGTTTTACTGTGGATTTATTTCACTGTGGGTGTCACTGGTCTCTAACTGGGATTCCTCACTAAATATGACTTTTTCCATCATCTATAGTGTAAAGTGGTGGCTGATCTGAGCCTTCCTTCCAATTTAAATATAGATTACAGACAGTAATTTATAAAGAAACCCCCACAATATCAGGATGGTGTGCACTGCTGCTGTTTACAGAACCTCGCTATGGCAGCAGGCTGTAAATGTGTTTACTTGTGCTGGACATTTTATTATGAGAGCCTATGGGGACTTACTCGCTGTTGGCTTCAGCCTCTAGTGGACATTAGAAGTGCAATAGTGATTATATAATCAGAAAGAAAAACACAATTACTTACTTTCGGAAAAATCCTCCAGAGTCTCCAAATACAGCTCAGGAATCGCAGTGTATTCTGGGTAGTCCCACTACCACACTAATAGACACTGAAAAAACACCAAAATAACCTGTGAGTGATACAGCAGCCTGATATAAAACACAGACAAGCTAAACTGGTGTACATTTTTCCTGTTGTTAGATAGCATCATTTTTACAGGTTATACTGCTGTAATGATCTTAGTTACCTGACAATAGCACTAACAAAGGCTATGTTAACGTATCTGATTATGACAAAGTAATGGTTTAATGAGGGACAGATCCATATGAACACAAAGAATGGTCTTGGATACAACTTTAACTCCTGGATCAAACAACCAAATTTTTCCAGCTTCCAGAATCTTCACTTTGATCCTTTTCTTGTTTAGAAATATCAGGTCCAGCTCATCATTTCTTGATGTTGAATTTTCCACAAAAACGCAGCACATTGTGTATAACTAACTAACTAAATGCAGTTCATTTGACTTAATATTTAATACTGTACTTAAATATTTTTAGTATTTTTTAATTTTGTATTGCAGGTTAGATTTTTACATCTCACAACTCTGCATACACACTTATAAAGCATTACTTGGTGTTCAACATTTTACTGTAATACTATCTCACCTGTTCTGACTTGTAGTTGCAGCTCTACTGGGAGTCTTAAAAGTCATTCAGGTGTGAAGTAGTTTTATATTTTTTATTATGGTACAATGCCTCTTTACAAGACTTTGTGTTGTGTTGTGGTGCTGCATCAGCAGCTGTAGGAGTTTCTAGACTGTTCTCTATTAATACTGGTCTGAGGAGCTATGACTTCTGTATGTTCAAGGTGTAATGATAGGACAGTGTCACATTTCAGAAGCTGTTTGTTTTTTTTTTTAAACAAAAAGCATAAAAAATTTCTTTCATTCTGGCTATGCCATCATGTACAGCCAAGAGAAATTCCATAACTAATGTGTGTAACCGCACGTAACTACAACAGTTAGACGTGTTATAACATACTTATATTTTCCAAAAACTCCATCCGTCATACATACAGATGAATAACTTCATCATTTCTCGGGTGGTTGGCCTTTTCTAAATCGTGACAAGCAAAAAAAGGAAAAAGATTCTTTGTACAAAATACAGAAAGAGACAGAAAGAGCATTTGTTTAAAAACAACAATCTTTGTGTTGTATCTAGCTATGTGGATAGATGTAATGTGAGACAACAGTGCAACTCATCTTTGCCTGAAACTCTTTTTTGTGACTTTAGTCCAACCTGAAATATCATTAAAACAACCCAAAACATAATCATGTGTCCATAGATTTAATGAAACATGTTTGAGGACCTTTGATGCCTCAATTTCTCTCCTTGTACATCTGTTTTATGCCTTTGTTTTCTTCATATAACTGATTGCTATCTTCATCTGTGATTGCCCTCCCCCCTCTTCCTCCCCTCATTCCTTCTGTTAGCTTCACAGCTCTGCATCACACATGACTGCATCCCTCCCCTCCTGTATAAACCTTGTTTTCAGCCTGTTTGGCTGTTGCTGTGATAATGAAGGCACAGGAGGGGAGGTGCCAAGAAAAATAAAGACTGCTGGTTATTGCACTTACATTTTGTTGATGCACATCAGTTTCGCTGTGTGGGAGCGCTTTCTTAAAAAATTCTCATGGGTCTGAGAGTGCACTGAGGAGCATTGTTCATGTTTTAAATATTTTTTTAAAGTGCCATTGCCTGAACAGATTGGGACTTTAAGAATTATACCAACTTCACAGCTGGTGCCTCTTTTCTGCTCCCCTAGTGTGCCAGCAGTTAGCAGTAATAGCTAAAGTTAGTTTGGAAATGGACTCCACGAATCAGTAATGTAGCTGTGACATCGGCTGTTTGTTTGAAATTTCAGGCGAGTGTTTTCACTGTCGACATGTTGGTGTTTTGAAACCAGATGTGATGAGCAAGGGATGGACAAAATTATGGAACTACAAGCTAACAATTTATAACTGACAAGCAATTAGCCAGTTAGCTTACTGTGCATAATCCTCCCTTTTGACTTTCAGAATAACCAGAATTTAAAAAAGCTGAGTTAAGATTTTAATCAATCAATAATTTTTCAGATACAGAAGCTACGTTTATACACATTTGATTTTACCTAAAGAAGCTCAAACTCTTTATTCTGGCTAATGTGAGCTAACACTAGCTTGTCTGCTAATGTAGCTGTTTTTCTTTTTGAGCTTTTTATGAATTTTTAATTTCTTGTGGTCCTGAGCAAACATTATACTAAATTCTTCATCATGCATGCATATAAACATCACCATAATCACCCTAATGTGTGATTTTTTCTTAAACCACAAAACCACAAAAATAGGAGTTGCGTTGCAGAATAAGTCAGAAATTCTGAATTCCTAGTTTGAAATTTTCGAGGTATCTTCCGAGGTATCTGGAACATTGTGTTAGTCACGACAGCCACAGGTGTCATTAATAGAATAATTTTTGTGGGTCTAATACTTTTAAATCATAGCAGGAGGACATGGGACAAGGTGAAAATGTAAATGAAGCAGCATGTCCAACAATGGCAGACCCGGTCTGCTACGTAATTCAACGTGCTAAGTCCCTGTTTGGGCCTTGTCTGAGAAAGAAACAGCCTCTCTCAGTGCCAGTTTGAGAGTTATTTTAATTTCCAAACATGGCAGAGTGAAAAGGTCCTTCTCTCCCGTGGCACCATGCCTCTGATTGTGATGCACGCTCGTGTTTGTTGATAAGGTCACAAAAGACCTCGACAGTGTTTGCGCCTGGTTTTAGTGGGCGAATGTAAACGTTTTGGGGAACAGAAACAATCCTCAGCTGACGGCGAGCTGTGAGCGAACACAGAGATAAGATGGAAATTCAATGGTAAAATTAAACACAATTAAACAGCAGCAATAACGAAATAGCACAGATGGTTTGAGTCACATGCAGACAGCACAGCGGGATAAGACAAAGACTGAAGTTCCCACCAAAAAAGAGACTTATAGTAAATGTAAAATGTCATCAGAATAAACTGAATATTACTGATAATATAATAAACTGACATACATAAAGGCTTAGATATAAAAAAAAACTGGTGGATGATCAATCATGTGCTGTGTTGTAAATGCTCACAGTGATGGATAAAAGTCTGTCACAGTTGGATCTTGGACATCATCTGAATATCTGACTGAAGATCAGGCTGAAATCTCTTTAAGACATGAAAAGGGAACCAAATGTATTTAAAGTGAGCTTCTAAATGCAGCCTGATTGTAATCTGATTACACAATTAATGTTGGAATTTGTTGAAAGATTGAGATTCAGTCATTATAAATGATTTCAAACGATATTTTAAAGGCACAGAGTCTGAAATTTAAGAAAAAAATAAGGGTGAGAGAGGAATGTCAATGGTGAGGAAAAGAACACAAAAACTAAAACTTGCTAAGGAAAAACTTCTAAATTTGCTATTTGTGAATTCTGTATTTCTTCATTCAAAATTACAGAAATTACAGAAGATGATTAGGGCCACTGCATGGGGGAAAAAAAGTGGGCACGTCTATTTTTTCTTCTTTTCCAGAATTCTGTAAATGTTGTAATTTCTTTCTCACTGGTTTGTCATTGTTTTTGTTTTGTTTTGTTTGAAAAATAGGTGTTTTGTTTTTTTGTTTTTTTTTTAAAGAAATTTGCAGGATTTTCTAGAGTTTTCCTCATAAATTTGCAATTTTATATCTTTAATTTTTTCTTCTAAATTTCAAACTTCTCCCCAACCAAACCATCAGCAATCCTGATACTAGATTCACAAAGTAAAACTTTATGTTTTACCTTCTGTGATGTTGTTTGAGGTGTTTTCTTTGTCCTCACACCTCACAGAGCATCACTGTGGGAAACAAGAAGCCTCCTCCTCACCATCATCTGTCTCTCAGCCAAGCGTACACAAATAGGAAAGGACAGCAGCTAAATAGTAACACACACACAGACACACACACATCCGCTGTATTTGTGCTGTTTGTGCAGTCTTATCGGGCAGAGATAGGGCAGCTGAGCGGATTGTCTCAGGACCTCGGCTGAACCCCTGAACCTGGAGGCTGTTATCACGACCTCTGACCTCTCACACATGCACACACAGAGATAAGTTGACTCCTGCAGTTCAGGTGATTTTCGAGAGCATGAACGTGTGTGTGTTGGTGGTTAATGTGTTCCGGAAGGCGAGCAGAAGAGGAAAGGGAGTGGAGATCAGATGAATCAGATGTGTTCTCTTTGGCCTCACAAACCAACACACACATATATGTAAAGAGGCTGTTAGCCGCCTCTTAGCTTTTCTTATGCAAAGTGGTCCCTGGAGGCGCAGACAGTAAAGTCACCTTCTCCACTCTCAGGGGAAGTTTCCACCATTAGAAGGTGAAATACAGCCAGAGATGAAGCTCAGATCTCCTGTAACACAGTCCACATGTAGAGCAGATCAAACCCATCTCCCCGCTTCACGTCTAACTCCCCTGACGGATCCGAATGTTTGTTAGGCCTCCAAGTAGAAAAGACACCCGCCTTTGTTCCCTGGAGTTGGCCTGTAAAAAAGAGGCAGGTTTAATGTTTTAAACGACGAGCACCTTCTTCATCTTCCCGACTTTCCAGCGAACGGGGAAGGCCAAGTGGCGAAGATAATCATTCGCTGATCCAAATATTTCTCATCTTCATCCCTGAGAGCAGCCAGACAGGAGGAAAAAAGCAACAGCTTCTTTTTATCTAAAGCACGCACGGCCGAAATGGAGCCACCTCCATCTGACCCACAACATCTTAAAAAGGGAAAAGGCAGCTTTACACACAGGAACCTCAGCATTAATGACTGCATTGTGTCTGCACAGATTTAACTTTTTAAAGTGCTGATGTTTGTAATGTGGTTAGTGACCCAGCAAACACTTCCAATACCCTTCAGCTGACAATCTTTATTCTGAGTGATTAATCGTTTTAAATTAACCTTTGGGAAGGAAATCCAATGAACAAAACACGAGATGAATCGGGAAGAAACAGATGAGGCTGATGTGTTACGACACAAACAGGCGTTCTTTCTCTTGAACTGGAATAACATGATCAGTCCTTCCTTTCCAAAGTGACGAGTTTGCTTGGGAGTCAGTGATGGTGGTTTCTCGAAAACCAGGTTTGATACAAACGTCAGCTTTTCTTTAGATGGGATGTTTTTTTAAAACTGCCATAAAATCTTTTTACCACAGTCTGGATCACATGACCTTGAACAAAATTATTATTGTGATGGATTTCCAGTTCACTTAGCCTATAATGAGGCATTAGCAGCTCTGCATCATGGTGCCTGGACGGGAGCAAGAAACGAATGTTAAGGATGGCTGTTTTATGCAGAGTTATTATACTGTTGTATTTGTTATTAATATTTTTTAAATTAAATTTCTTGTTTTCGATACATTGTCTACTTGGTTTGGTTTGGTTGTGGTTATTTTCAGTGCTACTTTTTAGTGTTTTTTTTAATACTTAATTTGGGTTCGGGCAGGTATTAAAACAGAAATAAACTGTGAAGGCAGCCATGAAGATAAATCAATAAACAAGCTTTTCAAACCATCTTTATGCTTGGCATATCAGACAAATGGAAATAAACTCTTATGTACTTTTTTAGATGATCTGAGTTACTTGTGTAAGTACAAATATCCTTTGTGACACAGTCCTTGAGTTTTGCAGCATTTTGGGTTTTAGTCCCTGGTTTGAACCACTTTTCCCATTCAGAGCTGCTTTAATTCTTCATTCCATAGATTCAACAAGGTGCTGGAAACATTTCTCAGAGATGTTGGTCCATGTTCCCATCCCAAAGGTGCTCTGCTGGGTTTAGATCTGGTTCAAGTAACCAGTTTGAGATTATTTGAGCTTTGTGACATGATGTGATATCCTGCTAGAAGCAGCCACCAGAAGACAGGTACACTGTCATAAAACCATGGACACGGTCGGCAACAATACAGCTGGCACTGAGGGCACCCAAAGTGTGCCAAGAACACAATCCTCTACACCATTTACACCACCAGCAGCCTGACCTGTTGATACAAGCCAGATCCAAGCTCTTATGTTTTTTTACCTCACCCCCAACTCGCAGCAGATTCTGTTTCTGCCGGACATTTTTTTCCTCTGAAAAGGGAGTTTTTCCTTCCCACTGTCGCCAAAGTGCGAGGGGTCTTCTGATTTGGGGGTTTTTCTCTGTAATATTGTAGGGTCTTTACCTGCCAATATGAAGTGCCTTGAAGCAACTGTTGTAATTTGGTGTGATATAAATAAAACTGAATTGAACTAAAAGTGTGTTTTGGCTCAGGTTTTGTCTTCCTTCAGTGTTTCCTTGTCTTATCTTTCTCTCTGTGCCTGCCTCTGTTGTTATGTCTGAGGTGAGTCTTCTCTCTGCGTTTAGCGTTTGTTTTCAGTGATTTCCTGTTTACTTTGAAGGTTGCTGATCTTGCCTTGCATTAGTTTTTCTTCCACCTTTATGATTGTCTGCATTACTTTCTGCTCTCACTGCATTAAAAGTCCCAGGTTGCTGATTGTTTTTGTTGGATTGTCTGTTTCACCTGTTACCCTCTCCAGAGTTTCCTTGCCTTGTTTATGTACCTCTAGATTTATTCACCTTTTGTTCTGAACTTAAATTATGAGTCTGCTTTTTATTTTTATTTTACTCCGTGTTTTGTTCTGTATTTGGTCCGTCCCTGAGCTGAACTGCAGGTTTTAGTAATAGCCTCCATTTAAGTCAGTAAAATTTTCATTGTGGCAGGTCATGTTTAAATTCAGGCTTTTCGCTAGCCTTTTAGTTTGACCCTGTGGAGAAATCCTCTGAAGGATGTTGAAGGAATATTTACAGTTGAGACAGGGAGAGACAGGTTTTAAGGGTAGAAATCAGTCGATTTGTAAGGGAAGATGGAGAGGGAGACGAAAAGGAGAGATTAGAGGAATGGAAGGATTTGGAAAAAAGTGACACACGAGAGGGTGATGGTGAAAGGCAGGGTCGAGCTGACCATATTCTGTGTCATTTTATTGGAGAAAATGTGCTTTTTTTGTGGAAAAACTTCAGTATTTCTAGTTTTTGTTGTCCAGCTTGGTGATAAAATGTAATTTATACAGAGTATTTTTAAAGAATGTCAAGTATCCTCCCTTTTCTTTCCCAGTCAGGGATCAGGCTTCATGTTGGGTGTAGGGCATGGTTCCAGGAGGCACACGTGTGCACCAAATTTCATACATGTGCACAAAACACGATGGTGTTTTTTTTTCAGATATTTGTGAGGCTCAAACCTGTAGCTGAAAAAGAGATGTACCAGCTGATGAAAGCATTCCTACTGAAACCCAAAGACAGACAGCAACTGCTGCAACAGCTAACACCTGTTTATTATTTAAAGGTTACTGGGATAAAATAGAGAAAACTTGAGTATTTACTTAAGTATTTACACACTTAGGACACATCAACAAGCACTGTGATTTCAGCTGCTCTTCTGCCTGGTAACAGTGTTTGGTGTTTCACTTTGGATGGATCCACAGATTAGCATATGCTTTTTCAGTAGTGATGGGTCGTTCGCGAACGAAATGGCTCTTAGAGCCGGCTCTTTGACGTGAACGACGCGAGCCGGCTCCTTATCGCGAGCCGTCACGTGGGTTTTTGTTTTTTTGTTTTTTTTTTTTCTTTCTCTCAGCCTCTCTCTCGCACTTTTTTTCCGCTTCACTCTGCACGCGAGCCTTGTGCTTTACGCTGGGCAGAGGGGGGAGGGGCGGTAGTTACACTCAGTAGCACAGGAACAGAGCCAGAGAGAGAGAAAGAGAGGCAGGGACAACAACATTAGAAAGGTATAGTAATCATCCACAACTATTTTCGGTTGCAGATGATAAAGGATTGAGAAAATTTATTCATGCAGGTCCATATGACAGAGAATATGCATGTTCTTTTAGTTTTCATATTATAATTTATATTTAATTGTGTTGTGGTTTGCAGTGTTTTGTGTTCTTTTCACTTTAAATTTGTGAAAGGAAAAAGCTGAAAATTTAAATAGTTAAAACTTGAAATGTGAATAGTTGATTTTTGTATTATATGATTTATTTATTACATTTTATGTGGAGTGAATAAATAAAAGTATATTTACGGTGGCCCCTAGAGACAAAGCACATACAAACTTCAAATCACGTACGAACTCTGAAGCATGTACAAACTCCAAAACACGTAAAAACACGTACAAACTCCAAAACACGTAAAAACTCCAAAACACGTAAAAACACGTACAAACTCCGAAGCACGTAAAAACTCAGAAGCATATAAAAACTCAGAAGCACATAAAAACTCAAAACACGTACAAAAGACAACAGAAGTGCTCCAGGATGCTGGGCGCAGTGTTTGAGCCTTTGTTATCTTGTGGCTACACAAGCCAGCAAGTACCAACGACCGGATTTGGTGTGTGGTAATAACAGGTAAATGAACTTTTTTTTAAATTATTTGAATATATATATGAGTGCCTGTGTATAAATACACAAACAATACACACATGCTTTCAATTGTGTAATTTAAGTGATCTAGTAGCTCTGCTTTGGAAGTTCAGTTCATGCTAGAAATGTGTTTTGGAGTTTGTACGTGTTTTGTCTCTAGGGGCCACCGCATATATTTATATATAAACATATATAAATAAAACCACTTGTTTTTACGTTAGTAATTCCTTTTGTGCATAATTTTATATTATTGTTAATAATAAATTAATTAAAGCAACAAAACAACCTGAAGAGCCGGTTCGGAGCCGAAAGAGCCGGCTCTTTTTAGTGAGCCGAACCGAAAGAGCCGGATCTCTAAAAAAGAGCCGGAAATCCCATCACTATTTTTCAGACTGACACTTTTAGCCTTTCTTTATATAACCTTATACATTTATGACACACGCGTGCTGTGTCACGTCACACCATGTTTTCCCCTTGTGTAAAAGTGAAAAATAGGACAAAAAGATAAAACTCTCAGAATGTTTGACTGCTTCGTTATATTTGGAGTGGTTTCCATCACATTCAACAAAATCTGCAAATCTTGTAACCTTTTGGTGAATTGTAACATTGTAACATTCCCTGATGAGACTGACTTCCTTCTACCATGAAAAGCCTTCCCTTCATATAAACTGGATAAAAGCCAGACTTTCGAAAAGTGCATGTCTGGCAGAACCATTTAAAAGATATGACACTGTCTCAGTAATAAAAATGCTGTGCAATCACAGATAAAGAGCGACGTAAGGTCACCCTACCCTTCATGTTATAATCTTCCCAGCTTCGTTAACATGTCCCACATTTAGTTCATTTTGATCTGGTCACTCTAATCGCAGATGTTTATTAATCTCTAGGTGATTATTAGGTCTTCATAACTTTCTTCTTAAAACAAATGTTTCAGATTTCAAGTCGGCTTTGAGGACCCAGATCTCACAGCAGTCAAGTCCAAGTCTTGGGTTTGCCTAAGACTTGGACTTCCTTTTGCTGATCAGTTCTTGAGTTTATAAAATAGTTCCCATTACTGTCTGCACCTCTGACTGTTTTTTGTCTTCAAGTATGCAGCTCTTCTCTGTTTGCAGGACTAAATAAAGTCCCACAGCCCACCAACACTCCATCGTCCCATTCCTGTCATTCCTGGAATTAGTGACGCGAAGCATGGGGCCTTAAAGAACCAAGGTGCTCTCCTCCTCCACCGCTTTGTTCTTTCTCACGCTGAGACCAGCCGAGATCATCACTTCTCCACTTCTTCCCATTGAATCCTCCTCCTCCTCTGCATTCCTGAGGGCAGCGCATTGCCTGGGAGTGACGAGGAGACATTCCTGGGACTTTTGTTGGGCTCAGGATGCTCTTCCGGGGAGAAATGGAAGGAGGAGCAGTAACGGTAGAAGGTGTTTCTTTACGACTGCTTTAAATTTATTTACAAAGATGGAGATGCTGGAGGTAATAATGGCCTTTTTATTTTCACTTACAGTGAATGTGATGACGCAGTGACACAGTGAGCTTGAGCAAGCTGTGTTCATGTAAGGACTTAAATAGCAAAGTGTATATAAATACTTTTAAAGGACACATTCTCTCCTCCAAATCATTGCAATAAAGCTAAGCCAAAATAAATCTTCTGGCCACCACCAAGCAACAGGCCAGAGCTGGCTATAGCAGTGCATTCAGCAGCTTAAGAAGCAGAATGGAGTGGCCACAAATCCCAAAGCGGAAATAAAGACCCCAAATCATGACATCACAGCCAATCTCTAATGTAGTATTGCATTTCTCTAATCTCTAATATAATGACCAAATACCCCTTTTGGGCACACTTTAGCCCATATGGGACCAACTCTGAACAGAGGGTCAACATTCAGTCACAAAGAGCCCCAAAAGTAGCCCCTATTAGGCCTAACCTGTTTGCTAACTAGAGTGGTTTTACCCCATTCAGGTGGGCTAACTTATTTTAGCCTTGTGGCAAATATGGTCCAGATTTGGTCCAATTTAGCCCAGATTTAACCCCAATGGATTCCATCTAGATAGCAATGATTGTTTTGCTGACACCTGGAATTTTCTTTGTGCTACATTTTGGCCTTGACTAGCCAAGTTGACTAGGGGAGCGCAAGATGTCAGGTGTGTTGTGGCACTTGGGTCACATCTGTCCCATTTTTTCCAGTGCTGTAGCTGAGCCATAAGTGCCGAAAGTAGCCCAGCTTTGGCACAAATGTGGGGAACTGGAGCAAGGGGATGGTTGTAACAAAGCTCAGGTCTCTGTGTGAGTACTGACCCACCTCACAGGTCAAATAAATCATTATTTTAAACATGACGAGCATTCTTTCTGCAGCTGTGCAAGTTTAGAAGTTATTTATCTGTTGGTTGTGTATATGCAGCTGAGAACCAGACTGCTCTTATCACAGCCAGTGTGTATAGAAGCCTGCACTTTTGTCTTACGTCTGCTGAGTAGGCTGGCACTCCTCAGACGGGTGTGTGTTTTGTGCCTATATGTCTGAAGAATGTTAATTCACGGTGGACAGAAATCAAGGAAGAGAGCCAGACAATAGAAAATGGATAACGTGAGAGGACAAAGAAGCTGGCAGGTCAGATTAATGAAGTTGAACAAGTCTGTGAAGTCTTTGAGAGTCATACACTCAGAGATGCTTTAATTGCTCCTAATCACGTGATTTCATTGTTCATTGAATGTCTGCATCCAGTTTTTAGGGGCCTTTTAGGGGGCTGTGGTCCATTCTCTTAGTGGAAATGTTAGCCAAATGGAAAGTTAGTCTAAGACCATGACTAAACAATGACAGGGCTGGGTGATTATTAGATTTTTTTTTTCAGCTAACAAAGATTACAGAAACAAGATAAAGGGGATAAAACAATTATTTTGCTTTATCTCGTGCTTTAAATCAAGCACACCCCTTTCGTTTTGCAATATGTGCTTTCAATGCTCAGACCCACTCTGAGTTTGGTTCAGCTCAAGTATGAGGAGATATCGGTGTAATTAACAGTTTAAGAGGGCAACAGACTTTTCTGTAACTTCCATGTTTGCTTCATAGAAGACTTCCAGAAAAGCACACCAGGGTGAATCAGGTGTAAACTCTTTATATACCCTTAAAAGGACCTTTAATATCTCCTTGTATATGATCCTTTATACGACTGTAACAACAGCACATTTCAGGCCTCGGTCAGCAACACTCCTTTCACCAGTTTCACTGAAGAATAACCCGGCCGTTCAAACTGAAGACTGATGTGAGATCATCATTACTTTTGTGCAATGAAGTGTGTCTTATAGTTTGACTAAGATTAATGCCTTCATGATATATTTCACAACCCAAGCAAGGAGCAAAAATATTACTGGAAACCAGTTGTTGATTGAAAGTGGCAGGAAGTACCTGTACGCATTGTGTCAGATACATAAACACAGTGAATTAACCCTTAAAACAGCCACATAAATAAGCCCTCTTATCACTGCACCCTCTGGCATGGCGGTAAATAGGTGAGAAACCGCCATCTTTTCCTTTTCGCTCCCTCAAACTCGAGCACACAGACGGTTTCTCACAATATCCTGTTTCCGATCACTGCCTCTTTAACACTGGATCCCCCTGCACTCGGCCAGAGGCGAGGAGGGAGTAACAGGCGGGCATGAGAGAGACTGCCTCTGAGGGTTCACAGGCATCAGCGAGGGCAGCCTGGGCATTGTTTGTCTGAGTGGTTTATGTCTGGCATGTGAGCAGAAATCACTGATGGTTCATAGTCAAAATAAACACTCCTGTAAATCACCTTTGATTAAACCCTGTTCAGGTACTGATAGTGTAATGTTACAGACTGTAAATATAATATTTCCTATAGTTTTACTTAGAAATGTCAGGACTCTTACAGAAAGAGGTGCATTAATGTTATATTACACTTTAGATTGGATCATGAAGACTTTAAAATCAGTTGTAGACCTAGGAAAAGGTAAATATTCTCTTAATTGCTATGAATGACATTCACGGCTGTTAACTGAGCTGTCTTTAGCATTTTATGGCTCAACAGCATCTGTTTTTTTTTTGTTTTTTTTAAAGTCTTGTTTATTATATATGTTATGATGACTTGGACACGAACGTAAGTGCCAGACACCTGTTGCATAGTCAATTTTTCCATGCTTCCCATAGATATGAACCCAATAAAGACTTTCCTGATGAGTTTATGCACTCAGATACTCATGAATAAAACATTAGGTCCATCTGACAGTCAATTAAATGTCAGAAAGCCGGACTAGCCTCTATAGCTAGCTGTTAACCTATCCAATGATAGGATTTTGCTGATTATGATGTGCTTCTGTGTCCACAGACACACTAACATTAGCTAACATTAGACAGAAAAAAAGATAACTCAGGGCTGGATTTGATTATGAAGCACTAAACAATCCCTCTCTAGCCTTTATTAGAAAAAAAAACATGCTTTTTTACTGGCTAATGCTATGAATTTTCTAACGTCATCAAATGAACATATTTTTCATGTCTGTGTACGTCTGTTTTTACACCCACTAGTTTGAGTGCATAACTGTCTTCTTACTATCAAGTGCTGCTACATGAACAGTTTTTCCATTTGTTTAGGAGGGCTTCATTTCATCTGGTAAATGCTAATTTACCTTTCAAGCTAAATATTAGCTTACAATCTAATTTTACCTATCATTAGCTTCCAAGCTAATACAAACAAATAGCTTGATACCATATGTAAAAGCTAACTGGCTAACCCTAGCATTAGCAAAATACTATCTGAAACCACATCAGTTGTCAGTGTTTGTTAATGCTATTAATTATATGAAGATTTCAAAGGTAATGTTAGCTAATGTTCCTCACTGTTGTTATTGGGAGTGGGAAAAAATGAGGGATAATCCTTCCTGAGTCCTTTATATAGCAACCACTAAATGACTGGGATTAAAGCGTGTTCAATGCTTATGTAATACATGCTTAATTTGGATTTTTCCTTAAAAATTTATTTTCCTTAAAAAACAAAAGGTGAACTCTACCTGCTGAACCACACCTGTCTGAGAGTGTGTCTTCTAATCTGTTTTCAAAGCAAACTGCATGTATCAAACCTTCCTCGATTTACTGAGGAGCTAAATAAATATTTGAGGGGGATCAATGAACAGTGATGCTCTTCACAATGCTATCACTGTCTTGTATGTGCTTCATGCTAACAGAGCATTGTGGGTATTGTTAAACCGGCATTGTGGTCCTGTTTCTTTAATGTTTCTGTGATCAATCACAGGGGTTACAGTGCAAACAGCAACAGACCTGGAGTCAGAGCAGGCACAGCTTTCTACTTTACTTTCTATAAAAAACCCCAGCACAAATACAGATCTTAAAGAATCTGAGCACACATCACCTCCTACAATCCTGCAGCTATTACTGGAGGTTTTCACGTTGCCAAGCTTGTTTCACCTCAGTGACCCGAAGCAGAGAGTAAAACCAGCACCTGTTTCTCAGACCAATCCTCCTCAGTGCTGGAATCTTTCCTTCCCATGGAGATTACTGCTTCTGCAACTCCCTGATTTATGTTTCCTACAAGAGCTCAATAATAAAGAGATATGAGGGAGAGTGGGAGGAAGAGGAGAGGAGGAGATAGAGATGGGAGAAAGCAGAGGATTTCATGGTCAACAGGGCAAACACACACACTCACATACACAATGTTACACATGTTCACCCCACACAAAGTTCATGTCTGGTATTTACTGCTTCCTGGGTCTAGCAGAGCTAAAAGACTGTTTTATTGATCTCTTTGTGTGCACATTTGAGGCTTTCTCCATCATTAAGATGTCCTCTAAGGCAGTGAGAGGTGAAGCATCTGCATTAAAATGTCAGAAAATGTGAAAATGATTAATTCCTACTGAGATAATTCATCAGTTTTATCAGGTGCCAGCTTTCAGATGGAGTCATATTGGGCCACTGTGTATTTAAGAAAGCCACAAAGCCCCACAATAATACAAAAATAATGTCTTAAATCATTAATCATTCCTTATCCTCTTTGCTTCCTGAACAGGGATAATTCTGTTCATATGTGATGGTAATTCACCAAACTTCAGCAGACTGCATATAACAGATGAATGCAGCCAGTGTAATGCCACCTATAGGTTTGTGAAGTTATTGTGAAGTTGTGGTCAACCCAGAACGTCAGCCCATATTAAAGAGGCGGGGTTTGTAGCACCTGACCAATCAGAAAACTGTACAGGTCTATTGGCAGCAGAGCAGCTGGTAAGAGAAAAATAAGGGATTAAACACATAATACAGACTGAATACCTCACAGCAGCAGTGTGTGTGTGTGTGGTTTAACAGCTTTAAGACTGGAAAGGAGCTGCATTAATAAAGTTTATTTGAAGCCAGGAGGAAAATTAACACGTCTCAGTGTCACAGCTCTATAATTAAGACACAGGAGAATCTGGCAGATTACAATTTTTATACCATTAACATAATATGTAGATGTGTGCAAGACAGTTTTATTCTTCCAGCTGCTGCCCTGAAGGCTTCGCCTGCGATCAGATTTGATATAAAGTCCGCAGGTACAAACAGTTTTCCTGTTTTAGGAGCATATATTAATTCTTAAAGAACAATAAAAATGTTTTAAAGTTGCCGTTAATAGAAGAAAAAAAAAAGCAAGAATAAAGTTTGACTAGGAATCTGTATTTCTTACTGATGCTCAACAGATAAAGACCAAGACTTTGGACCCTCTGCACGCTGATATCAGAGGGGGTGTCACAAATGCAGACTCTGTTCTCCATGTAAGGATCAGAATATAGGTTTTAAGCTGTCAGTCATGCAGAGCTACTCTAGTGGAGTCCAAGAATAAAAATATTAAGCTGGAATTGAGCTGAATGGATCCACCTTAAAGCTGAAATGATGGCACTAGTACACTTGGACATGAAGGAGCAGGTTTAATAGGATGCATCCAGCTTGTTTGTGGCAGCAACACTTATCTGTGAAAGGAGTGTTTAAGCTCAGCTTTATTGACTGAAAGAGCCTGAAGCTGCCATAAAAGTCCACGACTACCACTCCTGCTAGTACTGCTACTACTGTGACTACCACTATTACTGCTACTGCTGTTTTATGACCGAGCCTGCAGGTTGTAAAGTTACTGCTGTTCACATACACAAAAAAGATGTGTGCTCAAACACACGCACACACACACGCACACACACACACACGCACACACACACACACACATAGAAGTCCAAGGGGAGATGTGTGGGTGGGTGTCACACCTGGTCAGGTAAAATCCACCTGGCTGCTCCCCTCTTCTTCACTTGTCGTTCACCCGGCGGCTGTGAAGCGAGCAAGGTTTCCCCCCCCTGCTTTCTTCAACCTTTTGACCTCTACACTGATTATGAAACCACATTTACACACAAACATTTAAAGCATTCCTTAGACACAGTAAATTTCTCACACACACACACACACACACAGATGCCCAGCCGGCCCTGCCAGAGGCCGGTAAACTGCAGTGTTTTTGTTATTCATGGACTTGGACAGAGCAGCAAACACTAACCAAGGCTGAACTGTTTGGACAGATGTGCTTCAGTCCCTCCAGCAGACACACACACACAAACCCTGGGCTACCAGCTGACCCCCACAACCTTGACCTGTGACCCTCAGAGACGGTCTGGCTCTATTTTCAGACCAACATTTGAGCAGTGTGACACATAGAAGTGACATGAGCCTGTTTTCCAGCTCAGGGAAGGTGGACCTTATCCTCTCGTTTTAGCTGATGTAGATTTGTTCATGAAAGTCCGATTTCAAGTCATCAACCTTTGGGAGAGTAAGAGCCAAAGTCCCGGGTGGGCTGTAGGTGGAAGCCTATCCATTCATTTTCTTAACCGTTTAACCCTTGTGTCTACAAGGTTGGCTAAGCTGGTTGAACGTTGGTGTAGTTTGCTGTGTTGTGGCTAAACGTTGGCTGATTGCTGGCTCGGTGTTAGCACAGTGGCCATACTTTGGTTCAGTGTTGCGATTCTGGCACAGTTAATTAATTTTCATGCTAAATACTGTTGGAGTACTATTTCTACTTGCTTATTTCATGGGCTGTTTGGGATGTCTGTGGCCTTAAAATGCTGATTACCATATAAACAGCCAAAGCACTGAAGCTATGAGGCATTCAGGACTGCCCTAAAATTAGAGCTATGAAAGGCCCAGATTTTACTCTGTTTCACAGATCAATAGGCTTTTACTACATTAAAGCTATTACAGCCTTTTCACTTGGTTCACTGTTGTCAGTTGCCGGTTTCACAAACACCCCCCCTGCTGTGAAATTGCCTCAGTTCCCACCTGTTAACATGAGTTTTCAGCCCAGTTTCCTCTTGTTCTCTGTGTCCTCTTCCCTCCCTGCAGGGATCAGATGGGAATGATGCCTCTCCCTGCTCCCAGCTCCTTAACGCTGCCGCTGAGTGATGGGAACAGGCGACGTATGGCTACTTTCTCATGGCTGTGAGGTTTCGGTGCTGCAAGCTCTCACACAGGCCTGCAGAGGTAGAAGCAGACACACATAAATAGAAGCAAAGCAGAGACTATGAGGAGCTGAGAAGGGAGGAAGAAAAGTATAATCTTGATACACTTTTCCTGTATTTTTTGAGTCAAGGTCACAGAGGCAGGAAGGTGCAGGTGAGGGTGAAACACTAAGATAAAATGCTTTGACATCACTAAAATATGTTATTTCACAACATAATACAATGAAGACTCTTAATTTACTTCAGAATCTGGGTCTGATATTTTTTTTGAGGATCAGAGAATAAATTTCATTTTCAGCAGGAAGGGAACAAATCTTTGTAAGAGCAGATGATAATAATAGCTACAGTAATGGTCAGCAGTAGTGACAGAGTGGGGTGGTGGAGAGGCAAAACATGAAGCTAGAGTTTGTTTGCCATCAACACTGCTCCGTAAATATCCATATGAATTAAAAACGTGACTCCTGGGTCTGAATATGTGCTTGGTGAGTTTATTACAGTTTTTTACAGTCGCTAACAAGCGCCTACCCATACTTCAGATACTTTTTCTAAACTCTTAACACAGACCCACACCTACAAAACACAATTGGCCAAATGGATAATATCCTTCCCAAAAATACACTTTGTTAAATATATACTAACTCCTCATTTCAAAATTAGAACACATCTTTCTCTGCACACACTAACTGTACAAAAACACTATAAATCTGACTCAAAATGAAATTAGTCTGTCAAAGAATAACACTTGTTTTCACTTCACAAGGTACATGCAGTCAAAGTACACCAGGTTTCAAAATACTGGCTATTATTGACATTACAAAAACTGCATAGACTTTTATGTTTCAGTTTCACAGGTATTTGCATGCGAAACATGCAATCCACCATATTGACACCAGAAATGTCTTGGTTGGTAACTGTATGTCCACATGTACAGTAATGTTCACATTCAAAAGCATTCCAGTAAAAAGCAAACAAGTTTTTGTTTCTTTACTGTTTACCACAGGAGGTACAGTAGAAACACGGTATGATAGGACAGAGAAAGTTTTACAGTATTGCTTACAGTGAACAAAATATCCATGAAACACACAAGAGCATTCTGAACAAAAGAACAACAGCAAAAAGCCAAGATAAAAAGGGGGGGAGGGGGGCTAAAAAAAAGGCAAAAAAGTTGCATCTAATCTCTGCGATCTTCAGGGTTAGGCCACATGTTTTCATCAACATCACATCTGATGTCAGCCAAGTCGATGCACCTGGGATAAAACCGCCTGGTATGTCGGATCCACCCTTGGCAATCGTCAACTGTGATGTCCCTGGAGCCAGCATCCATGGCTTCAAGGAGGGACATCTGGTCATGTGGCTGATGGTCATAAACCTTCCACCGCCATGCAGAAAAGAACTCCTCTATGGGGTTGAGGAAAGGTGAATAGGGTGGAAGGAAGAGACTCACCAGTCTTGGGTGGACTTCAAACCATGTTGTTATTGCTTGCGAGTGATGGAAAGCCACATTGTCCCAGGTAATTACAAAGGTCCTCATGTTTTCACCCTCCTGACCCTGCTCTGGAACCAGGCGCTGGTGGAGATCATTGAGAAAGGCAAGCAAGCGCTCTGTATTATAGGGTCCGACCTGACATTTGTGAAGGAGTAATCCTGCATTTGCAATTGCTGCACACATGGTAATGTTTGCCCCTCTCTGTCCTGGCACATCAACTGTGGCCCTTTTTCCAATTACATTCCATCCACGTCGACGCCTTTTGGCCAGATTGAATCCTGCCTCATCGATGTATATGAATTCATGAGGGGCCTGGTTGGCCTCCAATTCCATAACTCTCTGAAACAAAGTTTATGTAAGTCATGTTAGTACTGTATACCATACTGTACTGTAACCTAGTATTGTGTAGGTTACCTACTTGCAAAGTGCAAAGCTTATAGAACTGGACATTGGATTGAATATACACTGTACCTGGACATATTGTCGTCGTAGCTCCTTGACCCTCTCACTGTTCCTCTCAAAGGGAACAGTGTAGAGCTGCTTCATCCGCACTCTATGTTTGGACAATGTCCGCGAAATGGTTGTGAGGCTGATTCTATCGATATTGTCGAATATCTCATGGTCCGCCACAATTCTGGTTTGTATTTCACGCAGTTTTATTGCATTATTTGCAGTAACCATTTCCACAATGGCAAGCTCCTGATCATTACTGAGGAGCTTTCCTCTTCCCCCAGAGGGTGGAAGACGTTGCATTCTTTAGAAAGACAGACAATTCAACATATGCATTACTGTATGACCATATTGACATGTCAAGTGAGAATAGGAACAATCCATGTAAAATGCAATACTTACCTGTTGGTTTGTTGAAAGGTGCGTATAATGGAGGCAACCGTTGACCGCCTCAAATTGGGCTGCACTCTTTCACCAGCCTCTCTTAGTGAAAGACCATGGTTGATTACATGGTCAATGATAGTGGCACGGATTTCATCACTGACTACTGTTCTTGCAGCCCTTGGAATGCCACCACCACGCATTCTTACACCTCTACCTTGCCCTCTCCTTGGGCCTGCTCTTCTCTCTGGGCCCCTTGCTCTTACTCCTCCTCGACCAGACATTACAGTGTTTGTCTTTTTTTTGTTTCCAAAAACATCACTCCTCAAGGTCTTGCCTTATGAACCCCACTGAGTCTAAGCCAGAATGGAAGAAGGTGTGGTTGGCCCAATTTACCCAACATAAATCAGCTGTGTGTCAATTATTCAATTGTTTGTTTGTTTACAGCTGAGATATATTTTTGATATTGATATTGTTTTTGTACTGATATCATTGCAGGGGCAGAGGTTTTTATACTGTATCTACGGTTTGGAATATTGTTTTTGCTATTGTGGGATGTTGTGTGTTAACATTCGTAGATACTACAAGAACAGTCCATAGTTTTGTTGGGAGGTATAACTTGTCTGTTAAGAAAATGTAAGCATTGTGGAAATGTGTTCACTGACTGCATATTGGGTGAACACGACATGAAATGTGTGAATGGTATGGCCACAACAGACCGATCCTGTGCTAATTGTGTTTAGAGTTTTGCAAATGTGACAACTGTTTGGACAAACGCTTGTTAGCGACTGTAAAAAACTGTAAATACCTGCAGCTTCATGCGATCCACATGTGCATCTCTGAAGTGGGAGGCACAGCCGTGCTTTGTGACTTCACAGAGAGAGGATCGTCAGGACCTAACCGCCTACACCTGAGAAAGGTGTCCCGTCTCACACACAGTCACACCTTTAACGATCTGTCATTTGTTAGAGAGCCGTTGTCCTCGTGTTTTGAAGATCCGTCACAGCTGTTAGTAAAGTTTTGAGCTGGCTACCAAACTGGTTATTATTATTCTTTCACTTTTTCCTGTTTAACTTCATACAGGGACACTTGATAAGCAAATAAATATTGTGGTTACCGTGTTTTTACCCAGCTCAAGACACACTCTCACCCTCGAGTGGATGTTGGAGGACAGCTTTGTTTGTGCAAAACAGATTAAAATCCTTTTTTTCCATCAGATCTCGAGAAAGTCGTGCTTGCCTTTGCAGCTTTGTTACTGGACGAGTGTAACACACTGAACGCCGGGCTTAGCAAATCATCTTTTGCTCTTTTGGTCCATAGACAAAAGATCACATTACTCCAAGGTTTGCACTCGTGTAGGATCCCTGTGTATTAGAGTCGAGTGTAAAATGGTCGTGCACCTGCATATGCGATAGAAGTGCTGTGCTCGTACACTCCTGCAAGATCCTAAAAGTCTGCATCCCAGTAAAGAGTCTGAGTTCCCAGTGTTTTAGGGAGCAGATAATAACTTTTTTGTAGATGTACAGTTGCACCTCTAGACTAAAGGTCCAGGTGAAGGTATAGATAGGATTTAAATGAAGAGCTCAAGCAGGCGAAATATTAAAAATCAAGCCTTTTAATTCAGCTGACAGCAAAGTTCAAACAGATAAACTGAAAAACAAGCCGAGGGAGCTCATCAAAACACTTTAATAAAGACACAGGTAGGGAACAAGGTACAATTAAAAGCAAAGAAGAGGTGAAGACATTCAGAGAGTAGGGAAAAACAGGAAGTAAAACTGGCCCTCCCTGAGCCTGGTTATGCTCAAGGTTTCTTCTTGTAAAAAGGGAGTTTTTCCTTCCCGCTGTTACCAAGTATTTGCTCAAAGGGGCCCGCCTGATTGTTGGGATTTTCTCTCTATTGTAGGTATAAAACTGAACTAAATTAGTGCGTCGCCTGCTAGAATAAGTTTGAGGCCCACAGAGCTGGAGTAACACACCTTCAGCGTACACACACACACACTCACACACAGACCTCACTTTTAGGCCCACTTAGTGCTCCAATGGGCACATCCATCTCACTCTCTCGGCACACACCGCTAACACGGACCCTCGAGTGGACAGCTCTGTTTGTGCACACCAAAAACAAAGTCCTATCTCGCTCTCTCTCTTTGTTAGACTCAGGGTGAGAGTTCATTTGCTGAAGAAAAGCGGGGTCAGATGCATCGATTTGGCCTTGTGACCGAGCGGGGAGGAGGAGGAGGAGGGTCTGCAGGCCTGACCTCTTCGTCACTGTTGCAGTTTTTGCTCTGAGGCTGAGGTGTTTACTCAAGCAGTGGGGGAACACGAGGATATCAACTTACCCCTCTGCTCAACTGGGAGCTAACCAGGCTTCCTATTCAGGCCGCACTGTCAGTCAATATCTTCCTCTATTCATACAAAGGTCAGCGGGCAGATCCCGGGGCAGCGGGGCCGGCCGGCGCTGAGGCCCGCGCTCTGTTTGTGTGGTAACCCCACTGCTCTCAGATAGAGTCCACCGAGAGGGGCTTTAAGTCCTTTTTAATCATTTCTTTCTGATTTATTATAACCTGGGCCGTAACTTGATGGAGCCGGGCCCTCCTCCTCCTCCGGAGATCTGAGAAGGTGTTGACACGTCGAAAAAGAAAGAAGAAAATGAATCATTGCTGAGTCTGAGTTTCTCTGAATGTTGTGCGATTGTTGACGAACACATGGCAAAGGACACGCACAGTCGGCTGCGCTTTGATGTGGAGCACATGCGTTTTACATTTAATCTGATTGCAGTGTCACTCTGTGTGTGTGTGTGTGTGTGTGTGTGTGTGTGTGTGTGTGTGTGTGTGTGTGTGTGTGTGTGTGTGAGTGAATCAAAGGGAGACGAGGCTTAGCCCGGGACACGGTGGGTGACCCTGACAGTGTGAAACGCAACCTGACAGGACAACAGGGAGGGTATATTACCACAAAGTCTCCACAGCATGTGTGTTTCACTGTGTATTTTTGTTTCACTCTGTGTGTGTGTGTGTGTGTGTGTGTGTGTGTGTGTGTGTGTGTGTGTGTGCATACGTGTCTGGTCACTGCAGGACATAGCTCACCCACATCTGAGTGACAACACAAACAATGATAGCAGGTAGCATCACATCTGCAAATCAAAGATCTCATAACGGGACTTCAGAGTGGGAAAGTTAGAGCAGAGGACTTCTCATCAACACACACACACACACACACACACACACACACACACACACACACACACACACAACCACACACAACTGGGAATTCGCTGGTAAAGGCTGCCCTCCAGTGGAGAAACAGGTGCACTATCTTGTCAACTATTCGGTTTTTAAAGTCCTGCAAACTAAATCTTTATTTCTAAATATTTTTATGGAAGATTCTCTTTCAAAAATTATTCATTTAACTTTTATAAACACTCATAAGAGTCATGCACATCCTTGGTTAACATAGGATGGACGGCGGATCAAACAAATTGAGCCGTTCTACATAAAATGAGACAAATCTGAGAAGAGCTTTAAAAAAAAGTAAAGAAAAAAAAGCATTAATGAAACTAGGCAAAACGGTACCTTCATACTGAGTGCGTGAATATATTTGAAGTACATATCAGTGGGATGAAATGCAATTTTTCTGGCATTTCTGATCCCTCGTAACCTCGTAATAGGAGCTAGCCAGATTTTCAGGGTTGAAAAACACATTTAAGCCGTGTGGGATGGATGGCTACTCCGAACAAGTCAGTTCATATGAGACGGCTCCTTCACAGGAGCAAACTTTTAATACCGGCTTCATCTTCTGGCTGTGGCTTCCTCTGGGTTAAAATAATTTTCTGATTAGTCCTGAAGTAGTTTTTTTTTTAAATCCTCGAAGGACGTTGATCTCTGAGGGTTTCGGGATCAGTCTGTTCAACTTGGGATGATTTTCTTTTGCCTCTTTTACTTATTTTACTAAACTTTAGATCAGCTTCTGTGATGCTTTTGTTTAGATATTGACTTTTTGGGTCCATTTATGAAACAAAACAAATCAGATTATGAATAAAACTGTAACTATATCTATCCACAGCAACGAAACACAGACAGATAAGAAATCAATGGATAACTTCCACCCGCAGCCTTGTTGATTATTTGATAATTTACGTAAGATTCAGCTGGTCACTCTTTGCCATAACATTCGAGCGGTATGGAGATGATCTTCATCTTCTTCATTTTTTCTTTCTGATTTGTACATTTACTCTGGAATGAAATTTGAATGTTTTCTACCCTTTATCTATAATTTTTATTATCTTTCTTGGGCTTTTTTGTCGCTCCGTGATCTTGTCCTCCTCTCCCTGAGGGGTTTCCATCTGCCATCAAGACCTGGACTTGGTTCAATGCTGTGTAGGAGCTCCAAAGTGCAATCAGTGTCTTTGCTGTAAATCAGAAACACTCCTGGTCCTCGTCTGATTGGATCCCAATCATCTTGAAGCACAAACGAAAGAGAATAAACACATTTTATGAATAAAAATGTTCAGAGCCACGATATGTGGAAGAGAACAGGATGGCTTTTATGTGGATGTTTTCTGATCTTACTGACTAATGCACATGTTTCACCAGCACTGCAACATGTGGAGGTAACGCTGGGGATATTTTGGTAAAACCACCCAAAATCGTACCCCTAATGACATCATGATTTCTCTAAATTGCTGCAAGACGTTTTCCTGACTTTCTTTGGAGAAGTATTTTATGTTGGAGCAGCTCTGAGAACTGAGTGCATAAAATATAAGATTTCTTTATGCCTCGGGATAATTTGAGCACTTGTTATCGGCTGCTGTAGTTCGCTAAGGTGAAGCTAATCGATACAGCCGGAGTTCACAACTACAGGCATCTCATTGTGGTTTCTAAGGAAAGGTAAAGGTAAAAAAAACTCAAGAAGAATGGAGAGAAAACCCTGATTAACAGACAGTCTGTGGAAACTGGGAACTATGAGGATGTGGACACATTTCAACAGAAGCAAAACAGTAAAAAAAAATCTGGACATATGTGAAATGTTAGTTTGTGCTATCGAGTAGAAAAAATGCAAAAAGGAAAATTTTCTGTTAAAAAAAACCTCTGTGATAAATTACTGACAGACAGTCTGATTACAGCTAACACAACATAGAGTACAAAATCAGTTTCTTAGCAGCAGGTTAGAGCTGAGCATAAAAAAACATGTTAATTTCACTGAATTTAGCTTTATGGCTGCTGCCATGTTATCAGTGTTGTTTTTGGTCAATAATAATTATCTGTTTATTAATTATCTGTATTTAGCAATCAATAGCAACAAAATGCTACCATTGAGGCTTCTGAATGTGGAGTCCAGAAACCCGTGCATGACATCACAGCTGCTGTGGCTGCTGACGTTTTGGGTGATTGAGGATTCGAGCTGCTGGGCCCACTGAGTCATTTTATGAAGCTTCAAAATGTTTTCAGACTCTTATTGTGAAGCCATGCTGCTGGAATAGATGCAGTATGTGGTTTAGCACTGTCTTGCTGAAATATGCCATACCTTCCCTGAAAACATGTCTTCTCAATGGGACGTGTCTTTCAGCACTGATGGTCTTTTTCCAGATGTGCAACCTACCAACTCCACAGGCACTGATACAACCCATTACTATCAGAGAGGCAGGGTCCAGAGGACGTGTTGTCCACGTTCAGAGCATTTCAGACTTTGTAGACACAGTTTTCTTTTTGTAGCTTGATGAACCTCTTCCCATTTAAGCCCACACCGAGTAGCAGACCTTCAGACTGGTCTCCTCAGCACCGTGACAGATAAAAACTATCAAAGACTCTTCTCTCTGATTTAAACTCATCATCAGTGTCCTGGTCGCTGTGCAAAGCTTCTTCTACTGTGTTTCCTGCTGCTAAATCTGTTCAGGGTGATGTTTGTCCTGAGTTTGTCCAACACCTCCATCCCTCAGTGTCTGTCACAGAGGATCCCTGTTGGGTCGTTTAGCCCTCTTGTATCTTTGGCGTTCCCGGCTCCGTTTGTGGACCGACGGGAACAGCTGCTGCTGGCTCTGATCAAAGCAGACTGGGGCCTGAGCACCGTCAGTCCCTGTGTTCAGCAGGGCCATTCTGTTTGGGATTATCACACCTGTGGTTCAGGGATTAATCCCAGCAGAGACATGGGAACCAGGAACAAGAGGCTCCCGAGAATGGCTGCACTACCTGAGTGCATGCTGGGAGTTTGGCCCCATAAATTGACTTTTTCATTTAATGATCAGTTGATTGTTCTAAATTAGTTTGGATCTAACTGATAAAGAACATTTTCAGGGAAACTGCAGAAACATGCAAGTCTGAAACTGAATAAAGTGTTTGTCATAGCCTGTATTTAAAAGATGTAACCTGTGTGACATCACCGAATGGTTTGTGAGGTTGTGCGTTTGAAGGCTGAGCGTTTTGGCTCTCAGCTTTTTGAAACCAGAGGTCTGCAGCGTCTTTGGGTCTGAAAAGTGAAACCAATGCTTTAGACTTGCAGTGTTTCCAATGACCAGCAGGGGGCGTTTCTGTCTGATTCTATGGGAGTCTGAAAAAAATGTACCTCCTTCTCACCCAGCTTATAACCTCAGTTATTTCCTGCTCAGTCATTAATTTTAAGTCTTAATGAATGCCATACAATTTTTATTTTATAAATTCTGATCATATTAGAGGGGAAAGGAGGAGAAACCAGAGCAAACTAGTGCATGCTAGTTGGCTAACAGCAACTGAAGTTTCAAAATAAATGCCAGGGGATTGTTTGCTACTGAAGTATTCATGTTGTTGTTCCAGACAGATGAAAAAAACTAAATAAAACTGAAAGAATGCCAAAGAAACTCTACATATATGTAACAAATGTCCATAAAAAGTAAACACAAGCCAGCTTGAATTAATTCAGTGATGCACGGATGCGTTTCAATTTTAAAGAATGACACAGAAAACACTCAGACCTACTTTGAAACAATCATTCGTGTCTAAAAGGAACTGCATTGAACATATTTCAGGTCTTTCGGTGTCGTGATTCTTCAGCATGTCGCCCTCCACTCACTGTGGAGACGAAATAATGATCTAAATGAATGGAAATGTCATTGACTGAACACATGAGGTCTTTACTAGTTTGGTATTTGCTAAAGTCTGACCTCCGACCTTTGAGCGTGATTCCAGCAGCGTCATGTGTCCACACACGATCAGGCCGAGCGGAAAATCCTCTCCTTGTTTGCTTAGCTTGTTCGACTGTTTCCCGCTCTGTTCCCTGTGAGCCCGTCTGTCCAACAGCTTTAAGTCATGGCTGGCTTCACCCTCCACCCCCCACCCAGAAGGTCAGGCGTCTGAACCCATCACACACACACACACGTATGTAAAAACACACCAAATACCACTAATGCCACTTGTGCAGCAGCACCTTTTCTCTCACATTGTTTGACAAACATGGGCTTAACCCTGTAGGACCCTTAGAGACACACACTTCATTAAAGCAGCCACAAAGGCGGCATCTTAAAAACACTCTTCATTTTTCCCAATTTACCTCGCAGCTGCAGACGAGGGACAAATTAAAGGAAAAACTTGAACTTTTAACCCTACAGTGAGGAGATTCGGTGTCTCTTGCAGGGTTTGGGTCCCACATTTATGTCCTAAGTGGTGTCATCTTCAGTAGATCAACCAAAATGAGCTGAAAATATAATTGATTAATTTGATTTTCCTGTCGTGTCATGACTAAATCAGTACGCCCAGCTCAAACAGGCTCATAAATACCAATAAAAAAAAAGTTGATCCGAGGAGAACTATAACCTACAATTACTGAAGAAATAATCCAATAAACCAGTTTTTTTAACTCACAAGTGACCGAGCTACTTTATTTTAATGGCTGTTTGGGTTTCTCACACCTGTACCTTGTCCTTTATTTGTGATGGCTACTCTAAAATATTCTAATGCAAAATTAATCACAGTTTTCAATCATGTAAAATAAGCTAAAACCCCCACAAATTGTGCTTTCTGTAATCCAGTACGCTTGTATTATTTTAACATCAAAACACTGATGAACCAGTAACTCCATAATACTTTGATCAACAACAAATTACTTCCATGCTTCAGTTTCAAGCTAAATGTGAACAAACATCTGGTTTACAGATGTGGAAGTCTTCAAGATTTTTGTGCAAAAAGATGAAAAAAATATTTAGATTCATGAAATATCTGAAAATTGTGCTAAAAGAGAAGTTTATTTATGTAATAATAACTACAGAGAAATTACAATAAGATCAGAAGACTGCAATATTAAAGAGAGAGAGACGCATATTTCACACAGCTCTGCATTATCCGCACCATTAGCCTCAATCAGTTTAATCAGGTCCTGTAAAATCTATGAAAAGATGCAGAAGGTTGGTTGATAAATTCATGGTGGGTTATTAATCATGTTCATGAATAATAACATCCACAAACAGCAAAAAACATGGACATATCTTCAAGATCAGTAAACTGAAGCCAGTGTGGACGTGACTTAAAACTGCTTTCTCTCCACCAGATGGCGATAAGCTTTGGTCATCTTGACCTCTGTAATCTCTTTCCTTCTGATTTCATGGACTCAGTCGCTTATTTTGGTTCACACTGAAAAAAAAAATAGAGTGTTTTGTATTTTGGTCACACAACTGATGACTGAGGGCTGCTTTCTGTACAGCCTGCAGGGTGGAGTCAAAAGGGGGGGGGGGGGGGGGGGGGGGGTCCTTCACCATATTTCTCTTGAAGTCTGAATAAAACATTTTTCAGCTTATAATATAAAACATAAATATACTAAAAAACATGTATTATTGTAAATGAAGCCACCCAGCAGCATAAAAAGTAAGGTTGTAAAGGTGCTTTGTTGTTTGCAGTCCAGCGCTCTCCTCTGCCATTATTATGGGTTGCAGGGGGAGACCATTATGTTTACATCTTGCCACAAAGTTATGAGCCAATCACAATAAGGCTGGTGAGTGTAGTTCACTATGCCATCAGCATAATCTGAATGGATTTCCAAAACTTTACAGGAACCACCAGGAAATATCAGGAAGAACTAAAAAACCTTTAAACTTTAATGGCAAAACTGTAAAATAAGAAACAGAAGCATAAGTAAAATAACATTTTATTCATATAGATAAATATAACAAAGTGCTTCACAATCATAGTGCTAAAAAAACCAAACAAGTTTAAAAGGAGATTTCTGCTGCTTTTCAAAACAGATCACTCCCAGCACCCTCCCCCATCACCAGTCCTTCACTACATCCATGAATCTCCGAGGTCTTCCTCTGTTTCTTTTCTTCACGTCTCGTCTGCTCTCATCCACCTTCACAATCTCTACTCCTTTCATCTTCTGCCCGCACTCCCTTCACTGAACACAAAACTAGCAGGACTATTATTATCCACCTCGAGGTTTTTGACCCACATGTGTGCGCAATTGTTCCTTTTATGAAATCCTGAAGTAACTACTGACACGAAATGGATGAAACCACACAGGGAACCTGATCCTAGGTGTGATCTTTTGGTTTCATTTTTCTGATTCATGAAACTCAGTCTGTGTTTTCCCGTCCAGGCCAGACTGAAACTGGATAAGCAGCATTTTCAAAAGTCTCTGATTTGGGCTTGCAATAAGACTGGAGTAGTGTGGCATAAATACACTTATAAATACATCAAAAGTCACACAAACTTTGGTGTACTTTGAATATCCTAGACCAGCTGAAGTCGTCCACCACCAAAACCAGGCCCTGAGAAAGGAACAGAAAATAAATTAACAGATTTTTCTATCTTCAGGTGGACAAAATACACAGATTAATCTATTTCTAATACCTGTATTCAAAATGTAAAGGCACTAAGATGTTGCTGTGTCACATACACAAGAGACAGAAACACATACACGTCCTTTAAACATATATAAACCTGAAAAAAGCTTCTTCTGTCGATCAACTCACATCATGTGTGAACTACAGCTGCTGCAGAGCTGTTAGAAGAACTGCAGCAGCCACTATGAGACCTGCAGTCCGGCCAGGTAAACTCCACACTGCTGCACCTGGAGAAGCAGAAAGACACAGTCTGTATCCACAAAGCTCTTCCTGTTTCCTGTTTTCTGACTCAACATGTTGAAAACAGGGCATTATGAACTTTTAACCTACCTTTGCTTAAAGTATAAGTGGCGTTCAGAGTCGTATTTGAAGTGGGGTTGTGGCACAGACAGGTAATGGCTCGGTAATGATCTGCAGGGATGTGGAGAGTGCTGCTAGAGGTGTACAAATAGTTTTCAGGATCCTGCTCTGTCTTAGTGTGGACATGCTTCGACTCAACCAAGGATTCAGAGTGGTTGTAGTGGATGGTCCAGCGTATCTCAGGAGCTGGAAATACACCATGCAGCGTGCACACTGAAGTCATTGTTTTAGTGTTTACAGCCAGCTTGAGGTGCTTGTAAGGCACTGAGGAGAGAGGGGAAGAATGTTAAAGTCAATTTAAAAAAAAGTCCCTTTCATCTTTAAGAATGCTTGTTCGGTTTCGAGTGAGAGTTAGATTAATCAAACTGATACCATCATTCTACCTACTGAGGTTTTGCAGACACGTGATGACATTAACTTGTCTGACATCGAGACTGGTCATGAGGGGAAATGAATAATTCCTGACTGGTTGGTGGTAGTTGCTGGGAAAATGACTGCTAAAGTCACACAGGCCTACCGACCAATCAGTGACCTGAATCTTTCCCTAGCAACCGATCTGTTGCTAGAGAAAAGCGTTTATTCCCCAACCGGCTCCCAAAACCCTCTGTGATCAACTATAGTTTGCATGGTCATGGCTAATAATATCCATCCACTAATACCTTTAAATCAGTAGAAGTAATTTCTTCTGATCGTTAAAGCTAACCATAAACCCAGTTTTATCCAAAGCTAACAGCTAGCCTGTTGTATTCCACAGCTAATAACATATTTCAAAATCAGCTAAATCTCTAATTTTTTTCTTTATTTTATATCTTATATCTTTAGCTAGCAGGTAGTTAGCCAAATGTTAAAAAAAAAAAAAACGCAAAATTAGTTCGAAGGTTTATGTTAAAATAAATTAACTTTAGAGAATCCCAACTGTAAGGTCACTTTTACTTCATGACCAGGGCTGGGTCAGATAACTCTTACATGTAGTGAGTTAAAAATAAATTACATGGGAAGTTGCGTCTTTAGTTATGCAATCCATTATGATTTAAAATCATGTGCTCTAACTAAAGTGAAATTCACAAAAAGAAAAGAGTTCACATATCTTCTCTTTAATCCCAAACAACTTATGCATATTTAGTGTGAACTTTGAGTGTTAACTCAAAAAAGCCTTTTTCAGAAATTTCGCTGGTATACTCACTTCTTCATAAAACATAAACATCAGCAAAGCCAACTTCCTCTCTTACCTGTTACATACAAATTTGCATGGCAAACTTTTGAGGTCTGCATCACTGTCTCCGAACCATTAAAAACTGCAGCGTAAGCTTCAAATATCCTCCCATTATCTCCAAGAGTCAAATTCTTGACTAGGACTGAAATATTTCCTTTCGTCATTTCCTGGGTGAAGGCCGCGGTCCTGTTCAGATAAGGGTCTTTTACATGCGTGAACATTGTCTTTCCTTTATTGAAAGAGTACAAAACAGCCTTCCTTTCATCCTGCCAGTAAAAGCGAAGATTTTTCAAGTTTGTTTTAACTGGCACGCTACATCCCAGGAGTGCTGAGTCCATGATGGTTGAGTTGACATTGTACACAAATATGGCTTCAGACACTAAAATGTAAAAAAAAAAAAAAGGAAAGCAGTTAATGAGTCTCAAACACCGGTATTGGACTTTTCGATGATGCAACAAACAGCCATGTTTAATATGAGTTTCAAACCCAATCCCACAGAAACCAGCTGACTTTGTTTCTTTAATGTAAACACACAGGCTTTGCATAAAAATATATAAAGCTTACCAAACAGGAGAGCAGAAAAAAGTCCAAGCAGAATAGCCATTTTTGTGAGGATGTTTCCTATAAATCGAGATGACAAAACTGATTTTAGACGCGTGGTGCCCAGGCATGGTGCATCTTCCGCTTCCTCTTATGAGATGCGGTAGACGTCATCGGGACTTCCCCTAAATTCGCTTTGATGACCATTTTAAAGTAATGACGCATGTCTCTAACAGTTCTTTGCTATTTCTGATTCACAAGAATATGGCTGACTTGTTAATAGTTATGCAGGTTTTGCAATGCGTATTATGTGTAATGGAGTATGTGACATTTGTAGGGTCAAAGGTCAAATGGTCACAAAGACAATTAAACGGAGGTGTGAGGTTAGACAAAAACGTTTGGCACGTCTTCATAAACTGCACAACTTTGCACGGTTTCCCGTCATTTTTTTCATCCTTTGCACATTTTCGAATTATCGAATTTCCCAGAGGAACCCACCCGAGGGATTAATAAAGTTCTATCTTATCTTATTTTGGTGTTATCACGAGGTGCTTCATCGCGTCTTCCACCCACCCTGTGATCACTGATCTTCGTTCTGTATAGTTTTTGTTGGGATAGATGACTGACAAGCAGTTTCGTGGCCAGACGAAGCCTATTACCTTATTACCTCAGCCCAGGCATAACAGCATCATTTCATAAATATTTCCAATACAAACAAAGGCAGTAGAATTGTAAAAGACATAATTTTAAAGATAATAGACATTTTATGAAAGTTTGACCCTGGTTGACCTCCAGAGGAAGATACTTAGAATCCCCGTATGTCATCCCCTACGTGCCTATATGTTGTTAATACAGACAAAGTGTCAATGGAAAATTGTATTTAGTAGTCAGTATAATCTTTTAGTGATATAAGTTTGCATATGGTAGAATACTGCATGTAGTTATTTGTATTAGGAAATATTCAACCATGTATACTTAGAGGCATATAATTAATTGTGTGTGATCTCTAGCAGGCTGCAGGCTTGGCGTGCACCCCAGGAATGCACCCCCACGTCCTGGGAGAATGAGAGAGCTTGTACCTGGTTTTATTGTTTTATGGCAGGATTAACGTAGTTACGTTTGTTTTAGTCTAAGTGCTTTAACTGCTGGACTTCCTCACCCTTCTCCTGACCAAGGATGTACCTTTTATGACCCTTTGATCAGCAGGACACACACACACACACACACACACACACACACACACACACACACACACACACACACGTACACACGTTCAATGGAGTATAAAATAAAGACCAGGGGCAGTGCTCAGCGCGAGTCTCAGTCTGGAGGCTGCCCTTGCTAGCAAGAAGTTCTGTGTGTTTCTCTGAGTCTTTACTGAAGAAGTGTTTTAGAATATTTTCCCTAACACAAAGGCAGGAAGAATCATAGGTTTAAGTCTACAGAGCACTTTGACACTAAGATCAATCTGCTGACCTTCAAGACCTCAGTAGATGCAGGCCAAATTTTATTAGACTGTTAACATCACTGCACTCTACCCCAGCGGTCCCCAACCCCCGGGTCACGAACTGGTACCGGGCCACGAGAGTTGAGGCTCAGGTGTGAAATTCATGGTTTTCAGGGTTTTTATCGTTAACTCGGTTTCCCTGGATCTTTTCCCATGTTGTAGTTGTGCGTCTTATTTTGAAAGAAATATTTACGCATTACCATAGTGACCAGAGGGCATTAAGGGGCAGAGCGGAGGATGTTGCTCTTAATGTTGTTGCAGCATTTCCGGAGGACTCTGCTAATAAAGTTACACAATTACACAGTGAATTCACGTTTATTATTGTATTTACAAAACACCACAGTTTTTGTCTTGATCGTATCATTTTATTTTGTTGTTTATCCGTGACAGCTTAAAGGCCGGTCTGTGAAAATATTGTCTGACATTAAACCGATCTGGTTGGGGACCGCTGGTCTACACCCCTGCAAAGTTTTGTTGGAATTGATTCAAAACTTTTTGAGCTATTGTGTTTACAGGCAGGATAACCTCTATACAAGACCTTCTTCTAAACTCTTCGGAAAGAGGAATGTTTTAATAGTCTACATTCCCCGTCTGAAAGGTCAAAAACACCCGGTAAATACAGGGGAGGTATTGCTGATATCAATACCGATACTGATACTTTTAACCTATAAAGGCAGCTTATGTAAGGGAGAGCAGTGTTTCATAGCTTAAGAGATCAATCTCAGTTCACCAAATTCTGAACACATTTCAATTACCAACAAATCACTTTCATTTTCCACAATAATAAGTTAACACACCTTTCGGTTTTGTTTTGAGAAGAGGAAGGTATACGTGCCTGTCTTTGGGTCAACTTCTGTTGTTTAAATGTGTTGTAGGCTATTATTAAAAGATGTGACTTTCAACGCAAAAAGATTCAGAGATTTTTTTATTGTGCATGTTTGAAGTACAGTTTTTAATTTGTAAAAAAAACAAACAATTCAGTGGGCTACATGCTGAACTTGGAGGATAGAGCCAGATTATCGATCTGATACCAATCCCAGCATTGGTATGGATCGTCTCTACGGGTGAGCATCAGTATCAAGTGGCGTCGTTTAGTTTTACCCAACAGGACTTAACGATTGCTGCAATTTTTTTCAGGAACCAAATCATACTTACAACTGTGTAACAGCTGTTACTCATAGAAAGTTTAGAGAAATGTTTTACAGAAAAAACAAAGACTGAGTCAGTTGCATTTCTCAGATTTCCTGTAAATTAATAGTAAACAGAGGCCAGTTCAGGAGCGTCACATTACTTATGCTGAAGTACGGAATTTTTTTTTTCAGCCCTTTTACTGGTAATAAAACGAATTGTGTGGAGTTTCTGATCTCTCCTGCAAGGATTTTCCCCGCTCGCCAGCTTTTTCTCGCTGTAAAAACTAACCACACACTCAAAACTTTCATATTGTTACAGAGAAGTGCTCCACACCGAAGGTCCAATCTGTCAAACAGGAAGTGGGAAGTTCTATTTATAATGCGGGGGTTTTGCAGGGTTTTATCAGGACACCCTTTTTTCAGTTTAAAAATAAAAAAAGAAAGCAAATTTTCTACTTAAAGTTTAAATTGAAAGACTAAACACATTTAACACCTTTAAAAAACAAATCAGTTCAACAGCTTCATTTCAAAAAGAGACATATGCATTATTAAGTCACACTTTATTAAGCTGAATTAAATAAAGTTCAAAGATAAACACACGTATGCTTGTCATTAGTTGTTAGTCAACGAGGGAGCAGTCACATCGTCCCCTCGATTCAGAGAAAAACTTTCAGCTTTCAGTCTTCAAAACTTCACCAGCTCAGCACTCCTGTTTCCCCTGCTGAGGTTCTCTGCACTGCCTCCAGCTTTGGTTTCTCCCGGGAAACTACCGCAAAGTGTGCAAGCTTCAGATTTTACTCAACAGAGAAATTAGTTTTTTGTGTTTTTTTCCAAAGCTCTTTTAAAAGTTCACTACAGTACAGCTTATTCTCTGCCCCCTCTGTTTATTCAGACGCTTACATCATTCATTTTTAAAAGCAGAAATCTGTCAATGCTGAAGCACTCTGCACACTAACAAGCATGCTCTTCCTCATTAGTCAACTTAGTTTTTAAATAATCTGATGATTCTGCTGCATCAGATGCTTGCTCAATTCCTAAAGAGCCAGACTATCAGTCAGAAGTTTGAATTTTAAACGGACTAAAATGAGATGAGGCTACACAGGAGGGACTGCAGATTCACCCCGATTCTCCATTTTTATGTTTCTACACTGGCCTGTACATGTTGTCACATCTTTTTGTCCATAAAACAGTCCACACACAAGTTGACCCCACGTGCGTTGACTTCAGGAAACACAGACGCACCTTTTTCCAACAACTTTCACTCAAAAAGTGTTCATCAGAGACCTGATTTAGACTTCTGCAATGAGTCTTTGCAGAGTCAATAATGTAGCCTATGTTAGCAGCGGCATTTATGGTGAGATTATGCCCCCGTTTTATTTGACAGCTGATACAATCAAAAAGCCAGGTATTTTTTTCCTCTAGGTTCTCACTCTTAAATTTGTCCCTCTAGTTTTTTCACTTCTTTGCTCATTCTGAAGGACTCAGCCATCTCCCACCATGAATTTGCAGACATTTGGGTCCTTATATTGACCGTATGATTATTTTTCCTTATACTGACACAATAATTTTATTCTGACGGCTAAATTCAAGAACTGCCCCAAAAACATAACTGGAAACAGGAGAGGTGATGGTACTCAACAGGCCAATCACAAGAGGCGTGAGCTTTGTCGACATGCCATTTAGTCAGGGTCGGGTTTCAGAGGCGTTCGTGGTTATGATGTAGAATTCCACCGAGTCAAATCTCCAGTAAGGGTGAACGGGCGTTTAGACGACGTCTAAAAGTGCAACACTGGAAAATCTGAGGCTATAAAACAAATCGGAAATCTCTGGTTGGTTTTAATATAAACTTTTAATTTTATTTGGGAAAATATTTAATAAATTCACAGATGCGCTGCGATCAAAATTACCTCAGTTATCAGAGGTCTGATGAATACACAGCAGTTAAAGTGTATTCAACACACACACACACACACACACACACACACACACACACACACACACACACACACTTCAGAATTTGAAAAGTAAATGGTGGCAGGTATCCTCAACAAAGGTGACGCCCCTTTGGTTGCGACCATCTTTTAAATACAGTCTGTGGCTGAAATGTGAAGCGATCTACCTTCCCGCCTGCTTTCCTTCCATATTTACATTTATTGTTGAAGAATTATAGTTTACACATTTTTAGACGAAGCAAAAAAATCTAAACGCAGCCTCGTGTGTCGTACACGCGCGGCCGCAGCTCGCCTTCAGCGGTGTCCGTCACACAAACATGTCCCATCGATTTCTGAACACAGAACGATTCAGTTCAGGATCCTGACGTTCGTTTCTCTGCTCTCAGAGTCCACAACAAAACTCAGGACTTTCACTCTGCTTCCTCCTCAGAGTCCTCCTCGCTTCCCTCTTCCTCCTCATCGTCACTCCCTTCTTCCTCTTCCTCCTCAGAGTCTTCCTCCTCAGAGTCTTCCTCTTTGTCTACAGCTGGCATCTTGATGATGATCTCATCATCAGCATCATTTTCCGCCGCCGTGGACTTCCTTCTCTCGAGGAAAGAGGGTGTGCAGACAGGTGTGCTGTCCTAAAGAAGAGCAAAGATTACACTGACTCACTGCTCCACCTTGTGGTAAAAACCAGTACTGCATGGAAGTACAGCATGAAGCTCAGGCATCAAATTCAACACCTTTCTTCTGTCTCTCTGGATGATATCAATCCTTTTTTTGCAGATTTTGTTGTTAAATGCATCTATTTTAAGTAAGAGGCTTAAATGTTGGTACATGGGTTTTATCACGCTGGCACTATCAGACACGCGCGATAAGCTTAACGCACCGCAGTTCTTTAGGCGCAGTTATCTGACCCCAGACCACTGAGAGACCCGGGGCCATTTTCACTCTGCGCCCGACATAAAACCAAACATGACAACAAGACTTACGTCAGTGCACGAAGATACGTTCCCGGCATCGGAGGATGACTTCTTCTTAGGAACCTGAGCCGCCTGGAAGAGCACAGAGAGCAGTGAAGGTGAAGTTTATAAGACCTCGGAAAGAACAATCTCAAAAAAAAAAAAAAAAAAATTCACTTTTTTTTGACCAAGCCGAGCTGACAGTGTAACAGTCCTGACTGCACACAGTAACTGAGGCCTGACGTTAAAGACAATCTGCTTTGACTTTCTGGACTGTTGCTCAGACAGAATAAAGAGTATGAAGACACTGATTGTAGTTTTCACTGTTTACTGTGCAGGGAGTCTACTGCAAGTCCCAGCAGCCCGCAGGCTTAAATCGCAGCACATCACAGGATTTCATACTTTGAAAACCTTTTTATTAAGCTACAAACAGCCCTGAGTTTAGTTTGTGGAATTTGCATTTGAAGTGGGGAGATTCCTGCAGGGAATGACTGGAAAGAAAGCATGAGGGTAAAAGTGTGCATGGCTTCATTAAATAATCTAAAGTTTCTGTAAATAACCAGATGATTCTGAGGGGGACAGGTGGGAAAGTCTTTCCAGATTCAGTTGAATTTATATGGAATCAGCAGTATTCCAAATCGCTGTAATTCTCTGAAGATCCTTTTTCTTTTTTGTAAAAACTGAAGCTTCTGAACAGATCACAGCTGCACGCTGTTTGGAATTTAGTTGGAAGAAATCCATTACTTAAATCAGACGCCTTTAAATATGCCGCCATGTCACGGCACATTTCCAGTTTTTAAAACCTAAATCCGTTTAATGTTTCCGCTCCAGCGTGTAAACACTTACGAATCCGGGGAATTCGTACTCGATGCCGTATGCTGCAATCCTCTTTCGGAGCCTCGACTCTTTGCGCAGCAGCTTGCCGGTCATTTTTGCAATTTCCTCCTCTGTGTGCTTCTTGTTGTAACGCGTTACCGCGGGATACGTCGGCTTTTTGAACCCTCGCTCCGAGCCGACAAACAGCTTCTCGTGCACCTTCTCGGGAGGAAACACCTGACCTGGGAGGAAAAAAAAAGTATACATTTATATAAACATCAGGTAGGAAATAAGACCCTTAGAGGAAAACTTCCTGTGAATCAGGATCTAAAAGATGAGGTTTGACTCACATTTGATGAGTCTCTCTCCCATCAGGTAATTATTCATCGTCTCTGCAACGATCTTCGCCACTTCATCGCAGTCAAACTCGATGAAAGCGTAACCTTTGCTGTTACCAGTCTGCAAACAAACAGAGAGAGGAATAAAGTGACAGTCACAGACTCTCAGATGTTTTCATTCCCTCCAGATGTTTGTTGGCACATGGGTTTTATCACTCTGATAACAGGCAGAGCAGGTGATAAGCTTAATGTACCAGAGTACTCTAGGCTCAGTTATCTGACCTCAGACCACTTTTACATCTGAGATCATTTTCAGTCTCAGCCAAAACTCCAGATTTTAAGAAGTGGAGCTTCAAACAGGCTCCTGCCTGGACTACTTAAACCAAAATAAAGAAATCGGAATGTTTGCAGAGCGTGCTGGATTCAAGAATAGCAATCAAGAAGTTCCTCGACTGCTCCTGCTAAACACGGAGGTGTTGGGAGTCAGTTTTATTACTTTGTTACTGGAGACAAATCCCTGCAACTTTTTACCAAGTTATAGTTCAAAGGTCATTTTTTTGCTTAGATGCAACATGTGGGCTCCTTTTCTGGTGAGTTATACCTGAGATTTTTTATCTGGAAGTTTCTGTTCTGGCTATGAGGCCTCAAACCACACAATCTATAATCAGCCTCACAGTGACCATTTCCCTCTAAAGTTTTATCAAAAATAAAAATAAAAAGACTCCAAGTGAAGTTTTTAAGGAAGTGATACATCGCTGCAATAGCTGTGAAAGTTTTAGAGATGCAGTTGAAGATTCTGATCGCCCCTCACACATTCACACGTCTGTTTCCACATGTTCAGGGTTACCTTCTTACTGCGGGACAGCCGCAGCCGCAGGATCTTCCCAAACTGACCGAAGTAAGATTTGAGCTGAGGCTCCACCAGGTTTCGGGGCAGGTGGCTGACGTAAATCACTCCTGGGGTCAGACGGTTTGCCTGTGATGGGGGAAAGACAGATCACCACATTACACAGAGAGCTGGGCCTTCACCTGTGATTTATAATACAATATAATGCACAGACTAAATTATGAGAAAAAACAACTTTAAAGATTTATTTTTCCCAGGCCGGCTTTTAAAACGTCTACAAAATAAAAGTACAAAATAAATACACTTTATATATATTAAACATACAGATGTTCGCCTCATTTACAGATTTTCTTGTTTAAATCAGTTTACATTCAGTTTGGTCACGTTTCTTTGGGGCCAGTTCTCTTTATTTCTTTACTGTAATAACATTAATCTTCTTCTCAGTCCGTAAACTTAATAACTTGAGACAGGATGTCATTTCTTCTTCTTTTTTTAAATGGGCCTGCCTTACATCTGTAAACCTGAGTAAATACGCTGCACGTGGGCCGACTGACAGAGTAAAGACCACGAGCCTATAAAGATGTCACGGCACCTGAACCAGAGTTAAACACAGACTACAGAGAGAGACATAGGCAGCCTTAGAGTAAACTAAGCGACAGTAAACAAAAGAAAAATAACTGCAGACTATCGGGTCTCCTTCAAGGCCACATGTCTCACCCACCTTGCCTGATTTCTTCTTCTTCACCTCCTGAACCTTCTTTCTGAAGTCGGACTCCTGTGCAGGATTCAGCGCCAGCAGCTCTTTGGCCGCAGCAGGAGCCGCTTCGGCGCCACTTTCACTCATTTTTCGCTGTTGGAAGCTACAAACGCCACATAAACTGAGACAAACACTCACTTAGCCGTCCATAAACCACGATGCTGCTGCTGATAATGACCCACATCCGGCTGCACATGCGCTGAACACCAACGAGTGCCGGAGAATCGCGTCACGTCTGCAGCTCCGCGCTCTGTGCAGCGACACCTACAGGTGCGGAGGTATGTTTGTTAGTACGCTCAAAAAAGAAAGAAAATAAAACCTCAGTAAAAAAAATTAAACAATGTTTTAATTAAAGGAAAGTGAAAGTAAAACAAAACAAAGGTACTTATTAAAATTATTCCTCTTTAAGAATGTTTTAGAAAATGTTCCTGGTACATTTAATTTGAACATATTCCTTTAAATGTAACATTTTATATCGTGTTTATTTAACAAAAAATGGAAAATTAAAAAAAAAAGTAATTGAATTGAAATTAAATTAAGTTAAAGTCAGAATCTTGGGCTAAATCTTGTTTTTAGTTAATTCTTCTTCTTCTTTTTTATTATTGTTGTTGTTATTATTATTATTATTATTATTATTATTATTATTATTATTATTATTATTATTATTATCATTATTATTATTATTATCATTAGTAGTAGTAGTAGAAGCTATATTTAGGGGAAATCAACATCTCATTTTCTTATGTGATTATCACTTCTTATGTCTCACCTGGCTGTGCGCATCTTTACTTAAGTTTGAGAACCTCTACATTTCTATTCATAAGAAACATCTCATAACATTTTAATTATGATAAAAAATTCCTGCTCCAATAACCAATCCTAAGAATTGAAATATAAAAATGTGTAAAACTGAAAAAAGTCATTGTGCAGGCATCATATTTTATTTTATAAGATTTCATACATTTTGGTACAAAGTCTTAAAGTTTAAATTACAAAAAAGATAAATATTTCAAGGAAAGAAAAACACATTTGTGCAAAAACTGGAAAGAAAATTGAATAAATTTGAAAACAAATGCAATAAATAAATACATAAAAATGAAATATATCAAAATTAAAATGAAAGAAAACTTAAAACTGTGGAGAATAAAAGCAAAAATACAAAAATATGAACTAAAAATATATAAAAGTCAAATTTTAAACAACAAACAAAAAAAGCACATATAAAAGTTTTCACATTTAGAAAAAAAATGGCCATATTAGGATTAAAGTTGAAATTTCGACATTAAATTTAATTAGTATTTTGAGAATAAAAGTCTAAATGGGGAGATTGTGGTTGTTGTTTCAACCAAACAACTGCAATGGCTCCTGTACCTTCTATAAAATTCTTAACATGGTCCTAATACTCTTTCATAGCAATGTGCCTATGAACACAGCATCACAGCATAGGGGCACAACGTGCACTAAACAGCAGGTTCGCTACAGCACTTAAAAATCAGCCAAAAACACTCTGATTGGTTATCTCATTCTCAGTTTGACTCTATAAAGACCATTCTCTCTTTCTTGTAGAACTGTAATTATATTTGTATTAAAAATCAACACCCTGTTCACCTCTGTGCCCTTAATTTGTCACCCGCAATTTGAGAACCACTACTGTAATCATTTTTTGAAAAAAAAAAAAAAAAACCTCATAACCTTTGTAATTGTCATAAAAATCTAAATTTCGGGTGAAGACAGTTGGCTATTGCTCTGAGAAATGTTGGAGTCCAAAGGCAGGGGAGGAGGAGGAGCTTAGGAGGAGGTGGAGAGGGGGTGGAGTGTTTATCATTAAGATAATAAGAGGAGATAGACATCAGAGCCAGATCAGCAGTGCTCACAGCAGCGTCAGTGGGTTTAGATTCATGACATGGAAACAAAAGTAATCTACTTCACGGTGAACGGGAGACCGGAGCAGGCGGAGTTCCCGGTTGATTGTCCGGCTCAGGACGTCAAAGGTAGGAGCCGAAGCTGAAGTTTATGTTTCATATGATCAAATGCATTCTAACGTGTTGTTTTGGACAAATGAATTAAAGTGGAATATTCTTATGCTTAGAGTTCAGGAAATACTCTTTTGTGACTAAAATCAATAAAGCAAATTTGATAAATGGATCAACATAAGACAAAGCAGTCTTTGCTGCAAATACAGCTGCCACTGACAGCTCCTCACCTCTCACAGCAGCTTCAGCCTTTGGCATCATGGTCTCCACGCACATTACATACTGCAGATTTTACTCATTAGAACAGGGCTGTAACTGCAAGCAGTATTCTTACTTAATTTAGATGACTGCATTTAACTTCTACTGTACTAGTTTTTGAAGTTTACTTTCCTGTATTGAATTATCTGAACGTTGTACCTGCATAGTTGTAGACACTCGTTCCACTTAATTTGTGCTAGATTTTTCTAAACAGTTCTGCAGTGGGAAGCTCAGAATCGAGTCACTGTCAAAAATGTTTACCTTTACATCTTTTTTTGGTTAATATTTCAGTGCAGTCATTTATAGAAAACTTTACATGTGTGATGCGTGTTTTTCAGCGTTTGTGACTGATAATTATAATAGAGACTCCTGCAGTGCCTAATGCCTCCCAATCATGTTCGGGGCTGCTCGTGTTTCTGAGACACTACGGTGTATGGGGCACATTAAGGCAAAACCCCCCTCAGCCCTCTAAGTACTGTAATTCTCTGAGAACTGGGTATATTAAAACATTTATAAACTAATATTAGATGAAGTGCTATGAATATAAATAATAGAGCTCTTTTAGTTTAATATACATTGTATGATTATGGAAGTTCATATTGAATACCCAAGTATGAGTATAGCACAACCACACTAACCAAATTTGTGTAAATCACCCCTCTTAAGTAGATTTTACTTTTTTCTGATAAACTGTTTGTTGATGTTGGTTTTTGTTATAGTTGGTTGTTGTTGCTGATTGTTGTTATTGGTGGTTGTTGGTTGTGGTTGTTGCTGATTGTTGCTGATTGTTGCTGGTTGTGGATTGTTGTTGGTGACTGTTGGTGTTGCTGGTTGTTACAGTTGTTTGACGATAATGGGTTGTTTAGATACTGAGCACTTTACAAATATTATATAAGTGTTAGCACAAAAATTATACCAATAACCTAAAGAAAACAAAATGCAAGAAAACTTTCAAAATAGCTCAGAACAGACAAAAAATCTAAGTCTAAATGAAATGATTCATATCAAAGTTGGTTAGTAATTTGGACGTGGTTATATATATCTGTTCATTTGAATAACAGTTCCTGGATTTCCTCAAGTGATTCTATAAAATAAACCTCAAGCTGGTCTTTCTAGATCTGTTCCGCTCTGCCGCCGAGGCCGGACCCCATGACATCCTGAAACTGTACAACCCTAAAGGCAACATCATCAACATTTCTCCGAGCCTTGAACCCAACAGCCCCAACCTGTGCTACAAGCTGGAGGTGGTGGCTGCCGACTGTAACAGTGAGCTCTTAGGTATCTTTAATTAGGCATCGTGGGAATGGCAGTGATCTAGTTCACATGGAAACTGTTGACAGTCTCCATCTTTTTATGTCATTTCAGGTGCCGAGCTTGCTGGTGCACTAGGATTTGACCTGTCATCCATGGAAAAAAGGTAGGTGGGGCAGGCTGGGTATTAAAGGAGAGAACATGCGTAAAGATCTCTTAGGTATGCTACCATCAGTGTGCTTTTTAAAGTCTCATATCAGGCATTAAAGACCAGAATCTGAGCCATGACACGTACAGCTGAAAAGTTCATGAATGGTTGCTTCACTGATCCCAGACTGCAGGGCCTGGAGAAGAAAATCCTCATCGAGGCTGGCGAGACGCCTGCAGTTGTGTATGAGATGAAGAAGCAGGTGGATTCATTCAGAGAGAAACTGGAGGTATCCCAGCAAAGTTTCCCACATCCAGTGTTGTGTTGTTTAAGCTTGTTCCGCCTCAAATAACTGAACAAAAATACCAGAAGTTTTTTTAAATTCAAAACTTAGAGACAAACATGGGGATAAAGTGGGTTTGGCAGGTGGGGGAACCCTATGATTAGATGTCACAGTGCAGCAGGGCTGGGGAAATAATCACTTAGGAAGAAGTCAGTAATAATTTGTAGTGTGAGCTCCAGTAGGTTTGTGTTCAGTGCTCATTTGTCTTCAGAGTGTGGAGCATCTAAGCTGGCTGGGGCTGTTCAAAGATCTCTCGGAGGGAACCCACAAGCCCTCACCGTTCTACCACAAAAGGACGCTGCGTAAAACCAGGGAAGAGTGTGAACATGTGCGGGAAAAGTTCCTGCAAATGAGGTTTGTAAAAATTCACATTAAAATGTTTGGAATAATTTGCTATTCTTACTCCTCATGCCACAATCTTTGCAGCACTTTGGAGGTATCTGAGGAAGTGAGGCAGTACCTGAAGACGCCAACCTTTGATAACTGGTAAGTTTTGCTTTAAAATGCATGAATCCAATTGCTTTTAATGTCACCTGCTGAATCTGTGTTCATCACCCTGATGCGTCTTTGTGATCCTAAATAAACGAGCGCACCTGTTTCCTCCGTGGACAGTGAGGCAGGCGGTCAGCCAATGACAGTCGTGCCCAACAAACACATCTGATGTGTTTCTGAAGAGGATGGAAGCCCTCAGCCTTTTCTTCTGATCCGCACACTCATCTCAATATGAATAGGCCTGGATGAGGACTCGCTAATTAAAAGAAGGTCTTTATAAAAGCCTTAATATGCACACCGCGTTTGAAGTGAGCGCCATGCATTCACTAAGGTTCGGTTATCTTTTCATTTGTCCAAAAGCTTTTAAAGCAAACCTGCAGCAATAGAGGAGCATCGATGAGGTTAAGTTCAACCTACACACCTAAAGCTTGGAGCTAAATTACAGGATTCCTCTAAAGACCTGATAAAATGTGCTTTTTGCAAGTTGGCCAGTGCAGTATTATCAGGAATAATTCTGACGTGATCCTGCACTCTTGCTGCTGTAAACAAATTTACTGAAAAGACTAAAACCCTCAGTGTGTTCGTATGTTTCTCAACACAGGAGTGCAACCACTCCTCGTGAGCACAGTCCAACATGTGTTTGAAAAGAAAAAAACACATGAGTTTTAAGCAAAAATGCAAAAGTAGATGTTCAGTAGATAGATAAACAAATGTGGGAACAGGGTCCCAGCAAACAGAAAGGTGATAACGCTATACCTGCACTAAATTTTGGAGAAATATAGTGAAAACTGATGTTTTTATGAATATTTTAGTGCTGTCAGCATTAATCGCGGCAAATCTCTGTTAGCGAGTTATCGCAGATCACCCTGATGCATGTGGCTGGACGGCGCTAACGCGTTAACGAGCATTAATGAGGTGTGCAGCCACAGGCACTGGGCGAACTCGCTAACAGAGATCTGACGCGTTAATGTGGTTATGGCGTTAATTTCGTTTTAGCGAGATTAACGCTGACAGCACTAGAATATTTTTTTGTTTGTGTCAGTCAAAATAACATTTTTTGTTCTTTCTGGATTTGCAAGACTTTCACCTTTTTTTTTTAAAAGAAAAGAATTTCATGACAGATGGTTATGGTCCTCACTATTCCAACTTTGGCATCAGAGGGTTGAATATGTCTAAATGGTTCAATAATTGTCCTCTTTCCTTCCTCAACACTTCAGCTGACTCCACAGCTTCTGCATTTCTGTGTTGAATAATTATCGTCTGCTTGTCTTTCCTCAAAATCTTGTCTTGAAAGATGTGCTGAAAGATCCATTCTTGGACTTTGTAGCAATGGGAAATTTATGTCTTTTACATTATCTGTGTGTCCATTAGAAAACATTTCACCATTCAAGGTTTTTTTGTTAAGCTGAAAATTGGCAGGTCACATTTAGCCTGGAAATCCGAGTGGAAGGACAAATGTTGACTGGTTGGCTATTGATTTTTTTTTTCTGGTGATGTGCAGGCAGTGGGAGGATGCAGAGATTATGGTGCTCCTGCAAGTCATGTACACAGATTTAGACTTTATACCAACCTTCAACATCGAGCCCGAAGTCTTGCAGCAGTTTCTGTTCGAAATCTATCGCAGATACAACAACATCCCTTTCCACAACTTTAAACACTGCTTCTGTGTGACCCAGATGGTGAGTATGTTTAACGCCTGCAACTAAGGGCGTAATTCCCAATTACGCTGTGGTTAAATTTACCTACAAATACTTAAAGGCAGTTACATTAGAATAAGAGGGTAAAAAGTTAGTTAGGAAACAAAGAAAGTAATTTTAAGTACTGTGTAGTTCCATGGTAATAATGGTACACAGCACTTTTCAGGTTGTGAGGCATATTTTGGCTCCATCACTAAAAGCTCACACAGGTCTACAAATTATTAAATATAGCACAAACCCCGAAAAGTACAGCATATTTACGCATATGTAAGAAATATTGTGTTTTTCTGCAAAATCCATCCATCCATCCATCTTCTTCCACTTATCCACGGCGGCCAGGTTGCAGGGCAGCAGCCTAAGCAGAGAAGCCCAGACCTCCCTCTCCCCAGCCACCTCCTCCAGCTTATCTGGGAGAACACCAATGCGTTCATAGGCCAGCCGAGAGATATAATCTCTCCAGTGTGTCCCGGTGGGACATGCCTGGAACACCTCACCAAGGAGGCACCCAGGAGGCATCCTTATCAGATGCCCGAACCACCTCAACTGGCTCGTTTCAATGTGGAGGAGCAGCGGCTCTACTCTGAGCCCCTCCCGGATGGCTTAACTTCCCACCCTATCTCTAAGGGAGAGGCCAGCGAACCTTCGGAGGAAATCCATTTCCAACACTTGTATCTGCTATCTCAATCTGTCAGTCACTACGGACAGCTTGGGACCATAGATGAGGATAGGGACTTAGATTGACCGATAAATCAAGAGCTTCGCTTTTACACTCAGCTCTCTCTTTACCACAACGGACCGGTACAGCGTCCGCATCACTTCAGCTGTAGCACCAATCCGAAAGTCGATCTCCCGCTACCTTCTGCCATCACTCGTGAACAAGACCCTGAGATACTTAAACTCCTCCACTTGGGGAAGGAACTCGGAGTTGGCACTCCACTATTTTCCAGGTGAGATTTGGAGGTGCTGATTCTCATTCCCCCTGCTTCACACTCAGCTGTGAATTTTTCCAGTGCGAACCATCACCCGTTGAAGCCAACAGAACCACATCATCCACGAAAAGCAGAGATGGGATTCTGAGACCACCCAAGTGAAAGACTTCCGCCACTTGGCTACACCTAGAAATTCTGTCCATAAAAATTATGAACAGAATCGGTGACAAAGGGCAGCTGTGCCGGAGTCCATCACCCACTGGGAATGAGTCCGACTTATTGCCAGCTATGTGGACCAAGCTCTTGCAATGGTTGTATAAGGATCGAATGGCCCGAAGCAATACGCCAGACACCCCATGCTCACAAAGCACCTCCTACAGGACACATGTAGACTGGTTGGGCAAACTCCCATGCACCCTCAAGTATCTTTGAGAGAATAAAGAGCTGGTCCAGTCTTCCACGACCAGGACGAAAATCACATTGTTCCTCCTTTCTCTGAAGTTCGACTAACGAATGAACTCTCCTATCTAGCACCCTGGCATTTCTGCAAAATTATCATGAAATTACACAGTTTTCAAATTTACTTACGGTATAATTGTTTGCTTGTTTCCTCTAAGAACGGGACTTGTTCCCCCTTATTCTAGTGTGCCCATCTTTAAGTATTTGTAGGTAAATATAATTAGATTTTAATTTGAAATAAAAATTGGACATTATAAAGTGATACCAATAAATGCAGGTAAATCCTTCTTCTTCATTCTCTCCATTTGTGTTGTTGCCTTTGTTTGTCTTCCCTCTGAGCAGATGTATGGTTTGATCTGGCTGACTGACCTGAGGAGTAAGATGGACAGCATTGACCTGCTGATTATGCTGACCTCTGCAGTCTGCCACGACCTCGACCACACGGGATACAACAATGCCTATCAGGTACACAAAGCACACTTTTTAGGCTTCCCTAGTACTGAAACTCAGACCTGCATTGTGGTTTGTTGTACCAGTTGGAGTTAGAGCACTCCCGGCCTACATATCAGAATATGAGAACAGAATTTTGATTCAACCTGAAAATTTGGCTCGGTGCGATTTTTGTACACATTTTCTCACTAGATGATGTAAAACTGTGATATGGCAACAATTTTCTGCATGTAATGGATGGCACTTACTGCTTTCATATAATAATGAAACTCCTTTAAGATTAGGGAAAAGTCTCTTTGAGACTCTTTGAGAACCAGTCCATGTAATTCTGTGTAGTTTCATCGCTTAAAATCTTTTATACCAGTTATTTCGAAACTACCACCTTTTGCACTGTAGAAGAACAGCCAACACAGGTTTTGCTGGGACTTCAGTGCAGATGATGTTACAACACTCTGTGATGTTTTATTCATCTGAATTTTCCAGTTTTCCAAAATAAGGTTGAGGCTTGAACTTTGGTAAGAATCTCATGTCTGACTGTCCTTCAGATAAACGCTCAGACTGAACTCGCTCTGCGCTACAATGACATCTCTCCTCTGGAGAACCACCACTGTGCTGTAGCTTTCGAGATACTGGAGAGGGTAAGAATGAAAACCCTCCATTAACCTGCGTACATGCATGGATGACTCCACAGTGACCTGAGAGTCTTTGTTTCATAGACAGAGAGCAACATCTTCAGGAATCTGTCCACGGATCAGTACAAACGGATACGAGAGGGGATCATCAAGTGAGATCATCTTCCAATAGTCATGTTTTTAATTTTTCTCCCCCCAAAAGGAGGGAATATGTCTGCCTGTCTGTCTGTTTGTTAGCAGTCTAGCATCCACAATTTTCAAGATATCATGTTCAAATTCTGTGTGCCGGTAGAAACCAAGCTAAAGGTGATTTAATTTTGTGTAAAAATGCTAGACCTTGAGGGACATGTGTACCTAGTTTGGCTAAGCATTTAACCTTAACTTTCATTGTTACGTCCAAGGTCAAAGTTGACCTTGAAAAAACTTTGTAGAAACCATATTGAGTAATATATCATAAGAAAGGGCACGCAGAGAGCAGTGCAAAACACTTTTTATTTTGTCAATACAACACCCTACAGTGTCACAATGATGTCATAAGATGACATCAGTATTTTATAATAAAAACACAAAAAAAAAACCCATCAATGTGTTAGTGTAGTCTTTGCCTTCTGTGGGGAAGTTGTGATCTCTGAGTGCTCTTGTTCATCATGATATCTTAGCACAGAATTTATAATGAGCACTGATTGTTTCAGATGCATTCTGGCCACCGACATGTCGAGGCACAATGAGGTTCTCAACAAGTTCAAGTCCATCCTTCCAGTGTTTGACTTCACCAACAAGGACCACAGAGACGTGGTAAGACTACAGAGCACCGTGAAAATTTGGAAGCATGTATACATCTATTTACTGTTGTTGTTTGTGCAGCTAATGACGATCCTGATCAAAGTGAGCGACATATCCAACGAGGCCCGGCCCATGGAGGTGGCTGAGCCCTGGCTGGATTGTCTTTTACAGGAATTCTTCAACCAGGTACCGACTCCTGCTGAACTTTGTCAAGACATTTCAAAGTGACAATATGATATGATGCTGTTTTTGATGAGATATCTGTAACTTAAAGAGGGATGTTTTGGAGCACAGTGACCTGAACTCTAAATGTTTTGGCTCTACCATGAGATTCAGGGACGGTCCAGCTGATTTTTGAAGGGCAGAGACAAACTGTGAGGTTCTTTATAGACACAGTCTGTTATCAAGTTGTGTGAGAATTTATTTTTCAGATGATCTGACCTTGTTGGTGCAGTTCATTATAACAAATGCAGAGTAACTTCACTTTTTAAAGCTACAGAAACTAAACTATATTACCTTTTAAATTCAAATGTTAAATCCACCGTGGCCTTACAGTAATGAGGGTGTGCCACACAGCTGAACACCCCTTATAAAGCAATAGAAGTAAACTAAGTTAAGTGGGTCAAATCTGTCTCCTGTCGTTCTGTCAGAGTGATGTGGAGAAGTTGGAGGGCCTTCCCGTTACCCCCTTTATGGACCGGGACAAAGTTACCAAACCTTCATCTCAAACAGGCTTCATCAGATTTGTTCTTCTGCCTCTCTTCATCGAGCTGGCCAACCTCTTCCCCTGCCTGGAGGTATTAAAATCAAAAGTATGGAGAAAATGTACTGTATGTACTTCTTTGAAAGCATCTTTGCAAAATTTAATGAAGACTTTCACAGGAAGGTGTCCAAAACATCTTAAATAAGTGGCTCAGATGAAAAGAAAAGACTAAAATAAACAAAAAAAAACCCCTAATTGGTGTGAAAGGCAGCACAGGTAAACAGTGAATGGTGAACAGTGTAAACAGGGTAAGATTTACAAAATAAAACAGGAAATTACTTTACAGAAACCCGTCCTCAGCAAGTGTTAAAGTACAGCCGGCCTTTTTCTACAGTAAGGAACTCATAAATGGTTAAATTCAACCCATGTTTTTTGGTAAATTGTAATCAGTTTAAACTTTTTTTGCAATAATTCTGCAGCAACACATTATTGATCCCGTCCGGAAAGCTCTCGACTACTACACAGAGATGGAGAAAGCTCTGGAGACGGAGCAGCAGAACCGGGCTCAGAGCGAGAACGCAGCCAAGAGCAAGGAGGCAGCGGGAGGCCGACAAGACAGCCAGACGGATGCCGGGCCAGACACCTCGGAACCAGAGTCACAGTTAACATGAATGATTTCATATCAGTTCACTGTCATATTGATTATTTGGTGGACTAAACGTCCTGTGATGTAGTTTCTCTGCATGCAGCATTGATGTAACTAGAATAGAATAACATCACATTCAACAGAAGTCTATTTTAAAATAAATCTGTTTCTCACAGAATGTATTTTATGAAAGAAACATTATTTGTAAAGGATCATAACACTGCGTTGTTACTCTGGTGCTGAAGTACCCATGAAAACACTATGTTGTAATGACTGCCGCTGTTGTTTGTTTGTGTGTGTGTGTGTAGGTGTGTGTGCTCTGAGTTGTTCTTGGTCTAGTTTGCAGTTAATAAAACACACACAGGGAGTTTGCTGTACTGTGTATTGTTGTCATTGTTCTATCTGTAAAAAAAATGGGTTAAAAAGTGCTAAAGACTTGAAAACTGAAAGACGATAATTTAATGCCAAACCAACCAATCAAGCAAGTGACATGACCCTAACCACAAAACTGTGTTAGCCAATCAGAAATGTTAATATCCAGGTTAGCTAAACATTTGACCTTGACCATCATTGCTAGCGCTCAAGATCAAAGTTGACCTTGAAAAAAAAAAAAGTCAACAAATGATCCAACCATACATTATCTTATCTGCTTATCCTTATCAGGGACACTGATGGGCTGGTAAAGAAACCATATCAAATAATATTTCGAGTCGTAGGTGGTTGCAATGTTACTATAACAGGCTGATGTCATCATGTTGGAATAAGAACACCATAAAACATCAAAGTTTTAGTTTGGTTCTCTTGTTTTGCTGTTGTTTAACAGAGACTTTGAATGAAACAAATGCCTGATTATCAGCAGGTGCAGGATGCATTACTGGACACTAGGTGGCACCATACTGCAGAGCTCAGAAAGATCAGCTGGGACCAGAAGTTCAGTCAGAGGGAATCACAGCTTTGTCTCCAACAGGAAGTTCAACTCTTAGCCACCGGTATCTTTGTTAGAGGCTTCCTTCTCATCTGCTTTTAATGTATATTCAGTTTGGTGCACTTTCAGAATGAATTACCCAGCAGTGTGATATATTTTTACCTTTACACAATAAACCTTCTCTAAAATGTTGATTGTTTACTTGTTTTAGAGGTATTGACATCACTTTAAGACTGTTCTTTCCCCCTCGGGAAGACAAAAGACGCCGTGGTGTGTGGGGCCTCTGGCTTCTCTCGCCTGAATGAACGCTGGTATGTGCTCTGTACTTGCAGGGGGTCACCATTCATTCTTCTAACGCCAGCAAGCAATGTGACCCGGAGCAAGTTTGGCAGCGGGGAAGAAGTCCCAGAATAGTGTTCCTCTTTATCGTTTTTTCAATGACAGAATCAGCTATTAAAGTTTGCTGGTAGCAATCCCATCACAGCTCAGAGCCAAATACAGATCTGTTCTTTTTATAGGCTTCTCATAATCAGAGGAAAACTCTGAGTGAAAGAAGAGAAGGGCAGGCAAACGTCGTCACCCAGAGCTGCTGCAACAGCTGCTGACAGCGAAGGACTCAGATTGAGAGATGATCCATTTACAAAACCCACTTGAATAAGATTAAAACTCCTAAGAACCCTAAAAAATCAAATATTTAGTATTTAGAGGACTTGTATTTGTGCACACAAATAAAATCCGGAAAGATTAACGCTTTAAAAACTTGGAATCAGCTTTGAATCTTTGATCTGCATAAAGATTCAAAGCATGGCTGTGGAGCTACTTCAGACAGTTATCCAGTGACTTCTAAACGTCTGAGAATTAGCGCTTGTGTGTGCACTTCAGTCCACACTGTCTGGTTTAAAATCCACTGTGGGGTTGTACAGAGGTAGTGGGCCCCACAGTGGCAAATACACATGACCCTGACTGCATGATTGTAAAGTTCATGAAACCCAATCTCAGAATGAATGAGCAATAAATGCTAATCAGAAATATAAAGACAGTTATCCGTTGACTCTATGGACTTCCCCGTATAATCTCGGGTCATCCAGTTCCATGTTTTTGGTGTTTCAAACTGCAGCTGCTCGACTTCCAAGTGATCTGTCGGAAGGACAACAAGTGTTCCAGCCCAGCTGCATGAGCTGAGGTCATTTTTACACAGTCTTTGAAGGTCTCTGTGAATATGCTCCACAGCAGATTACACATCAAATCAAACCCCATCCTCTGCCTCCAGGTGATCCCCTAAAAACTAAAGGTGACCAGGCTCTGGAAAAGTGTGATGGCCCACATGAAGGTTCAAGGTTCAAGGTTCTTTATTTGTCACATGCATAGTTATACAAGTATAACACACAGTGAAATGTAGCCTGACACGCTCCTCGACATGTGCAAAAAAATTGGGGGGGGGGGGGGGGGGGGGGGGTGTAGAGGAAAAACATTATATATATATATATATATATATATATATACACATATAGTATATACATTGGGTGAATGTGCAGTAGTAGCAGCAAGCAGGTGAATTCTGTACATTAATATGAATAGACATCTGACTATTTTACAGGATAGACAATATAAACATATTTAAAATTAAAGGAATTGAAATGTACATTGTGCCTTGGTTTAGAGTGTCTGGAAGAGTCCTGTCTCAGTCAGTTATAGATGATGTGAGAGGGCGGGTGTGTGTGTTTAGGGCACGGATGGCTTGGGGATAGAAGCTCCTCTTGAGTCTCTCTGTCCTTGCCCGGAAGATGCGGAACCTTCTACCAGATTGCAGAAGTTGGAACAGTTTGTTGCCAGGATGGGACGGGTCCTTCAGTATCTGCGCTGCTCTAGTCCGGCATCTCCTGGTGTAGGTGTCCTGAAGCGGGGGGAGAGCAATCCTGCAGCAGCGTTCTGCTGTACGGATCACTCTCTGGAGAGCTTTTTGGTCCTTCACACAGCTGTTCCCAAACCACGATGTCATGTTCTGTGTGAGGATGCTCTCCACAGCGCCTGTACAGACATGAAGGCCATGTCTGAGGGTTCAACTGTGAAGGTTATCTGCCCCAAATTTATTATTTTTTAAATATTTACTTTATTGTTTTTATTATTATTATTTGGAGATGTTTAAAGATGTTTCTGTTATGTAGAACTTTTTTTAATGATATTTGATATTAATTTTTTGTTTTTTAATGTGGTTTTTTTTTTGCATTTTTGAATAAGATCCAGATGTTTTAAAATTCCGTTATCTATTATTTTTAGTTACTTTTGGTTTTATGTGTCTTCGTTTTTTTTTTGTTTTTTGTTTTTGTTGTTGTTTGTTTTGGGTGAACTTGACCCTCACAGCTGATTGGTCGGAGTGTGACCAACGCCTTCTGAGCGAGCAGCCAATCGGAGACTGCGCTCGCTGCGGGCCGGTTCCGGTGATCGCGTAGGAGGAGGTCTGTGTCAGTGTGCACAGCTGTCCTTCTCCACCTCACCGAGGAGTCGTGTTAGATTAAAGCAGAGATTCACCGGCTGTGTTTAACACTCGTTTTAAAGAAGAAGAGAATAAAAATGGACCCGCTGGTTGCTGCTATTGATCAGGGCACGAGCTCCACGAGGTTTCTGGTGAGTTTTAGTGAAGTTTCGCTGTTTTCATGTTGTGTTCAGGGCCCGGGAGCAGCTGGGACAGCAGACTACGGAGACTCTGTCCTGTGCTCAGAGGCTTTGGCCAAACAGCTGTAATCGTGGATGAAGTGCAAATCACCACGTGACTTATGTTTGTGTTGTGCTCGGCTCAGAAACGAGCTTGAACATCACGATGATTCTATTTAAACAGAGATTTAAATAGAAAAAGCAACCAGTGGACTGGAGCAGCACACTGACCTGTAGCTTCCACCTGCTTTGGATGGGGTTCAGGTGCATCTACAAAGAGCTAAAATCAGTCCAGCTGAATGATCACTTTGAACAAATTTGGACTTCCTCAACCAGGTCAGCTGGAAAATCGAGCTTTGGCACAGAGCATGAGCAGTGAGGGGCTCAGAGGAGGTAAAAGTGCTGTTGGAGTGCACAGAGAGAAATTCAGATTTGTGGGTTTTTCTGACACGTAAGAGCTTCTACTCATAAATGAATCATAAATGAATTTCTTTTTGGTGCTTGAGATTTAAACGTCCACAGGTGCTGAACTCTCTGAAAATAAAGGCCTTTCCTGTGTCATCATCAGCTGACATAACGGTCGTTCTGAGCAGCAGTAAAACTTTAACCTAACGCCTGATTTTGACTCTTGATCATTTGGCTGCGGATCGACTGCAAAATTGTCACAGAGCCTTCGTTTGTGTATACATGTGTAATGATCTCATAAAAACAAACTTTACTGCGTCTTTACGGTGTTGCATTTGCTACTTTGTGGTCCTCCGTCATGGTGTTACTCCAGAACATAGATTCATAACATCCTAGAGGGTCTCAGTTGGATTCAGGTCTGGAGAATGTGAGACAAAGGCATCAGCGCCTCCATCATCCAGGAACTGCCTGCACACTCCGGGTACATGAAGCCAGGGATTGCCCTGCACAAACAGGAGGTCTGAGAACCTGGCATGTAACAGAAGTCAGGGTGCTGTTGGCTAGCACGTGGAGGCCTGCGTGACCCTCCAAGGATACGCCTCCCCAGACCATCACTGACTCACTGCCAGGCTGGTCATGCTGGATGATGTTACAGGCAGCATAACGCTCGCCACGGTGTCTCCAGACTCTGTGAACCTGCTCTCGTCTGTGAAGAGAAGAGAGCATCAGTGGTGGACCTGCCAGTTCTGGTGTTCTCTGGAAAATGCCAGCCAGGCTGTGAGCACAAGTCCCACTAAAATGCCCTCATGTGACCCTCACAGAGTATCTGATATCTCAATCAGAGACATGCCTCTGACTCTGGCAGTACTCCTCCTGATCCGCCTCGCATTAATAAGCAGATACCATCCCTGCTGCTGGGTCTACTCCACGCTCCTGACACTGTGCCTGGAGACACGGCAAACAATCGGCTTCCCAACTGGACGTGAGTTTAGAAATGAGTACATGAGATGGAGCGCTCAGGGTGAGCAGTTTGGAGGCAAAATTAGAGAGGGAAGGCTGAGATGTTTGGATGTGTGCGGAAGAGGGAAAGGAGGAAGAGGAGGTTCACAGATGCTGAGGGTTGGGTGAGGGATGGGGTGAGATGGAGGGAGGTTATCTGCTTTGGCGACCCCAGAGGAGCGCAGCCAAAAAGAGAAGAAGAAGACCTGGAGACTTTGATATCCCTGACGTTTACCTGACTTTTAGTTATGCTCTGATGATCCAGCGTTCCCTTCCTTTTTTTGAGGTGTCATTAACAGTCAGAAGGGCAGAATACATGTCTAAGCTGTGGGTGGATGATTGAGAATCAGCCCTAGAGTCAGCAGCTGACAGTGGAGTTGAAATCAAGATGAGGAACTCAGAAGAGAAGCAGCTTTATTGTTTTATTTGTGTATTTGTCACAGATTGGGTCTGTGGGTGCAGAGGATGTTGTTTTATATGCTTATTAGTTTTTGAATCAGTGAGCGTGGCCCCGTCCTCTGTGGGACCGCAGCACTGATTGAAATTTGCAACGATCAGTATTTGTGAGGTCACATTTTTTTTGGGAGCAGGTAAAAAAAAACAAGTTCAGACTGAGTTCAGTTCTCATCAGTTTTCAGTAAGCGTGATGATTCAGACTTTTAACACTGATGGTGCAACTGAACTAAGATGACATCAGACATCCTCCTTGCATCAATGCTCTCTCTTTTTACAGGCTTAGTTTGTTCCTGTTAGATTTCCAGTGTAAAGTAAGTCAGGAAGTCTAAAGTTTAGACTTTAGGGTTGAAACTACTCTTGGATCACATGTCCTAAAAGCGTAACAAGGATTTCCTGTAGCTGAGTGAACGCACAGTGAGAGGAGGGTGGTGCTGCACGGAGCTTTATCCTATTACTTAATCAGAAGAAACGCTGACTTCTGTCTGACTGCAGGTGACAGGGAAAGTCCTGCCTCGTGTTAATTCCCTTCTTCTCTACAATACTCTGGCAGCACCCAGAGGCGATCGAGCCAGTGATCAATATCGTCTTTCCACTCCTCAGTGGGTGGAAGGAAAAACATAACTGGAAAAATTAAACTGTGGCAGCTTTAATTTGCTCCCTAATTAAATGAAGCTTTTAATATTTCTGTTCCTGCTTCTAATGAGCTGTGTTTCTCTGCAGGTGTTCAACGCAAAAACAGCTGAACTGATCAGTCACCACCAAGTAGAGATCAACCAGAGTTTCCCCAAAGAGGGGTGAGTGACTCGAACTTCAAATTATCACAATTAGACACTGTGTGTATCCACCATATTGTCCTGGTGCAACAGATTGCACACCTATGTGCAGTATTTATTATCTCTGCACACCCAGCCTGAGATCCGTGTTGCTTGAATAGTTGGTGGAATAACAGGATGCTTTGCACTTCAAGTCTTTGTGCACTCACAGGAGTCCAGTTTTCAGGTGACGGCTCAGTTGTCTACTGAGGCCGAAGCTGGTAAAACAAAAAAAACAATGCCATCAGGAAGCTGATGATAAAAACGCTGTCCTTTGATCAAATGTTACTCATTCAGCTGTGAAGCAGAGAGCAGAGGAGAGAAACTAATCACAGAGATTCATCACACTGGGCCTTCAATCAAATATGTGCACACGCTGAAGATAAAGAGCAGAAATACAGGAGTTTAGTTTTTATGTTTTATTTTTTTAAATGTTGGTTTCTTTGGGGATGTGCAGTTTGAATGTTCTTGAGAAAGCTGCAAGCCGTTGTTGAAAGGCACCGTGGCACAAAGTAAACACACTTCCATTCATTTTTGGCAACGCTGCGGTCAGGGGACTGCGAGGGCCACTGTAAAAGCTTCAGCTTGTCTTTCTCTGGGAGTAGTTCACAGATTATCCTTTGAGCTGTTGTCCATTTTATTTCACCTGCATGTCTGATAGCAGGGCATGTTTGTTAACAGCAGATATTTCCACCTGCATGCCTAACAGTTGAAAAATAAAAAAGTCTGTCCACATCACTTCCTGCCCACTTCTCTGAAACACCTCTGTCTCATCCACATACTGGTTTTCAGTAATGCACTGGCTGACTTTTTTGATGTGATAGCAGTTAAGTTTACCTGCTCATCCATATAGAGGCTAAAGCTTCTTCCTGCAGTCACATTGAGTTTCCTTTGTAGTCAGCAGACCGGCAGGTTTCTTATCCTTCAAAATCTCATTCGGACCGCCACCGTTTATCACTTTGATTCACATATTTTCACTTACCAATATAATATAACCCAATGAAAATAGCTCAAACCTGTTAATATTCTTTCTTCTGAATTTTAACTCTTGCTTTATATAGGAGTCTTTCGCAGTTGCACAGATATGTGTTGATAGAACTGTAAAGCTTGTAACAGCAGCACCTCCCCCCTCCTCTGGTGTCTTTTTAACAGGCTACTAAGTTACAGTTTAACCACCTTTTAATCACGTAACTTTATTTGATATGTAACAAACTGAGTCTAAGGTCCAGGTTTTATTTCATTTTTGTTCCTAACAAGCTGGCATGTGTGACCCGGTACAAGAGACAGACTGACCGGCTGTACTGCAGATCCAGAACACCCAGACAGAAATTACAGCAGGCTGTAAACTTAAGGTGTTTTCTTCCTGAATGCAAATCTCACAAAGCTGCAGGTGATCATTCGGGCCGTGGAACCATGGAAACATCTACAAGCGAGACTTTTTCTCTGTTAATGAAGTCGGCTTTTTACAACCTTAAAATGTAGAAAAAATTAAGGATTTCTGTCAGAAGAAGTTCTAACATGCACGTCTACAGGTTAGACAGTTATAACAATGTCTTTACAGGTCTGAGTAAAAAATCAGAAAACTACAACTCATCCAGAGTGAAGTGGATAACTCCCTTTGTTAAACCACTGCATTGGCTTGGGTCTGGCTGGTGTGCCAGATCATAGTTTTTAAAATGCTTCTATTGGTCTATAAAAGCAGTAAATAGGCTTCCCAGATTTTAATTTGATCTTGATTATCATGTTTTTCATAAAAATTTGAAGCACTCTGGATTTTCACATCCTGAAAAGTCTCAAAACTTCATCTGTCGCAGATTTCAAACGGGTTTTAAACATGCACGCGTGTGTTTTCTGTGTGTTTGCGTGTTGGCCAGATGGGTGGAGGAGGACCCGCGGGAGATCATGCAGTCTGTTCACGAGTGCATTGAGAGGACCTGTGAGAAGCTCTGCAAGCTCAACATTGACGTCTCCAACATCAAAGGTAGGACGCTGACGGTGGAAGACGGGGTAGAAAATGAGGGCATCGGGGCAAATTCATTGAAATTTATCCTTTTTTTTGTTTTCAGCGGTGGGAGTGACCAATCAGAGAGAGACGACCCTGGTTTGGGACAAAGACACCGGCGAGCCGCTCTACAACGCCATCGGTGAGAGCGTCAGCATCAGTATTTTTGGATTTCTACATCGGTGTCAGACTCACCGAGCTGTAAAAAAAGTGGATTGTGTAATGTGGGAAACGACTCGGGGCATGACTTGATTACATCAGGTTGAAGCATCCTGTGTCGTGTCTGTTCCTGCCCCGCCAAAAACCATCAGAGCTGTGATCCAGCAGCAGCCACTCCCACTCACACAGGCTTTCAGTTTAAAAAGCCAGTTTATCAGCGAGCTCTTCAGTCCCCTGATTCGACTGGGGGGTGTTGTGTCAGCTGTTCACTGATCAGAGCACTGCTTGAGCTATGAACAGCCAACAAAAGCTAGCAAAGTTTTTTTTTTTTTTAACAAAATGTTAGTGCTTAACTTCTCACAGCAGGAGAAAAGGCACCGCAAAGCAATTTTCTTCAAAAGGTGTGTCACCTTCATATTATTTAATCAGGTTTTGGGCCAAAAAGTGAACGCAGATGTTTTTATGTGGCTTTTTTATGTCTAATATCCCCGTTCATGCTGGAAAATAACCTGCAGTTAACAGGATTTACAATGGAGTCATATATAAAATAAATTCAGTTCACTTTTCTTCATATAACACCAAATCACCACAGCAGTTGCCTCAATCTCTCTATATTGTGAGGTAAAGACCTCACAGAGAAACCCCCTACAATCATACCACCCGCTGTGAGCACGCACATGGTAACAGTGGGGAGGGAAAACTCCCTTTTAACAGGAACAAATCTCTTCAATCTAAATACCAGCAATCACTTTTTGCCATGACAACAATGACAATGTGTAGAATGGTAGTAAAAATAAGTCCAAATTCATTGTGTCAGTTTGTCGCTGTGACCAGAAGCTGACAGACAGATGTTGTTAAATCCAGTTTTCCTGGTTTTTGGTGTTATTAGTGGGTCTGATGATATAACCTGATTTCAAACTGTTTTTAGCAGCTATCTTATTGATATGCTCTGTTTGGGATAATTTACTATCTATTTGCAGTTTGCAATAATTTGAAGTTTAAGTCGGGCTCTCAGATTAATGTTAGCCATTTTCAAAAAATGCACCACAGCATCATCAGACAGAGGTGCAGAACTCCCATATCCAAGTTAGGTTGAAAATTAAACAGAAGTTAACGTGGTGGTTTGCTCATACAAAGTCCACACGGTCTCCTGTTTTGCCTCCTGCGGGATTCACTCTAGCAAAAGTTGTATTTTCAAAGCGGCATTTTACTTTCCTGCTGTGCTTTGTGTGATGAAGCTCAACTGGGGAAAATCCCGACCTGGTTCCACAGCGTGCTCCAGAGTTCATGTGTGAAAACGACCACACAGCTGCACCAGCAGCCTGGCTAGTAGAAGTATATATAATAAAATATCACACATTGAAACCTTAGACAGGAAGGACTCAAGTTTAGCTGGTTAATAGTGACCAATCTTTCAAAATAAAAGCAAGGACATTGTTCACTAATACATTGTGGATGGCCTTGTTCTTCCAGAAAGATGAAAAATAAAGAAGCTAAAATTAGAGTTGGGATTATGCCCATGCCCATTCAAACAAACCCTGGGAACGCTGAGCTGTGAGTCTCATTTCTCATCCATCCTGAAAAAGACCTGGAGCTCTGTTGCCTTGGATCCTCTTTGAGGTTTAACCACAGAATTTAAATGAAGATCAGGTCAGAGGGCTGTAAGGAGCGTGATTAGTTAAACAAAGTTCTTGTGTTGTCTCAAACTTCAGCTGGTCCTCGGCATTCCTGCCATTTCTTTAGAAACTGAGGAAAATGTTTCCTGATTACTCAGTTTTTATTCATTACGCTGAGACCGCCTGGCCTCTGATTAAAGAGTTAGTCTTTATGAAGCTTAGATCTACAACTACATATTGAGGTTGCTGTTTTCTCACAAAACTAATGCCAATGTTTTGGGTTCCCGTGTTTGAATCTTTCTCCTCTCCTGCTTTGTGTTTAGTTTGGCTGGACCTTCGTACTCAGTCGACGGTAGAGAGGCTCATTAACAAAGCTCCGGGAAGAAACAAGAACCACCTCAGGGTGAGAGATGATTGATAAGAAATTGGTAACAACTTAATCAGGGCAAGTTGTGTGGGTCAGAGGAACACTTGGGGGTGTAGTAGTGACTTTGTTATCTACTTTGAATCAGAAATCTGAAAGAAGGCAGGACTCTTGCTTTCTTTGTTGAAATATCTTTCTGATCTCTGTTTCTATTCTTAATCTCCACAGCATAAAACAGGCCTTCCCATCAGCACTTACTTCAGTGCAGTGAAGCTGCGATGGCTGCTGGACAACGTGGACGAGGTGCATGAGGCTTTCCTGAGCCAGCGTGCCATGTTTGGCACGGTGGACTCCTGGATCATCTGGGTAAGACCTGAACCTGTACCTCTACTTCTGTCATGAGTGTGTGATTTGTTCTTTTAACACCCCCACCCCTCCACCCCCCAGTGTCTAACAGGGGGAAAGAACGGCGGGGTCCACTGTACAGACGTTTCAAACGCCAGTCGCACCATGCTCTTCAACATTCACACCATGGACTGGGATCCTGAACTCTGCAGGTGATTCACACTATACCCTGTACACTATAGACTGTATATAAAGGATGGGTGCCACAGCCTATCCAAATGTTTTGGCCACTGCCATGTTGGATTGTGGAGCCAGAGTGACCATATTTGCACGAAGGGCCTGAAAAGCTGTGTTATTGGCTAATGCTAGCTAGCTAGGTTAGCAAACAAACTATATAAGAGCATCAGAGAGCCAACCAATTAGTGTTAATAACATTAAATAACAACTGAATTCATCTGAATTAAATATTAGGTAATAAAAGGCTCCAACAGCACAAACACAGAACAGAGGTCTAGTTCAGGCCGGGTGAAGCCTAGCAAAGAGCTAGCAGCTACAGCTACCTGTGTCGCCATAAATCTGTCAGTCAGAGACGCCACACCCCTAATAATGCAAACTTTATTGCAACTTAAACAGATGAGTGATGCATATGTTATGTCTTTATTTCTGCTGTAAAATTGGATGTTTTGGGGATGGACTAAGTTTTTAATGCAGTCTCAAGTGGCGGCTAAAGGAACTGGAGTTTTTGGTTTCATGTTTTAGCCATGGAGGTTGCTGCTTAATTGTCACACACAGAATAAAGCATTTAAGGTTATCGTCTGCGTATCTGTTTGCACACTCCAGTAAAAGCTCATTCACTTCCCATTCAGGGAGTTAATGAGCCATCTTTTGTTTTATGCAGTTGGCTGAGCTTTGAAGCAGTGGAAAAAATGCTGCACCAATACATTTTATTTCTTTTGAGTCATAAAAGCACAGAAAGAATGGACTGGTCTTCACCTGATTATTCAGAGTCAGCTCCCCAGCTTTAGTGAGAGAGAAACAAACACTCTGTTTTAGCTCCGTTTTGTCGAACTCCTCCAGATTTAATTTCAGTCATGATTCTTCTTCTTCTTCATCTTGCTGCTCTGCTTAGAGGTTGCTAAAGTGGCTCACGTGCCTTCATGCAGACTTAACCATCCCAGTATCGAAATAATCGGAGTCATATATTCGATTGTAAAAGATTTTACACCGGACATCCTTCCTGTACTGGTGAGGAGCTCTCATGTAGTTTGCTTTTGATTGCTTGTGGTTTGCCCAGGCCAATCCTCGTTGCCCCCTACATTGAGGCTGCAGGTTGCCCTTGGAGACGGGCTGGACGGGCTTAACTTGGCATCCGATCAATGTCTGCCTTGTTTTTAATTGATTTGATTTATATTTAAAGTTTAAAGAAACCTCGTGTGAAAAGCTACATTTTTAAAGTCACATTGTTGCCACTTTCTCCTTTGTTGTCTGTTCTTCCTCATCTGCAGCAATCTGGGGATTAAAACACAGAACAACAGGACAGAAAATAGAACAAAGACCTCATCAAAAAAAAAGAAAAACTATAAGTGCCTTTGTGTTTGTTTTTATTATGAACCTACAACCTCATGACAGACTCCTGCTATGCTCCTTTCAGGTACTTTGACATCCCGATGGAAATCCTGCCCAGCGTCAGAAGCTCGTCTGAGATATACGGCTGGATGGTGAGCTCAGATACGCCTCACAGCACGCTGTGTGTTTGTTTCTGTGACACCATTTGTGTTTTGAGGTCACAAACCTGAAACAACCTTTTTTTTCCCTCTACAACTCAAAGAAGAGATATGTGAAATCTGTGCAACCTGATACCGACACGAACCATAAATATTTCTGGTGAATGGTCTCGTTAAATGTTGTTATTACTGTAATGGCTATAAAACTTGATAAGAAGCATCAGGAGAGGTGATAATGTACAGACAGTGTAGATAGTGAAGGTCTGCTGAAGATTTCCAGCTGAACGTTTATTATTCTGATGGATTTATGCTGCACAGTTTTTTCCATACATCCAGATGCATGCATGACTTCATCCAATCCTACATTTTTTAAATTAATTACATTTAAATTAATTCAGTAGATATTTTTCCTACATAAATCATATTAATTAGTGTTTTTAACCTCTTTCCATATAAAGGATAAATGTCACCATGCTGGACTTCTGAAGGTGCATTCCTACATTTCCAACTAAACCTATATGGCTTGGTTAGCAACCTACAGCCACAAACTGTGTGGGTACAGTGTATGCCTAGAATTTCACCAAAACTGGAGCTTAACCTCCTTGGACAGTCTGGAAGTACAAATCAATGCACTGCAGTCGTATTATTGTTGTTCAGATAATTGTATTTAAAATACTCCAAAAAAGAGGGAATTAATGAAGTATTTGTAAGTTTCTATTCCAATCTGTACACTTCAAGCTCTCCCCCTCTATCAGAAGAAACTCTCCAAAATATACATTTTCCAAGAATAGATAGTGATCTGACGAAGGGATTAGGGGGACCTATTACTGTAGTAGAGGTACAAGAAGCCATTAAATCCTTAAACACAGGTAAATCGCCGGGCCCTGACGGTTACTCTGCAGAATACTATAAAGCCAATTCTGATCTTATGGCACCGTTGTTGAAAGATATGTATAATGAAGCCTTTTCAAAATGTCAATTACCCAAGACTTTGTCCGAAGCTACTATTTGTTTAATCTTGAAAAAGGACAAGGATCCTCTGTTGTGCAGCAGTTACAGACCAATTTCTCTTTTAAATATTGATTTTAAAATACTATCTAAAATCCTCGCACTTAGGCTACAACGTGTTCTGCCACAAATTATCGCCTCTGACCAGACGGGATTTATGGCCGGCAGGCACTCATATGACAATTCAAGACGCCTCTTGAATATTATCCATACATCGTGCAACTCAATTCCAGAGGTTGTGGTATCTCTTGACGCGGAGAAAGCTTTCGACCGCGTTGAGTGGAGCTTCCTCTATGAGGTGATGGATAGGTTTGGCTTAGGGGCTGACTTTATTCTCTGGGTTAAGCTACTATATTCCTCGCCATCCACCTGTATTCGTACTAACAACAACTTGTCTTTGCCTTTTCCACTTGAGAGGGGCACTAGGCAAGGGTGCCCTCTCTCACCCCTCCTATTCGCCATTGCTATCGAGCCTCTTGCAATATGGCTGCGTTCAGAGGATAGATTTAAAGGCATTACAAGGTTCGGTGTGACCCACAAACTCTCCCTTTATACAGATGATTTGCTCCTGTACATTTCTGACCCTCTAAACTCATTCCCGGTACTTTTTGACATACTGGACCAATATGGTACACTGTCAGGATATAAGCTCAATTATCAAAAAAGCGAGTTGCAACCCCTCAATTCCCTGGCCAGAGCTCTTCCCCACTCAATAGTGCCTTTTAAGTGGACAGAAACCGGATTTAGATATTTGGGGTTTTTTATTTCCTCTTCTATATGTAAAATGATGAGGGAGAATTTTCTATCCCTACTAGAAAATGTTGGGAAAGATTGTGACTGTTGGACTTCTCTACCATTGTCAGTGGCAGGGAGAGTTAACCTGATAAAGATGAGTGTCCTCCCAAAATTCTTGTATCTTTTTCAACATGTCCCGATTCTTCTTACCAAGGCATTTTTTGACAAGTTAGAAAAGATTCTGTCACATTTCATATGGGGAGGGAAACAAGCTAGAATTCGCAAGTCTATTCTTCAGTCCTCTAAAACTGACGGCGGTCTTGGTCTGCCCAATTTTAGACACTACTATTGGGCAGCTAACATACAAAAACTTTTACATTGGGTTCATAACGACCCCCCTGCACCAGCCTGGGTACAAATGGAAACTGCATCTAGCTGTTACTCATTATCATCAATACTCAGCTCACCACTCCCTTTTTCTCCAACCCTTGTTGGGGATAATCCAATAGCTAAGGAAACGGTAACTATTTGGCGACAGTTCAGAAAATACTTCGGGCTACTTGGACCGTCTTTGCTAACGCCTTTATCAAAAAATTGTAATTTTGCACCTTCAAACACTGATGCGGCCTTTAGGAGTTGGAAAGATAACGGACTTAGGACTGTTAAGGACTTGTACAGTCAGGACACCTTTCTATCTTTTGCTGACCTATCGTCTAAATACAACCTGCCTAATTCCAACTTTTTTCGTTATCTTCAGGCTAGAAATTTTGTAAAAACGCAGTTCCCTCACTTTCCCAATCGGCCTCCAGAAACAAATCTGGATATCATCCTGCAGACGAACCCTCATCAAAACAGACTGATATCAGCCTTGTATAAAATACTAGATGCTTTGGTCCCCAAATCCATTTCTCATATTAAGCTGAGATAGGAGGAAAAGCTACAGACAACCCTGCCAGAACAGCAGTGGGATTCTGCTTTGAAATTGATTCACTCGTCCTCAATTTGTGCTTGTCATGCTCTGATTCAGTGCAAGGTGGTCTATAAAGTACACTATACAAACGCAGAATTATCTAAAATCTATCCAACCATTAGTGATGCCTGTAGCAGATGCGGACTATCGCCTGCCAACCATGTCCACATGTTTTGGTCTTGTTCGAAACTGAGTGCATTTTGGAGGAATATATTCGACACACACTTAGCCAAGCATATGGCCAGACTGTCCCTCCTAACCCACTCTCCGCAATTTTTGGCATTCCTCCCGACTTGAACTTATCTGGTCCCCTCAAACAGGCCCTAGCCTTTACCGCTTTACTGGCTCGGAGGCTTATTCTGTTGAAGTGGAAGCTTCCCCACCCCCCAACTCATGATCATTGGGTGAGAGATGTACTCTTTAACTTAAAGCTGGAAAAACTTAGATTCTCTCTAAAAGGTTCTATTAGGGAATTTAACAAAATCTGGAAATCATTTCTCTTGCTGGTGGACACTATTACTTTACTTCCTGAGTCTGAAGTGAACTGAGCGAAGCTACATTATAATGTGTTTTTTTTTGTTTTTTTTTATCTTATTTATACCTTATCTATTTGTTTTTCCTTTTGTTTGGTCCTTTCTCTGCTTTTGTTTTCTCTGCTTTTGTTTTCTCTGTTTTTGCTTTGTTTGTTTTTGTTTGTTTGTTTGGTTGCGGGGCGGGGGGGTTGTGGTTGTTGTTGTTTTTTGGGGGTTATGCGTGTTATGTGTATGGGTCCTGAGATGTTGTTGTTTTGGTTTTTTTGTTGTTTTTTTTGTGTGTGTGGGCAGAGACTGGTTCTCTGCGGTGTCTTGTCTAGTGTGGACCTGGTAGGGGGAGAATTCGGGTTGGGGGGTTGGAGGGTATAATGGACATACCACTGTTCTGAAATCAAGATTGACTTTGCTGTTGCTAACTTTGTATGTCATTGCTGAAATCAATAAAACAAAGTTGGAATAAAATACTCCAAAAAGCTCCCAGAGCACAAACTGTTTAGATAAGGTAATGCAGTATTTCTTCTATATATTTGGACCGCTTGTGTAATTACACACTTGCAGAGGTCCATTTTAAACCCTGTCCATGGCCCTTCAGGGGTGCAGGCACCTCGTCCATGGCCCATGGACTCCTCATCAGTAATAGTTTTTTTTTCTGTGCAAATGCACGTGTTACATGTGTGTTGTGAATCACAACACAGAAATATTTTCTGCATGTGTGTGTGTATATAGTATATTTGTGGAGTGTAGGTAGGAGTTCATTGAGTTGTTTAAAATCCCATTCTGTGGCCTCTCCCTGATAAACATCCTGATAAGAAGCCGTGCGGCTCTTATCTCATCTCCCGACAACATCATTGACTTTAATGTCGAAGCTTTTTTATGCAACGTGCTCTATGGACTGAGGTCCAGAGATCAGCTGAAGCAGCTGTTTGTTTCTCTCTCTCTGCCTCATTGATCGGATCATTTTTCTTTTTCTTTTTTTGCCTCTACATGTATCTTTCCATGCAGGACCGACCTCTTTAATGACTGGAATTAATGAATAAATAATCAGTTCTGATAAAACTAGAAAGGGTTCAGTTAGGTTAAAATAATAAAAGTATCCTATGCTCACTTTGACGCTTGTGGAGCTTTTATTAAACTGTAATTACCACTGATAACTCAGTGTGATGCATACTTGGCTACAGGGCCATGAGTCTGATTCCCTGCACAGCAAACGGCCTCCTGCTTCATCCTAAAGGTTTTCATATCATTCTTTGTGTCGCACTGAGCTCAGCGGTCATTTATCCAGAATCTAAACATGTCCACATTTCTGTCTCCTAACCAGAAATCCGGCTCACTTGCAGGAGTTCCAATTTCAGGGGTAAGAGCTTTTCCCTCTTATGCAACTTTGTTTAATGAGTCACATCTGTCTGTGTTCCGCTGCGAGGCTGTCGCTGTGCTGGAGCAACGCATGGCTCCCTCCCACTTTTTTTTTTCTGAGTAGAGACCATTTCGCTCGACCAATGAAAAATCTGCCCTGTGACACCTCAGAATCAGCTGATTTGTTTTGTATGTAATGAAGCCAAGCAAAAGCAGTATCTTCACACTCTCTTTCACAGTTCAGGCCCGCCAAGTACACGTGGGCGGGTCTGAACTAGCTGCATAAGTACAGGAGACGTCAGCAAGACCAGTTCAGGGCTGCAAAACACATTTAAGCTGCAACCAAATCAATTTAAAAGGAAAATAACCGTCTCTGAGCATCAGCATCATCTGAGGTCTGTCGTAGTTTGAATGAGCTGCAGCAGTTTCATCTCTGTAGAGTAGAGGAACAGAAACAAGCATTGGTATCCTGGTTGTTTGATCTGTTTTCTCATAATTCCCTTGAAACTTAAAAAGTGCATCCTGGGTACATTTTAATGGTCATATCACTATGTAGTTTAGTGGGGTAGATCAGAAACACACTGTAGCATATGGAAGGTCCCCTTTTCAAAAGGTCATTTTCTGGCTGTGGGTTTAAAATTATGTTAACTGCTGGGTTGGAGCTTCCAGGGTGAAGCAGATATGTTTGCGGTTGTATCCACTCATCTATGACTGTTTACACGTCCTACTTGATCTGTCAGTGTCTCGGTGACCAGTCGGCTGCTCTGGTTGGTCAGATGTGCTTCAACGAAGGCCAGGCCAAAAACACGTAAGCACTCTACTCCCTTCTTTATCACGGTGACGTCAATTCATTGTTTTTCTATGTTCAATACAGAGATTGTGTTTTTTCAACTTGACAAAATACATTACATGACATTTGAGGCTGTTAATAAATATCATCATAGGGATATGTGGACTGGGTTAAATTGCACTACACTGATACGATTGAGTTCTCTTCAAATGTGTCTCTACTGTGTTTCAGTAAATTGTAAAGTCGCTATTTTCACTCTAAAGAAAGGTAGTACTTAGTAAACTGTAGCAGTTAACATACAAATCTATCAGTTTATAACAAAACGCTAAGTCAGTGGATTTAATCATCGCTCAGTGCCTGCTCAATCAACTGAGTAATCTCCCCACCTCCTGATTCACCAACTCTGTGAGATAGAAGTCACAGTAACTAACCCAAGAAAGGTGCTTGATTGGAGTCAGAAAGAGTACTCATTTCTTTATTTTTGTCCCCCGATTTCTGTTCCTGTTGCTAAGGTGTGTTTTAACCCAAACCACCTGCTTTCTCTAAATCTAACCAGCGAGTGGAAGTGGACATGAAACGTAAAACAAATATACCCAGGTTGGCTGTAAACCTGCTAAAATGTGACACTACAGGCTCTCTGTCCTCCTCATGAGGACTATGCAAATCTGTTAAGTGTGGCGAATATCAAAAATCAAAACACCAGCGCACCCACACTGTAGATGAGTTAACGTCACCAATAAACCAATCGCGTGTCTAACGCTTCTGTTTTATTCTCATGTAAAGGTATGGGACTGGCTGCTTCCTGCTCAGAAACACAGGCACCAAGGTAAGATGTTGTTTTTAAAATATATACAGTAGTTATTGCTATAACAATTTTAGTGAGAAATATTTCACCCTCTCAGTAATAATTTTCATGTGATCTGTCAGCCTGTGATCTCAGACCACGGCCTGCTCACCACAGTTGCCTACAAACTGGGAAAAGACGAGCCGGCCTGCTATGCCCTCGAGGTGTGTGGTGGCCTCTATTAAATAACTATGATCGGTGACGGCTGTCTGTGCTCTGGTCTGATTTTTGGGATCTGCTTATTTTTTTCTTGTTTCCTGCAGGGGTCGGTGGCCATAGCAGGAGCAGTGGTACGATGGTTGAAGGACAACATGGGGATGGTGCAGTCGTCCTCAGAGATCGGTACGTGCACTTCACCATTGATTACCTTCAGGACTCGGCGCTGGGGTTTGTGCTTGAATATCACGTCTGCTTCCGTCTCCTGTTGTCCTCTCTTTCAGAGAAACTGGCAGCGGCAGTAGGAACGTCGTACGGCTGTTACTTCGTGCCAGCTTTTTCGGGGCTCTACGCCCCCTACTGGGAGCCCAGCGCAAGAGGGTGAGCGAGTCGGCCCAGGCTCATTCTAAACTGAGGAAATCCTTTATGCTTGAACGCTTGTTGAAATGGCTATATTTCTATGTATAACAGTGCATGTGTTAAAAGATCAGCTATGAGCCTGGTGCTGAGCCCTGAGGAACCCCAAAGCTAATGTAGGAAAATCCAAACCCACATTTTGTGCACTCAGCATTAATAATAAACAGGATGGAAGCTGATTATAAACTCTGAGATGACACCCTCACTGGTAATCGAACAGGTGGGCTTTTTTGTCAGGATCTGTTAAGTGACTTATGGAGATGAGCTTCTACAAAACATCTCAGCTGCTCGATATTTAAAGACATTTAGTATATTCACATTCAATTTCAGTTCCTCAAAAGACACATTAACAGAGTTTGGAGGATGCACATTTGGACTCTTTTTAAAACCTTAAATGAAGCTTTTGCTCCTTCTGATGTAAATCCGGTGTTTAGCAATCAGATTAGCAGTCTGCTTCTTACTTTTTTAAAATCTGTGTCAAAGTATGAACATGTGGGGAGAGGTTGTTTTAAGATCATGTGATTCTATATCTATTCAATGACAAAAAAACACAAAACACAAGGCCACAAAAACATGACAGAGCTCTGCTGTGCTGCCCAATAACACAGTAGTAAATGTGGAACAGTTTAATGTTTGGTCTCTGTATTAAAGTATTAAAGTTTTGCTTTCTCTGTTTTGCAGCATCATCTGTGGGCTCACACAGTTCACCAACAGGAACCACTTGGCATTCGCTGCTCTGGAGGCCGTCTGCTTCCAGACCAGAGAGGTGAGCCTCCTCTTCTCATCTCTAGAACGAGAAGATACACAAGAGTGTAACCGGGCTATCACTAAGCATTGATCACATAGGTGTAACGTGAGTTTATGATACATACAGGTTTGCTTACTGAACACTATATCAGAGCATGGTAGTATTTCAGCTAGGCTGAATTTCAGATGCAACAAGAGTTAATAAAGAGGGGTTAGAGACGGGTTTCATCGTAGTTGAATTGAAGTGTGTGTGCGTGTGTGTGTGTTAGATTCTTGATGCAATGAATCAGGACAGCGGGGTCCCTCTGACGCAGCTTAAGGTGGACGGAGGGATGACGTCAAACAGATTACTGATGCAGCTGCAGGCCGACATCCTCTGCATCCCTGTAGGTACGACTACTAAACGCACACACACTCAGAGTAACTCTGTGTTTTAAAATCGAGGAACTGGTGACACGAGGCTGAACCTTAACCTTAAACTGTCCATTCTGATATTTGACCCATTTAAAACAAACACTTTGATATACAGGTCGAAGGTAAAGGCAGAAATGTACCTGTGCTAACCAGTTAAACATGAATTGACTTTACACGCACATATCTTCCTGTTCATTAGAATACTTTGCCAGCATTGTGTAAGTGGATGATTTTATCACCTGTAAGATGTTTCCCATCAAAGCTGAACAGCTGCTCCTTTTGATTGTTAGAGACTTTACTAGAGACTCTAATGACCGTTTGGTTCACTGTGACAAGTTTAGTCACATGTAGAAATGACAAAATGTCCTCACTGTCTGATGGTAAAGATTATTCTTTACTCACAGTCTGCACTTTTGAAAAAACAATCAGGCACTATCTGGATGATAGATCTGACTAGTAACACACAAAAAAACAAAAACAGCAGCACTACTCCCCTGAGTAGTTTGGACATTTTACAAAACCACAACATGACCTCATGAACTGAAGATATATTAAAAACCAGTGTAGCACTAAAGGTTTTTTGGTTTTGTTTGAACATTTGCCTATGTTCTGCTTTAATTTCTGTAACTTAGGTGTCAAAGTACCTAGTTAATTTCCAATAGCTGACTAGAAGATTTTATTTTAAAGAAAATGACTCTTTAAAAAGTCTGGCTGAAGTCCTCAAACTACATGGAAGCTTTTATTTTGAAAATACAACATGGCTGATGTCAACCTGATGACTTCCTGCAACTAACTTTTAAAGAAATTTAAAAAACAAATCACTGACTTGAAGATTTCACCAAAAATATTATGAAAATGAAGAATTTTTGCATTTAAATAGCAACCAGAATACAGGAAGTGATGAGCCTGATTGCTCTCAGGGGGAACATGTCTCTCTGTCACTCTCTAACCGTCCGTCTTACGTTGCTCCAGTTCGACCCACCATGTCCGAGACCACAGCTCTTGGTGTAGCCATGGCGGCGGGGGCAGCAGAGGGCGTAGGCGTATGGAGCCTGAGTCCCGGTCAGCTCCCACATGTCACATCTGAGAGATACGAGCCTCAGATAAACCCTGAGGGTAAGACTGTGAGAGTGAAAAGCTTGCAATGGGATCATATGACATACATGACACAGGACATACAGCAGATAATAGAACACAGAGCAGGATGGCCTCGAGTTTTGGTTAATGTTATGCAGCACTATGTAATTTAGAATTTACAGTGTCAGCCGTTGTTTCTGTTTGTCCAGATGCTGTTAAACATTTACAGTGAAATAAAACACTGTGTAAAACATTAATTTCCCATTTAATAGATTAAAGTGAACTTAAAGTTGTTTTTTATCCTGTGACAGCAACATGCTGCAAGAGTCAACATAACTGATGGTTGATTGGCTGGCTCCTCCCCCCTTCAGGCGCATGATGGTGTTTTTCTTTGTGCAGAGAAAATGTTCCTTATTTTACCATCAGCTTTAAAATTAGCAGATATATTCAGATGTGTTTATTTTTCAAGTAATGTAAATGTTCTTTTGTTATTTGCTGGGCAGTAAAATTCAAAACAGTGTCACTCTGTGCTGTTTTGTGGTCTTTGCTTTGCAATGGCATCAAATGTGAATATCTTAGAAATATTTGTGTAGCTTATTATTTTTACACAGCTTCAGCTTTAAATCAGTTTTGACTGAATCTGTAATCTCAGTGTTTTCCACTCAGTGACTTTTAGGTGTAATTTGCTGCATTTGGTGGATGTTACTATGACGACATGACTTACACTTGTTTCCTCGTCACAAACAGAGAGCGAGTACCGCTTCGCTCGCTGGAAGAAGGCCGTCCAGAAAGCCATGAACTGGGAGACCACAGAGCCCTGCTACAACGGCAGCGGTAAGCCACTGCATGCAGGAAGTGACTTCAGCTGTTAACTGTTTCATTGTTGGAGAATTTCCCCCTCACTCACTCACAATCTCCTCACTTACTGACAACAGGTTTAGGAAAGAATATGAACGGCGCACCCTGGGGGGTCCATCCCAGCCCTCCCCCCAGCAGAGTGGACCACTAAGGTCCGACATTTGCCGCTGCATGCCGTGTGTGACACTTGAGTTTCGACTTGGGGCATGTTTACATATTAAAGGCTTTACTAACACGGTGTGTTCACGGCTTTAACCGACGCAGATGTCCTCACTCGTTAGAAACTAATTTAAGGCGGAACTGTTCTGTTCATATTTATTCTGCTAGAGCAGCTTTGCATGATTCTTGGTTCAAAGTAATCCTTCTCTAGCTCATGCTTGGACAACAAGCTGTTTTAGCCCCTCCCCCTTTAAGCCAACTGCCTTCCTACTGGCTGTCCTTATAAGCAGAATGGTTGAACAACAAGTGAGCAGAGCTTCTGATTTTCCATCTCTCTGACATCATAGAGATCAAAGAATAGAAAAAACTGTGTGACACTGACTGTTTAAAACAGCCTGCATAACATGAAATAAGTTGAAGCAAAATAGGTCAAATTAATGATACTTTTAATCCTTCCTAAAGTTGTAAACAGAATGTGAGGAAACAACGCTACAACTGAATTTCCATAAATCTTTTTCTGTCATGTTAACAGGAATTACGTGCTACACTGGCTCACTGCACCACCCTGTGGTTCTTAGTGGTATTACATGACAGTACATTTCAATTTCACCTGATATTCTTGCAATACAACACCACAGTCGTCTCGTACGTAATGTCTTAGCGGTTAATTCTTCACATTCTGTTGTTTTTTTTATTTGTGTTAGAAGGTTTTAGAGTCTTTGACAAAGTTGGGGTTTTTTTTTGCAAAACCTACATTTCAGATAAATTAAATCTGAGTCAGACCAGCCTGGTTTTTGTGTGGGCATGCGACTGCAGTTATTCTTGTATGCCTCTACCAAGGAAGTCTTTTAGGATTCTTTTCTAAAACAAGATAGGTCAAAGTTAAAACGCTGGCTTCATTTGTTTACAGATAGATCTACATATACTTTCAGGTGGTATTCAGGAACTCACTTCCTGTCCCAGCTTTAGCCTTGATGGAGGTATACATTCTCACAATGCTCTGTTTTTCCTGCTGGTAAACCGCAATTGTTTCTATGACTTTTTAAAACGTGTGGAAATCAGGAGATTGCAGATCGCTAAGAGGTTTGTGCTTTAACTTCTAAATCTGCAGCTAAGATGCTAAGTGTCCCACAGAGCTCCTTTGAGTCCACGTTTAGTTTTAATCCTTTTCTTTAAACTAACTGCTTTGCTTCCAGAAAACAAAAGTCTGTCAGTGTTTGTTTGCTCTCTTAGACTCGTTTCTGTTCGCCTCACAGGTCACTCGCAGTAACTTTAAACTGTGTGGAGCCACATTTTGGGGGGAACATGATTGTGGAGTACGGTGAAGACGGGACTGGCGACTGCTCGATCCAGCCTGCGGTCATCTTCAGTGACGTGCAGCCTCTCAAATGCTCTGAACATCCAGCGAGCTTTTCACGAAGAACGACACCACATGCAGCCAGGAACAGTTTCTACACCGTCCAGTTAAAACAAACATGCCTTCAACACAGAGACTGCTGTAACTCCTCACTGCACCCAAAGGGAACACTGGACTTTATTTTGAATGTGTTCTGTACATGATGTTGATGTTTAACCCCCAAACACGGAACAGAAGTCACTCATGGAGGGGACGAGTACTTTTAAGTCAGAAAACCGTCCTTTTAAAAAAGAAAATTCATTGTAATTTACTGCACTTCATTAACTACAATCTGAAAGCCAGCCAATTCTTAACAGCACTTTATAATTTATCCTGTTTGTGGAAAACATTTTTTTTTAATCATTTGATGTTTTGAAGAAACAGGACTTTGACTCCTTTATAATTAATTATAACACTTGATGACCTTTGAAGATCTGAGCTGTGGCACGAGCCATAAATACCTGGAGGATCATTTTCCATGAGACTTAAGCTTGTCTGTGAAAGGGGGAAAACGTGGCGACTGTTAAATCCTGCTGATTTATTACTGCTGTTTGAACCCTTCATATTACCAGGATGCCTCAAAAAGTTGTCCAAGTCAGAATAAACACAAAATGTACTTTTCATGTCTTTTCTGAACACACAGCAGGAAGAACTCTTAAAGACTAAACTCTTGTAGATCTTTAGGAACAGCAGGAGTGACAGGTTTTTATCCTGCAGAAATTTCAGTTCATCTGTCTTTCTGGGACGTTTGGGTTGATCAACCTGCAGCCGGGTGCTTTTTTGCACTAACAAAAAGAATGATATGAGCAAAACACACTAATCTGTTAGAGGTTTAATTTGCTGCAAATACAAGAAAGAAAGGACAATTGATAGCCGATACAGGGATTAAATGTGAACATTTACAAAAATATCTTTAAACAATGTTTCAGCATGAAAACTGATAAAAGACGTCTGAGGGAGAAGGGTTAGTCCGACTGCTCTGAAGCAGGAAGTTCATGGGATTAAAGTAGGAGGGGGAGGATCCAAGGCTCAGCGGGAGAACTGCCTTCGGTCGCTCTTTCCTTTGTTCACGTGTTTGAAAATTTTCGATTTCTGCACGTTTTTGGACTTCTGGTATCCAAAACCACCACCGCCACCTCGCTTCTGCAGCTTGGCTCCTTTACTGCTGTGCACGTCTGAAGAGAAACATTTAATTAAGGAGAACATCTTTCTTTTTAAAAATGATCCTCTCTATTGGAGAGCTACAACCTTTTACATGAACGTGCAATTCTGTAACATTCAGATGTTTTCAAGCATAATGAATAAAAACAAGCAGCAAAGGATACTGAGATCAACATATGGAGGAACTTTGAATCCAAATGAGAGCGCCACCATGGGGAGGTTCAGGGTGTTGATGTTGTAGATCTGTTTGAGCGAGTGGGAATCGTAAGCCCTCACGTAGGACTTGTAGGCCTCCTGGGCAGACTTGTGGAGGTAGTAGTTCTTTTCGATAAGTTTCTCCAGCTGAGGGAGGACAGAGTTCAAGTCACAAAACTGCCTTTGCTATCTGAGGCATTGCTGAGTGTAAACCGCACGTTAATTCTCACCTGAGACTGGATGTCGGAGATTTTACTCCAGGAAAATTCAAACTCACTCAGTGGGACCTAGATGAGATAAAGCAGATAATGCAGACTTTAAAGAAAACTAATCAACACAAAAAAGGGACAATCAGTGTCTATGAATATCTTTTCTTTGGCATGTCCTATTTTTTCCATTAAAAACATTAAAACAGGAGGTCCCCAAATCAGAGCCCTGTGGGACACCACAGCACAGTGGGAGGATTTAGATACAAAACCTTCAACAGTGACTATAAAACTATATGTGATGTAAAATTTAAAGGCAAATCCTGCTTAAAAGTCTGTATGTGTTCGTACAACTGAAATGACCAGGCAGGTGGTCAGCTCACCTTGGCCTGTTTGAGGAACCGCAGGAAGCCGAGTTCTTCTGGCCGCAGGATGAGGAGGGCGTGGCCTCGACCATCGATGCCTCTGGCAGTCCGACCCACCCTGTGGATGTACTCCTGTGGGAGAAAAATCAACCTTAAGATTAGTCCTGTTCTGGGAATTTTTGATCAAACTCAATAATTTAACATGACAAACTAATGCTGCATATGCAATAAAAAAAACCCCAAAAACTTATTGACCTTGGGGTCATCTGGAGGGTCGTACTGCACGATCCAGTCCACCTCGGGGATGTCCAGCCCTCGAGCTGCCACGTCTGTGCACAGCAGGATGCCGGAGTCAGCGTTGCAGAACTGGAAGAAGGTGGTGGTACGTTTGGTCTGCTTTTGTTTGCCCTGCGAAATGATACAAAGCAAAGGAACGCTCAGAACAGCTGCAGGTCAACATCTGCTCACCGTCACCCTTCAAATATCAAAGGATAAAATAAAACAAAAGAAAAACCATTTGCTTCTAACATCAGCCAACTTATTTTTCACAGGTACAACCAAAGAACTTTAACTTTTAGAGGCTCAGTTTTTTTGACCACTTGTATATTTAGATAAGATTCATGTAAGCTGCGTCTGGAGAACTTACGTGGATGGCCATGACGGGCAGGTCGATGTAGTTGAGCAGTTCATAGTGGAATTTCACAGACATGCAGGAAGAGAAGAAGACCATCAGCTTCTTCTTGCGGTTCTTCTTCAGGAAGGTGAAAAGCAGCAGGAAGCGCTTCTCTGATGGACACACCACATAGCCCTGAAACAGGAGAGAGAGAGAGAGAGATCACTGCATCAGCAACGAGAAAGAAGACTGAGTTCTAGCTGTTTCTGTGATTTCAGACCATCTAGTAAAACTGATGTGATTTCATGAAATACTGAAAGGATTTCAGTAAAAAGGATGAAAGGGAAACTGGCTTCTTTGGATTTGGCCTGTATGCAACAGTTTATGACTGAGTACCTGCTCGAGGCCGTCAACTGTGGCCTTGTCTTTGTTGTCGTCCACCCCGACATACAAGGGCTCCTTTTTCAGGGAGATGCGAGCCAAGTCCTCCACCTTCCTTGTCTGAGTGGCTGAAAACAGCATCGTCTGCCTCCGCTCTGAGAAACATCAAAGAGAGAAAGTAAACAGAACAGGTGAGAGGGTTTAACAACATCTGGAGTTTTAAGGACTCTCTCAGGATATTTTACACTCAGGGTTAGGATTTGATCCAAGATCAGCTAATCCTGGTAACACTGGTCAGGTTTTTTCAGCTCTTCAAAGCCAATGACAGATGTTTGAGGGTTGTGACGATGTTCGGAATTTTTTTGCTGAATTAAAAATGAATTAAACTAAAAGCACGCGCTTAGGGCAGTGGAGAGCTCATTTACTGTTTCAGAGAAAGCCAAGGCACATCAAAGAAATGAGAATAAAACATTTACAATACAAGTCTTTATAAAACAGGAAGCTGCTTCATGTCACAGGTTAGTGGTCAGTTTTTTAAATACAAAAACAGGAAACCCCACATTTCTCTTTATTTACATGTGATTCACTTCCTCTTTTAGAGTCAGAGTAAAAAGAAGCAGCACCTCTCTCTCAAAACTACGATTGGTGTTACGCCAAAAGGTCACGATGACACATTATTGGCTCTACCTGAAACATTTTTTTTTAAACTGGACTGATTCCACAGTGTTTGATGTCACTAAGGTCCATGATTTAAATACGTTTAGACTGAACAAAAATGCTCATGAGTTGGTTTTACTTTGCTGCTTTGGAAATCAAAACGCTTCTTCAAAGAACTAAAAGTTTTTTGTGCCAAATCATCAACTAAATCAATGTTCATAAATTTCTCACTATTGGGTTTATTGATACTTTCACTGATACATACTCGGCAGCAGTTTGATGATCTGCTTTAGCTCCTCCTCGAAGCCCACCTCCAGGATCCGGTCGGCCTCGTCGATAATCAGACACTGCAGGTTCTTGTACATGAAGCCGGACGTGTTCTGTAGATGTGGAACAAGCCACTCAGACGGTGTTCTTCTTAAAGTATTAAAAATGAGAATGAAGAACAGAGAACTTTGTTTCTGCTCACCTGCAGGTGGTCCAGCAGGCGTCCGGGTGTGGCTACCACGATGTTGACGCCGTTGGCGAGCTTCTGGGCCTCAGCTGAGCGGTTGCTCCCTCCCATGATCAGACCGTAAGTGTGCACGTGGTGCGTCATCAGCTCCTTCAGCACGCCGTAGGTCTGCATGGCCAGCTCGCGTGTAGGAGACAGGATGATGACGCCGGTGCCTGAGATGAAAGAGAGCAGTTACAGAGTTAGCGAGTGAGAAAGAGGAGGATGAAGCTAAGCAGGAGACGAGGAGACTCAGACAGCAGCTCACCATTCCTGGGCATGAACTTGAGTTTGTAGATGAGCTCGATGCACGGAATGAGGAAGGCCAGAGTTTTACCGCTGCCTGTCTTTGCCGCAGCCAGGACATCCCTGCAGAGTGGAGCAAACGATTTCATGTTATTCCGCCGCCTAGGCTGAGCAGCTCAGAGTCTAAGTGGACAACCAACCCACCTTCCCTCCAGCAGAGGGCGGATGCTTTTGTGCTGGATCTCGGTCATGTGCTCGAAGCCCATGCCCTTCACTCCCTTCAGCGTGTTCTCGCTAACTATACTGGCGAGAGAGGCAAAGGATGTGTCCTCGAACGCCCCTGAAACAGACGGAGAATTGTGGATTTTTCATATTACATCATGGTTTGATTATGCACAGGTTTATAGTGCTTCTGCCATGAATGTATTTAGTACAATACTTGAATGTCATCATAAAAAGACATAAGATAAAAGCAGTTGTGAGGTTTTGCTGACTGACCAGACTAGAAACAGTCTCAAAGATCAACTTCTTCCAGTGATCCAGAAGCAATTTGGTGACATTCTGTACAATTTCCAGCATTACGGTGCCCCATGTCACAAGACAAAGTGACTCACAGGTCATTAGATTAACATAGTCTGATCCAGAATCTACGCTCAGTCCTTAAAAAACAGATGGACATGCAGAACAAGGCAGGAGTGGATCTCCACCAGGAGCTGATCTGTTTATTTACAAATACACAATGTTTGCCGTCTAATGATTTAAATTGTTTCCCAACAAGTTAAAGCTGTTTTACCCTGTACGAATGAAAGACCTTGCAGATTTTTTTTTTATTATCATTTAATAATTAATATCTCTATTATTATCCTTGGGCAAGATACTAACCCCATGTTTGCCTACTGGTGGTGGTCAGAGGGCCCGGTGGCGCCAGTGTCCGGCAGCCTCGCCTCTGTCAGTGCGCCCCAGGGCAGCTGTGGCTACAATGTAGCTTGCCATTGCCAGTGTGTGAATGTGTGTGTGAATGGGTGAATGACTGAATGTAGTGTAAAGCGCTTTGGGGTCCTTAGGGACTGAGTAAAGCGCTATACAAATGCAGGCCATTTACTATTCACTTGAAACTGACCAAAGAAAAAATTATTTTCTCTTCTGTTTGTGTTCTTCTATAAATCTTGAAGCTTTTGACTGGTCAGAATTAAGATTTTAGTTTCTTATAAATACTGTTTATTTTATTTGAAAACACATTTACAGTACATTTATCATTTTCCAGTAGAAAATAAATAATATTCAAGTCAAGAGTAACCTCAACTTCACTTGGGAGCAAAAAGGAATCTTTAAGCTTGACAGTGGTTTTAGTGATTTGAATTATTATATTATTATATTATAATATTGTGATATAGTTATTGACTAAGATGTAAAAATTGTGATACAATTTTTCTTCCATATCAGCAAGCCCAAGCTGAACAGGTGTAAGGAAGTGTCCAGTGTGTATTATAAACAGAGCAGAGATACGGTTTGATTCAGCGTGTCCTTACAGTCGTTCCTGTCAGAGGCGTCACTAAAGACGCCGCCCACAAAGACCACCGTAAGAGTTTCTGTATGCCTCAGCTGACACCCGGCTCATGATGGAAGCAGCGACCGGGCAACACATGAAGGCAGCACGGCAGAGCCGGCCTCTCCTGTTAACCGCCTCATATGCAATTAACCTGATTCACTCAGTACCTGTGAGTCCACACGGCAGCTCAGGCTCATCTTCCTCCTCTTCTTGTGGTTTGTCAGCAGCTGCATCTCCATTGTCATCTGCTACTTCTTCCTCCTCCGTGTCCTCCTCCCCATTTTCTTCTTCTTTTGCAGTTTTGCTCTTTTTCACGGCTTCAATCAGAACATGGACATTAACCGAAGCACCAACAAAGCAAACTTGAGTGTGTTACCCGTATAAAGGGCTCTGTTTTTACCTGGAGGTTCAGCACCCTCAGCCAGCTGCTTCCTTTTCGCTTTCTTCTTCATCTGAGTTTCCTCTGTGCTGCTCCCTTCCACTGGTCCCTCTTCCTCCTCCTGATTCTTCTTCTTCTTCTGTTTCTTCTTTAGCTCTCTGGGTACCTCCTCCTGGAGGCCGTTTGAGCTCACCGTCAGACTCACTGGAAGTATGATCAAAGTTTGTTGCTAATAAACCCCAAAGGAAAACTCTGGAAGCCTGGTTAGCACAGTGCTAGCTAAATTGTTTTGTATACTAATCTTTTGAGCTAGTATGCGGCGAAATGCGCATGCAGTTGTGTAGCAGAGAAAATATACCTGCATGCGCAGCTACAGTGAACCCAAACTCAGATTTAAACCTTAGAAGAGTAAAAAAAAGTTAGAAACGGACCAGGGAAGAGCGCTACCTGTTAGCTTAGCCTGCGACATCAGCGTTTACCTAGCCATCAAACACTCACCATCTTCTCCTTCTTCTCCATCTTCTCCTGTTACTTCGTCTTCCCGCTTCTTCTTCTGCAATTTGCGCTCTCTGTCCTTCTCGTTTCGCTTCTGGATCTTCTTTCGGAGAAGCTTCATCTGGAGGTCCGCCATGGTTACCGAGAACACGGCGCACACGTGTGTATGTGAATGACGCTCAGGACCCCTCAGTGGAACAGAGACAGATAGCGGCCCGCAGCGCCTGACTGAAAATCAAAAAGGACCCCGCGTGCTGTGAAAACAACCGAGATAATGCCTAAAAGAAAAGACACCTGAACACGGGAAAAATAATGAAATAAAGATAATCAACACTGAAGTGTGGAGTAATAATCATTAAATAATATGAAACATTTAAGGCACTACAGTTAGGGTACTAAAACACATTATCAGCAAGCTTTACTTATAAATCACCAAAAACTTTTTTCCCCGTTTTCTCAGTTTTTTTTTTTTTTTACAATTTTTAATTGATTTTATTATTTATTTTTAAATAAACAAATAAGATATATTCTTTTGTGGCAGGAAGTTTGCATACATTGATGGAAATGAATGTATGCACAAATGACTGAAGACGCTATTAAGAAAAAATAAATAAATACATTTTAAAAATTAAATTTCTTTAATGTTAATTTTGCAGGGTGGAAATGCTGGAATAATAAATTAGTCTTGAAATACTGTTTTAGGATTAAGGTAGAAATTTGCCTTTTTAAAAAGTATAAGCATAAATTTGGGGTTTAATTTGCAGTCCTGTTAGTTCAGGAGGAGCTGTGACTTACAGATCCTTTCCAAATAATTAGGATATCATGGAAGAGTTTGGTTATTTCCATAATTCTATTCAAAACAATAAACTTTCATAGATTATAGATTCAGGGCCCACAACTTAAACGATTTCAAGTGCTTATTTGTACATAATTTGGGCTTCCAGCTCATAAAACCCACAAAAACAGGATTTCAAAAAATTAGAATACTGTGAAGACATCAGCCCAAATTTTACAGGGCATGAATGTTTTAAACGGAGTTTCACACATAACTCATCTACTAACCTGAAAGCACCTGCACAGGTTTCCCCAGGTGTCATTAAATCGCTTCACTCAGTCACTTTTTTTTTTCCTGCAAAAAATGAGACGTTAATGGTGAGGTCTTCACAGCATTCAAATTTTTTGAAATCCTGTTTTTGTGGGTTTTATGAGCTGGAAGCCCAAATTATGTACAAATAAACACTACTTGAAGTACTTGAAATCATTTAAGTTGTGGGCTCTGAATCTATAATCTATGAAAGTTTAATGTTTTGAATAGAATTATGGAAATAAACTTTTCCATGATATTTGAATTTTTGGGAAAGGGTCTGTGGTGGGTTTCCATGCTTCCATCTGCAGGACAGGGGGGGAAACTGCAAATATTTCCTCATAAATCCATCACAGCTGTGTTTAGAGCTGGACAGGTTACTAATCCATAAAGAAAAGGGCCAACAAGGCTGAAAACAAGAGATTCTTTATTCACAACAGAAAATCCAAACAAGATTCAGACAAGTTTTTTTTTCTTCTTTTAGCTGGGTAACAAAGAGAGCTGCCTTGTGTTTAAAGCTAATTTCCTCATCTTATTCAGTTTTCTGAATGAAGACCATCCAAAAGTTCAACTACAGGCTTATAAACATTTACTTTGCAAAGGCAGAGATGTGTCTTTAGTTTAAATTCTAGCTATGGTGGCCCTGAGGTGAAAGATCCAAAAATAAAAGAAAAACTAGAAAAAAAATGACAGCCTTCTCTTCCATCCCTCCAAACCCTGCTCATCTTGCCCCGACAGACTCTCAAGTCAGTCCATGGCTAAAGGCTCATCTTCAATCTTTACTAAATCTGGCTCCCCATCTTTTTTAATCTCAAACACCTGAAGAATAACCTGAGGCCCGTTTGCGCTCAACCCCTCTGCTGACTGCCCTGGATCGACAGGTGGTGCTAACTGACTCCTGGACACCCTCCTATTCTCCTCCCGCCTCTGCGACCTGCTTCCAGTCCTATGCCCTTTGTTCCTCCTCTTCCTCAGAAGCCTCTGGCTCCAGGAGATGTTTGAATACAGCTGCAGAGGATTGCAGCAGCTTTGCGTGCCATTCCCAGTCACTGAGGATGGCGCTTGAACACACCGCCTCCGCATGTCCTCCTCCACCGCTTTGAACACCAGGTCTGTGATGTCTCTGCGGAGCCTCATAAGCAGCACAGGGTCTTCAACCTGCCGCATGTCAGCCAGCATGACCTCAGCAAACTGGTTGAGGACGTCGTGTTTGGGTGCCGTTTTAACAGGTTGATTGTCTTCATCGCGATGATGCGGACAACTCAGAGACACGACCTCTGTGACCCGAGGCTGTGGACACTGAAGTGGGGCGAAGCTCGGGGCAGAGTCCATAGACTGGGGCTCATCCAAGTCTTGGCCACCTCCATCTGCATCCAGCTGGCTGCTTACTGAGCTGCCCATCTCCTGATCAATGTTCCCCTCAGTCTTCAACTCCTCTTCATCCTTATCATTATGATCCACAAAGTTGTCCGCCTGCAAACAAAACAAACAAACAAACAAAAAAAAACATGCAGTTTAGAGGATTTATAGATATATAGATAAAGCTACCCTGTGATGATGACAGCGTCAGTCGCTATGGAGCAGGCTATCAGTCCGAGCTGTCCAGCTGTATCCTCCTTTTATGCTGTTCAATAGGCTACTGAAGTTTAAACTTTTTAAAATTATGCAAAATTGCAAAACTCTTAGCTATGTCTCTAATAAAACCTCTGTAACTTTGCTCTGTTTCACTTCAGCAGCATCAGGCAATGTTCATATGTTGATTAATGGTTTTCTTTCGTTTTTGATCTACTGCACACAGAATATTTTTATAAAATCCCAGGCCAGGAAAGTCGCCTTCACGTTTTTCTGTGTTTTATCCTCAGTTACTTTGACACAAAGGCATCTTCTATGATGCTTACACCTTTGATAAAGTCTCGCAAGTGTCATCTTTCTTTTTACAGAAATAAAAATATGGAAATGTACAGATGCATGATCTGAATTGTAATATTTCTGACTGGGGCAAAATTTCCCCCGATTCCTCGATTCGAGACCTTGTGAATCGGATTGATTCTAGAAATCAGTGACGATACCCAGCACCATTGATTACCTCTAACTGAGACTTGTGTGAAAACCTCTGCACAAAGTTTCATGATTCAAAGCCGTGTATACTTGCTAGCATCTGCCTACTGGGAACGAACCCTCCTGGGTAGCGTTCTTCTGCCAGATTTGTTGAAAAGAATTTCCTCTTCCTACCTGCAAGCAGCCTTTCAGAAAATGAGTCGTTTGAGAGAAGAAGAACAAGCTGCAAAATTGTTTTTATATCTGACCCTGAAAAACTAGTTCAATTATTTAATTCTTACAGGCATTACTATTTTGACTCATTATTATCAGGATGTCCTCAAAACTCCTTGAATTTAATCATTAATTATTATTAATATCTGGCACTCTTTCACAGTGCGTCTTTTGTCCTGTCTCCTTCTCCTCAGCCAGCTCCCTCTCCCCTCCCTTAGCCTAGTTCTTCCAGTTAAAAAGGACAATTTCCTCCCCACTGTCACCAAGTGCTTGCTCATAGAGGGTAGTCTGAATCTTGTTGTTTCTTTCTAATATTAAAAGAAATAAAATGGCTTTGCAAACACATCAGACCCAGAACAACTTAAGTACTTATTTTGAATTGAATATTTGCGCTCCACCATCTGAGAAACTATCCGGTTTCGATGTTCATTTGCTGTTCAATGCAGCGGGAGGTCGTCTGCTGCATTTATCAGTTTTGCTGTTGACTATGTTTCAGTTAAAGTCCTTAAAACTATATTAAAACATTTAAAGGCAAAAATGTAAAATGCTAAAAAAATGCTTGATCATTCTCATGAAGTCTTCCAAAAATTTCACATTAGACACAGCCCTCTGAGTTATTCTAAATATAAAGGACTTGCTGCTGCAACTTTAACGTCTCTCCCCCCAATTTTCTCACCGATTGATGTTGTTATTTCTTTAAACTGTGATAAGGACCTTCTTTAATATTTAGGAAATGTATTTTTCTCTTTGCAGACTTACCAGAGATGAATATCCTTTCCTGCGAACTATGTAAGGCCTCAAGAAACAGAGTTTCTCCCTCAGCTTCTCCTGCTGTCCAGCGCACAGCTTCTCCTGCTCTCCAGCGCACAGCTTCTCCTGCTCTCCAGCGCACAGCTTCTCCTGCTCTCCAGCGCACAGCTTCTCCTGCTCTCCAGCGCACAGCTTCTCCTGCTCTCCAGCGCACAGCTTCTCCTGCTCTCCAGCGCTCAGCTTCTCCTGCTCTCCAGCGCTCAGCTTCTCCTGCTCTCCAGCGCTCAGCTTCTCCTGCTCTCCAGCGCTCAGCTTCTCCTGCTCTCCAGCGCTCAGCTTCTCCGGGTGATACAGCACCCTCCCGTACTGTGTCCGCAGAGACCTGGTCCTCCTCTCCACATCAGACACTGGAGAAAACACGAGACACATGCAGTCGTGAGAGTGCCTAACGGTGCATACTTGTTATGGTAAATAAGAATAACTTTATTTATCCCGAGGGAAATTCTTTTGTCATGTACATGCTCAAAGTAGCAGGAGAGCCAGAGGAACAGATAAATAAGATATACACAATAAGAATAGTAGTGCAAATGCGATAAATGCGATTCTTCTTACTGAATCGAGTTTGAATGAGTCACTCACCAAGATGAATCGGATTTTTTGAGTCAGTTGCCTACAGAGTGCAAAAGTTTTTACATTTTCACTCAAACTTAATTTGTTTCTCTTTTCATATATATCCATAAGCAACTATTTTTATAAAGCATTAAAAAAAATTAAGATTTCTAAAGGGAACATGTATTTTTATATTATTAGTATTTTCCTCAGATGTGTCAAATATATATTTTCTCATCTAAATGTCCACAGAGCTGTGAGCCAGGGGGCGGTAATGCGCCTTAACATTGGTGGCCAACCAAGAAGAAGAAGCTGTGAGCCACAAGGGAGAGGGTGAGTGAATGGCTGTGTCCCAATTAAGGGACCGCACGCTTGAAGTACGCATTTTGAGTGCGATTATGTCACCGCCACGCGACGACGGCTGTCCCAATTTGAAGTGTACTTCAAATGCATACTCCAAATGCACCATCGATTTCCCCAAATATCAAGCGTGGTCCGGTGCACGCTTCGTGGTCCCATATATCCCACAATTCATAGCACGGCGGTGGGTGTGGATAATTTTGCCGCAAAATACGGCAGAAGGGAGCGGCCGAAGAGTGAACTGTCAAAAGTAAGTACAGAATATCATGTCACTTATATATGTGCAAATGTTTAATAATGAAGAACATTAAAACATTACTGTTGGCCACAGGTCGGCAAAGTTATGTGACATTAGTGATGTTTGTACTTTCAGCGTTTACTTGGTTTTAAAGCCTCTACACACACACACATACATACACACATACAGTTGACCTTAATCTTACAGAGAATGTGATGATTTTATGGATAATTAAAGTCAGTCATGTATCCACAAACACAACAAGCTGAAAGTCCGTGATGCTGCTCGGTTTGCAGTCCTGAATATCACAGCACAAGCAGGATTCACCGCACTGTTAATGTTAGCTATGTTATATTGCTGCCTCTGTTCGGTGGTGTCGAGCCAAACGGACTTTAACGTGTGTTTGAACGAGCTGACGGTTTACTCGTTAAGCACATCATCTGTGAGGCTTTGCACCCCTGATGATCCACCAGGATAAACTCAGCAGTGTGTGAGGAAGAGGAGGAGGAAGAGCCAGCAGCAGCTGACAGACGGAGAGAATAGACCGACTGAAACAAGTTTAATATTCAGAAACCTAAAGTATGTATCAGCAGCAGAATGGACCTAAAAATAAATGTTTGTTTCAGTTCTATGAAGCTTTGAGTATTTTGGATTAGTAGCACTGCTGTGTTTGTTGCATCATATTGTTGTAATTGTTTATATGCTTTATATATTCTGAGGTAAGTTGATCTATAGTGTTACATCATATTCTATATGGATGTTATGTGTTTGTATACTTTCTGCCCAGTTTGACCCATTTAGCAGAAGTCAGCCTGTTTAAGGCTCTGATATCTATTCTGTATGACTTAAGCAGTTATGACGAGGTGTGATTTTCTCACCCAATAAAGGAATATTTAATATATCAGTCTACTCTTCATTCTATCAGAAACAGTTTTCACAGCTTGTACATTTTCCTTTTTACACATATATGTGAGCATTGAGGCAAATGTAATAATGCCAACATATTAAATGAACAATATTTGTCTCTTATGTATAACACATCTATATATACACTGTCAAAGATACTTGTCTTTGAGTGAAGATTTAAGGTGATAGGAAATATAAATAACTGCAACTTGAATCTTTGACCCAGAGTTCAAGCTCACTGCTGTAATATATCCTGTATATTTTATTTTTACATTACCACAGTGAGATGACTTTAGTCTCATGACCAACATTAGCTAATTGTTATTTACTAACTAATCTTGAAATGACTGTTCAGTACAGAAATGAAACCCAACTATCATGTTTTACAGTCCTGTGGTCTTAGCCTCAGATATTCAACTAATCAAAGTGATGTCATGACAAAAATGAATGACCAACAAAACATTTTTTCTCCTTCATTTAGGACACACAATGCTGTATGTAACGTTTCTCGCAGTTAGTATCATGGTTGCTAGGCAACCTGAGCAGCGCAAAGAGGGCTAGACCGGCCCATTTCACAGGCCTCTCACTTCCGCACTTCTCCTACTTATAGTGTGCATGCTTCAAGCATGCAGACCCTGAATTGGGACACAGCCATCGATTTGTTCATGCTAAGATTCAGCACAGGAAAGGGGGGGGGGGGGGGGGGGGGGGGGCCTGAGTGACTCAAATGTTCTGTTAGCATGTTAGCAGAGCGATGCTTCTACTCAGAGTTTGTTCTTACAATTCAGAGCAGAAATGTTTTTGTTAAGAAACTGGCAGTTGTTTCCCCCCCGCAATTTTTATTATAAGCTAGATATATTTGTACTAATGAAATTAGTTTGCTAACAGCAACAGGGATGAGTCAGTGAATGAGTCAGTAGGGTTTGTGAATCATGATTCACGAGTCAGTAAAGTGCTTCTCGAGTATTGAACGATTCGTTCATGATTCGCACATCACTAGAGCACACACACCGAACGCGACAGAAGCATCAGAATCAGAATACTTTATTGATCCCTGGGGGAAATTATTTATATATACCTATATGAGAACATGCATAAATTAACTGCCTACATTAATTCATTGTAAACATACCTTCTGACTGGGACTTCGCTGCTGCCTCTTCGGGCTGTCTCTGGTCCTCGGGAAGGATGTTCTCCAGGGTCCGCACCATATTGCAGCTAGTCTCCCGCGGGGTGAGGAAGGGGTCCAGAAACCCCATGACCGTGTAGAACCTCCATTTCCTCCCCTTTACTGCTGCAGAACCACTACTCTTCTCCTTAACTACCCTCTTCTCCTTGGAGTATGTGTCCCTGAGGCTCTTCCACTTTCTCCTGCAGATGTCCTCTGAATAAACACATTCTCTTGTTAGCGGAAAGGTATTTGTACATCAGTGGGAAATAGTGGGACAGTAGGCGGGCTTGCTAGCTTTGACGCGGCTTCCCCGGGTCAGTGAAAAAATTTAAAAAGAGAAATTAATGAACTTACCAGGTTGCCCTATATCTTTACATATCTTTCTCCAAGCTAGGTCCTTTTTATTCCTGTCTCGGTAGAAAGCACAGTTGATGTCATACAGCTCTGGGTGGCTGGCTACTGCCTTGATGAGCCTTTCCCACATATTGAATGAAGAACAAATGACTTTGGCTGGACCTGCCCCTTTGAACTAGGCCAGAGCGTCGCGTCACCAGGTTCCTGATTGGTTGTCGTGGCGCGACTTGAAGCTGGGGTCCGGTTTTTTCCAACTTGAGCGGCAGATGCGATAAGCACGAATGCATAAAATGCAGCGTGTATTTTATTTTGCGTCAGTCGCGATACTTGGTCGCGCGAATCAGGCAGAAAGCGATTTCGCAATGCAAATCTACTTGTGAAGTTTAGCGGGACCCCCAGTCGCGCTCCTCGCGCTCCTCCAGTTACTTCTTCTTTTTCTGTATAGGGTTTATTGGCGGTTGGCAAACAGCAAAACGGTGCATTACCACCACCAACTGGTGTGGAGTGTCCTCAGTTGACTTTACATGTAAACCAGAAGCTCTTCTTCTTCTTGACGGAGGCTCGCGAGATGGCGGACTGAGCAGTGGCATCTGTCTGAACCAGTGAGTGTTTTCTACAGTCAATGGTAGAAACCCAGGTACGGGCTGACATCTGACTAAAAAAGGAATACACAGTGGAACATTTCGGATGATGGGACTTTTACCTCAAGACTTTCCTACTCCACCTCCTAAACCTGTTCTTTAAAGCTGTTCATGTGTTCCGTGTTCCAATTGAAAACTAACATTTCTTTTTTTCCCTTTAACACAAGGGAACTTAAAGACTCAATTAAGCATAAAGCTGTTTTCTGTTCTGCAAGGGGCGACAGGCAAATTGTTTTTTTTTCCTCCAGGAAACTCATTCTGAGGAATCTGATGTGAAGTTTTGGTCACAACAATGGGGAGATAAAAAATTTTTTTAATCATGGTACAAACAGGTCTGCTGGGGTTGTTTCAACAGATGTCCTGATAGGTTTTTGTGCAATATGGCAGACAAAGATGGACATTGGGTTGCCTGTGTGTTAAATACTGATAATACTCTGATTATTTTGATCAATGTTTATGGATTCAACAATGATCAAGAGAATAAGAACCTTTTGTATCAAATTTCTACAGTTATAAAGGAACTTAATACCAAATTCCCCACTGATTATATTGTAGTTGGAGGTGATTTCAATGTGACTCCCGAATGAATGGTTGGATAGATGGCCTTCAAAATTTTCAAGAGAACATAAAAACCCAATATTTGAAATTTTCGCTAATGATACTAAATTAATAGATGTATGGAGATACTTAAACAAAGATGTCAAACAATTCACCTGGCACAAACCTAATGGTCAAAGCAGGTCACGTATTGATTATTGGTTGGTATCCAACTCAATTTTACAATAGGTTAAGGAAACAGTTATCTCTAATGGCCCCATAAGTGACCATTGCACCATTATGCTAAGATTATAAAGCAAAGACCAAAACAACACATTTAAGGATTATTGGAAATTTAAGTCTCAGATGCTGAGAAATGAGGAGTATTGTAATTCTATTAAAAAATAATAATTTTAGATATCCAGAATGACGAAGCCATCAATACACCGATACTCAAATGGGAATATCTTAAATTTAGAATCAGAAAAACCTCAGTCACATTCGGTAAAAAGTTAAACAGACAAAGGAAAGAAGGGGAATCAAACGTAGTAAAAGAACTTATGAATCTTTATGGCAAATTGAACTGGACTGAGGAAAAAAAAGGAAAAATTAACAACTTACAATCTAAATTGGACAAAATATACCTTCATAGAGCCAACGGCACTTATTTGCGATCCAAAGCCAAGTGGATAGAAGAGGGTGAAAAGAACACTGCCTATTTTTGCAATCTAGAAAAACGTAAACAAGAATATAATTCAGTATGTAACCTAATAATCAACGGAGAGGAATGTACAGACCCTAAAAGCATTTCAAATGAAGTATTTACTTTTTACAGTAACCTTTATAAGTCTTCATACTCAGAACAAATTATCACCTCCTTCTTTGACAAAATCAGTATTTGGATTTCAGTAATTGATGATAATTTTAGAGAAATTTGTGATGAAGACCTAACTATAGAAGAATTTGATTTTGCTATCAAGAGCTTGGCATCTGATCGCTCACTGGGACCAGATGGAATAACAACTAATTTCTATAAGCACTTTTGGGAAGATTTAAAATTACTATTATTCAGTGTGTATTAATCAAAAGGAGCTTATGACAACAATGAAAGAAGGAGTTATAAAATTAATTCCAAAACCAGGAAAAGATAAGAAAAAACTAAGTAATCTAAGACCTATAACACTCTTAAATAGGGACTACAAAAGTTTTAGCAACCAGACTAAAAACGGGTATTTCTGAAATAATTAGCCCAACACAATCAGGATTTCTCAAAGGACAGTTGATCCAAAATAATATCCGCTTGGTTTCGGACCTTATCGATTACAATTACCTAATTGAGGATGATGATTTTATGTTGTTCTTGGACTTCCATAAAGCATTTGATTCTATCGAACACACTTTTATTATTAAGACATTTAACCATTTTGGGTTTGGAGATGCATTTCTGCATATGATCACTATGTTATACACTGATATTAATAGTTGTGTTTCTCTTCCAGAAGGCACATGTTCCAGGTTCAGGGTGGAGAGAAGTATCAGGCAGGGCTGCAGCATCTCACCTCTTTTATTCATTGTAGCCACTGAACTACTTGCTATTACTGTCATAAACTCAAACATCAAAGGATTAGACATAAATAACCACAAATTAATAATAAGTCAGCTTTCAGATGATACAACAATATTTCTAAAAAATAAAGAACAAATTCCATTGGCCTTAGATACAATAAAGATCTTTTCTGATGCTTCTGGACTACGCCTGAACCTGGACAAATGTGAACTCATGAGTATCCACAATTGTTCTCACTCTTCTTTGTACGATATACCTGTCAAAAATGAAATCAAATATCTTGGAATTTGGTTAACTAAATGCATGGCTGATAGTGAAGAAAAGAATATTCAGAATACAATTGGCAAATGCAAAATAAACTCTAAACCATTGGCTACAGAGAGATTTAACGTTGTTCGGCAGGATAATGTTAACCAAGGTTGAATCTTTGTCCAGATTAATCTATCCAGCTTATTCCCTAGCCATCCCACCAAGGATTATAAAAGACATCAATAAGGTGAATTTTAATTTCATATAGAAAAATAAACATCACTATATAAGTAACAGGGACTTGATAAAAGACTATGAAGAGGGGGGTTTAAGAGCAATAGATTTTGAAATAATGAATGGCATGTTAAAGATTTATTGGCTGATCTTTCTTAAAAAATGATAATGAGATCTGGTTCTTGATACCATCTCTTATTTTCAACAGAGTTGGGGGGATCCAATTCCTATTAGTATGCGATTTTGAAATTTCTAAACTGCCCATAAAACTCTCCAAATTTCATCACAAAGTTTTGTTAAATTGGAAATTAATGTTTAAACATAACTTTAGTCTGTCTGTGAAGGTTCTCAGTCATCCAGGTCATCGTAGTCAAAGGAGCTTGCAAAGAAAAGCGTCTGGACTTCTTTAAGTTGCTTGAAGACGTTTCACCTCTCATCCGAGAAGCTTCTTCAGTTCTAAGGTCAAATGGTGGAGAGTCCCAGATATAAACCTAGTGGGAGTAACCCCCCACAGAGGGACAAAAGGACCCCCTGATGATCCTCTAATCGCCTGAGCCAAGGTGGGAAACTGGGCGTGGGTCCCAATCAGCCAGAGTTTCGGGTGTGTTCATTGTGAAACCTGGCCCCACCTTATCATGCGAATTCCTGAGGTCAGATGGCCCAGGATGTGAGTGGGCGTTAAGGCGTCTGGGAAGGGATCTCAATAACTTTAGTCCCCACAACGGTCCATTGTGGAATAATAGGGTGATATTGAATCGGGGGAAATCTACGTTTGTGGAAGAATGGATGACAAAACAAATTTGGTCTGTGACACATATAATGGATGAAAATGGAGATATACTTGAATTAAACAGGTTTAATGATAAATGTGACAGGAGTTGCTCGTTCGAGCTCTATAAAAAGGTTTCACAGAATATCCCAACAGACCTTGTCAATACGATAAAGAACAATTTTTCAAATACACCGACTCCAAATTTACATACAATTAAACTAGATGGTCTTGACTTGGTTAATGAAAAATGCAATAATCACTTTTTGAGGAGGTATTTGGTTAACACTTTATATCAAAGTAGGTCAAAACACTCACTCATCTTTAAAGATTATAACAAATCTGAGATCTCGTTGATGACATTAATATTTGAAATTTCCAATCCCCCCCAAACTTAAAGAAGTCAATTTTAAAAATACAAAAAATATTTACCCCTCCAATGAATTTATGAGAGAAAGATTTAAATTTGTGTCAGACAACTGTTATATTTGTAAAACAATTTTGGAAACAACAGAGCACATGTTTTATGGGTGTGTGACAGTCCAGAATTTATGGAAATCCCTCCATGTCCTAATATTGTCCCAGTATGGAAATAATGATTTTTGGTCTTTTCAAATAGTGATGTGTCGGTTGCGAACGAAACGGCTCTTAGAGCCGACTCTTTGAAGTGAACGACACCCTCTCTCTCGCACTTTTTCCGCTTCACTCTGCACGCGAGGGAAGGGGGGGAGGGGCGGTAGTTACACTCGCAGTAGCACAGGAACACAGCCGGAGGGAGAGACAGAGAAAGAGAGCCAGGGACAACAACGTCACATTAGAAAGGTATAGTAATCATCCACAACTATTTTCAGTTGCAGATGATAAAGGATTCAGAAAGTTTATTCATGCAGGTCCATATGACAGAGAATATGCATGTTCTTTTTGTTTTCATATTTTAATTTATATTTCATTGTGTTGTGGTTTGCAGTGTTTTGTGTTGTTTCCCTTTACATTTGTTTAAAAGAAAAAGTTGAAAATTTAATTAGTTAAAAGTTGAAATGTAAATAGTTGGTTTTTGTATTATATTATTTATTTATTACATTTTATGTGGAGTGAATAAATAAAAGTATATTTACGGTGACTCCTAGAGACAAAACACCTACAAACTCCAAAACACGTACAAAACACAACGGAAGTACTCCAGGATGCTAGGCGCAGTGTTGAGCTTTGTACATGATTTGTCTCTAGGGGCTAGGGCTGGGCTTTTCCTAATCAATGAATCTAGCGATTAACTCATTCACTGCCAGCCATTTTCAAATCAGGTAACTCCCCACTGCCAGGGTTTTTGAGCATTTTTACTCATTTTTGAAGAGCCACAGAAAACTGTGTGTTATGATCATATAAACGCTGAACCTACCAAAATGAAGAACAGACTCTCTTCTTTCATCCAAAAAAAAAGCTTGTTTCTACCATTTTCCATTCGTTAGTAATCAGCTGTAGAAGAGAGGTGGGTTCCACCAAAAATGCCTGTTTTGACCAAAAAAAGGGAGAAAACGAGCTTTTTGTGAAAAATACATTTCAAGCAGAAAAGTGCCTTTGACACTAATATTTCTTGCTTTGTGACACCTCTAACATATAAAATAGTTTTTCACTTCTATAAAACAGAAATAACACTGAGAAAGGTTATGTTTTATCAAAACAATTTATTTACAAATATATGAAAAATTAAAATTCACTGACAAGCTGCCTGAGGTTGTATTCTAGCCCCTCCCATTGAAAAACGAAATTGACGTCTATAGACGTCAATAGCAGTCAAGGTAAGTTTTTCAATTGACGTCTATAGACGTCAATGGCAGTGAATGAGTTAATTTTTCAATCTGATTCTATTTTGATTTGATTCGATTAATTCCCGATTATTTGACTTGTATAGCAATTTCACATTTACTAATTTATATATCTCAATGAAAAGCACAGATTTCTTCATTTGAACACCTTTTAATAAAAAAATTGCAAAATAAAGTTGTAGTAGTAGTACAATCTTATATTACAGATAGCATTTAACAAGAAATGAAATGTGCAAACATATATACAATTAAGGAAAAGTTAACAAAACATTTAAAAGATTTAATCCTTTGCAGAAGCTGCTCCTGGATGCCGTTGTTTGAGGTGCTGGTGCATAGCCGTCGTGCTTTTATGATAGGCCATTTCCACCTTACAAAGCCGGCAAACGACTGAATCACTTCCTTTTCTGTTAAAATATCCCCATAATGTAGAACTGTGTGTTCGGGTGGAGTGATTTAAGTCAACTGTGGCTGCCTCACTCATTTTGCCACTACTCACTGCCGCCATGTCTGTTTTGAAAGTGATGACGCATCGACGCACTTTTTTTTTTTACGAGGGGCCACTGTATATATTTATATGTAAACATAGATAAATAAAACCACGATGTTTTTTACATTAGTAATTCCTTTTGTGCATAATTTCATATTTTTATTGATAATAAATTAATTAAAGCAACAAAACAACCTGAAGAGCCGGTTAGGAGCCGAAAGATCCGGCTCTTTTTAGTGAGCCAAGCCAAAAGAGCCGGTTCTCTAAAAAGAGCCGGAAGCCAGAAGAGCCGAGAGAAACAAGCCAATTTATGCCATTTTATTTGCTTTATTACATTTGAAATAGAAATTGAAAGAGTTCAGTAACAGAACGTGTGTAACAACCACGCTTTTTTCAAGTACGCTCACTGGTTTTACTTAAACAATAACATCTAAGTATTTGGTGGAATTTAAAGATAACGTAGAAAAAAGAATCAGGCTGGAGTAGATCTGCTGCACTATGTCAGACACAGGAAACCTTCAGCTGGACGACCTGAATGAGCTGCAGGTATCCAGGTTACCTGTCGTCACTTTGAGTTGCACCAAAGGAGCTGGAATGGACTCAAAGTGTTTCCTGCTGATTATGCAAACAGTCATGACTTTGATTATACCGACTGTGCCTGAATGTATAACTTTAAACAGCTTCTTGGGCATCTGTTCATTGGTTTCCTTCATTTTTCTTGTTTTTATAAGTGAAAAAGGAACAGAGAAGCCCACCTGACACCACGGCTCGCTGACGTAGTGTCCGTAAGCCTCCCGGCCATCCTTGTCCTCGGAGTGATGGAGGGAGCGGGCGGTTAGTGGATATCCTGGAGGAAGATTCTCGAGCAACACTTTAAACTTCTCGTCAGTCAGAGCCTGACTCGGTGTGAGAGAGAGGTTGGGAGGAACTTGTCACGGCCGAATCAGGAAAACGGATGCAAATGCAGACGGAGACACTTATGAATGTGATAACAACACTTTATTTATAAGCTGTGGAGCAACACTTAAAGGCAATCATGTACTGTGAACTGAGTCCCATAGACAACAATGATGCTAAGTTTAGCTAGTAAAACAGTTTGCTAGTGTAGCTGCTGACACTAGTCTCATTTCAGTTTGATGGTACAAACGTAACAGGAGTGACATTATTGATATTTTACTATATACACACTATTTTGGAAAAAAGAAAGCTCAGTGGTGGAATCAAATATGACATTTCAGTCCAAGGTATTTATTTCTATTTCATATCATTTATGACTCCTGTGTGAAAGCTTTAGTTATATTTAAGGACAATATCCCCAAAATAAAGTCAGAGATTTGATCCTTGTGTGTTTCAGATAAAATGAAGACAAACTGATGCAGTAAATATTCTTTTATTGATGAGAAAATTTTTTTTTTGGTTTTCTCTTTTAATTTTGAGATTTTTATAGCTTTTTTGCAACTTTAATTTCAGTTTTTTTTTTTCAAACCTGGCTATATATATTTATATGTATAAAACCTTAAAATAAGTTAACTTTACCTTTTTTAACTAAGTAAATTTTAGGTTCATAGAAATATTAGTTTTCATTTGTTACTCGCAATTTTATTTTTAAAATTCCCTTAAACATAATTCATTCATTTTATTTTATTTTATTTTTTGATTGATTGCTGATTGATTTTGGCACTTTTGGTCCGCCACACTGTGGCCCCGCCCTATCTCGGTGATTGACAGCTCCGCGTCCCTGCCTGCGTCGCTCTGCCCGGCCTCCGCCATCTTGCCTCTCCCTGCCTGCCAGAAGCCGAGTGCGGAAGTGGAAAACGGCAGTGTGCGGGGCTTAGGGTTCCGCCTGTGGACGGCCAGCCAGATCCTCCAGCCGACACAGCCAGCTTTCCATCATATCTTAACGGTTTCGTAGCGCGCCAGAGACCCGGGGGGCAGAGATGGCTGGACGGTTACCGGCGTGTGTTGTCGACTGCGGCACAGGGTAAGCTGTTTAGTTCGGACCGCCGTGCAGGCAGACGGGCAGCCCGGGGGCTGAGGGGGCTGTCAGTGTCAGCAGGGGCAGCAGCCATGGGTGTGTGTCTGTGTACACTCACAGCTGGGCAGCGAGCGAACATGCTAACAGCGACTTATTACTGCTTATTATCGGGAGCTTCAGGGTTAGTTTAAACGCCTTCCTGTTCTGGTTCTCCTTCCTGCCGCTCAGGTGGTGTTTTCTGGTGCAGACCTGAGGCAGGAAGGGTTCCCCTCATTCATCTGGAGCTGGAAAATCTGCACCTCCGCTCTCATGATAATATCTGATGCTAATAAGATAAAATTTTCTTTGCTTGTGTTTGCTCCCACTTTAAAAAAAAAAAAAAAAAAAGATTGTAAAAACGAGTGTAATTCATAAATCTCTTTGCTCACTAATTTGGGATTGAGCATGCGCGGTACTACTTCCTACACAGCCTACACTTCCTCATTCACGTTTTTTAGTCCATATATGGTCGTCTCTCGGCATCCGAGCGTGGTTTTTTTTTTATTAACTTCTCTAATTTCGCCTCTTTTACCGGTCCGACGATTCTTCTCATAACGACTTGATCTCGCAGATAAAAACATCTAAAACTTTGGCATCGGATGTTGTGTTAGAGGACAGAGGGGGAAAAAACAGAGAAAGACAATCTGAGCTCCTCCTGCAGCTCCTTGCATTGATCAGAGTACTGCTGTGCAATGCTCTTGGAATTTTGGTATCAATCCCATAAAGTAAATACAGGGCTAGCTTTGCAAATATTAATGCCGATACTTTTAACTTATAAAGCCAGGTTATGTAGAGGAGAGCAGTCTGTCATCCATTATGAGATGAATCATTAATTTGCAAATTCTGAACGTATTTTAATCACCACCAAATCACTGTCATTTTTACTTTACACAATAACTAGCTACAACAGAACAAAACACACCTTTCTCCCCTATCCTGCAATCACTCTCTGATTTATTTATTTATTTTTTTAATTTGGTTGAAGCTAACAGATTTTTCTCACATGCTATCTAAGTATTACAGCCATGTCTATAAATATTTGGACAGCGACACAGTTTTTTTTGTGAATTTGTAGCTCAACGCTGCCATGATGGAAATGATTTTGTATGCGTGGTTTTAATGGAAATGCTGTGTTAGGTGTCAACAGCCTAATTTTGGGTGCAGACTTTCTGTTAGATGATGCATTAAACCATGCATGACATTTGAAAAATGCTGTTTCCTTTTCTATGAAGGAGGAAGGAAAGAGTTAGAGTCAGTATTGAAACATGGTCAAATTTATTTTAGTCTTGTGGGATATGAGAATGTTTTGTCATTTTCCAGGCTCATAGGTAATTGGAAATAAAATAAAATGTTAACAATTAGCTGAAGTTTTGGAAAGGGATGATTCTGAAAGATATTGTTCAGCTGTACTGTTCCCTTTTGGGGACTTTGGGGGGGAAATGAGGTCAGTCCATAAGTATTTGGACAGTAAAACAACTTCAGGGTTTTTTCCTGCTTTAAAAAATGTTGACATCCACCAAATAAATGCTGGCTCTTCACAGAAGGAAAATCACCAAGACTGTGAGAAAAATGTAGCCTTTTTACTCAAGCTGAAGTCATACTCATGTGCATGGCCACCCTGAAAGGACACTTTGGAGAAAGTTTTTATTAAAAACGTTGTTACTGTTGCCACTCCAGTTCATGTGAAATGAAGCAGTCAGGATGTGCTGAAAGTTCTACAAATCTGAAGAAATTATTGCATTAACTCCCTTGGAACTGCTGCCCCTTTCACACGCTGCAAAAACTATAAATGAAAGGATTGTTTTTAATGATTGAACCACGCGATGAGTTGTAAAGATGAGCAGGACTGTTTTCTTTTTTATGAATGAGGAAGGAAGGCGTTAAAAAGTCTTTCTGTGAATTATATTTTTAAACCTTTGCTTTTTTTGTGCCCTAAAAACATGTTTACAACATTACAGCTGACATCATTTCCATAATGCTGCTTCATAAATGCTGCATGATGCATTTAAGGGCAGATGTTCTTTAATATTCCTGTTTAGGACATGCTGCAGGTTTACAGTTAAAGGTGATAGAAAAAATACACAAAAGTGTTTAGGGGGGAAAATAAAAAAAGAAATTAGGATGGTTTTCTGAGGTGAAGGTTTTGGTTGTTGGAAGCATCTTGTGTGTGTGATTATACACACAACAGTTGATCTAATGTTTCTGGTCATTTGATGAACAAAATGAATCTAAATGTGAAAAGAAAATGATTACAAACTGGTGAAAGGTTAAAAGATCTTTGGTGGGCACCACAGTGCATTCAAAATGCACCAACTGAGTCGTGATAGGAGTGCAGCTTTATGTAATGGCTTGTTTGAAATATTAAAATTGACTGTGCAGCCATTTTCAGAGGCTCAAACGCTGCAAGAACGTGAACAGTAACAAACAGAGGGAGGTGTTTTTTTATCCTAACTACCTGCAGCCCTGGCTAAAAGGTGGTGCCGGTGTGATAGGTGTGCTTGCTCTGTTAATCTGGGCTAAACGTGCCATGCATTGCTTGCATGTGGAGGCTTGAACTCGTCACAGTGTATACAGCTCGTATCAGCAGCCTGCCTATCCCCTCAGGTTGTTAACCAATCTACTGCAGCGAAATCTGTGAGCTAATTTCTCCTCAGCGAGCAGACTGCTTCATAATAACCCTCAGGTTCCACTTTTATACCCATGCAAACCTCTGACCAGAAGAAAGAAGAGTTTTCTATTTTTCCAAGTAGAAACTTTGCGGCGGAGGCACACAGTGCCAGCTGTGGGCAGATGTTTTACAGCTCTGATGGGGCTCAGCAGCTGCCTCTGACTAATACAGTGACCGCTTCACATCCTTTTACACATCATCAGGCCTCTGAGTGGCCAAGATGATATTATCAGATTAGACTGAAAGAAGCTCAGTCACAGTCATACTTGTTTTTTGGTTTTTTTGGACACCAAAGCTTCCTTAAAAAAAACAATCGCAGGTGTTGCAGCTGAAGTTTGGGTGGAGTCTTCTGTCTGAAGCAACCTGTGGGGGTCTCCTGACATGAGTTCAGCGGTGTCATAAATAAAGCTCATGCTGGACTTAAAAACTGTGTTTTCCAATAAAAATAAAGGATAATTTAGCTAAAGGCAGCATAAAACCTGCAGCTCGTGTTGTCCTGTGCAACGATGTGTCCGCTGTCGTGCTGGGTGACGTGCTTTTTTCTTTCTTTTTTTTTTAAATTTAAAAGCGTGTCCGGGCAGGTCAAAGTAGGCAAGCTAGGACGGCTCTGTGGAATGAAGGTTTTCAGAGGACTGTTGTTGTTACACATGTGATACAGCTGTTTGTTTTTACGATTGCCAGCACAGGGTTTTTCATTTTTAGCTGTGTCCAAGGCAATAAAACCCTGAATCGTGGTCATTTTTGTGATGAAATTTTGAAAGTTTATTTTCTTTAAATAAATGGGAAGTTGAGGTTTAGGAGGTGGATCAGGTTAGTGGTTTTATTGGTTCTCATTTTTCTCAGAAGTTTAGTTTTCTAGTGTTTATTCACACACTTATAGTTTTAAACAGCTCTTTGTGTCGCAGAATAATGTTTGTGTGAGTGTTACTCGTATCATAAAGTGCTTTGAGTGCTTGAAAAACTAGAGAAATGCAGTATTAACAGAGTCTGTTTACCATTCAAAGTTTGAAGCCATCACTTGTAGCATGTGTCAGATCATCATCATTAATAACTCTGTAGCTGTGACTTTAACAACATGAATGTGACTAATTACGCACTGATGAAGGAAATTAAGTTGCACAACATTTTTTATGGCAACTTTTGTCAGCTCACTCTTTTCCTTAATCAAGCAGCATAAATCTTTAAGGTTTCCTCAGAGACAAACAGCTCCAGTGCTTTCCAAATGGCGACCCTTGGGATTTTGTGTCAGTTAAATATTATCACTGTAAGCACACAAAAAGTAATGAATGATATTCAAATTTACTGCATTGCTGAAGACCGTTTGCCTTCTCCTCTCGCTGTCTGAAGCATACACTCTGGAAAAGATGAACCTAGCTTCCAGGTATCTTAAACGATCACTTTTTAATGGCCACTAGGGGGCGAGAAATGTGTTTGCAAAAGGACTTCCAGTCCTAGAAAAGTCTGAAGACCTCTGTAAACACTTGCCTGACTAGTGACTGTTGTGACGTCATGTCCAATGTTAAAACACCAAGATGGTGACGACGAAACTGCTTAGCTCAAGTTTTCGTAACGGGATGTCAGTGGGTGATGTCATAGCAGCTATGGGATACATTGCTGCCTGATTCACAGTCACTCATATGTCAGCAGTGCTTTCCATGAGCGTTTCTGCTGCTCCTTCTTGGCCTGACTGAGGTCCAGAGGGATGCTGCTCACTCACAACGACACGGTAAATCAAATCCTGCTTTATCATCCTTTGTGACCCTGATGATTCTAATTTACAACACAAACATCCTATTTATAGATTCAAATTCACTGAGGTCATAGCTCACATGAGGTGATTTCCCACAGACTCACGTCACTGTTTTTGACTTTGAGATAAACTTTCACAATGCAATAAAGGCAAAAAATATATTTTGAAATTTTCATTCATTGTTATGTTTTTGTTTTTTTTTTTAATTTGTTTTTTTTTTGTGAAAGGAGCCATTTAGGATGTAAAACAAACTGAAAGCACCACACTTACATTTCATCACGAAGAAAGAAACTGTGCGTTCACCGCGCCTGTTCACACTTCTTCTCTGTTTGGGCTCCACCAGCCGAGAAACTCGTTGCTAGCTTTGTGTGCTGTTGGTGCAGGTGAAGCTGTCTGCAAAGCAGCCCTCAGTTTCAGGCTGTGGTTTTAATGCTGTGGCTGGTGGGTGCAGTTATCTGTTCTGTGTGGCTTAAAATAACTTTGACTAAACCAAAATTCATGCGATAAGCTGCATGGTCTCTTAATAACTCTGCCTCAGTTTGTCGCTGTGAGTGTCTAAAGTACAAAAATCTGAGCTCATGTTAAGTAAAAATATTGAGTCTGCTGAGTCTCACCTGACAATTCAGTAAAAAGAGACACAGCAGACATGGTGACATCATACAGTAGGTCTCCAGGCTCCAGGAGCACAGGTTTGGTGGGTTTCCCTCCGAGTTTCTGCTGTGCTGTTTTTTCTGGCTGCACCTTAAAACAAATAAAAATCTGTGCTGGCCAGAGCTCTGTTAATATTTCAATGTGCTGTACAGATAAAGTGTGAAGATGCCAGATAAGATTTTACCGTATAACCAAAAGTTGTTGAGCTGAAGCGGAAAAGAGAGAACTGGGTGGTGTTTTCACTCTTGCCTGTCAGCTCGTACCTCTTGCTGTCAGAGGACTTTAACTTTATTTGACCCCAGAAACATAAATCAGATGGTGGAGCACATCTGCCTAGCTGTGAAGCAGAGTTTCCCTTTTTGTCTCCCAGCTACACAGACATGCGTAGATCTGCAGAACATGTGGGCTTTCTAACGGGGATTTTTATTTTTTACATTTTTCTTGCACATTTTTCACAAGTTATCAGGACGATTTAGTTATTTTTATGTAAAAGCTGATGTTTTCTCACAGGCTTTGGCAATGAGATCAGACAAAACAAGCAGTTAAAAGCGGTTTTTTTTATTTCTATGTTCACCATCCCAGCCGGTTTCTTCTTAATCGTACATCTCTGCTTCCTGTCTGTATTTACTCTACACAAACTGCAGCGTTTCCTGTGCATCAGAAGGTGCTGTGCAGGAAAAAGAAACCTGTGATTGGAAAGGAAACTCAAAAGCCATCATAACTGTCTTACAGGGTAAATATTCTAAATAGATGTTTGTTCCTGGATAAATCTCCTGAGGTTCATCGTCTCATTTTAAGGAGTTTCAGTGAAATATTACAGCAGCTTGAGGTCAAACAAATCTAATGAATTCATCTGTAGGTGAAAAAATTTAGAAAATATGGGAGGAGAAGTGATGACATCATTGAACATATTTTGTTCACAGTTCAATTTTTATTTTTATAGCCATAGTTCAGAACAACAGTTGCTTAAAGGTGTTTTATATTGTAAGGTATAGACGGTACAATCAGATGATCGGCTGTGAGTAGCTTCTGGTGACTGTGGGGAGGATGAACTTCACGAAGAGCACAAAACCTCAGATAGAACCAGGCTCAGAGAGGGGCAGCCATAAGCTTCGGGCTGTTTTAGCAAGTTCCCATTTTACTTTTGGAAACTGTAGAAGTAAGACAGCAGTCTGAGAGAGAAATGCTCTGTTACGATAATAAGATACTGTGAGGTCTTTAAGAGTTTGAATGAATGAATTCCAGTCTAGAAGTAAAAAGTACATAAACTAATTTTTCAACATCACTCTGAGACGGGGATGTTTCTAATTTTTCTAACAATAATCATCAAATGAAAGAAAGCAGTCCTACATTTTTAATTAATCTACACATTGAAGAACATATACTGGTCCAAAATGACTAAAAGATTCCTCACAGTATTGCTGGATTCCAAGGTCATGCCATCCAGAGTCAGTATGATTAGCAATGGTGTTTAGAAGTAGAAAATTAGGCCATTATGTCTGTAAGAGGTGTCTGTAGTTAAACTAATTTATTAATGTAAACTGGTCTCGTAGGTAAATATAGGTGGGTATCATCTGATTAGCATTTAGTTAAATGTTTATTTACATTTAAATATTTTTTATATTTTAATAATATTTGTTCCTGATTTCTTATGAAGAAGATCAAAAGCGAGCAGCCTCATATGAATCTTATCTTTAAAGTTGGTATTTGAGTCGTATTTTTAGCACATTTGTTGTGCCATAACTTCAGCGTCTTTGAGATACTGCTGATGTCCTTCCGGCTCCTCGTTTTGCAAAGATGAATTCAAAGCAGCCACTGTTGTGACCAGGATGTGGTTTGTTTTGCCCGCGGTGCTCTGGCATTCGTCAGCAGGGTCCTCTATCGGTCCCTCGGGCCTTGTGTGCAGGAAGTACAGGAGCCCTGAGCCGGGATCACATCTGGTTCACATGTGCCTGCGAAACATTGTTCAAACAGAGGAGAGACAGTTGTAAACTCAGTTCTTTGATGTTAAATCTGAAGGTGTGCTCTCTCAGGATCAGCCATTCTTAAATCTTAAACATCTTAAGTCATTTATCATGCTTACAGATTCTCTCGTACTGCAGCAACGCTGCAAATGCAGCTGCCCGAGTTATATGAAAGACGCTTGATTTCCTTGACAAACATAGACGAACATAGTTGACCAATACAGCATGAATGGCTCTTTCAGGGGGCTCCCATTAGCAATCCCCAGAGTCGCTGCTGCTTTTGGCACCCACCCAGTGCGCCTGAGGGACAGTGACGCCATTGATCAAAACGATAGGGCCAGAAATAATCTTTACTGAAGGAAAAGGCCTCGCATACAAATGCAGTTCCAACAGACTCGATGTCCATGACGTGCAGCCTGTTTCCCTGTAGTGAAACTGATTGTTGTCTGTTGCAGTTACACCAAACTGGGGTATGCAGGGAACACAGAGCCACAGTTCATCATTCCATCATGTGAGTATTTTGCATCCTACGTATTTAAACCAATTCCGCCAACGGGCCTCTGCAAATGTTTGACATTAACATTATTCCACTTTTCTAATGTCTTTAGTCATAAAATGCACCAGATTTTATCAGTTTATTTTCTTTCTCTGTTTAATTCTCTCTTTTCTCGTCAGGTATCGCCATCAAAGAGTCGGCCAAGGTCGGGGACCAGGCCCAGCGTAGGATGATGAAGGGGGTGGATGATTTGGACTTCTACATCGGAGATGAAGCCATAGACAAACCCACGTATTCCACTAAGGTACGAGACCTTTAGAGGAATACAGAGAATCCCGGTCGATGTGAATTTCATCTAAACAAGGAGAGATTGGATATTTTATCAAGGCTCAAGCTGGGCTACTTGGTTTTGGGGTGCATTGTGTAGATGTTTCTCTGTACCCGAGACAGACTAACAGCTTGTGAAGAGGCAGACTCAGGCAGCGCTCCCTTCTATTTTTAATTTGTGAGAACTGCAGGCTGAGCTGGACTCCCAGAGCTAAAAAGTGGGATAGATGAGACTGTAGGAGTATCTAAATTTAGTGGATGGTCTGTGACTTTGCTGAGGGTTCAGCTGTTGAGTGTTTGAGGCTGAGGAAGGAGAGCTGCCATCTTTAGCTTCCCAGAATAGGTTTCTGTAAAGTCACTAATGTCACTCATTAAACTGAGCTTTGTTGCAACAGTGGCCCATCCGTCACGGCATTGTGGAGGACTGGGATCTAATGGAGCGCTTCATGGAGCAGATCATCTTTAAGTACCTGAGGGCCGAACCTGAGGACCACTACTTCCTGTTGGTAAGAGTCTTAAACACAGGGCCTCTCCAGTGATGTTAAACATTCAGTTTAACTGCAACAGTCACTTCTTAGAAAGATAAAGATAAATGAATTTAATGCTCTGCCATGAATATGTTTGAGTATTTGTAGATCTGTGTTAGTGTTTTTGATCTGCAGAGTTTTACTGTTAGGTCCAGACTTGAGTCTAACTGTACCACATCCTGTGTTTGCAGACGGAGCCTCCACTGAACACACCAGAAAACCGAGAGTACACTGCCGAGATCATGTTCGAGTCCTTCAACGTACCGGGGCTCTACATCGCTGTGCAGGTCAGGCTCCCTTACCCTAGAGCTCTAGTTTGTTTGTTTAACTGTGGAGGCATGTTTGTGTCTTTATTTTGCAGTGAAGACTAGAATTAATTCAACTGCACAGGGGGTAACTTTATATAGGAGTGTAAAGTTTGCAATAATAGGGTCCTGGAAACTTTATAGGGCAGGTGGCTCTAGCTGGTAGCTGTCAGCTAGTTGGCCTCTGTGTGCTGTTGGAACCATTTGGAACATTTTTAATGATGTTATTCATCAACAAAAAGGCCGCTGTGGGGTTCATTGTACTAACAGACCGTATAAAAAGTCTGTGCTTCAGATTACTGAGTGAAATTCTGGAGTTTTATTTGCACTAATTAGCAGGTATCTGTTCCTGTGTGACGCGCCCATACTGATACTGATATCTCAGTGTGAGATTCAGTTCAACATAAAGCAAAACTTGAGATTCTGAAATGGATTTTACTTAAAATACTTTTAATGTAGCGTTTGTTTTGTATGTTCTATTATAAAGACACAAACGAGCCTCCGTATGTGAACAGAATATGAATGTATATGGAGGAATTTGAAAGGTTCAGTTATAGCATGTCTGTTTTGAATAACTTTTCATATCATGTGATCATGTGACCATGTTTAGTTCACAGCAGTGTGTCACGATCACTAGCACTGCTGAAGTGTGAACATACTGTGAAGTGTGTGACATTCCCGTGTGTATGTGTGCGCGACAGGCTGTGCTCGCTCTAGCTGCCTCCTGGACATCCAGACAGGTCGGGGAGAGGACGCTGACGGGTACCGTCATCGACAGCGGAGACGGCGTCACCCACGTCATCCCTGTGGTGAGTATACAGATCACGCCATTGAAGGACACTCATCCCTGAGCTGCACTTATTTTTGTTTTCTGTTCATTAGAAGAAAATAGAAAGTTTCAGAGGGGAAGAATCGACAAGGCAACCGAGAAATGTTTTGTGAAACATGAAATGAAAGTGATGGTTTGAAAGCTTAAAATTAAAACATTTCTGATTCATTTCTGATCTGTTTACCCACCTCAGTTCATTTGAAGTAAAGACAATCATTTAAAAAACATTTAAAAATCGAGCAGTGGAGGGTCTGGTGTTTCTTTTTTGCTCAGTGAAGGTAAAATGGGAACAGAGCAGAGTTCTAGTATAACTTCCAATGTGCACGAAGAACCAGCAACACTTTTGTTTATAGACCGAGTTTATATGATTGGTGTGTTTCGACATGTGGCTTTCATTACTGAAGTCGTGCCTGAAAGCGCTGCTCTTTTCTTATAAATGTACCTTTTATCATTTTTTTTGTTCTGTAATTTACTGTTTATGTGAAAATTAAACATATTTTTTTGCATTTCCTCGTAGCTTTTCCCTGTTTTCCCCTTTTCACCAGGCTCCTTAACTGTTTTTTTCCCCTTTCTGCCTTCAGTGTGCACTACTACCTTATTGCAGAACCTCTTTTATTGAAACGATCCATCTTGATGTGTATATGAGACGTGAAATGTCGAGTTTCTAATATAAATCAGAAAACAAAAGTCCAGAATTTAATCTGATATCTTAAAAAAGCAAACCGTTTCGGAAATGCGTTTTTAAACCTTTGGAGAAACTAACCACTCACATGCATCTACTTCCTGGTTCAATGACTAACCAAACCAAATGTTTTCTAGTGTGTGCTTTAGGAGTTAAATGGAGTTTAATGTCATGTGTACAGGAAGCAAGTACACTGTTTTTGTTCATTAAAAAATGCTCCTGTGCTAATTTTAATCAATTATTTCTACAGCGTTTTAATTGATTGCTGTTTTCATTGTGGTCATTTGTAACTGTTAATAAAAACAGATGGCTTTCATTTACCTGTGATGCAGAGCAGCAGTGTATGTTTCTTTGAAGTCTTATAGACCGTGTGCAGTGTTTATATATTTTTCCATTTTGCTGAGTAACCGGATAGTGCCGATTTTAAAAAGTAGGGCAGAGTGTCTCGGAGGCTGGAAGAAATTACTCAGTTTGAGGAAATGTGCTTGCAGAATTCGTTCTGAGGCTGAATCAGCGAGTCTGCTGAGCACGCTCACGTCTCCGTGGGGCCTCGCAGATGTGATGGAAAAACACATCCAGCTTTAGCCGCTGGAATCTCTGTTTGGTTGCAGATTGTATGACATCCTCTGTCTTTCTTTCTCCACCTGTCTCTTTCTCTTAGGCTGAAGGTTATGTAATTGGCAGCTGTATAAAGCACATTCCCATCGCAGGGCGAGACATCACCTACTTCACCCAGCAGCTCCTGAGGGAGAGAGAGATCGGCATCCCGCCGGAGCAGTCGCTGGAGACGGCCAAGGCAGTGAAGGTACAGCTCCAGCTCCCACCGCCGCCTCTGCGGGGGAGGCTGTTATTATAGTTATTCAATGTGTCAGCAGTGGCATGCAACATGTTGGTCTCCTGTGGCTGTAGAGGCTGAAAGCATCCCCTTGCTCTCTCTTTGCTCTCACACACAACAACACGCTCAGTGTGGTGATAATGTTATTGAAGAATGTTCTACTGACAGTCATTAAAATATCATTGTCATACTGCTGAATAGCTACAACAAAGACAAACTGCAGCATTCAAATGCAATATTGTGTTTTAGTGTAAAAGGATCGGCAGTGTTATATCTGTATAGCCCGAATTTTCTGTTTCTGTGCACAACAGAAGCTGAACGCTGTTTAAAAAAAAAACAACAGTATGAGACTAATTTCACTCCTTAGATTAAAATGCTTCAGCTGAAAAAGAGTCGGGGCACTCGAGCTCCGTTTGCTGCAGTGACAGCACCGGACTCCGCTGAATTATTTTTTAAATCAGGGAACAAAGTGGGACTGCACTGCATTTATCTCACAGTGACAGCAGGTGGCGCCATCAGTCTGTCTCAGGCAGCAGGCGTCCTTCACACACAGTTTCCCTGAAACTCAGCCTGAGACGATTCCTTGTGGGACACAGACGGCACACTTCAATATTTTCTCTGTTTTTTGCAGCTAAATTTGTGTCTCAAGAATTCATTATTTTTTCCTCCAATTAATTTTCCAACTTTCCCGGTCACGGATTGATGTGACTTTTATGTTAATGCTCTTTCTTTTATTTTTCCTCCCTCTGTCAGTCACTATATTTTCTTGATTTGCCCCATTTCTCCATGTTTCCTCCATGTTTATTAAACAGCTTGTTATCCAGGACTTTGTTCTGGATGTCAGGGGCCATTCTTCATTACCCCGAAACAGAAAACAAGAAATGAAGTGAACTGAAATAATTAACATTAGCACTGTCTGTCGTGCATATTGCCTATCGTGTCTGGAAATGTTAATTCCGGTGCCTCCTGGTGTGCTGGCACAGTGTACCCCAGTCCCTGCAAATCAAAATAATGAGTATGGGGCGCTGTTAGTGCTGCACGATTCAAATGTGTCGGTGCCTAATGTTCCTATCACTCCGGCATTACAACCCATGATAATAGAAGCTGTGACACAAATAGAGCCGCGATGATTAAGTTGGCAGATTCTGCTTTCTGTGACCTGATATAACACAACTTTTTCCTGTTGCTCTGACCACCAGGAGCGGTTCAGCTACGTGTGCCCGGATCTAGTCAAAGAGTTCCAGAAGTACGACACGGACGGCTCCAAGTGGATCAAGCAGTACACCGGCATCAACGCAATTAGCAAGAAGGAGTTCACCATCGACGTGGGCTACGAGCGCTTCCTGGGACCCGAGATCTTCTTCCACCCAGAGGTCTGTCTGTGCCGTGCAAATCATGAAACGCAAATTTGACCTGCTGTTTGTCGCAATTGGGTGCTGAGACATGTGGGAAATTGTGGTGTCAATATAGGAGTTTATCAGGATTGTTTACACATGCACTTAAAGACAAAATGTTAAATTAAAGGGAATTTGTGAGTTTGTTTACTTTACTTTGCAAGTTAGTAAGCAGCTAGTTTGACACACAAAGCTGTGGGGAAACCAGTGTGTGTCCTGCTGTTATGCTGCTCTGCTGCAAACTTGCAGGACTGTAAAGAAACAAGTCTGAGGTGTTCTGCTGGATAAACTATTAAAGAGCCCAAAAATTAAACAAATGAACACACGCCCCCAGTCCCACGACATTATTAGGCATGCACAAAGCTCTGATATTTTGTTATGGCTGAATTAGGGTGGCTTGTGAATGTTTTCTGCTGCTCATAAATGCTGATTAGGTGGCTCTGCTGTTACCTCAGTGAACCACCCGTGGTAATTAACTGCACATCTTTGTTTTATACTTTGCTGTTTGAAGGCTACATTTAGTATCTACCTCCACGCTGCACCCGACGACATGTCAACCTTGTTTCTTCCTCCTAGTTTGCCAACCCGGACTTCACCCAGCCCATCTCCGAGGTGGTGGACGAGGTCATCCAGAACTGCCCCATCGATGTCAGGCGTCCTCTCTATAAGGTGAGCTGACACGCATGAAGACCAAACATCTCAAAGAGTGAAAAAAATCTGCATTTTTGTAAGACTTATTCACATCATGCTGCTGTTGGGGGGAGAACTGAAGCACACGCTCCTGTTTGTGCGTTTGATGGATTGTTCAGGTAAAAAAAACAACAACAAAAAAAACAGGTCAAAATAAAAAGATTACAACAGGTGGACATGACACTGGCTGACAGAACAGATGGTGTTCACCATGCTGAGCTCGACTGTTTTCATGAGCCCATGGAATAAAACATGTTTGATATTATCCCAACCCCATAGTGGGAAAAAGACAGACTTAACACGACCATTTGGCACCAAACCATCGAGGTAACAGGAGCACGGCACACACAAAAAATTATCCAATAAATAGTTTCTTGTATATTTATAGAAAATTGAGCAACAGTGTGATTAATGTTTATTTTTTTTATTAGTAAAAATCATCTTTGTTCAGCATGTGTGTGTTTTCTTTTTGGTAAATCGCTCTAAAATGACGTAAATTAAGGTGGAGAGTTTCCAAAAAGTTCAGTTACGCAACTGTTTATAGGATCATTGTCTTCATTAACACCATATCCATGTTTAATCTTTAAATATCAACATTGGCATGAGTACAGGTATATCAGAAAGCCAGTATTACTCAGTCTTTTTAAGGGTCTCATGGGAATGTTTGTTTAGTTTGAAAGAGACAGGAGTGAAAAAGTAAGAATCACAAGTCTTGAAATGTTTTTTTTCTTTTTTCTTTTTTAAAGCTTTTATTAAAACAAAATCATGTGACGTGATCATTTGTTGGGTTTTAATGCATTTTGAGTTTAGTTTGTAAGAGTCATACAGGCCGCTGGTCGGCTGCAGGTCACTGGTGTTAAGCGTTTGTGTGATTTTTCGTAGCTCTGTAATAGCGGCGTCCTTTTTCTTCCACAGAACGTCGTCCTGTCGGGAGGCTCCACCATGTTCAGGGACTTTGGGCGCCGTCTGCAGAGAGACTTGAAGAGGACGGTCGATGCCCGCCTGAAGATGAGTGAGGAGCTGAGCGGAGGCAAGCTCAAGGTGAGCAGAAAAAATGAATTTACACTGGGCACGGATCGATAGTTCTCAATCAGCTGAATTACAAAACGGCACACAGGTTTATTGAAAGCAGATGAACTGATTTCAACAGCAAATTTCTCCCTATAAAAATCTAATGAGGCTTAAAAAGATTAGAAATATTTCAGGCTCAGGTATGCAGGGCACAGTTTTTTATAGCTCCATAGATGCTCAGGTCATAAAGGTGATTCGTTACGAGCGGACCTGCAGCTGTAAATCTACCTCAGACGGTAGAGGAGCAGCAAGCAGCGACTGCAGCTAATTTAAGGCGGACCAGAATGTTCTGAACCTCAGAATAAATCTCCTCGGTGTGCGTAAGTAGAGCAGGAGCAGGTTCAGGTTTAGCAGAAATGTCCAGAACCTTCTTGAAACACTTATTTAAATCACATGCAGATAAACTTTTAAGTTTTAAGTAATACCAACCTCCTAACTGTTGATTCAGGTTTCTCTTACTGTACTAAAAGCTTTCCAATAACTGTTGGAAATGGAGTTTTTCAGTCATGCCAGCTCACGTGACCACAGTCTACACTTAAGTGAATAAATGTGCTGATATCAGAGCGATCCGTCCCTAATTTTAACATCTTTACACTGAAACCCTTCCAGGCCACACGGTTGCAAACTTGTTAAGTATAATTTTGCACCGTCCTGGACAGCTGGTGGGATCAGGCTTTGTGAGTCAGGATTAGAGAGATATCAGATCAGCAAACTCTTCCTTTTACTCATCTGTGACAAGGTACTCCTGACTCTCTTCTCCATCCACCCCGCCTCAGCTGGACTCTGTTCTTCTCCTCTCCTGTGAACCCTCACAGCTATTTGTCATTAAAAGGTGGAATTACAATTACATTCAAGGAAAACAGGATAGGATCTTCTTGGCCTTGATTTTGTGAAGTTGTTTCAGTTTGATGTCACTTGCTCGATGTCGTTATCCCACATTTATTTATATTAAGATATAGTTGACACACTAGGGGGCACCAGCAATCACAGGTTGTATGTAGATGTTGTCATCACCTGGTTTATTTGTTACATGGGTTGATTAGTGGTGGACGCACCGTAGAAACCACACCCGTATGTTATTGATGGATTCCTGTTCTGCTCAGAAAAGCCCAGTAAATGTGAAAATATTCACAAGTAAAGCATCAGTTACTTTTAAGTACTAGTAACTTTGGCTAATTCATAAAGGTCTGAATATAAGGCGGCACTTTCTTTGGTTTATTAAGCTCCAAAAACAAAGTCTTAAACACTGATCTAGATTTTGAAAACATTGAGAAACTGTCAGTCAGGGTTCGTGCACGGTTGCACGGTTTCAAATATAATCTGTGGTGATCAAAGTGACTAATTCTTGTAATGTCACTACTACAGAGTCCTCCCCTGGCTGCATTCACTCTGTAGCTCTCTCAACTTCTGAAATAATCTTTCCTCTGTGTTTCCTCCGCAGCCCAAACCGATCGATGTCCAGGTCATCACTCATCACATGCAGAGATACGCAGTGTGGTTTGGTGGATCAATGTTAGCATCAACTGTAAGTATTTCTCATGTTATCATCATCATCATCATCATCATCATCATCATGTGGTTAAACTTTATTGCAGGAGAAGGAAATCTGCTTTTAGATTCACCCGCATGTCGGCTTTGCTCCCGTGTGGCATTTAAGGCCACACGCACTTTAGTTAAGCCCTCATTTATTGTGTCGTTTCTTTTAGTCCCTCTGAGTGGAAGTGAGTGCTGTGGGTGGTTGTGACATTTCATTATTCTTTTTCCTCCCCTGTCTCTTGATGAGTTATTTGTGTGAGTGAGGCGGATAATTTTATCAGCAGGAAACGTGAGTGGGAGCGGAGGTCTGACAGCTGATTCACCAAAGGCTAATTGATGTTAAAAATCGAATAATCCGATAAGAATAACAATCCTTTTCATGTCTCAGGATTCACAGTTAAAGAAAGTTTTGTCGGATAATCGCAAACATCTTGAGTTTGTACCTCGACCCCTGTTTACCCCCGCGGTTTGGTCTAAATTTAGAACCAATATATCGATCAGTCAATCAATCAAACATCACAAAGGAGTCGTGCTTTTAATAAATACACTCCAATTCAAACCCACTCCAGCACACGTACAGTTCAAACCTCAAACAGTTAATTAAAGAAAAACTAAACTAAGATAAAGCCACAGACTGTATGTAAAAGATGGAAGTACTTTTCAGGTTTGTAAAGTGAAACCTGAGTTTTGAACTTTAAAATAATTTGCACTCTGATCTCTCCCTGAAAAGTTTGAATCTTTCTGCCAAACATAGTAAAGTCCTCCATCAGCCTCTGTGTATTTATTACACGTCTGCTATATTGTTATTACAACAGCATTCTTTATAATGACCAGCAGGGGGCGACACTTCTGTTTGCATAAAGATTTCCAGTTGTGTAAGAGAATAAAAATACAGTTTTATTCATCCCAAATTTAGGAAATGTTTGCTCCAGCAGATGTAGTAGTAGTAGTAGTAGTATGGTCATTTATTACAGTCTGCGAAGATCATCCATAGAGTTGGCTAATGGTTTTTCAGTTAAAGGAGAATGGACGGTACCATAACTCGCCTGGTTGAGCAGGTCACCGTGTCATTTCCTGTCAACTCTCTGTACTTCCCTGTTATAGAAATAAGCCCCCAAAATCTCATACTTTTGTCACGATAAGCTACTTTTAGATCTTGGAAGCTTTGTGTTTTGTGCTACTGGATGTTTCACATGAGTTCAGCACCGTGTTTCATCCATGTTTTCAGCGATAACTGTTTAGTTTTCCACCACGCCTCCTGTTTCAGATCTTTGGCTGCTGATTGTTTGCAGTATTTTAAATGTTGACAAGCTCCTGTTTTGTGTTTCCTCAGCCGGAGTTCTACCAGGTGTGCCACACCAAAAAGGACTACGAAGAGATCGGGCCGAGCATCTGCCGCCACAACCCCGTGTTCGGAGTCATGTCCTAACTTTCTGGAGTTTTGCTGGCAGTAGGAGGGTGGGGTGGGGTGGGGTGCGGGTGGGTCTGAGGCAGTGATGTTAGGCAGCGCTTGGTGGCATGTGGAGGTGTGTGCAAGAATCCAGGAAAAGGAGGAAAGAAAAAAAAAAAGAGCCCAGACCAAACAGACGGGCTGGAAAACGTGTTGTGAATGTTTTTCCGTTTTCTTGTTTCTTTTCTTTTTGTTCTTTTCATAATGAGGGAAAACAGTCTGTAAGCCAAAATGATTTTAAGACAATTTCTGGATCTGTTGAGTGGCGATGATGATGACGGTGTTGGTGGATGTTGGTGGGATGGTATTTTCCTGACACCAGAACATTATTTATGCGAATAAAACGCGAGCCCAGGCGAGATCTGGTGACTCTCTGAGATCACGCTTAGAACATATTTTTGTCCTTTTTTCTTTCAGCTTCAGCATCTGCCTGTCTGTTTGCATCCTGGGAAGAGCTTGTTTATATTTCATACTAAAGTTTTTATATGTAAAACTTGGGGAAATCAGGGGTTGAAATAATGTTACGAATATCAGTGCCAGCGAGAGACTGTTTTAATCCTCAGTGCAGCTTTGATACGCAGTATTTACTGAATTCGAGTAGGCATTGTTCTTTTATTCCCCGCGTCCTCGCTGTCTGCCCTCTCATTCTTCACACACAGACCACATCAGGTTTCCAGGAAAGAGAAGTGAAACTGAATAAGGATGACTGTCAGATCAGTATTGTTAGACTAGAAGTCTTTTTTTTTTATTATTAAATACCAAATTATGAAAAGAATGGGATTTGTGTATTTAATGCAACATTCCAATAAAGGCTCAAATTTGTTTCTAAGCCCCGCTGTCGTCTTTGTGACTCCTTATTAGAGTAAAGCTCAAGTATCCATCTCAAGATTAAGAGGTGACTATGTTAAACTATTTTTAATCCCAGATCGGTCGAAATAGAGTGGTAATAGAAACAAACCCTCGACTGACCACAGTCTTCTCAGGTTTTGGAGTCTTTTAGTCACCCGCCTTCAATCACTGCTCAATCCAACTAGCAACAGTCCCCCAAGGCTTTCCATCTGTGGGCCCAAACAGGCCCCTCCCCAGGCTCAGCTCCAGGATGGTCTAGGTGAGGTTCCTTAAATCCAGTAGTGGATCTATAAAATCTTACATGGGGGGGGCAAGGGAGGACTAGGGAGGGTGACATGTGAAAATCCCCTATATGTAAATGGAGTCCACATATATGCCCCATGTCCTAGCACCTCTAATGAAGGCGGCAATATGAGAATCAGTGATGGTGTCAGTCTTTGACCAAGTGTCAAGTCTTTTTCTAAGAAGAAAATAAAGCCTAAAAGTGACTGTTCAGCAGCATCCCATCAGGTAGGATGGAAAGAGATGGAAATGGAATTATTATAAGCCAAAAGATTAAGTAAAGACCTCACCTGATCATAAAATCCAGGATCTGATTTTCCATTTTGAGGCCTATAAGAAGTAATGACTCTCATGATAAGAACAAACCACCTCAGTCTGAGGGTTTTATTACCATCAAACATCAGGAAATAGAAAGTTCAGTAAATCACACCCCAGAAAATATCCTTAAAAAAATCGCTCTGAACTTCTGACCTTCAAAACTTCCTTTGGCAGAAAAAGTCAGGTTCACTCTGCAGTTGTTCCAAGCACGAATCCCACAGAGCGGCGCGTGATGAGGAAACTGCAGCAGTTTATAAAAGTTTATAAAACGTGGCACGTGGTTAATGTCTGTCAGTGGCAGTCTGCTGCCTCCAAGATTGACTACTGACACATCCTTCCTATCAGCCAATTTTAGGTGGAATAGACTCTGGCCTCCTGCAGACCTGCACAGCAAGAATTCCCAACAGGGCAACGAGCCCCCTGCCGGGGGTATGCAGAGGGATTACGGAGTCGCTGAAACGGCATCAAAAATTGATTGTGTGCAACATCCCTCATCAGTCCACAAGATGGACACCCAAGTAACTCTTTGCCTTTTTCTTTCATGATGATCATGATGATTATAAAAAAAAAAAAAATCACACGCCTGCCTCAGCAGCCCACTGCACACATTTATCAATACCTGATGACGAGAAGATAACTTTCAGTAAATACATTTAAAAAGTAAAAAGCAAAAGATTTTATTTAAATTATTCATTTTAAAAGAACATCTTAAAGGTGTTTGTTGTATTTACCCTCTGCACAAACTAAGTAAAACTTACAGTCACCACCAGGGGGCGACATTTACCAGAAATGTTTCGAAGGCCAGCACCTTCAAGCCTGAGGCTATTTATGGTTCTCTGCTGGAAAATGGTGTTCTGTCTCCTGTAGGTTGTGGGGGTGAGGCTACCCCGAGCAAAGGAGTTTAAATGTTGTGGATTGATGGTGAGTGATGCTGGATGACTGGCAGATTGGTGGAGCATCAGCAGGAATGTGGGCGTTGTACTGGAGGGTTGTGGTAAAAAAGGCAAAGCTTTTGTTTTACCAGTCCAGCTACATCCCAGTCCTTACTTATGGTCATAAGATTTGTGTTGTCTTGCAGTTTCCTGGTAGGCGGAGTTAGTTAGTGCAACTGGTCATTGTCTTTGGCTAGGCACTCCCAGCACCATGTTTTCATTTGGTTGGCTTTGGGCTGGTTATTTAGATTTTTACTTTCCACAACCCTGTACAGCTGACATTTAACCAACTGCTGCTGACGCGCTGATAAAGTGCTAGCACACCTCATGAAGTTAATCACATTTGCTGCTTTTAAACTAGTCAAGTTTGTTTTGAGTTGCATCTCTCTTGTTATTTATCATGCCTCTTCAATTTTAGTTTGTGTTCTTTTTAGTCAGCAACAGTTTGCGCTTTTTGTTTTGTTGAGGTATTTTCCAAAGAGAAAAGTTTCATCTCACATTTGCTTGATGGAATGTGAGATGAGACTTTTGGGGAAATATTCTCCGGACTGATGGAACAAAAGCTGAAACTTTTGGAAGGTTTGAATCTCATTATATGTGGCGTAAAAGTAACTCAGCAATTCATAAAAAGAAGATTATAGCAACAGTCAAACATGGTGGTGGTAGTGTGATGGTCTGAAGGTGCTTTGCTGCTTCAGGATATAGATGAATTGTTGTAAATGGTGGAATCGTTAATTCTGCTCTCTACCAGAAAATCCTGAAGGAGATTGTTTTGCTTCAGGACATAAACTGGTGGCTGGACAATCATCAGAAACACACCAGCAGGTCCACCTCTGAATGACTCAATAAATAAATAAATAAATGAAGGTTTTGGAGCGGCCTAGTCATTGCCTAAACTTAAATCCAGTTGAATTCTTTAGTGTGACCTCAAACAGGAGATTACTCTCTCGCAACCATTGCAAATGTCTGATTGCAGTTCTTGCTGCCAAGAATGGCACAACCAGGTGTTGGGTTTAGAGGGTGTTTAATTTTTCACACACTTCTTAAAAAATGAAATCATCATTTAAAGACTACATAAGACAAAGATAACCACAGTAAATATGTCAGTGTTGAAACTTGTTTGATATTCTGAAACATGAAAGTGTGACATAAGCAAAAAGCTAGGAAAGCAGGGAAGGGGCACATACTTTTCACAGCACTTTATCGCTTCCATTTTGCTGTGAAAAATGATGTCTGGATGCCTGTTTAGCTTGCTGCAACTTGACACATAAGTAGAAGAGGATGGATGGATGGATTTTCAAATGTACCATCTTCTTTTAGCAAACCTTAAAAAGGTTACGGGCGTATTTTGGGTTCATGGTTTTCAGCTTTTTTAAAATCTGACCTTTGTTAAAATCCCCAGTATCTTTGCACAAGGCCATTCTCCCTGCAGCCAGCACACTGACTTTAAAAACTGACTGCTCACTTGCCAAAATAACCAACAATACTGGTTTCATTTCTGAGTGTTTTTAATGTTTTGGTACATCAGTGTCAGTGTGTTGTGCTCAGGTGTCTGGGCACTTTTAACTGTGTACCGGAGCTGTAAATCTGTCCTCTTCAAATTCCAAAAAAATGTGTGAAATCTACGCATAACGCAACAGCCTCTATTATTTCTCCAGACGGCTCAGCGGTTTTTCTCAGCTGTCACTTTGGTCCTTGGGAACCACTTATTAAAGTCTTGTCTTCAGCATTTGGATCTCTTCTGTGCGAATGACAAATAAACTTGGAGGCAAAAGCTTCATCTAAATGGAGGGGGGGTGTCGCACCCCGCCCATGCACTTAATCGTTTCTCACTGAGAGTCAGACAATACGGCACAACACCAGGTAGAAATCTGCATTTAAATGGACTAATCCCCCTGACAGGAAGTCAATTTGTAAAAAAAAAAGAGCTTTGCAATGGTTTTTGTGTGGCATTGTTGTTAGCAGGCAAGGACGCATCAAGCTTCTGACATCTGCATTAACCGGACAGGGTTTTTGTTTACAGTGCACATCACCTAAGGCAAAGTTTAAATGAATTCTTGTGTGATAAAATATGCAGTGTTTTACTGTGTTTGGAGTTGGGAAAAAATGTCTTTGGAGAAGTTGAGCTTTTTGAGTGGTGTCAGTCTTTCTTTCAGGAACATTAAATAACATACAGAGACGTAGTTCCCCATGTGCCCAACAGATGTCACTCTCCCTGCATCCCGGGGGTTGCTCTTTTCCTTCCTAACTGTTCTTGTATGCCTTTGCATGAACATGCAATCCATTTGGGTCTAAATGCTCCACGTACGCTGCAAAATGAAGACCCTGCTCAGTAAAGACATCCTTTGAGCAACTTTTTTTCCTTTGCAGCAGGTGAAAGGTCTGAGGAGTGGGAGGAACAATTCTCCACAGCAGCCCGGTGTGCAAAATCATGTGCCGACACCATTCAGATAGAGACTGCAGGAAGGTTAAATACTGATATGTCACAGCAGGCAGATCGATTTGACAGGGCATTTCCTCTTTGCAGCCTAAATTGCCGCCGCTCTCACTTGGCACGGCCATTGTCCTGATTCATTTGAGGGCTAATGACACACGCACTGCAGTGATTGCCGGTCTCTTTGCTTCATAAAAGAAAGTAATATCCGTTTATCTTCAATAACTGGCCAGAAATCAGATGTTGGCTCTCTTGAGTGAGTGCCAGTCACAGGATGAAGGCTGACAGACCTCACACCGTAATATGAAATCAGACATCATGTAGGTGACAGCTGGTTGGTCACTGTAGCCTGCATCAGCAAGAAGGTGCAGGAGAGCTGTGCAGCTCTGCAGCGGATGTTTTATAGTTATTACTGTCATCATGACAGGAATGATAGCGTCCTTCAGAGTAATATCAGAGCAGAGTTTCATTACAATACCTACTGGCTAAACGGCAACAAAGAAGTGGGGTGATACTGCACAGCTTTCCTGTCTAATTTGGCAAATCAGGAGAGTCAGTGACTGTCAGTGGAAAGGTCAGATTAATCCTCAGAGTGTTGTTTGAACACATCCTTAGAAATTAACGTACTCAATCCAGAGTCAGGGGTGATTTTGGCCCTGATGGTTACTGTCTTGTTGAAAAAACATTATAAATGCAGGAGGACCGACATCACAAGTTTCAACTATGAAGCAGAATTTAAGGTAACTTTAGGTTTCTTACCAGGATTCATTGCCGTGGTAACTTAATGCTGCACACTTAGTCTGCTCTGGATGAGGGTATGTTTGAGGTAGATAAACACATACAAATCACTGCGATAGAGCGTTCTCCTTCAAAGTAAAGGTTGTGCCTTTTGAAATTTCTTGGGGGGAGCAATAATGAACAGCTTTTACTTTGAAGGACAATATTACATGTTTCTGTTGCGTCCCACTTTTTCAAGTTTCACTTCAACTCAGAGCAAATGGTGAATATTTGTGGACGTTATTAATCTATGTCTCTCTTCCACGGCATGTCTTTATCCTGTTTTCCTTCTCCCACCCCAACCGGTCGCAGCAGATGGCCCCGCCCCTCCCTGAGCCTGGTTCTGCCGGAGGTTTCTTCCTCTTAAAAGGGAGTTTTTCCTTCCCACTGTCGCCAAAGTGCTTGCTCATAGGGGGTCATATGATTGTTGGGCTTTTCTCTGTATCTACTGTACAATATAAAGCGCCTTGAGGCGACGTTTGTTGTGATTTGGCGCTATATAAATAAAATTGAATTGAATTGAATTGAATTGAATTGAATTGGACAAGTCAATATCTTCACTGCAAACTATGGGTGACCAAGCTAATGTCCGAGCGACCAGTGGAACAGTGCAGCAGCTCCAGCAACCATTCGCCTGCCGGTCATGTTCTTACTAGTGAGCATTGGATTTTCTGATAGTCGCTGACTGGTCCCTAGGTCTGTGTAACTGAGACCTAAGCCTGCTTAAATTAGACTGTTTCACACTGCAAAGAGGTTAAAGGCCTTTACACACCGATGGTGTTGGAAAAAAGTGAAAGGAAATTCAGAACTTTTCAGATGCAAATGTTAAACTAGTTGTGTTACATATACAGACACTGAAATCGTTGCTTTGTTACAGAAAATTAATCCTCGAAAAAAGATGAAATTTAAATCAAGCCACGAAGAGCTGGTCCAGATGTTTCCAGACCAGCAAAAGGAAGAAAAGGAGTTTCTGAGTTCATCTGTCAGAAGAAGGCAGCAGCAGGGAGAACTTCATGGTTTGATCTGGGACTTAAAGATGTATCACGGATGCTTTCGTACATATTTCAAGATGTCAGTGGGGCAGTTTGAGAAGAGTTGCGATCACATCTGCGGAGGCAGAGAAATAATTTCAGGGAATTTCAGAGAAACGTTTGACTGAGAGCAGCTGTGCTTCTGCGCTAAAATGCGCTAAAATGTTATCATTTTACTATTTCCATATCATTGTACATTCACTACCAGTGCACTTGTTGCCAAAAATGCACTGACCTGATTGGTCATATCTGTTTTTTCAGATCCAAAAAATTGAGTTTGGTTAAAAAAAAAATCGCAAATTCATCCTGCGAAATTACGCAACTTGACATATAAGTAGACTGTGAGGCAGTGTGAAGGTTGTATTTAGAATAATGAGTCACAAAAATATTTTTAACATAAGAAATATTTGTATGAATTTTATGTGTCCAGTGTGTAAAAACCTTAAGACCAAAAATAAATATCAAAAGTTAAAAGTGCGTATCTGAAAACATCTCAACAGACCCACTGGTAAAACACTGCCCTCTGGTGGTGAGAAGTTTAGTTGAATTCTGCAGAATTCGTGTCAGTACTAAAAGTACCTTTAAACTGACTTTGGTGTTTCTCCAAATGCTTAAAGTGCACACACACATTTATACAGTGTTTTTCAATATTAGCACTTATTTCTTTCCTCTCTCTCTCTCTCACACACACACATACTTGCCTTTTATATCCTTGTGAGGACATCTAATTGTCATAATGCTTTCCCTTGGCTGCTTACCCTAAACCTAGCCATCAAAAATTAATGCCTAAACCTAAACCATAACTTTACTGTAACGCTGACACTAAAACCAAATTTTGAGCCTCAAAAATGCCTTCAAACTTATGGGCCCTGATCCCAACAAGTATAGTAACACAGTAAATTTTTGGTCTCTCACACACACACACACACACACACACACACACACACACACACACACACACACGCGCGCGCGCGCGCCTGGTTAACCTCGTTTTTCTAACATCATAATTTCTATTCCTTTGTAAAATATGCAGCTCTGCCTCTTTGATGTGAAAGTGCCAGACTGGGAAACCCCCGACTGATTTAGCAAGTCCCATCAACGTGTGACTGATTAGCTGGATTGCTGATGTTAGGGGCAGCATCAGACTCTGAAGAGTCTTGAGGCCTTCAGAGTTTTTCAGTTCACAGTTACTGAAGCCACCGTGTTCCTGTGAACACTTAATGCTTTAGGAATGCATCCTGATCTTTGCCCTGTCACATTTTTAGTGTGACAGACTTCAGAGAGGTCTTTGGATTTGATGTTTCAGTGCGTGTTTTTCTAACGCGATTCCAAATATTTCAGTTTGTGTGGTCAGATCTCAAGATTAATTCAAGGATCTCATTTGTGAAGTACAGCTGACACTTGGTTACTGACCGATAGGGGAAAAAAATAACATTTTTATTGCTTTAAAATGTCTCCACATTTCTTTTTCAAATCATACTGAGTGTTGGAAAAAGAAGATTAAAACCCTTGGTAGAACCTGGGACCATTTCGTGGCCTTTGCGTTTTTTAATTCCACGCCATTTCCACTGTGTTTAATGGAGTATAGCCAAATTTTCAAACATGTATTTTTTTCCCATTTTATTTTAAAATTTCAGTCTGAGTTTTTTAAATGAGCTTAAATGGCTGAATAAAAGGCATACATCCACTACCGAACCTCGTGGCCGATTTGTGCCCCATTGAAACCCATTATAAACGCTATTTTTCACGCCAGAAAAATTACGGTCAAAGGGATCGTCAGGTTTCTAGCTTAGGTTTCGTTTTGGACTACAGGCCTTAGAGTTGTAATTTTTTTATTTGTCCACCGGGTGGCGCCCTTGCTCCACATGTGACGCCTGCTGGAACATACACATGTTCTCCAGCGGCCTGCTCGAGACAGATACCCGGAAAAGGCAGACTAATTTCCCGCGTACAGCAGCAGCTTGGCCCGCTGCTCGTTCCGGACCATTTTTTGCCCTTAGGTTCGTTTGATTTTTTTTTTTTTTTAATCAACAGGAAATGACGTATTTGTTTTCACGTGGTAGCGGAAGTGTGTGCTGCAGACACGGGAACCGAACCATATGCTCCGGCGCTGCGCGAAACACACCCGCGGCAGAGGCACTCCTCCCCGGGGGAGCAGGAGCAGCAGCGCCGCCTGGGGACATTTTTGGCTTCTGCAAAAAAAATTAAAACCGGATCGAAATTAATGTTCGTGCCAATCTTTTGTCCATCTAAAGGCCTAATTATAATAACAATAAAATATTACTTCAAATGTTTTTTTTGGAAAATATTTTATGTTTTATGTTTTATGTTTTTGGGGCAAAAAAAGCAGTGCGCTCATGTGACGAAACCGGGATATAAAGGGTTAAAATCCGCAAAATGTAATTAAAACTTGACATGAATATTTCAAGGAGAAGTAGGTCTAAAAGATTGGCTAATTTAAAGTGGAATAAAATATTAATATATAAATTTTTTATAGCACTTTTTGGGCATGGTCGATAGTGTGCATTTTATGAAATGCGCTCCTGGAAAAAAAAAAAAAAGGCGATCGAAATGACTGTTGGTGCCAATCTTTAGTCCATCTAAAGGCCTAATTATAATAACAAACAAATATTACTTCAAATGTTTTTTTTGGAAAATATTTAGTTTTTTTGTTTTTTGGGGCTAAAAAAACAGGGCGCTCATGTAATAAAACTGGGATTTAAAGGGTTAAAACAATGAAAATATAATTAAAACTTGACATGGATATTTTAAGCAGAAGTAGTTTTAAAAGATTGACTAATTTAAAGTAGAAAAAAATATTGATATATAACATTTTTAGAGCACTTTTGGGGCGGGACCATTTTTTGGTCCCGAGGTTCACGAAAGGATGGGATTTTGAGGTTCTACCAGGGGTTGAAGAATACTATCACACAGCACTGAATCAGGCAAAAACACTTAACTCTGGTTCTTATTTTGCACCATTGTGTGTAATTGAATTCCATTACAGCCCAGTTTGAAAGTCCCAGTCTCTCGCCACGTGCCAGACGGCCTCAGCTCTCTTTCAGTACAGATTCAAGCTTCGTGTACTGTGATGGATTTTCCTACATTTAAAAGTTTTCTGCTAGATCTCCCTTTAAAGCTTTTTTCCCCCAAACTACCTCTGCTGAAATCCAGAGAGTCTCTAGGAAAATTGGAGTCATTCTGTCCAGGAGAGTGAACAGATCTAATATTTCAGGAGTAGCTGCTCTCTCTGTATACAGCCCTCAAGATGAATAAATATTGCATTTTTAAAAATCTCAGCCCTGAGCAGACAGAACGCGGCGATGTTTCGGTGTTCATCACAACCGCACTTTGAATATTTCATGCTTATGTCACGGCCAAAAGGCATTTGAACGGATGCTGAAGTGTTCATTTATCTTTTGGAGCACAAGTGCATCTGAGAAAAAGCTGATTTTAAAATTCCAACGCATCAGCATCACTAGTGAACAGGTTATATCGACTTTATTTTAATGGCTTTTCAGAGGCGTTATGTCTCAGGCTAAAGACCTCCTTACCTTCCCCACACATATATCACATTCAACATAACAAACAGTTTTTGAATAAAATTTGTGTTCTGTAGTTTATATTTATTTTTTCCATAGGAGATTTCGATGATTTTCAAATCACTGCATTCTGCACATTTAATGATGAAAAAGGGAAGTTGTTACGACCCGGCTCTGCTAGGCGACAGTGGACGTAACAGAAGTATAACATCTTAAATTCTGCAATGCATAAAATATATTGTACTTATTTATGTAATACATCGTATATATTTGAATAGTCTGGTGGTTTACTGCCTGTTGGGCTGTACTGGTGAGAATGCAAATGCTGGACATTTGAGGCAGAATAATTTAAAAGAAAAGCGAGTTTTAATGCTGAAACAAGTCTAGAAATCCAAAATCACAAAATGCGAGGAGAGAACAGGAAACTGGGACTGAACATGAGCAAACAAAAATACAGAGTTCTGTTCCAGACAAACAAGAATGTAGTACTACACTCACTGGCCACTACATTAGGTACAATGGATCAGAAAATCACACGGCTCTTAATGTCTGACTTTAGGCATGTAGATATCATTACAATATCATTATAATGAAGGTTTGCAGAAGGACATCTCTGAATGAACAACATGTTGAACCTTGAAGGTTCTGTCAGCTGAGAACAGGAAACTGAGGCTACAGTCTACACAGGCTCACCAAAACTACACAGTCGTTGCCAATTTCTGCAGCGACATGAAGACTAAAGGATCAGAATTTAGCATATAAACAACATGAAAGCATGGATTGATGCTACCTTGCATCAACAGTTCAGACAGCTGGTGGTGTAATGGTGTGGAGGAGATTTTGTGGCACAGTTTGGGCCCCTTAATACCAACAGAGCTTTGTTTAAACACCACAGCCTACCTGAGTGTTGTGGAGTTTGCTGAACTTGCTGAATCTGTGTCATAAAGAATAAAGTTGATTTTGAAGGTAAAAAGGAATCCAACGCAGTACAAGCAAGGTGTAACTAATAAAGTGGCCGGTGACTACCTATACCTATCTATACGTACACATATGTATGTATATATATACACACACAACACTATAGGTCCTACCCAGTCCTTTTTTAACAAACTGCTACGAGACTGGGCTGATTAATGTCCAGGTTAATATCTGTGTCATTGCCAGTTAAATATGTTTTCAAGTCTCCCATTCTGATTTTAACATTTTTTTATTTTATTTTAAGGGCAGCACTGTTGCCTCACGGCAAGAAGGTCCTGGGTTTGAATCCACTATCTGTTTGCGTGGGTTCTCTCCGGGTACTTTGGCTTCCTCCTGCAGTCCAAAGACAGGAAGTTTGTGGGTTTAAGTGAACTGGTGAATATAAATTGCCCATGGGTGTGAATGAAAATGGTTCCAGGGTGTACCCCATCTCTCCCCCTGTGGTAGTTGGGATAGTCTCAACCCCTCCTGAGATCCTTGATCAGCATAAGTGGAACATAATGGATGGATATAATAATGCAATATAATATTTGGCTTATAAACAATGCTTTTCTAAATCAGACAACAGAAGAGCACACATACTACACCTTCAGCTGACATTGTTATACAAAATTATTTAATTACAGTTCTTGCTGGTCATGAAAATAACCGATCTGACATGAAATGCATTGCTTCCTTTATCAGTACATCAGTTTTAAGCCATGTCAGTGTGATAAATCAGCCTTTTAGCGTGATAAACTTTCATGAGATAACGTAATGTGGTGCTGGAACACGGGAGTGAAAATGGGACTTTATATGCCATGAATGACTTACGATGAATGACTCCGATTCATCCTTAAAGCTTTCCTGTTCAATTAAAATATTACATCAGATAAAAAAAAGAAGCTTTCTCAGAAACAAGGACATTTTCTAAGTGACCCCCAAAATCAGAGAGGTACTGTGAGTTATTATTAATGGAGGCCAAATACAAATGAAGTTAAGCTTGAAATAAACCTCGTCATACACAGTAGTGTTTTTACCATCTGGGGCACAAGTGCACACTCTTTTGTATCCTTTTAAAGCGTCCTGATAAAAGGTTCAATCACCTCTAGTACTCTGACTCAAAATAGTCAGGGTGCTCCTGCTTTTATTTCAGAAAACGATTTAAAAATGAAAAATTCCAGTTTGGACTCACAGGAGACATGAAAGCAGAAAATATGCCGTTAACATGTGAGTTTGAACATCGGTATTAACATGAACTCGCAGCAGTTTTAAAGAGGTTTACACAGAAAGCATCCATTAAAATTAAAGTTGTCACAGCCCAAAGCCCTCGCTTCTGTCTGATCTTCCTTTTTGTTGCTTTTCCTTCAGTAAACTACAAAGAGCATGGTCAAGCTGAAGAGCAGAAGGAGGACATCAAGGTTGTTGAAGGACTTCTTTTTTAATCATTTGGGGCCTGAACTTGGAGGAGTCTGGGGAGAAGAGTGGAGATAAAAGCGGCTGAAGTCTGAGGGCTGTATAGAAGTGGATAAGATGGAGTCCAGGAGGACATATCAAGGAGGCAGCCAGAGATGTGGAGGGTGATAGGACTTTGGAGGAGGGATGGATCCACTCCCCTCGCGGCTAAGAGCAATCAGAGATGGTAGGAAAAGAGACAAGCCACAGCCTATCTGTCATATTCTCTTCATCAGTGCCTCTTTCATCTTTGTCAAGATTATCTCTCTTTAAAAAGACACAGATAATGCCAATGTGGGCCGCTATAGAAACAAGATAAGCGGAGATTTACCATCGCTCTGAATCTTAATGTGACCCCTAATGTGACGTGCTTGCTGCCCTGAAAAGAAAGTAATATTATTAATTTAAACCCGATGATAAATCAAATCTAATGATACCGTAGCTGTTCATGTTTTGACTTATTATTTCTAACATGTTTAATTAACCTCCACAGCCTGTGCAGAATAGCCAAGGTAATATCCTTGGCAGAGGGAAGGCATTTGCATGAGGATGTTAATGTGTCTGGCTGGCGATCATAGATGGGGCGGGGGCGGTTTTTGAGTCTCTCCAAGAGGTAGAGTGTGAGCCCCGCTCGGCTGGCAAATGTACACATTATGACATAGAGCAGCAGATGGTCAAGCTGACCTTAGTGAGCGCTTCCAAAAACTAAAGCTGTGTTTCCCAAACAAAGGGCGTTATGGGATGCCACATTTTGACAGTACCCAAGCCAGACAGGATTATTTGCCACAGAAATAATCATCCAGCACCACTGTGATGCAGTGAAAAGACTAAAGGATGGTTGTAACAACATAATAACATAAATATTAGCAGGTAAAATAAATATAAAATTGAAGGAGGAGCTGGGCACACAATAACTGAACAGCATAAACCTTCCTTTACATCATTTTTATGTAATTTGTACAGGAAAGAACCTCAGACATTGACAACACTGTAGTTCTGCAAACAAGCATCCTAGTGCACTTCAGACCCAGTAAGACCCTCAGAGACTAACAAGAGCTGGTTCATCATCAGGACAAAACACCTGCATGCAAACTGATGAATGCTGTGTACGATGTGCAGTGCGCTGAGGAGTGCTCAGACTTCACGTAGGAGAGAAGAAACAACCAATCCACAGGTGCATGAGACCGGTGTTGGGTAAGTTACTTTAAAAAAGTAATTAATTACTAATTACTAAGTCAATATTGTATTTAAAATACTTATCTAATTACTATGTCAGAAAAGTAACCTAATTACTAAATAAGTAATTTAACTAAATACTTCTTAAAATCCCCATAAACCTTGAGTGGACAAACAATAGAAATTAAACTCTTTAAATAATAAATAAATTTTTTAAAAGACGTAGACTCTACAGTACGCAGCGGTAGCATCTCTTCCACAATGTAGCCTGCATTCCTTTTTTTAAGCTCACCTTCAGACGCTTTCTGTGCTGCTGAAGTAAAATCAAGTTTTGCTGCTTAGCAGGAGTTGCCGCGGTGTTATCCATGGATGATGAACAAGAATCACTCAGAAGTGTTCGTCTATGCTCTCGTGTCAGGCGCTTCAGTAGATTACTCGTGCTATTAACAGCGGCCAATAGTTTTTTCTCCCCAGGAGCTTACATATTACTGTAATATTCTTGTCTGCTTGTTTCTGAAAAGTGAAGAGTATGTCCATTTCATTTCCACTCGCTTCAGCCGAGTCCGACATCTTCCGCTTTAGAATACGACTATGCAGAAAACTGGCGCGAAATGACGTGCAGCTGCACTACAGCGATGTTAAAGCGGCAGAGTTTACTTCTACGTTTAGAAGATAAATTATTGAAATTAAATAATGATATTCAGCGAGTTTAATTATTTTACAACGTAACGCAAGTACATTGTAAGTAACTGTAATTAAAATACCTAAAAATGAACAGTAATTAGTTACTCTACTTTTTCAGTGGAAAAGTAATTTAATTACAGTAAAGCGTTACTTAGTAACGCATTACACCCAACACTGCATGAGACAGGAGGAGAGTCACATCTTTAGGGCAGGACTCAACTGTGCATCGGCGCCTAATGGAAAAGGGACACTCCATTAAGACTGAAGACAGATAGTTTGAGAGAGAAGGTCAGCTATGCCCACCATCACTGAACAGAAGTCCTGAGACCGTTCACCTTCAAAGTAAAAGCTGTATTGTACTGACTGAAAAAAGAAGACAAGTGGACCTCTTTAGGAATGTGAAGACTTTTCACCTCTCATCCAAGAGGCTTCTTCAGTCCTAAAGAAAAAAGTCCCAAGCAATCACCATGAAGTCTTCTGTGCAGCACCATGCAACCTCTAGTGAATGCCAGTAACAAGATGCATGCAACCATGGGGGAAACTACCTGCTCACCTGGTAGTTGCCAGTTGCCAGAGGGTTTTTAACTGGTCTCTAGATCTGTATTAATGAGGCCCCACACAGTCAGCATTTTTGCCAGCATTCCCTCCTGACTTCATATAAACCAGAGTTTATTGAAATAGTAGGCCTTTCTCAGTCTTAATGGCTTAAGTGTTAAAAAAAACAAAACACTTTTTTTTTCTTCAACACCGTGTGTGTGTGTGTGTGTGTGTCTGTGTGTTAAAATGCACACACATTCACTTTGAAATGATGGCTTCCCCTCTCTGAGTCTGGTTATGATTCTGCTATTGGCTTCTTCCTGCTGAGACAGGAGTTATTCCTTCCCCTTGCTTTGTTGCTTTCATTCTGTCTTATGAGCTTAATCTCTTCATATTTTTCTTATATTATAGTTTTGTTTACCTTTGTATAATTAGCTCAGGTTAGGCTGTGAGGACCACCCCTTTCATGTAAATTGTCATGGCGGGGAACGCTGGTGTGTTTATGAAACAGACCCAAAAGCAGACATGGAAGAAATGAACTGGTATTTAAACAAAAGGTGAGCCTTCATTGACACAAAAAACAGAAAAACAAGGCGAGGCAAAACGAGGACGAAACTAAACTGAAACCTTAAAAGAACATGAAACTGAACAGGAACATGCAACAACGTAACTATGAAACAGTCCAAACATGAACAGTAGGAAACGAAAACTCTGTGACTTGACATGACCTCACATGAAAACAAGCAGACGATCTGAAAAAGAAAAGAAGGAGACAGAGGACTTAAATACACAGAACGGTAAAGAGGGAAGTGGAAACACCTGGAGACACAGCTGACACAAATGATCGTGACGCCACAGGAGGAAGTAAAACAAAACACACTGAACATGGAAACACTAGACTCTTCAAAATAAAACAGGAAACATGGAGAGACGTAGGCATGACTCACCAGCTTCACAAGATGGACACGACACACAAACACATGACAGACAGGACAGGAAACATGACACATAACTAAGGAGACATAAATGCAACAAAAACCAGAATAAAACTCAACTAAATCGTAACTAATAATAACACAAGAACTAATTATCACAAACTTAACATAAGAAGCTCAAAAATACAAAATAAACTCAAAACGCTCGGTCCCAGCCCCTGACGTGAATGCTCTTGTATCTCGATTGATAAACCCTGATGTTATCAAGTTCATAACTTCTCTTTGTTTGAATGGATTGTTGACGTTACGGTAAGGGAAGTGAGATAAGATAAGATGGGAAAACGTCCTGAGGATGTTTGCTCCTCCAATTTCTCTTTTTTTTACTTACACATCTAAAGTGTCCCATAACATTAAGTCACCTTTGAAACCTTGAAGAATTTATTAAACTCTCAGTGACCTAAAAAGTAGCTGTATTAGCGGGGGAACCCAGTAAAGAGGCAACCACTCTTACTGATGGGCGTCTTTTGTGGTACATCAGGATGACTTCTTCAAACCCTAAAATCAGACTGAAGGTGGGGAGGCTTTTATCTCTATGGTGTTATCACTGCTCTGGACAGGAAGGGCATGATGAGTATGGCGTTAATAACACCTCTGGAAAGTTTTCTTTCCATCAAAAGGGAAACTTACCTGACTCGATTTCACAATCCTTCTAACAGAAGTTTACATAAAATATTTAATTCACTTTAACACAACCTTGAATACAGTCAGGAAGACACAGACACACCTGAAGGAGAAAATAGCTTCTCTTTCACTGTATTAGAAGCACAATTATTGGAGGTGTTATGATTGAATCAAATGTTGTGGGTAGTGATCACATGCTTTCTGTTTTGATGTGTGGTTCCTCCCATATTGGTGTGTGGGTATGTGTGTTTTTTGAATCTCCCCCTGGCTTGGCATGTGGGTGTGTTTGGGTAATGGCTGGTGAAACAAGCTGAACTGCTGATTGGCTGATTCAAACAAGCTCCTGAAGTCCAGATTGGATGATTGACAGACAGCAGCCTTTTAAGCTCCAGCTGAAAGTCATCTACTGCTTCCTTTATCTCTTCTACACCCAACAAAGAGCCAGCCGGTTGTTTGTAGTTCTGTGAATTTGTGTGAGGAATCCTCAGTGATGGTTTCTTTTGTAAAATGTGAAAGTTTTGTAATGTAGTTATCTGATGTTTAAGAGCATTGCTTTATTTTGCAAATAGTTGCTGTAGAATCATTGTAAATTCTCATTCACTGTAAATGTTCAGCACTGCAGTAATTTAGTAGAGTGAGAAGCCTCTTTGTTGAAAGCTTTTCCTGTGTTTGGATGGGAGCTTAGGTTAGAGAATTGTCTTTTGTTTGCTTTTATTTTCTGATAGGGAACATTTTTTTTCCTTTTGTTTTGACACCTCTTTCACACCCGTCCGAAGAAAATAAACTGCTGTTTATCACCTTAGTTACCGTGTTGCTGGCCTTTCTTGGGAGCCATTGGAGTCACCTAGATGTTTAGGCCCGGTTATACGTAGGCCGGGTCGTAACAGAGGATAGAACGCCATGTTTTTTTTTTCACATTACAGGTCAGTGTCTTTGAGGTCAACAAACAAACATACTTCTGAAAAGTAATCATAGAACTGAAAGAAGTTTTTGATCTCCAGCATTTTCAAGACATCACCCAAACATTTCAGATTGTATTAAAGAAGCATATAGAGAATAAAACAGGACCAAGAATAGACCCTGGGGAACACCGTATGAGAGTGAGGCCTAAAGTAAGGACAGTTCTCAGTCTACAATGGAAAAGGATAGGGACTGGAGGACATCCATTGGCTGCAGGTCTTAGACCTCAGCCAGTGAGATGAAAGGCCAAGTAGAAAGAGGAGGAACCCCAAACCGGCAAGGTTACCTATTAAATTGCCTCTTGTTTTTAGGTGTTAAGCATAAGGTAGGTCAGAACATAACCTGGCCCTGACCAATTCTGTTAGAAAATAGGTAAATGTTGTTGCACTTGAGTCTAATCTGCTGAAAAGTCTGTTTTGCACTGGTGGAACTGCAGCTACTAGAACATAGACACCCAGAATAACTGTTCAATCAAAATGAATTCAATGAATTCGCTCTGTGCGCCAAATCATTAGATTAATGATTTTCTGCAGCATTAATCTCAGTCTTATTTGCATAAGGTTTTATTGTTTTATTTTCTCATCATGGTTACGCGATAACGTCTCTGATCGAAGTAGGCGGTACTCACAGGGATCATTTTGTGTGCAAGAGTAGTCACATGAGTTGTGAAACGCACATTTTTATGTGAGCGTGCACAGACGCTTAGAAACAGAAAGCACGGCTTAGAAACAGAGATTTTTCCTCTTTCCAGTAGTGGGAGATGACATATTTTAAGCATCTTCTCTGGTTGTAATAGTGGCTGAAGGGAGACAAAAACTACAACAGCAAACAGGAAGCTCTTCTCAGCCAGGCCAAGGAAGATGGCCCCGCCCGAGACTTTTGGACCAAGACAGTGCTTTTAGGCTGGCTAGTGTAGCTGAAGGCTGAATGACCATACAGACCTAATAGGATGAAGTCCATTGGTTTTCCCTTCTATTTACAGATTGTTTGGCCCATTTCAGCCATACGTTTGTGAGTGGGCCCTAAACAGTGCACTAGAAGTTAGTATTGTGTGTATTTTTTCTGTAATAAGTAATAAGTCCAGTTAATTGTGCAATCTGATTTAAACAGGAAGGCAATCCAATGTTGATGAACTCAATTATAGAAATGTTTAAATCCTAAGGTCTTAATTGTTCTCTAGAATTCAGTTTTCTTCAGATAAACAGCCTTTAAATGTATTTTATGCTTTGGCCAGACATCACATTTATTTTTCCTACAAATGTGTATTTAAGTTTCTGTGGGCCTTTTATAGTGTTACTCTGTCTCCTCATTATGTGTTTTTATGTATCTGAATTAAAACTTTTGCTCAGTCTTTCCTTTGTTTTATTGTGTTTGAGGCAAAGAAGTCTTGTGACGAAGCAAAAGGAGATGTTATTGTTTGAAAAATATCAAACCCTGCGTTTTCCCATTTCTTAGTGATAAGTAATCGAAAATATCAAATGACATTACAAATTATAAAATACAGTTACCAAAGAAAAAGTGTAAAAAAAGCAGTTTTCAGCAGGTCTTTTTTTTTTTTTTAACTTATTAATAATAAAAACTGTGACCCCTGTAAAGACTTAATCTGAGGTGTTTTCACCCTCACCACGATGTCTTTGCTTCTTTTGCATGCAGACATAGAGGTCTGTACTGCACTAATATATAATCTACTTCATTGATCTTACATTATGGTGTTAAGTGCCTCCTTTGAAATACGGCACATCATGGAAAAGCACTTACGAACAAGGTCATAACAGGTTGAATGTTAATTAGCAACATTTTTCAGCAGTAAAGAGTTCTGACAATCAACGTGTTCATACTGCTAACAAAGCTCCAATTACGCCGAATTATCTGTCCAAACTGCGTCATTATCTTCAGATTTTATGAGTCTCTATTCATGGCCACTCATGGCAATCTATTCAGAATCACAGCATCAACAGTATACGTGCTGATGAGCTGAAATTACTGACCAGCACTTGGATCTTCTGAGGTTTGGGTGTTTGATGTGTCCTCTGGTTTCTGGCACCCAGACATTTGCAGCAAGTCCTTCAAATCCTGCTCAAAAGTGAAAATGCACAGTTTGAACTTCATAACTGGGTCTCACAAACCAGACAAACCAAACCAGTGGGCAAAGACAGGAAGACTGTTGGCAAGCAAAAGAAGCAAGATTGACATTTTATAATTTCATAACCTAAAAAAGAGGGTAATCAATAATAATCACAGCCACAGCCATCTATATAGCCTGAAAATACATTTAGAAACTAATAATTTGCAACAGTAAATGCATTTTGTCTTGTTTCTAATGAACACAATGGATATACTGTACATCTGTTTCCTTAGTGATCACTCACAACACATTTTCATCTCAATGTTACAACTAATACGAACAAGGTTATCGTGAGACACAGTTAAAAAACAACAACGAGGCCTTCTCCTTCTGTAACCTCTGGCACACAAGGCTGTTTTAAAAAATTTGCTATCTGGGAGAGAAAAAAAACTCACATTCAGTCAATAACAGCTTCTCAAATGTAAGGCCAACTAAGAAATTTCCTTGTTCCCATATATCTTGGCCACAATAACATGTGCAGCAAAAAAGAAGAACCAGTTTTACTTCGACTTTGCAAAAATGTAGAGAGTAAATACCACAATAAATGAAAAAAAAAAAGGTTGCAAAAAGACTTCTGGTGATGTAGAAGTCTATGAGAAAATGAAACATGAAAATGCTGGAGATTTCATAACTGGACCACCAGAAGCCACTGGGTGAAGACATCCTAACTAACTACACCTTTCTACTGTCTACAGTAGAAACATATCTGCTTATGAATATGCAGAGTCTGTATGAAGCTTAGCTTTCTGGTGTTCATCTGTAGTCAAATAGAACTACACTCTGAAAATAACATAATCTACTGTAATTTTAAACAGGTGCATCAGCTTTGGGTTGCGCTCTCTATCAGGGCTTTTCACATTTTTCTGCACATCACAGAACGAGCTGAAATATCACACCTGCCTTCATATCTCAGCAAAACCCCTACGCCATCTAACCTGTGCAATGATGAGCTCTTCTTCTGCGTGCGGGGTCAGAGGAAGGAACATCAGACAGCCCATACAAGAGTGTCAATCCATTCTATGGGAAATACGTTTTTTAGGTGCACGCATTGTACCCATTATAGTCTCGATTAAACCTTAACTGTAACTCGTTTATTTCTTCTCTAAATACAATTTTATCCTTGTAATCCTTTGCCAGCATTTCTGCTTCAGAAAAAATAAAATGCCTGAAGAAAAATTGTCTAAAGCAGATGTAGAAATTGTTCTGTGGATGAGATCTGGCTGCTCAATTTTCACGTTTCCCGCAGTGACTCCCAGGTGGTTTTATTGAATTTTGTGAGCGTGGATTGGAAACGGTGCTCCAGGTTGCTGCACTTGAAACTGAAGGTGGTTTGGTTGCATATTAAACTCAATTGGCTCCTCGGAGGATAAATTAAAATTTACTGTCCTCTTTTTTTCTTCTTTGTGCTGAAATTTTCTGTTTATCTTGTTTTGTAGTTGGATTTTTCCACCGTTTGAACTTTCTGTGCTCTTTCTGATTTATTATTTCTTGCTGCATGCAACAGACGGTGTGTTTGTATAGTGCTGGATGCCAGATTGCAGGTGCAGTTTCCACTGTATGCCTTTATTTCTAGGTTTATTTTTAGATGCAAGCCTACAGTGCAGTTTATCCTACATATATTGTACTTTTTTAATCAGCTCAAAGCCTCATGCACCAACTCACGTGCCCTGATTAGATGCTAAAACTGTAAGAGTTTAATGAAAGTCTGCATTGTCATGATTATTAGCTGCCAGTTAAAGTTTGATGATGAGTTAAAGTTCACACAATAAGTAGTTTTAAAAGAAAATCTCATTGGCATGCCCTATCTTCATAACAGCACACAAATTTTTCCCCGATTCAGAAGATCAGAAGATTTTTGTCTCTAAAAGGTTACTATGCGGACAAATGAAACGCGGCCGTGCCGGGCAAAAGCATGTTGTTGCTCCTGTGTTGCATCCAGCAGATCAAAGGCAACAAAAGCCTTTGAGCCAGGTGACAGGTGTGGTAAATAACCCTGTCTGTGACCCAGAGGAATCCTTTGAGGGTGCTGTGTACAGTTAATAAGGTGTGAGGCGAGCTGCAGTGGTGCTGTCAGGGCAGCAGGAAGGGCGCTGTCAGAACTGGTATTTGGGGATGGCTTTTAAAGCCTGTGTGTCTCTCAGACTGTCTGGGGTGCTGATACAAGTACCACTGGTTCAAAGGCTTGTATTGTGACCAGAGATCTGCAGGTCTGATGAATAATCTTCTCCGAGGAGCCGTCTGGAGGGGCTGGGAGTGGCTGATATGTGCTTGTAAAAAATAACAGCGTGAGTATGTCGTGCAGCTCAACCCCTGTGTCGCTCAGAGAAACAGGAGTTTTGTTTCGTGCTAACAAATCGTTTGATTGATTCGGTAATCAAAAGAAAAATAATCCTGCTGGTCGATTAAGCTTTTATTTCAAGTGCCATTTATAAGGACTCTTTACTGTTTTGTATTATTGTGACATTAATTACTTTAGTGTTGAGACATTCATTAAAAATAAAAAGCAAGACTGACATTTTATAGTTTCATAGATTAAAACTGATCAGTTATTTTTAAAATAAGAGGGTAATCAGTAATAATCACATTCACAGCCATCTATATAGCCTGAAATTACATTTAGAAACTACTAATTTGCAACAGCAAATGCATTTTGTCTTGTTTCTAATCAACATAATGGATATAGTGTACATTTATTACATCAATCACAGCACATTTTCCTCTAAATGTCCGTTTATTACAACTAATACAAAGTTCTAAAAGGTTATAGCAAGTCACAAAGCACTGTAAAAGAATAAGATCAGGACCTTCTCCTTCTGTAACCTCTGGCACACAAGGCTGCTTTTAAAATTTATTATCTGGGGGAGAAAAAAAAAAACTCACATTCAGTCAATAACAGCTTCACAAATCTAAGGCCAACTAATAAGTTTCCTTGTTGCCATATCTCCAGGCCACAGTAAGATTTACTGCTAAAAAGAAGAGCCAGTTTTACTTCAGCTTTTTCTAAAATGTAGAGAATAAATATCCTAACAATGACCAGCCACTAAAAAACAAGCATTAAAATAAAAATTAAAAAAGAACCAGTACAAGAACAGAAAATCGTATATAAAAAATAAATCAGTGAAACTGGAATCACTGAGATTTCAAAAAACACTGAGGAGCCTGACTGACATGTATTTATAGTCTAATAAACCACAGTGGAAACTAATCAGAAAAGCAGGTGACAAAAAATATTAGCAAAATAAAACAAAATTGAGACACAGGAAGGACACACTGACAAAAAAGTTTTTCTTGAACTCGACAGAAAATGTCATGATGACAAGAAAAGAAAAGAATGCACATAAATTAGACTCCTTCACACTGGCGGGAGATGCCGCGTTAAAACGACACTGTCCTGAGGATGGACTACAAAATATGCAGCTTACGTTGTTTTATTGAGTTCAAATAAACGAGACCCACTGGTGAAAAATGTCAATGTAAAAATTGGAGGGTTTTTTTTCACCTAGTGTAAATGTAACGATAATCCTACAGGCTGACAATGCAGAAATGGACAAAACTAACACAAACTGATCTGGAGTGAATCTTAGCCACACTTTGACATCTTTTGAAAAATCTCACCCTGGAAGGTGTGAAAAAGCTATTTCTTACCAAACCCCACATGTAACTGTGGGCAAAGCTTAATATATCATCATTATATATATTGGATATTATATTATTATTATGGGAGAAATGTTTCATCTCTCATCCAAGTGACTTCTTCAGTCTCAGCTGACTGCAGGTTTCCCCAACCTTATAAACAGTACCTTTGTACAATGACTGAAACTAACACAGTTGAAGAGAATCAACTTTTTGGGATTTACTTACCTGGATGATTGAGCATGCATTAAGATATATTATTATTATACAATTATTGTTTAAGGTAATTGTAAGTACTTTGTCTCTTTGTACTCACTTTCTGTGCTGTCTATATTGCAGAACATGATAGTGTTTGCAGGGTAATAGCATTGGAAGAAAAACTTAAAAAACAGGCCAGTAGCACTAAAACTTAAAAAACGTACGTTAAAATGTTCTTTCTGTGGAGTGGCTTGTGATTCACTTTTATAGATTTTTTAAACAGAGAAGCCTTTGACAATACACACTTAGACGTTGGTGGTCAATATGAACGTCAAACAAATTTCTGTGAAAACCATTGTGGACTGTTTAAGTTGTTATTAATTATTAATTATTATTTTTATTAATTTTGTCAGTTTTGGTTCTATGAGAAAAAAATACTAACCACAATCTTTTTGTTAAGCCTGTTCCAAAAACTCAGAACAATACCAAGTCTGAGAAAACTCAATTGAAGCACAAAAAATGCCACCTCAATTTTTTTCATAGTAACTCAGTGTCCTCTTTATTTAATGCACCTCACTCGCCTGCCAGTTAAAAACTGTATTAAAGCAGTTTTTGATTTTCAGTGTCAAAGTCCTGTGTCCTTGAAGATGCTGTGAACAGATATTCCCCCATAACTGAATTTGGCAAACCCATTTGAAAATGGAAATCTACTTTGTAGGAGACAGACCTGCACAGGTTATTTATGCAGTTCCTCATTCAGAACGTTTCTATCCCAATAATTTTACCTTCTCTGAAAAAAACCTCCTAAATTCATGGATTGCTGCGGCGCAGTCAAGCCTTTTGCTTATCTGTACAAAAAGTCATTCAAGTTTCAGCTGAGCGTGATTGAGAAATAGCATTAGCTCCGAGCCTTTGTCACAATCAGATAACTTTTAACATTGAGAGCTGAATGCATTTTATCTGATTGCTGATGCAATTTGTGGAGGCTCATAGAAACTTTGTTGGACACGATGCATTAGCTGGACCATTGTGTGCAAAGGAGAGCAGACGGGGTAACTTCTGAGCGAACTGATTTCATGTTAGATAAGCAGTGATGTGGATGGAGGCAATGTCTAAAGAAATGTGGCTGTAAGAGAGGTGGGCTGTCAAACAGAGAGAGGCTGTTATTGGCTACCTAAATGTTTTTGGACTACACTTCATAGAAACTCAAGAATGTAACTATTGCTAACTTAAGAGGGGCGAGCTATACTAACTCGTTTGGGGAGGATGAACTGAATTTCGCATTCTAAAGTAAATGAGGACTATTTAATTTTAATGCTCCATAATACAGTTTAGCTAATGTTATAATAAATAGACTCAAAGTTAATGGCCCAGAAATGTAAAAATACCTCCACACAAAATTGTAATTTTCTGGGATGCGACAGATATTTGATCATATTACTGTGACCCATAGAACACACAGTTACAGGAATATTAGCTTTTTTGACAAACATGAACATGAGCACTGAAGAGTGTGCTCACACTAGGTGTAAAGCATACCCAGGGTGTCTTTCTTTCATCTGAATTCACTTACCTTAACACTGGCACTCAGGATAAGCGTCCGCTTGAATCTGGTTATAAAGTCACTTAAGTTGATCCAGGATTTTTCCTGCATGATCAACATGGCGTTGGAAGGATCTGACAAGTCACAACTATGGATGAGGCCACTGGTAAAAGATTTTACAACAGAAGATAAAACTATGTTATGGGAAAAATATGGGAGGTTGAACACACAATACAGGGTAAAAGTGACACAACTGTGTCAGACAAAGCAGCACTATGAGTATGTGTGAGAGGAAAAGCTCTGCACAATAGTTTAGTATCCAAGGCTGGACAAGATTTACTATATTGATAGTTTATTTAGTGTATTAAAAGTTTAGCTTATCTGAAGCCAGGAGAGAAAGCTGGTGTTACAGGCCTTCGATGGGGTCTGTTTTTAAACTGTTTTTTTTTAACAGAAAAGCAGAGCCTGAGATGGGGTCTGTTTTTAAACTGTTTTTTTTTAACAGAAAAGCAGAGACAGGAGACATCAGTTGCGTTCGGTCTGCAGGCTCTTCCTCGTCTGAGGCCGAGACGCGTTGCAACAGCCTATCGCACTCACCACTATCTCCCCCTTGTGGCAATGCCACGCAATTACATTGTCCATAACGCTAAATGAAAAGTGCAATACCACCATAAAATCAGGTCTTTTACATCAAAAACAATTCACAACAAAATTACAATTGTGACCATACACTTGTGGGCGTCACACACTCCCCAACAAAAAGAAAATGGCTCCTGACATTTAACCTCTTACCCTTTAAAACTCATTATACTCATTACTCAAACAACTCAAATCACATCCCCTTCCCACATTCCTTGTGTACTAACATGTATAGATTGGGCAGTTATAATATACAGGGAAGGTGCCTGGGTGTGCACAGTGAGATGTTGGAATGCGATATGGCACTAGGGGAAAGTAAGGTAACAGGGGATATGGTGGCATGGTGTAGTGTGTTGTGTTTGGTGACTCGTGCACTTCAGCACAACTGACTGATGGATGCACCCGGAGAGAGGGCTGGCCAAGGGTGTCATATGTGAAATGTGTAACAGGCCGTCGTTCTCTAGTAGACCTTCTTAGAACTGATTCATTAGTCGGCGGGGCCACGTTAGGTGTATACTGTGCCCTTTCTGAAAGCGGCAGTCCAACTTCTCCTTCGTCGACTGTGAAAGGCACTTCAGTGACTCCTGATTCCTGTACCCTCTCATGTTCCTCCTCTCCCATGTCGTTGTCAAGTTCAGTGCTTTGGTGTCCACCATCTTGTTCCATTCCTTGTTCCCTCAATTCATCTGTTGCTTCTGTTGGCTGAGGTGCTCCACAGTTGACCACTCTGCTGAACTCAGCTGTTCCTCTTGGGGGTCCAACAGTATGGTTACAGGTATGTAGTGCATCCTCTTTGTTCCCACTTCTCAAATCATACCTCAACTCATAATACATGGAACTCTCATCCTCATCGGAGCTTGCGTCAGAGTGGGGTTGAAACTCTGTCTCTCCTTGAGCTGGTTTTGGTTTCTTTTTCTTGACGGCGGATGGCCCGTCCCCCTTATCTACAGCAGGCAAGTCCACAGGAAGCTCATTGACAAGATGCAATAGATTGCGATGCAGAACACGCACTTTCTTCCCCTTTGCCTCTGAGGTCACTCTGTACACTGGGCTGTCATTGATCTGTTCCTTCACCACATAAATGGTGTTCTCCCAGTAGGACCTTAACTTGCCAGGACCACCCCTCTCAGTCAGGTTCCGCACTAGTACTCTGTCTCCAGGTTGGAGTACCACTCCTTTCAAATGCCGGTCATAGTGTTTCTTTCCACGATCACTTGACTTTTGGCTGTTTCCAGATGCAATCCTGTAAGCCTCAGTCATTCGTTCTTTCCATTTCTCAGCATAACCTCTTGCAGTTTGTGGCTCTCCATCAGTAACCAACTTGAACAGGAGGTCTACTGGCATTCGTGGATGTCGACCAAAAAGCAGAAAGAATGGCGAGTAACCCGTTGCTTCATGGCGAGTGCAATTGTACGCATGAACCATCTGTGGGAGATATTCTCTCCATCTTTCTTTTTTTTCTTCACTCAGGGTCCTCAGCATCTGCAAGATGGTACGATTAAAGCGTTCAGCTGGGTTGCCCTGAGGGTGGTACGGAGTTGTTCGAGAGTGCCCCACATTGCTCAACTGTTGTAGAGTCCGGAAAAGCTCGTTCTCGAACTCCCGCCCCTGATCATGGTGCAGCCTTAAAGGGTAGCCAAACCTGGGGATATAATCACTGAAAATCCTTTCAGCTGCAGTTTTGCCACTCTTGTTGCGGGTTGGATAGGCCTGGGCATACCTAGTAAAGTGGTCTACCACAACTAGGATATACTGATATCCGCCCCTGCTTGGCTCTAAGTGGAGGTAATCAACTGAAACCAATTCCATTGGTGAGCTTGTGGTAATGCTGGACATGGGAGCTCGGACATGTGTCACCGGTTTCTTCTGTTTGATGCACGGACACTGCCGGGTGACATAGGCTTCGATGTCTCGCCTCATGTATGGCCAGTAGAACCGTTGCCTCGCCAGGCTGAGAACTTTTTCTACCCCGACATGCCCCATGTCATCATGCAGATGTTTCAGGACCAGGGATTTGAAGCTAGCTGGTAAGACTAGTTGGCGCTTTTCTGCAGTCTTACGATACAGAACTCCGTCTTCTAAGCTCAGCTTTGTCCACTCATGCATCATTTTCCTTGCCGGACCTCTCACATTCCGTCTCATGTCATCTGTCAGCTTTTGATCTGAGTCTTTCATTTTCATGATCTCACCTATCGCAGGATCTGCTCTTTGAGCCCTTTGTAGTTCATCCAAATTGATGGGCGTGACCATTTCTTGGATTACTGGTTCAAGCTGGTCACCTTGCGCTAAAACCAGAGCAGCGATCCATGCGACATCTCCATGCTTGCCTGCTCCACATCCCTCCCAAGTAGCGGCAACAGCTTCTTTGGAGAGCTCTTTTGTACATTCAGTGACGTATCTGTCAATGTCAAGGGGACTCCTCGACAGGGTGTCTGCGTCAACATTTACTTTGCCAGGTCTGTACCTTATATCAAACCTGAAATCTGATAGCTCTCCCACCCATCTGAACCCAACCGCATTCAACTTGGCGGTACTCATGACATAAGTTAAGGGATTGTTGTCTGTGTAGATGGTAAAATACGGGGCATAGAACAAGTAATCCCTGAACTTCTCGCAGACAGCCCACTTGAGGGCGAGAAACTCAAGCTTGCCCAAGTGGAGTCTGTAATTCTTTTCAGCCGGTGTCAGTGTTCGGGAGCCGTATCCAATCACTCTTAGCTTCCCACTCTGATGTTGGTAGAGAACGGCCCCAAGTCCTTTATCAGATGCGTCTGTATGAAGGACGAAGGGAAGCTCAAAATCCGGGTAGGCAAGTACAGGGGGGTTTACCAACATATCAATCAACTTACACAGGGCACCCTGGTGCTTCTCTGCCCACTCAACTGGTGTTTTGGATGGTAACTGTGCGCCTTTCCCCTTCTGTCCTGTAACCTTCCCCAGAAGATGCTCCTCTTTGGTTTTCTTGGGTTGCAAAAGCTCATAGATGGGTTTTGCTATTCTCGAGAAATCCTGGATATATGAACGATAGTAACTCAGGAACCCAGCAATCCTCCTCACATCTCCCACTGTGGCAGGTGTCTCCTTTTTCAGGGCGTACACTGCCTCGAGATCTTTTGGGTCAATGCGTACTCCTTCAGCTGACACTAAGCGCCCAACATACCTCACTTCTCTTTTAAATAGGTCACATTTTGTCGGCCGGAGTTTGACTCCGTAGTTCTGCAGGGCTCTCAAGACTTTCCTCAGCCCTTCCACATGTTCCTCAAAAGTCTTGGCGTAGCACAAGATGTCATCCAAGTATGGAATGCAGCACTCATCCCGAAGGGGAGCCAGCATTTCTTCCATACTGCGTTGGAATGCAGCAGGTGCGTTGGTAAGACCGAAGGGAATTCGCACCCATTCATAAAGGCCCCAGGGGGTGATGAATGCAGTCAGATGGCGGGATCCTTCTGCTATAAAGCCCTGGTGATAGGCTTTTCCCTGGTCCAAAATGGAGAACCAGTTGTACCCTCCCAAGGTGTCAATGAGGTCCTGGATTCTTGGTAATGGGTGGCGATCAGGTACTGTGCGCTGGTTCAGGAGACGGTAGTCGATACAGAGCCTTAGGGAGCCATCCTTTTTCCGCACACAAACTATTGGCGCAGAGTAAGGGGATCTAGACTTTACAATCCATCCTCTTGCCAAGAGGTCCTCAATATACTCTTTAACCTCCTTATAGAGGGGTTTTGGAATTGAGGTGTACGATTTCTGAATTGGGGTTGTGTCTTTGAGTGTTATTGTCATTTCCAAGCTGGGAATGCACCCCATGTCATTCTCATCACGTGCAAAAGCCCCTGACTCTTCCCTTAACATTTTCTTGGCCACAGATTGTTGGTCTTCAGTCAGGTGGCTAACATCAACAGGTGGATCCCATTCCTGTGTTGCTTGATCTTCACCGCACTGCTGGGGTATTTGAGATACATCAGAGTCGACATCTTGAGTCACTTTGGGCTCATTGAGGTTTGGTAAGTCAGTTTGTACGACTCCTGCTATTGGTTCAATAGTTCCAAGGGCTGCTCTGCCGGTGAGGGTCACATCATGCTTAGTGTGGTTGCCAATAGGTACTTTGACATATGGGACTCTGGCATCACAAACTGTGAGGAGGCTGTTGCCAATATTAAGCTGTTGCAGTTGTGGGTTGCTCTCAGTTGGTTCAAAGAGCACGAGGGGGTTGGACATGTCAACTGTAGAGGAGACTTTACACTTAACATACTTAACTTGACCAGCCGGGATTACTACATCATACAGGCCCACTTTTAGGACACTCTGGCTGACCACGTTATCACTGGTAAGCTTGGTCTGGATGAAGTTGACCAGTGCCGTCGCTGTGTCATCCTGGAGGTTCATCGCGCTGCGCAGGAGGCTCACAATGGTGGGTATGAGGTTTGTACTAGCATTTGGCCCCAGTATCAGCTGTTCAATTACATTGAAACCAATCAGGGGGCAGTCCATGGGCACACTGCTTACTAAAAAGGGGACTTGTACAGTCAAGTTTGGGTCACTATTCTCTGGGAGACTCACCATCACGCCCACCCAGCCGTCGTAGGGTAATGGCTGGCCATTAACACCAAGCACACTAAGAGCCTTATCTCCAATAAGTTCTGTCAGTGGCCGGAGTTTGTGGTCAGAGAGGTAGGTTTTTGCCCACTGGCGATCAATGAGACTCACTTGTGCACCTGTGTCCAATAAACAGTCCACTGCAAAGCTATGAATGTAACACTTGATTTTACATTTTTTTCCAACAAGCTGTGCCACTCTCTCACTTGCCCCTGTGTCTGCATTTTTCGTTGGAAGGGTCGCCCAACTACTTCTGACATGAGCAAACTCTTCTGAGCACATACCTCGTGATTTTGGGTCTGGCTGTCCACTGGTTCTGGGCGTGTGTGTATCAGCAGGAGGCCAACTAGAGCTTCTGGGTTGGCTTCGTTTGAGACATCCCACTGCCCTGTGACCTGTCTCCCCACAGATAAAACAATGAGTGCATGAAGTAGCCCCACTTTCAATACACTTGGGACAGCCATACTGTTTTGCAGTTTGTCTGGGCTTCTGCTTTGGGTGTGCACACTGACAAGTGGGTTCACGAGCCTGACTGGCTGTGAGAGACTCAACCACTTTGGTCAGGGTTTCCACCTTCGCAGCCAGCTCTTCTATGACTTTATTCTTACTCTTAGATTTACAGTCAGTCATTTCAGTGTCTTTGGCAGGTTCAAGTTGAGCAGTATGAGCATGTGTTACCTTTTGTCGAGTGGAATATCCCAGTCTTCGCTGTCGCTCACTCTCTTCGCTTGACACTTTGTTCACTTGCCTTATCAAGGCTTCATCTGACACACTGTAGTCTGATAGTAGTGGCTTGAGTTCATTACGAATGTCACTATATTTTGGTAGAAGACCTTGATGAATGGTGCGTAGAAATACATTTTGGATCGTACGTGTCTCATACGCAACGTCCATGTTATCCTGCCTGGATGCAAACATGACTTTCTGCTTCAGTCCAATCATCCTGTAGAGGAACTGTTGTGGAGTTTCATGGTCATGTTGCTTAGTGCTCAACAATTCCTGAAATAACTCACTCCCACTCTTCTCACTCAGGTGTGAACGTAGTAAGCTTTTGAGTTCAATGAGGGTCAAGTCATCTTTACTGATCAACATGTCCTTAAACTGTCCAGGCTTGATAATACGGAGCACACCTTGAATGATCTCTCCCTCTGTGTGCTTCACCTTGAGCCCCTCCTCAATCTGCTTACACAGTCCATGGTAGCTAATGTCAGATGCAATGTCCCCAACCTGACCACCATGTACTTTAAACTCTCTGCGTTGCAAAAATGGCAGGTCTCTTAGGGAAACCATGTGATCAGGCTTAGATTGTCGCATGTCTGTGGTGGAGCGGCTGTTTGTCACGCTCTCAGCTCGAGGCTGTAGTGACTGTGTAATAGTGGGGGTGGGTGTGTCTTGTGTTGCAGATGTCACTTGTAAATCTGCTAACTTTTTACCAAGTGCCTCGTAGTTAGCCTTTAGCATTTCATACTCTGTTATTTGTGGATTAACAGACTCAAGAGGCAATATAGCTGAGGTAAGTACATCACTCTGTTCCGGGTGCTTAAGTGTTGTGAGAGTAACAACATTTTCCTCTGAGACTACAGGGTGAGATACTTCAGCGGCATGACTATCAATGAGATGAATAATAGCATCTTTCAACAGCAGTAGGTGTGAAAACCCCTGATCCTCTAAGTCAAGCAATGTCTTACAGCGTAGATAAGCACAAACATAATCAAAACAACTTTCCTCATCACCACGTCTTACACTTGCGGGGTCCACATCAGGTACTGGTGTGATGTTTGTAGCAATCTGGAAGAGTTCCTCTGCTGTCAGTGCATAAAGACTCTTTCTGATCTGCCAAGCCAGTTCTTTTCTTTCACTGTCCTCCATTCTGTGTCTTTTGGCTAGCACTCCTCACAGTGCAGTCAGCTCAAACACGCAGCCCGTCACCTCTCCAGCAGGGGTTCCCCTCCTCGACACAGGTCCCGCTGCTGCCTCAGTTGCACGTCTGCTGTTCCAACACGCCTGCCCTGTGATGGCTGTCTCTGGTTCGTTGATTAAAGGATCAGCAGTCACCCACGTAGCATGCTGATCCCCGTACGGGCCACCAAAATTATGTTACAGGCCTTCGATGGGGTCTGTTTTTAAACTGTTTTTTTTTAACAGAAAAGCAGAGACAGGAGACATCAGTTGCGTTCGGTCTGCAGGCTCTTCCTCGTCTGATTTATTAACAGAGTTTAACAACGTCCTTTTCTTTTCATTTAGACACACACATTTCGCTTTTAACAACACAAACATTCAATTAGGTCCATAGCTCAAACCCTTTTAGTTACCTTGCACTCTCACAAGAATAAACTTACAAAATAATCATTGTATATGAACGTCCTTATTTACAATAAATCTGTAACCAATTTTACTGCATTTCAGCATCAAAACATTTCTGTGCAGCACCACTAACACTGCAATTAACCCGCTTATGTCACCTTTATACTTTTCTTATACTTTAACAGATTCAAACAATATATTACATTTGTAACCAATAAACAAAAATATTCTTCCCTTGCTCACAAACAGTTCACAATCATCCACAAACAGTATACATCAGACTATTTACATTTGACACATAAGAACTGGGTAGGTCCTAATCAACTGTAACTTCCAATAATGCCAGGATAAAAGAAGTGTCTAAGAGCTCCATTTGTCACAAAATAAAACAGGTAATAAGACCAGCTGCCTATTTAGACTACGAGTGAAATGGCGGCTGCCATTACAAATGGCGGTATAGTTAGCTTTCTCTCAATCAGTGAAAACACACTCTCTCACAACATTTGCGGTCTTTAAACTAAGACAGAAAAAGGTTTCTTGCCTTTATATGTACATTGTGGTGAGCAAACTTGAACTACTGACCTGTTTTTTTTTTAACAGAAAAGCAGAGACAGGAGACATCAGTTGCGTTCGGTCTGCAGGCTCTTCCTCGTCTGAGGCCGAGACGCGTTGCAACAGCCTATCGCACTCACCACTATCTCCCCCTTGTGGCAATGCCACGCAATTACATTGTCCATAACGCTAAATGAAAAGTGCAATACCACCATAAAATCAGGTCTTTTACATCAAAAACAATTCACAACAAAATTACAATTGTGACCATACACTTGTGGGCGTCACACTGGCAAAAAGGCAAAATGTGTGAGATAAAAGAAGAATCAATATCACAGCTCCATGACTGAAACACCAGAGAATCTGATGGGTTATAATTGAGTATTTTATTAAATGAATGTTTAGATGCAGCCCCAGTGGTGTTTAGTGGTCTGAGAGAAAGTAAGAATCAAAAACAGAATTTAAATGTAGGCTCAGACTACAGATGAATTTGATATCAGGTCAGCAGCTGCTCTGTTTTAGGTCATAACAGGTCTAGAATAATAAAATTGTCTAATGATTTAAGTTGTGTCTAAGAATTTTCATTTATCCCTGATTCTCCTCAGGGAAAGAGAAAGATTTTAGATGCTCTTAAAAAAACAAAAAACCTAGATCCTCCTGATATCAATGCAGAAAAGTCTGAAGGACGTCTATTTCCAGACGCTGTTGGTCAGTAGGTGGTGATTTCCTACCTGTAAGCTGGAACATGGCAAAACATCCCAGTTAGAAATGATCCACCATCATAGTACAGAAAACCCAATGTTAATCCTCAAGTTACCTGGATAGTCTCAAATCCTGCTTCACAGTACAAGGCCCAGGTGTCAGAAGAACTGAACCTTGCCAGGGACCACTCTCTTCAAGGATGAAGAGGAAAAACAGGGTTTTTAGCCTCATGACTACACAGTAGCCGTTAAACTGGGGCTGTCACACTGCTAAATTAACCTTTTGATAGGAAATGAGTACAGTCCCCGGAGTCTTTGTGCTCACCATTGCAGGAATATTCTTGAAAAATCAAGTGCAAATGAAAGATGTATACACAACTATATTAGGTTTTATATTGGAACAAAGTACCAAAAACTTAATTTTAGTATGTTAAGTTCAAGGAGAGAATAGGAAACAAAAAGTGGGATAGTCCAAAAGGTGAATAAAATAAACAGGAAGCACCGAGAGGCAAAGTGTACAGCAAAGAGACAAGTGGTAAAGGAAAAGGCACTGAAGAAGGAGAAAAGGACTTGTATTGATTGAAAAATTGCTGGAAAGGATGTGCAGCAATTTAGGGTGATTAAGGAGAGAGATAGATCAACGACTGAAAAGTGTGTTGAGAAAATAGAAGGAGTACTTTAAGGAGCTGAGAATTTAAGAAATTGATAGAGAGGGAATGATAGTTGGAGGATTAATAAGGAGGAAGAAAGCAGCTATGATGAAGCTGAAAGGTGGAAAGGCATTTGGTCCAGATGACATATCTGTGGAGGTATGGAGATGTCTGGGACATAGGGCAGTGGACTTTTTAACAGATTGTTTAAGGTTTAGGGTGTCAAAACAGGCCATTTGGTACTGTATGAGGAAGTTAAGTCTGTATGTGGAAGTATGGACTTGTATGAGAGTAGGGAACAGGTGGAAAACAACCTGGAGAGGTGGAGGCATGCTCTGGAGAGAAAAAGAATGAAAGTCAGTGGAAGTTAGAATATGTGTGAATGATAAGAGACAGGTGGAAAAGTCAAGATGCAACGAGTAGAGTAGCGTAGTTTGAATACCTGGTGTCAAAGAGCAAAAGCCACGGACAGTGCAGAAGAGAGGTGAAGAGGAGGTTGAAGGCAGGGTGGAGTGGGTGGAGACGCCTTTTATGGGAGATCTGTGACAGAAGGATAGCATCGAGAGTAAAAGACAAAGAGCTGCTGTGATCTATGGTTTGGAAAGCTTAGCCTGGATGAGACCTGGTTAAGTGGTTTGGATACAAAGTTAGAGAGGGAAGGCTTGGACACGTGCAGAGAAGAATGTTGAATATGGAGGCAGGAGGAAAAGAGGAAGAGCACAGAGAAGATTCATGGATGTAGTGAAGGAGGACACGCAGAGGGTTGTTGCGACAGGAGGAGGATGTGAAGGATCGAAAGATGATTTGCTGTGATGATGCCTAAATGGGACCGGTGGAAAAACGAAGAAGTACTCCAAGTTCAAAAACATGTATAAATAAAATTAAATGCACAAATTTAAATGCAATAAACCCTTGATTTGCTTTTACAGTGCATCATTACCCAACAATGATTCTTGGCCTTTGAGAGCGAGCGCCATGTGAGCTTACTGATAGAAAGAGGAAATGTGCACACAGCTGGGCGTCTCCAGTGAGTTTAATCAGAGACAGCTAATGTAGGGGAACTCTTACAACTTCAACACACTACAACACAGATTCATATATATGCTAGTTGCATGTCTGCCTTCTGGCAATGATGCACACACACGCGCACACACACACACAGAAGCATGACATTAATGGAACATGAAGAACTTGACTGATGTAAGAGTTAAGTGTTACCTGCTATGACTCATGTCTTGAAAGCCATGGGAAATTGAACACAGTTCACCCACCTTGTTCCATCCAAACAGGTCAGGCTAGACTGCCCTTTCCCCCTTCAGGTTTAATCTCAACTTTCTTCCATGTGTATCACCTCGTGCGGTAGATGAGAACACACAGCACCACAAGATCTGAACAAAAATGAGTAGTGCTCAGATAAGGAGATTGCTCGTGTTTTGAAGGATTACTTTTTGCTGGAGCTGATGTAATTTCAATGCCAGGACTTCAGGGTAATCTTAGAAAGGTGCTCAAGTACATTTGAAGGACTTTTGTAACTTTTCCCATTATATGTGCACTTTGAATTATAATAAATAATATAATACGTGTAGAGACAATTTTGCATACATACGTAACATATTCAACACTATTTTTCAACAGAAGTAATCCACCGAATGTTGCTGGTTTTTCATTTTTTATCATATTATTATTAAGTTATCATACTGGAGGTTTTATAATTCCTCATTTCATTTTTTTAAATTTAGCTTTCAATCTTGTATTAGTCCAGTCTAGTTTCAAGTTATTTCCAGACAGTTTGATTTATTTGGTTTGGGTTTTAATGTTAAAAAAAGTTCAGGTTCATTAAATTGCTTTAGTTTAGTGTTACTTTTAGTTTTTCTGTATTACCTTAATCTATATGTATTTGTCAGAGGAAAGACTTAAGAAGTTCAGAACAGTACGACAAAAGAAACATTTGATTCAAAGATATGTAAATATTATGCATCCAATAAAAATTTGTTGGGAACCTCAATCCCTAAATATAAATTTGAGGGATTTTTTTTGTTGACTGAACTTAAATGACAAAAAAGGAACATGGCATATCATGTAGTGCATGAGTGCAAGCATTTATAAACCTGTCAACTGTAAATAATTGGTATCTTTCACTCTCATTGGTAGTCACTTCAATCCAAAACGCTGAAAAAAGTTGAACTTCACGCTGCCATCTGTCTGCTGATATTTTGCCCATCATCGCCTGACGTTTCTGAATGTCTCTGACTCACTGTGGGTCTCCGGTTGCCTCATCGCTGCTGGTCAGCTAGTTGTTTGGTTCCTGTGTGGACGCCCCTTTACTGGAATATAATCACTGGAGATTTTTTGGACCAGTTCATAAGTAACATTTATAAAATCTACCAGTCCTACGATTTTTCTCCAAGTTTCCTTTTTGTTCTCTCTTTAAAAGAAAGCTGAATTGTGCATCTGCAGTTACTCACATAAAGCAACAAGAAGGTCACCTGCCATTTATATAATTGTTATAATTGTTGGTGGCATCATGAGAATCTCAGCTGTGAAATATTTGTAATTTACTGTGCAGCGTAAAAACCTCACCTTTCAGTTTGTACCAGGTGCGATAGATGTATGCTTCCATGAACAGATATCCAAATGTGATTATTTATCTTTCAGCACAAAAACTGTGAAGCCAAAACTTGGCGTAGCGGTTATGGACATGAAACTTTGGATGTGGATTTAATCACTTCCTTCAGCACCGATCTTGGCAGAGGATTCCCGCTCCAAGTGCTGATTTGTGTTTTGATCCAACTTCATAAATCTTAATTTGAACAAAGACTTGGGACGGGTTTTCTATGAGTGAAGAAGAACAGTAGTTTTGTCCAATTTCACAGTTTTAGTGGTTGTGAGCAGAGCGGCTCACAGTTAGCAATCGTGTTATTGCTGTCAAGAGACAGCAGAGAACAAATATGTTTTAATAGATACCTCGACTCAAAGGATGAAGAAGCGGACTCCTTCTGTTCAGAGTGAAACAAAAAATATTTAATAAATGCATGGAAAGGGCAAATCTGATTCTTTCTTCTAATAACAATGAGTGAAGAATTGATTTCCCTGCAGACGCAGTTTCATAGTCACTGATCCTCAGTGACCTCAGTAATCTTGTTAAAGCTGCATGTAATTTTTTTCCAAAACTTTAACACACACACACACACACACGCGCACACACACACGCACAGAGACAAAGAGTCTTCCTCTCTCTTCCAATTTTCTCCTGGTCAGATGATCTGTCAGCTAAATGTGAATGAACTGCTTTGGGCTGAGGGGGTGGATTGAATCCCGTCACAAGGGACAGTGCAGCAGGTTTGAGAAGAAGAGGCAATCAATTGTGGCATCTTGCCAGAGATATGGGCTGTTTATTCAGACTGAGGGGAAATAAGATGGGTCTCGAGATAAGCTAGAGGAGACATAAAAAAGCTCAGAGGTAATCAGATTTTCCCCAAATTTCCATACATGGGATCTTTTCTTAAAGGGAAAAACGCTTTAATTTGTAACTAGACAGCACAAGTCTAACCTGGAAATGTATAATACTACTATACATTAAAAATCATCCTATACGTTATAACAAATGGAGGAACACACTTAGGAACATGGGTATTAATGAGTTTCAGCTGCTTTGGTGTTAATGAATTTAACAACAGGTGCACTAAAGGGGCAACAATGAGACAACCTCGCCAAGGAGTTGCTGTACAGGTGGAGGCCACTGAAATTGTTCTCACTAGTTTTGCAATTCAGTGTCACTGATGCTAACATGAGGCGACACCTGGACCATACATAGTCTGTACAGGTCATACTCTTCCAGGATAGCACAGTCAGAAGGTTTGCTGTGTCTCTCAGCACAGTCTCAAGAGCTCCGAGGAGGTTCCAGGATACAGTCAGTTATTCAAGGAGAGCTGGACGGGGCCGTAGATCCTTAAACCATCAGCAGGACCAGTATCATCTCTTTTGTGCAAACAGAAACAGAGCGATCACTGCCAGAGGTAGAAAATGACCTCCAGCAGGCCACTGGTGTGAATGTGTCTGACCAAAGAATCAGAAACAGACTTTAGGTGGGTGGCCTGAAGGCACGGCGTCCTCTGGTGGGCCCTGTGCTCACTGCCCACTGCCCCTACGCTGGTGCAGTCTGTCCTGGGTTCCTCCTGCTGCGCAACAATGCCCACTCTATATACAATATGTCTATATCCTCTTTAACAGGTGAGAAAATTTTAGTGAAACTTTGAAGAAACATCATCAAAAATACAGTAATTATTACAATCTATATGTTTAAAAAAAAGATTTATTATAAATCAAAATTCTTTGGATTTTCTCATTTATCATCCTTCTTTTGAAGTAATTTATGTTCTCTATCTTTTCTTCATGTGTAGCATAACTTAAAAGTCTCCAAAATTTAATTTAAGTCCCCATCAAATAAGGAACGAAGAATTAGAAAAGGCGCCACGGGCAGTATATAATAAAGGAATTTGATTATCCAGGTAAGTTTCATTGAGATTAAATCACTTTTTATCTAAATGGTTTCAACGTAACATGATCACTTTTTAAAAAGTGACTTTTCCAAGTCAGCATGTAATGGCCGAGCTTACCTCATTTAGAAAATCCGTCTGTCCGTTTGTCCATCTAGGTTTCCAGAGAACCTATCTGAGGACAGCTGCCCACTAACCGACCTACGAGCATGTCTTTGTCCTGTGGGTGGAAACCCAAAAACCATTACAAATTATTGAAACTCTCTTCTTCTGGATCTGTAGGAGGGCCAGTCCAAGATAAATAAAGATTATGTCAAAGGATAGAAAGGTGGTAGAATCCAGAAATAAAAATATGCAGCATATTTGAACCTGACTGAGCAAATTCCTGTATTAGAAATTCCTACACAAAGATCTAATGAACTTTAAACAAAACAGTCACATTACACCGAAATTCCTCAGCACCAGTGCACATGGACATTTTTAATAAAAAAAACATAATTACATTTATAGGAATATGTTTCTGCACCCACAAGTGATTTCTGCTTTCATACCATGTTGGCTTGCCAATGTTCCCTCACAAATGGCAGCAGGAGTCTGGCAGTGATTTCTCAGAGACAAGCACAAACAAAAATGTCCAGCAGGGTTTTGGTTCGTGTTCAGTGAGGCCAGCTCCTGATCAACCTCAGGGTTCCCTCCAGCCCGCAGCAGGTCATGGCATTCTGTAATGTTTACTTGGAATCGGAGCATCTTGTTTGCTTTACTGTTAATTTGGAGTCACAGATATTTATGCTCTTGCCTGCCTTTATGATAACACAGCTCCTGTTAAGGCAGACCTGGGGGGGGGGGGGGGGGTATGAAAAGGGGGGGGGGGGGGGACAAAACAATGCTTGGACACTGCTAGCACAGGGCACCCACACAAACGCAAAGCAGGAGATGAAGCATCACTGAATATGTTTCCAAACCAACTTCATTCTAAGCCAAAGACTAGAAAATATGGTGAAGCATATCTACCCTTTGGCTTCACCTGCACAAGTGCCAAGGTAGGTCTCCCCTGCAGAATTGGTTTTCCCTGCATCGGGAGCAGCGCTGGGCTTTTCAATTCATGGACAAACAGTATCCCACATTCTTGATTTTTAGTTCACAAACACTTCTCATAATGACTAACTACTCCTGACATTTTAGAGATTTTAGCTCTTTATACAGTTACAGTGGGATACAAATAATATCAGGCTGATCCTGCCACGATTTGTTCCCCCTGTCCACATCACGGACAAACAGTATCCCACAGCTGTTTATGTTTTTAAACCCATTTTGCACAGAGAGGCATTTTTTGAAAAATGTATTTATAGCAATGTTGAATATTATTACACAGGAAAAAAACAACTACATGTAAAATAATTACACCGTGACACCTCTGCCTTTCTAAATTTCTGACAGACGCCAAGTGGTCAGACTGGGCAGCATCACCTCATCCCCCGTCACACTGAACACTGGTGCTCCACAGGGGTGTGTACTGAGCCCTCTCCTGTACTCACTCTACACCTACGACTGCACAGCCACTAACAACTCCAACATCATTGTGAAGTTTGCGGACGACACTACAGTGGTGGGTCTTATCACCAATGGTGATGAGACGGCTTACAGGGAGGAGGTCAGCGCCCTGACCCACTGGTGTCAAGACAACCATCTCACCCTTGTGATATTATTCTGTTATTATATGTTACCTTATATATGTAATCAAAGTAGTTGAATTAGAATACTGCTGTAGATCATATTATACCCTTTAAAATAGAGTGTGTGAGCTGTATGTAGTTTAGTTCTCATTATACTTTTGAGTTAACAGAACATATTCACATATTAGTTCATTAGATAAATGTGCATCACTCTGTATCCTTGATCTGCTGGGAATGTGTTACACTGTTTTCTTGACATGCTTAATTGTTGAATCATGAAGAGAAGGTTGTAAGCAGGAGACTCTGTGTCTAAAGACAGGGGAGATAGACAGACCACATTCCACACCCCCACCTTACAGAAAGCAGAGAAACAACTGCCGAGGTCATAACTTAGGCGCTGTAACAGAGAAAAAATGTGATGTTTTGGCTTTTACGACTAGCTGGGGGCCACTAGAGACTATAAAAAGCTGAGCAACCCGTCACCATTTTGAGACATGTGCCTGACCCTCTGGTAGCATCTCTCCCGTCCGGACGTTGTAATGCTCTTATTGTTGAATTGTATGGAAATAAATGATTGTTGATTGAGCATTTATACACCGAGTATTGTCCTTCCTTCAGCCCAAAGATACAAAGAACTGCGTGTTTTCAACAACTTGGTGCCGTGACCCGGATCTTTGGTGTGCTGAGGAGGTGCAGATTTGACCTTTGGTGAGATCGTGAGGCGAGGTGAACAGAGGACCGGTCCAAAAATAAAAAGGTAAGCACAGCCTGTTGTATTATAAATACCAAATGTGCATATTGGGCTTTCCAAATTAATCTGTTCGCTGAGTCACATGTATTTTCACAGTAAATTTGTCGGTGTCTGGTTTTTGGCGCAAGATACTAACAACATAAGTTGAGGCTGAATTCCAGTGTGTTAAATAAACTGCTTCTACCGAGATACTAATAACATACTACGTTGGTCTAGATTGCAGTAATCTGCTTCTACCGAGATACTAATAACATACTACGTTGGACTAGTTGCAGCCACTTTACCTTCCACATTTAATTTTGTCTAATACTGGCTTCTGTAGCAATAATACGTTAGAATTTATTCTGAAGACGCGGCCATTAGTCCAGTACATTGAAGTCGAGGTTTGTTTATTTTGTTTATGGTGTCAGTGACGTCCTGGCTTTTGCCGGCTATGAAATAGAAGTTGATTTAAGGAAAAGCAGATGCTGGCTTCACGGTGCAGTTGGACGCTGGCAACGCGAGAGCGAAACACGTCCGTAGGTTTGGTTTATGATACGGCGTGTTCCGGTGGTGCGGCCGTGAAGTGCAGTAGTGGTTGGTGCTAGTTTTAGTACATTGGATAGAGGTTTTGACGGTGGTTTGTGGCGTCAGTCGAGTATAAAGGGCTGCGGCCATAATACAAAGTAAAAATTTAAGTACAGAGCAACACCTGGTTTATGATGTCAGGTATAACTTCGGGGATGCAAGCATCACTTTTATGATGCGACTTTGCCCCGTGGTGGCGGTCATAATCGCAGAGAAAAGGGTATTTTGGTCTATGGTGCAGTGTGCTTTAAGAAGATCTAATAGTTGAGCTCAGAGGTTTCTGTGTAAAATTCCCGCTGAGGAAAAGTGTTGTGTGTGAGTGTCAAAGCGCACTCTGGGTGAGAGAGTGTGTGTGAAGCTGCGAGGCGCGCTCTGAGTGTGTTTTTAGGTGGAGTGTGAAGCGTGAACACAGTGACAGTGACGGTTAATGTGTTTGATTAGGAGGACATTAGAGCAAATACACATTTTAGGATCAAAGGTTGATGCCTAGTGTACCTGTGGAACATTTGCCTATGGAGTAGCGACCCTCCTGTCCGTGGACGCGTGGCCAGGACCGGCGTTGTCCGGGTGCTGAGGTGGTGACTTGGGGAGGTGAGGGCCCCCACATAGCCACGGAAATAACACTGGAACGGCCGTGTAATCACGGGTTCACATTTATTTCCGGACTAGAACAAGACACATTTTGCGAACAAACGTTGAGTCTAGATTAGTAAAGAAATATAAAAAGGTTGAATTCCTCGTTTCAGTGGTTGAAATTGTTGTGGGCCTGTCCCCTGACGAGTGTGAAATTAAAATAAAGAGGGAATTTGGAGCCACATAGAGATAGACGGGCATAATTGGGTGTATTACTCTGTGGTGTAATAAAAATAAAAAGGAGAGATAGTAAGAGGTGTGCAGTGGAGAATTATGGAGGAGTACAGAGAGGAATGTGTTGGGAGACTGGCGTACAGTTTACGCTGTCAAGGTAGGCGTGTGGCCTGCTTATCTGTTTAACATGTGATGAAAATGAAATTAAATAAATCTCTTAGTGTGTTAATACAGGAAGCTGCGGACCTGGACCAATTGCCCCCACAAGCACAGCGGCCGAAGCAAAATTATAGGTAATGGGAACCACACCCAGCACGAATCAGCAGCTGTGAAAAAGACAGCAGCGAGGAGAGAATTAGAGGAGAAATTAAGAGAAGTTTTAACACATAAAATTGGGGCCAACGGACTTGTGGAGGTTGGGAAGGCGTCCGGAGCATCACAACAAAAAGGTGAAACAAAAACACACACAAGCAGAGAAATCTGAGAGAAAGGCTCCTTTTAAGGTAACGCCTAGTTTGAGAAAAAGATCAAATTAACCTGCTTTTATACAAATGCACATACACGCAATGAAGAAACAGCTTACACTCATGAACACGTGAAGATTTTCCAGCAAGGTTAAAGAAAAATTAACATACTTAAATGATGAAGTCTATACATTACTGACAAAGAAACCCTCTGGGTTGCAGGACAACAATTTAACAAAAAAAAAAAAAAAGGAACACTGGTCTAACCAACCAGGCAAGACATAACAAATTTAGTGGTTAAAAGATTCAAATTGTGACATGTTTTCTGTTGATTGATTAATAAAAGTGATTACTGAATGAAAGAAAGTTCCATTTTTGGGCTTTTAAACATGATCTTAAGAATTTTAACATATACCGGTGTTGTCCTGTCAACTTGGTGGGTTAGGAGTTGATTATATCGGGAGAGAAAAAACAAAAAAAGGGGGAGAGAAGGCTGACACAGGGCCTGGCCCCATTGCCTCCCCTCTGAATAACACAGCCAACACAACAACATTTTCCTGTTCGTTTGTTTTTGTTTTTTGTTTGTTTTTGTTTTGTTTTTGTTTTTTCTATACATATTTAATTACAGGCTGCTTTGCCGGCCCTGAAAGCCGAGGCTGACTGGACTCCTGCTCTCCCCCATACGTGACACTGACCAAATGCTGCAACAGCTGGACCCACAACAACGACCTGAGAATGTCAACAGACCTGCAGGAATGTGATCTCATGCAGCCGAGACGGAGAGCACTAAACCTAAGGCCCGTTTCACTACACGGGGGAAAATTCCCAGACTGCGTCAGCTGACAGAGCTGTAAAAAGACGCCCGCCAAGCCCGAATGAAAAGTAAGGCCGAGCGAAAGAATGCTGACCTTGATAACCTTGCATTCACACTGTGCAGGTCAGTGATGGACCAACACGGATGATCGGGTGGCGAAAAAGGGCGTGACCGAGACAAGAGGAGTAACTGAGGACAGAAGGCACCTCAGAATGGACAAAAACACAGAAGAAGATGCAGGTTTCACCTGCGGTGAACATCGACACTGGAGAAAGGACTGCCCCAATTGGGGTCAGAACCAGGACGGACTGAATTTTGAGCAGCAGCAGCAGCAATGGTCGCAAACAAACTGAAAAGGAGGGGGGGCCAGGACCCCAGGGCATGCTTCAGGCCGTGGTTTACCCAGAACACCAGAACAGGAAAGTGATGAACACACACACACACACACACACACACACACACACACACACACACACACACACACACACACACACACGGGAATGATGATTCACTGAGAAGTGATGCACACACATACACATGCACACGCTTGTGAAATGAAGAGTGATCCACACACACACACACACACACACACACACACACGCTGATGCAATGAAGAATGCTTTGCTTATGCTGATATGCAAAATGCTGCACACAAACATCCCAATGCATAATTTTTATGAGGAGCCATTGATTACCATTAAATACTTAGAATGTGTTATATGTCACCTAGAAGGCATTTATGTAGATTTTAGGAATAAGGTCTAAAACGGTTTGGTTATGAAAACAATGTCTGTGCGTGATGTCTGTTTATGGCTCAAGGCCTTGACTGAATTCTTTGCTGTGCTTCACACAGCCCTGATGAGGAACAGTGGCACAGAGTGAAAATGATGAAGTAATAGTGTAAGTTTTAGGTCGGAGTACGGCATTTTCTGTGATTGAGTTTTAATTCAAGGAGGAACAAAAGGTGTTACGGCACCTGAGGTTCTCATTCCCACACAATATTGTCCCGGCAGGAAGCAAAATGTTCCTGTGAATTTCTGGTTGATTGTTTGGTTTTGTTTAGCGCTAGCTTGATTTTATCAGTGAGCTTTGGCTTGTGTTCTTTCTCGTAAGCGAGAGAGGGATAGTTTTATGCTTGGACATGTCTGCAATGGGCCCTAGTTTGTGTTATTTTAGTAGTATTTTGTTGGTTATGTCTGTTTTCGTTTTTGTTACAGTGCACTGGAGAAAAAACATCTGAGAGGTGTGATCCACCGGTGGTGATATGTTGATATTTTGTGAGTTCATGATTTAACAATCAGCTCTTTAAACAAGGCCTGAAAGATTGAAATTTAAAGCGCTATAAAATATTATTACTGTAAACAGTTCCAAAGTGTGCTTCTCCATGATTGTAATTGGCTTGGGAGAAATTCACTTATAGGGAACACTGAGAAGTTCTGAGTCTAAAAGGATTGCACCGAGTCAATCTGGCCCAAAAAAAAAAAAAAAAACAACAAGGAATTGTTTTCCTTTAAAATGATGACGTCAACTTGCTGGTGATGGATGCTCGAATAGGTTGCGCGTGAGACTCCATTATCAGCAACATCTGGTATGAATGTGTATGGAGGTATGCATGTGAATGGACTGTGATGGACTGACGACTAAAAGTTTTGACTGACTTGATACTGAGACAATGACTGCACCCACTTTAGGATTAGTAAATGCCAATAAACAATTCACCCAGCCGACAAGAGAAGGGTGGATGCTTCGCTTTGTTTTGTTTTGTTTTTTCAGGAGCAGGAGGATAAGAGAGACTGGAGGAGGAGACTCTAGCTTCACATAAGTATGAACTGCAGACTTAACACTGTGGTTGCTGATTTTGAGTTACTGATGTTTGCATTAAGAAAACTGTGCTATATTAGCTGTGTTTTGATTAAGGTATCATGTTATATTATTGGGAATGCCAAATGCTACAGTGGAGATAACTATTGATATCACTCATGACTGGAATATGTTATTATTAACCACAGCAGGCCACTGTAAAAAGTCAATTAAATTTTATAGAGGAAAATCGCCAAAATTGAACAATACCTATGAATGACTGGCCACATTCAGAATAGAGATATGCAATAATAAACATTGGTCCACGTGATTTAGGTTCTCACTTGAAATAGTAAGTTATTAAATGTAGAATATAATCGACAGGGACATTTGATAGGATGTGGTACTGCAAAAGAACAAGAGCAAAGTAAATAAAGAAAATATTGTGTTTAGTTTGGATAAATTCAAATTAAAATGTACCATTACACTCAGAGGATCAATATGGAATAAAACATATGCAAAATTTGTAGGAAATACATGACTGATAACTGTTCTGTCCCGAGCGTTTGTTTCTAGAGCACCCACTTGACCACACCAACAGTTTCTCGCCACCGAGGAGGGGTACTTGCAAAAAGAATAAAATAAAAATCTGAGTTTAACAAAACATTTTAAATGTAAATATCAAGCTTACCTTTCTTTTTCCATGAAATGTGCTTGTGGGCACGCCAGCCATTTTGAAAAGGTGGGCAAAACAATTGGCAAGGCCACACCCCCACACATGTGATATAATTTTAAAGGTACTGTTGCCCTCTCTAAGAAACATCAGGAATTAGAGGAGTGGCAAGTAGAGTATGGGAGCTACAAGCAAAAACTAAAATGTGTACTACAGTGTGCAAAAATGAAATACTGGGTCATCAGGGGGTCATGAGGGACATTTATAAAACTAAAAGTCCCACTAACCTTAAAGTGCACTTGAAAAGCCCACACAAGAAGGTTAACCTAGCTTACCTAGAAGACCTCATCAGGGGGAGCACACTCCCCCTCCTTGAAGAGCTCACCCACTCAACCCACATCCCTAGAAAACAGCTAACCCCAGATAAGGCAGCGTGATGGATCCCGAGACAACAGGACTGGGACATCTAAATAAAGGTGTGAAACAATCGCCTTCAAAAGGTTATCAATTCACTCCAACCAAAATTAGGACCACTCGGTGCGGCAAGAGTTAATAGTTATTAGTCTCAACACCCAAGGATAACCAGAAGAGCATGACTGATATGATGGAACTGGGATTTTGTTACACTTAATTTTTGCAAAACACAAATAAAACTAAATTGAAACTAAGGATTTTCAGAAAATAAAAACTACACTAAACTAGCAAAGAATTGGTAAAAACTAATTAAAACTGATGAAAATTGAAAATCTGAAGTCGAAGCTAAATAAAAATAAAAACTGATGAAAATTGCAAAACTATTACAACCCTGGTGCAGAGATTGGCAAATCTGACCAGGAAACGTTATAAAATGGATTGTCAGGATAGTCAGCGTTAAAGCCACTTTTGACAGTCCATACTAGGATGGCATTGGACATCTTCGGGGCAGAAAAGGGTTGGTGTGACCAAGGTGTGGTTTGGCTTGTTGTATGTACATTTCAAAATGTTACAGCTCTGGATGGACCAGTTACCAGGGCATGGAAGGATGACAGACTTTATTACATGAGGAGAAGGGACATTTTCGGGATCGAAGATCCTCAGGGATGACAAGGCTGGAGCAATGGTACTCGAGAGAAGAATTTCTGATACTTTCTGAGATATGATGTCACTAACCTTCTCTTTTAAGTGTCTAGCTCCAATGAATTGACACATGGGAGTGTGTCAAAAAGGGGGAGTTGAGTCCGAACATCAAACAATGGTTTTATGAACATCTTATGAGTTTATTTTTGTGTTTAATAAATTAGCTATGGTAAAACTTAAGCTTATAATGTGTTAGACTTAGAAAGGGTTCACTAATTTTTGATTTCCTTTACACACACATAGATTATGATTAGAATAAGTCCTGAACATAATATTTTAAACCAAATTTGAATCATTAGAAGAACAATGGATAACAATATTAGATTATCAAGGCTAGGGAGAGAGGTGTTTTGGTTTTCTGTCTCTTGCAGAGAAAGGAACAGACACCAGACGGGGACACGGAGATGTGAGGACCCTTCACAGCAGAGACAGATGTAGGGACTGCCGAGACAGCAACTGGGGTCAAGTGTCATGACGTTTGGGCTCCTGGAGAAGATGGATCCCACAAACACAGCAATAACCATGAAGGGGTTGGCGAAAACCAGGAACACCAGACCAACGAGGTTCGAGAGGCTCTTGGCAAAAAGGGGGACACGGCGGTGACCCCAAAACACACAGATCCTTGTTTGAAATCGCAATAATCCCCAGAACTGTGCAATGACTAAAGGGTGGTCTAACCCCGGAGGTCGAAGAAAGAAGCTGAGAATCACCCAAACTGGAAGACACTGGTAGCTGCAGCAATAAAAATAAAGGTTAAAAGCTCCTTAGACAGGTTCTAGTCTAAGTACATTTGAAAGGTATAAGGGGGCATTAAAATGGGAGTGGAAAACTGGAGCACCAAAATAAAGCTGTGGGAGAATTGGGGAGTGATGGGAGTGTCATCTGTAACTGCTGTTATGGTTGTAAATCTAACTTTGCTTGCATCTGAACTGCGTGAACACAGAGGTCATCCCCCATATGGTCCACCCGTTAAAGGGGGACAGAGGGCCTCAGGATCAAGAAAACCTGGACCTTGCAACGCTGAAGTGCTTGTTATTAGTGATCTCTTTAATGAGAGATCAAAAGAGGGTATTGTGATATTATTCTGTTATTATATGTTACCTTATATATGTAATCAAAGTAGTTGAATTAGAATACTGCTGTAGATCATATTATACCCTTTAAAATAGAGTGTGTGAGCTGTATGTAGTTTAGTTCTCATTATACTTTTGAGTTAACAGAACATATTCACATATTAGTTCATTAGATAAATGTGCATCACTCTGTATCCTTGATCTGCTGGGAATGTGTTACACTGTTTTCTTGACATGCTTAATTGTTGAATCATGAAGAGAAGGTTGTAAGCAGGAGACTCTGTGTCTAAAGACAGGGGAGATAGACAGACCACATTCCACACCCCCACCTTACAGAAAGCAGAGAAACAACTGCCGAGGTCATAACTTAGGCGCTGTAACAGAGAAAAAATGTGATGTTTTGGCTTTTACGACTAGCTGGGGGCCACTAGAGACTATAAAAAGCTGAGCAACCCGTCACCATTTTGAGACATGTGCCTGACCCTCTGGTAGCATCTCTCCCGTCCGGACGTTGTAATGCTCTTATTGTTGAATTGTATGGAAATAAATGATTGTTGATTGAGCATTTATACACCGAGTATTGTCCTTCCTTCAGCCCAAAGATACAAAGAACTGCGTGTTTTCAACACCCTCAACGTCGCAAAGACAAAGGAGTTGATAGTGGACTTCCGGAGGTGCAGAGAAGTACACACCCCCATCACCATCAACGGCGCTGCTGTGGAGAGAGTGAGCAGTTCCTTGGCGTACACCTGGCTGAGGATCTTACGTGGTCAGTACACACAAACAAAACAGTGAAGAAGGCGCAGCAGCGCCTCTTCTTTCTCAGGAGACTGAAAAGATTCGGCATGAGCCCCCGCATCCTCAGGACCTTCTATCACTGTGCCATTGAGAGCATCCTCACTGGATGCATCACCACCTGGTATGGCAACAGCACCGCCTACAACTGCAAAGCTCTCCAGCGAGTAGTGCGGTGCTCTGAACGGATAATTGGAGGTGAGCTTCCCTCCCTCCAAGACATCTACAGGAAGCGCTGCCTGAGGAAAGCGGGGAGGATCATCAAGGACTCCAGTCACCCCAGCCATAAACTGTTCAGACTGCTTCCATCAGGAAGGAGGTTCTGCAGCATCCGGTCCCGTACCAGCAGACTGAGAGACAGCTTTTTCCATCAGGCCATCAGACTGCTGAACACGTCATAGACACCTCAGCTTCACTACTGGAACTTTAACATTATGCACTCCATACTGTACAGTAATGCCACTGTTTTGCACATATTCAACTCTGTATATTTTATTTTATTTGTTTTATATATTCTATTCATTGTTTACTCTATTTAATTTGTAAAATATGTGTACACACACACACACACACACACACACACACGTAGAAAAATATTTAGTATACACATCCAGAAATGCATATACTATTATATATTGTACATATATTTATTAGTTTCAGATGTAGCCATTCTTGTATTTTGCTTGTTTACATTATTGTATTTTGCACAACTCGCTTGTGAAGCTCGCACACAAGAATTTCACTCACATGTGCTGTACCAATGTACCTGCACATGTGATGTGACAATAAAAGTGATTTGATTTGATTTGATTTGATTAAATGGAGGGACAGTAACTGCGTGTAAAACCTGAAGATAGAGACAAAATACTTTTAATCTGACTTTCTGCCATTCTGCAATTCATCTCATGTAAACAATAACGTGGCGCACAGCGTGACCTGAAAAAAGGCACATACCTTTGACGTTATGTGACGAACTCTGTAGTCCTCGTCCACACATAAAAAGGAGTTTTAAAAATCTCGTTTTCGGTGATTCGAAACGCCGTTTACGTGTGAACGAAACAGCTGCGTTTTCAAAAATACCGGTGTAGGTGTGGACGAAGCGTAAAAGAGTTTATAGTTTATTTCCTTACTACCTGTAATTTATCGCCGATTACTTGTATTTGCTTAATTGTTTACTAAATGTTTGAGGTGTGAGTGTGTGTGTGTGTGTGTGTGTGTGTGTGTGTGTGGGGGGGGGGGGGGCGAACATTTTTCTTGTAAGACAAAGGGGGACCCAGCAAGAAAAAGTTCGGGAACCACTGTGTTAAGGTAAGACCTCATATATGATTCTGTAAGACTGCATTATTCTTTTAATAATACAGTATACTAATACAAATTTTATGAATCTCCTTGACGGTTCACTAAATGTAACAAAAAGTCATCATGGGTAAAATTACTGGGATTTATGATGAAATTGTTGCACTACCCTTCAATTACACACAGCCTAAAAGATTCAAGTTAAAATCTTCACTTTTTATATTTCAGACACACATTAGGTATATACAAAAATCACTGGGGGGCAACCAAATGGGTTAATATTCATAGTGGTGCTGCAGAGTTGGAGAATGATGCAACTAAAGACAGCAGGAGTCAATAAAAGTACATATGCAAATATGCCAAGCTTGCAGTTAGTCTGTTATTGCTTGTGTGAAACGGTTATTGCTGTGAAAATGACGCTTTTGCTCATTTCTCTGTATTATCTTGGCATTTTGTAACTTGCTTGGAAAATCAAATGGGAGCAACAGAAACATCACAGCAGCAATAAAACCATAATTTATTACAGGAGGGCCAATAGGGGAGAAAGTGATGACACAGTGTGTTTAAAGCTATGATCACATATTGTGGGGATTATGGAAAAATAAGTTTAGAGCTTTATTTTCTACTCCTCTCTTCAGTAGCTAATTGAAATATACTGCTCGGGCTTCTTTTAACCTAAAGTGTTAATACTGAACTGTTCTTCCTTTCATCCTTTTCTGTTTATGTTTCTGAAACATTAGACACCGCTGTCCAACTCTTCAAAGATGTAGCCTAATGCAAACTGCCTCAAAACGAAGCGAGAACTAGTACCAGACAATAATAATTGTTTGGCCCAAATGTGCCCATATGTGCACTATTTGGCCCTGACTGACAGTGTCAGCATAGGGTAAAAGTGGCTGGCTCATTTTAGCAACAGGCCAACCTTATATGAGCTGTATGTCTGGTGTGTTAAGGCCACATCTGGCCCATGTGAGCCAAACGTCCTAAAATACGTCCGGAATAGGACATATTGTGTCTGCAAGCTAAGGTGTCATAGTTTTCAAAGGAAAGTAGCTAATGTCTACTTGAAGTGTCTCTGTAATGCCTTATATTCCAGATATAATCCAAAACTATAAGCCGAATTAAACCTGAACACTTTGAATGACAACTTAGATTCAGTTCATAATCTATTTTTGCACAGTGCCCCCTGTGGCCACTTGTGGTAATTATGTGCTTGCTTCAAAGTTACAATAAGCTGAATTAGATGTCAGAAAGCACCACAGCCAAGCACCTAATAATAAACACTGTAAACCTAAATTAAAAAAGTTATAAAAACAATCAAACAACCAATAAAATGACTTCAGGTGCAGTTTTCGTAAACTGAAAAATCAGCTGTAGAAACCATTTTTGTTTCAGGTTCTTTTAAAAAATCGCTGTCTCAGACCCAGAAACACATTCAGACAAAAGCTGCTCATCCCAAGGACAAAACACCTAAACACCTAAACACAAGAGGAACAACAAAGCTTTGTGCTGCACAAAGCAGAAAGGAGTCCTCAGACCTTCACAACCAGTGACAGAGGCGTAAAGGAGGTCATTTATGCCCACCTGTTAGAACCATCATTGAACAGAGGTGGCAGCCTATGGCGCCAACTATCAGCCACCTGTAATGGGGCAGTTATGCTTGCAGTTCTTTCCTTGGTGAACAGCGCCAGATAAAATTGAAGTCACATCCGCTGGTCCAAGCAGTTGCTTTCTTTCAGCCAGATGTGCCAGTTAAAGAAACGTGTGTATGATCATGTTGGTTTTTACCGCTTTTATATATGTTATTAATCAGTACAGAACCTCAGATTCAGCGATGTAATGCAACCGTTTAAAAAATGAAACTTTCTGAGAAATAAAAAACACTCGGGGGTTTCTTTACTTCTGGTTTTGACTTCTTCTTCTTCACCACCAGCACTGAAGTGGAGTTTTTGTCTGAGTCATTTAGGAAATCACTGTAATGGGTACCAATGCCCTAATTAACAGTACGGGTAATATGAAGCTGCGGTGATATCAACGCCGACATGTGAAGCAACTATTGTGGCGGGTAAAATGGTGTCTTACCAGGTGATTCAACTCCCACTCACACATTGGTTGAAATGATGCCAGTGACCCATGGTGTCATGCGTACCATCCCTCATGTGACCATAATCAGTCAGGAGCACCTCACTAAACCTCTAGTCCTCCTCCAAGGTGATACACTCCCACTAGAGTTTAAACACTGGGACTTCCCTTTAGGCTCTGAACACCTGAAGACCACTTTATGCATTTGTTAAGCCCCAAAGGTTTCCCCTCCTCCCCCCTGCACATGACACGCCTGTGCATCCTCGACTTTAACTCCTCGAACAGCCTGCTGTAACTCCTCTGTGCTCCAGAAACATTTAAGAAATTGAGTCATCCTTCATCATAGAGTACTGAGATTGATTTCCAGGTCACAGGCAGGAAGATGAGGATGCCCAAAATAGAGAAATAACAAAAACAAGCATTTAGGACGTGGGTAATACAGAAGTGCCATTCTAACTGTGCAAGTCAGTGCAGCTTAAAAATGACTTTGATCTGTGATCACAAATTAAAATAGTTGCATCATATTGGTTTGAAAGTTACGTGTGCTTTAATCTCACTACTTCTTTTAGACATTATAGAGAACAGACACTTGGTAACACGTAAACCCTGCAGAATGTGTTGAAATTTTAAAGTAAAATTAATAAATTAATGCCCTAATTTAGTGCTCGACAGTGAGGAGAAGGCTTTGAAATAGGATTAAGATCCTCTTAATGAGAAAGAAAAACTGCACACATTATTACTGAACTTTAAGTGCATAAATTAAACATGAACAGTGTCTCATGACCTCGGTATCTTTAATCCTGTGGATGGAGCAACTGGTGGGAAATCTGAGCTGGTTTTATAGTGTTTGGGATTTATTAGTTTCATAAACAAAACCAGCCGGGCGCTACTGTATAACCCAGTTTTCACTCTTTTTAAGTTTATTCAGAAACTGTTTTTGCAGCCTTCTTGCAGCAATTAGACACAGAGTAAATATCTTGTTTGCATTCACCGGCTTGGATTTAATGCTCGAGGATCATCATCATCATCAGTGGAGAAACCACATCGAGGCTGGAAAATAATAACACCGACCACCAAGAACAACCACAGCAGAAAAGAATAACTGTGCTCCATTAACCCAGAGCACTGCTTCTCTTATGTGTGCCTCTGGATGCCTTATCAGTGCGAGAGCTCAGCAGTGTCTGCACACTGCTCTACATCACAGCTCGTCATCTGCCGCATTCTTTTTCTCATGCAGCAATGAAAAAGTACCACGGTTAAAGTACCCCGAACAAAGGCAAGTGAACACAGTGGAGGTTCTTTAAGAATGAGCTACAAAGCTGCAGCCTCTTCCATTTGATGTGATTATGTGTGTCCACGTCTCATTACAAGGATGCTGCTTATTTTTAGGAACACACCAGAGCACAGTGATGCTGCCTCTAATCACAACAGCTGAACCTCCACGAAGATGATATATTTGAATATTTCCATTAAGCTTAAGAAAGAACTGTATGAATGTAAAAAGCTGTGCTGCTTCATTACTGTATATCGTAAATTTAAAGTAAGTAGCTGATCCAATCGTCTGCTTAGATTGGGTTCATTTTGAGTTTCCCAGTTCTGATTGTTTTATTGTGAATTTAAATAAAATATAAGAAATGCCGTTGGCCTTGAGTTAGAATTCTTCCTCACTGCTTTTCCTCCACATGCTGCTTCCCCCGTCTTCTCTGCTACTCCTACAGTTCTTCCTATTTCTGTAGGTTTCATAAATTTCTACTGTCTGTCCTAAGCATCATTTTATTAAATTTGCATTCCTTTTATTGATATTTATTATTTATAACAGTCTGTTGGTTTTAGTAACACTATTAATAGATATCTGTTTCATTTATGTCTTCTCTTTCTCTCCTTTTTCAGTCACTACCATCGCTAAGCTAACCGTTGCATTACTTTCACGTTACTCTGTTTTTTCTGTTTTCTTTTTTAAAACTCCTGGCTCACCTGTTGAGAGAAAAAGAAGAAAAAACAAGCAAAAAAAGAGAGCAACATAATAAACACAACACCATCGCATTAATCTAGCTAAGTGTAAACAGCAGTAATTACTAAATATTGAATGTTGTGGTGCAGCACGCAGGACTGACAGTGCACAATGTGCTTTGAATTAGCAGCCAAGAAAGGTGTAGTTTATGTCTATGGACAGTGAACACCTGTGTGCACACCTGTGTGGATCAGCGCGCTTGTATTCAAAAGGTTTCCCCACGTAACGGTCTGCTAGAGGGTGTTGGGAGCCATGCCCTGGGGCATGAATCAAATCAAATCAAATCAAATCAAATCACTTTTATTGTCACATCACATGTGCAGGTACATTGGTACAGCACATGTGAGTGAAATTCTTGTGTGCGAGCTTCACAAGCAACAGAGTTGTGCAAAATACAATAATGTAAACAAGCAAAATACAAGAATGGCTACATCTGAAACTAATAAATATATGTACAATATATAATAGTGTATGCATTTCTGGATGTGTATACTAAATATTTTTCTACGTGTGTGTGTGTGTGTGTGTGTGTGTACACATATTTTACAAATTAAATAGAGTAAACAATAAATAAAATATATAAAAATATACAGAGTTGAGACTCTGTATGTGCAAAACAGTGGCATTACTGTACAGTATGGAGTGCATAATGTTAAAGTTCCAGTAGTGAAGCTGAGGTGTCTATGACGTGTTCAGCAGTCTGATGGCCTGATGGAAAAAGCTGTCTCTCAGTCTGCTGGTACGGGACCGGATGCTGCAGAACCTCCTTCCTGATGGAAGCAGTCTGAACAGTTTATGGCTGGGGTGACTGGAGTCCTTGATGATCCTCCCCGCTTTCCTCAGGCAGCGCTTCCTGTAGATGTCTTGGAGAGAGGGAAGCTCACCTCCAATTATCCGTTCAGAGCACCGCACTACTCGCTGGAGAGCTTTGCAGTTGTAGGCGGTGCTGTTGCCATACCAGGTGGTGATGCATCCAGTGAGGATGCTCTCAATGGCACAGTGATAGAAGGTCCTGAGGATGCGGGGGCTCATGCCGAATCTTTTCAGTCTCCTGAGAAAGAAGAGGCGCTGCTGCGCCTTCTTCACTGTTTTGTTTGTGTGTACTGACCACGTAAGATCCTCAGCCAGATGTACACCAAGGAACCGGAAGCTGCTCACTCTCTCCACAGCAGCGCCGTTGATGGTGATGGGGGTGTGTACTTCTCTGCACCTCCGGAAGTCCACTATCAACTCCTTTGTCTTTGCGACGTTGAGGGTGAGATGGTTGTCTTGACACCAGTGGGTCAGGGCGCTGACCTCCTCCCTGTAAGCTGTCTCATCACTGTTGGTGATAAGACCCACCACTGTAGTGTCGTCCGCAAACTTCACAATGATGTTGGAGTTGTTAGTGGCTGTGCAGTCGTAGGTGTAGAGTGAGTACAGGAGAGGGCTCAGTACACACCCCTGTGGAGCACCAGTGTTCAGTGTGATGGGGGATGAGGTGATGCTGCCCAGTCTGACCACCTGGCGTCTGTCAGACAGGAAGCTAAGGATCCAGCTGCAGAAGGAGCTGCTCAGTCCTAGATTCTGCAGTTTCCTGTCCAGCTTCAAGGGAACGATGGTATTGAATGCTGAGCTGTAATCTACAAACAGCATTCTCACATACGTGTCTCTCTTCTCCAGGTGTGACAGGGCAGTATGTAGTGTCAGGGCTATGGCATCATCAGTGGACCTGTTGTGGCGGTATGCGAACTGTAGAGGGTCCAGTGAGTCGGGTAGTGCAGAGCAGATGAAGTCCCTGACCAGCTTCTCGAAGCATTTGCTTACGATGGGGGTCAGGGCTACAGGTCGCCAGTCGTTCAGTGAGGAGATGGTGGAGGATTTGGGTACAGGGACGACGGTGGCCATTTTGATGATCACACTGATGTCATCCGCGGTGCGCACACTGTCCGGTCTCATGGTGTTCGCTGTGTCGAATCTAGCGTAGAATACGTTTAGATCCTCACACAGAGAGGCCGTGGTCTGCGGTGTGCTTTCCCTCTAAAGTCTGCGATCGTGTTTAGTCCCTGCCACATACTCCGAGGGTTGTCAAACTGTTGCTCCACCCTGTCCCTGTACTCACGTTTGGCTGCTTTGATTGTCTTCCGGAGTTGGTAATGTGCGTGTTTGTAGTCCGATGTGTTCGCGGAGGTGCTTGAAGCAGGCACGGAGGAGATCCAGACCCCAGACATCCAGAGGTCCCAGAGTGCGAGAGCCCAAGGAGGATCACCGGAGGGGCATCTGTGCCACCCTCCCGGAAAGACCTGAGGAGAGCCCCAGACGAGGGGTCATCCAGCAGCCACGGAGCAGAAGCCGGGGACTGCACTGGCGTGCCAGAGTGCCAGAGTGCCAAGCTGTGCCAGAGTAAGCCGCAGTTACTCTGTAAAATTACCAGAAATAAACGGTCTCATAATTACCATTTAACACTATAAATCTATAGGTCAATGTCATACACACAACACAAATTCTTATCTTAATGAAAACACTCATGATCTTTCGCTTAGTATTTAGGTTCAAACACAAAGCAACAGTACAAAGCAAAAATGAAAACCAGTACAAAGAGACTTTAAAGGAATCTCCACAGTGATAATAATTGTTAGTAATTATTTGCTAATTACTGATTACTTCTCCACAAAAGTAATCCAGTTATTTTACTGATTACTTATTTTTACTTAGTTACTTTGAAAAACATGATACACAACCTGATATGTAATAAAGAAACAGACCTTTCAGACCATTTCTATTTTTTCTGCATAATCCATCATATAAAATTGAATGAAATGAAAAAGTCTCTTTTTAAAAATATTTTTAATTAGTTTTAACTTTAACTTTATGCAAATTGTATGAAGCAAAAATTAGCTTATATGTAACAGTGTTTGACTTGAAGAAATGTGTTTGACATTTAAACCCATTTTCTGCATATTCCAGCATATAAAATAAAATATTCTTTGTGTTTACAGTAAGTAAAATCAAAGATTCAGCTGCATTAACTGTCGCTCTCAAGTCTATTTTCACCTGTTTAGCAGAAGTGGGGCCGTCAGAGGTTTGCCCGGTGCTGCAGCAGTCCTGTCAGTGGGGATCTGGGGGTTTCTCTGTGAATTTCACATTCCTGTGGCAGCGTGCTAGGTCCTTGCTCAGATTTGAAGTTTAATTTTTCGCTATAGAAAGAAGTTTTCTTCCCACGGAGCGTGTACAGCGGACACTGAGTTTGATTCTGTAAAAAGTAACAAAAACATTAAAGTAATGTCAGTACCTTCAAGCGTTAAACGCTGCATTATCGTACTCTCTCCCGCACTCCATATGATCCATTGTTTATCTACACATGCCTGTTGCTGACACGGACGTTGCACACTCGTAGGTCATTGTCACACAGTAATGCAACATGCTTACAGGAAAGTAACAGTAATCTAGTTACTTTTCTTTGCAATAGTAATCCCTTACTTTACTTGTTACTTGAAAAAACTAATCGGATTACAGTTCTGGTCATCATCCTGGTTCGTTGACTTTGTCTTTTAGATTTTGTGGACTTTCTAGTTCTGTTTATTTTAATATTATCTGTAGGATTTTTTCCTCTTGGTGTATTTATTCCCGAGTCCTTAGTTCCGGGTTACAGTTTTGTTTATACTTCCTTCATGTAGTTTCTTTAGTGAATTTAGTCTCTGGTTCTTAGTTTTTCTCTCAGTGTTTGTTGTTCCATCTTCTTGTGTTAATTCCCCTATATTAACTCTATTTATGTCTGCCTTTACCCATTTAGTCATCATGTTGCACTTCTGGCTTTTTGTCCTTCCTCTGATTTAGCTGCTTCTTGTTGTCTCCACTTCCCCTGATTGCCTTTGTGTGTGCGTTTTTACAGTGCTGTCTTTCACTTAGTCATTGTCAGAGTGTCTGACTTTCCTCCTAGTTTGGTCCCTGCTGCATTTTTTTTTATTTTACTTTTTTCATGGACGTAAAAGATAATAAAGGTGTGCTTTTTGTTTACTCCATCTGCCTCCACATGTGTGCATTTGGGTTGTCAACATTAACACTCCACACAACAACAGTGGCTAATTATACACCACAAAGTCACACACTGATTATAGAAGACTACTGTGATGCTTCTGTTTGGGTTTAAAAAAGAAGTCATGGAGGCAAGATTGTAAAGGTAGTTTTTTAAATTAATATTTAAGCAGTTAAGGTGTGGGTCATCTGGGTCTCTCATTCTTTTCTTTTTTAGCCATCCAGGTGTAAATATGCTGCTGTGGTTGCGATCAATGTCCTGTAGCTGTTAGGTAGATGGCCTCACATTTGACTCTAGAATACTTTAGTAAACAGAAGAGTTCATTGTCGACTCAATGACTTCAAGGACACACTCAGGTCCAGTGGCTTCAAAACAAGCCCAAATCATCAGCTCTCCACTGACAGCTGATTTGAGCTGTTTATGCTGTGTTTGGTTACAAAGTGTATACGATAAAGGTCTAATCATCTCTTAGTTTACTCAGATTGCACAGAGTGTATATTTGTTAATAATTTGAATCATTTTGGATAAGGATAAGTGTAAGATAATGGGGAATTTCAGTTTTTACTTTATAATTTGTTTAGCGTAAGATTTACAGTTAAATTGTATTTTTTCTTGCCTTATTTAATTTTTACGTACTGTTCCTTTAACATACGGTAACTGTGCATGGGGGGAGCGTTCGCGACGGGCAGTGTGGAGCTACGGGGGCTTTAACTAGCTGTGGAGAAAAACCGTTTCTTAGCGTGTTTGCAGTGTACTGGAACATTCAAATGGATCACTGTATTTCAAAACTGTGGAAATAAATGTTTGCCTGTGTGTTTTTCGACTACAAGCGGACTTTGTGGATTATGTTCAACTGCACTAAGACACGCGTACGGCCCGACTACCAGCTAGTGCTTCCGCGGTGATACAAAGGATTCAAGCTGAATGTCAACACCTTCCTGAGGCATAGAAATTTGAAAAATAACTTAAAATAATGTCCAGAAAAGACTGCTTCAAAATGTTTATAGTTTAGATTAATATAAATATTCAAGCTAAGAAAAAACATGCTAAAAATAACTGATATGCATGCAGTGATTAAAATGTGATTAAACATGTTATAAAAAAAATCCTAGAAGTTTTGGAATAATGATGGTCATTGTAAACAAAATGACATAACACTAACAGTTATCATCGGGGTAATTTGCTGCTAACCATATGGAGTTATGTGAGAAGGACAATACAAGCAGCGGTTTCGATTCTTTTTTACACAACACCATCAGAGAGCTGTATCATCGAGTCCTCCAACCTGAACAACCTTACTGGTCACTTATCTGTATATTTAAGAATTTAAAGCAGCATGAGCTGCTTCTGTGGTTTTGGAATTACATCACTCCATTTCTAAAGAGTGCTGCCTCAGTGAAGAAATGTATAGAAATAGAAGGAGAACTAGAAGAGCTCTTGGAGAGCTCACGGTCCTCCAAGGCCAAATGCCCATGGATCTGCAAAAAAATTTAATAGATTCTTCCTTTCACCATGCTGCCCTTCTCTACTGTGTTACATGAATTTTGTTGGTAGTTCTTGTGTACCCTTCCTGACGGACATCATCACAGAGTCAGCCTGAAACTCAATAAATCTACAGAAGAACTCTGGCAGGTTCTCCAAGAAGGTTGAGTCATCCTGCAGAGTGCCCTGAAAACCCATCTGTAAGCATACCAGAGAGAAGCAGTGAATTTTGAAAGCCAGGGGGTGTTCACTCAAAGTTTTCATCTGTCCAGCACTCTACGTGAAGTTGAATGATAAATAAAAGGTGTTCACATCGTTGCTGCAAACATTCACCTCACTTTGGGGGGACATCAGATTATTACATGCAATAAGTAGACGACCCCAACCTCCAAACCCGTACTTTTTCCTGTCATAGCCTAAAGGACACACACTACTGCATCGGTCTTTATACTGGAACGCTATGAGGGACAGAATCATCCGATATAGACAGATGCTTGTAACAATATTAAAAGTAATAAAAATGTGATGTTTACAGACTCACCGTGATTGGGCTCCAATCAATATGCCATCAAAGGAGCTGCAGTCATTCTGCAGCAAAAATCTTTCTGAGAAAGCTTCTGAATGAATCAAAATAACATACGCTGAGCAGTAATGGGTCACAGTAATCTCGAGTCACACAAAAGGGGGCTGTCTGAGGAGCTGTAGGAGCAGCAGGAGAGTGGAGAGTGGGCAGCATCATATAGAGGAAACGCAGTGGGGAGGAGTTCTACCTTAAGGCCAGCAGTGTGTTTTATTCCCCTTTTTCTTTTTTCTTGTTTATGAATTCACAAAGAAAACCTAACCAAAAAGAAACATGCTGAGCAGTGCAGCAGATTCATCTTCTGCAACTCAACAACTGTACTGTATGACAACAGAGGGGGGCACACCTTACTAAATGAGGGTTACCGGCTAATGGAAAAATAATGTATTAGCCGGTACCTGTTTCATAGTTTATAGTGTTGCATTTTCCTTACAGTGATAAAAACATGCGCGCACGTGAGTGTGTGTGTGGGCGTGTGTTTGTCATTTTTACTGTCTTGACTTTTTTTGCATTTGTCATTAAAGCTTTATCTTTTGTTTATTTGGCCTTCCTCCACATCTTCACCTGTCTCTCATAGCCTATTTTACTTGTTTCACTAAAGCTGAATTTAAAAAAAAAAAAAGCTCCAGCAAGAAAAGATCATGGTTTGGAATAAAACCGGGGACTTGTTGACCCAACAGTCCCCTCCGGCAGCCTCTTTGTGCAGATTATGGAGACTGTATAGCTCTAGATTTATCACTCAACTATGATTACCTCCAATCAGGTCCCTTAAATGGTGCCACCTCATGAAGTCATCTATGGTGTCTAGGTGTGTCCTGCCATCTCTCCTGCCTTGGGTGCCATCTTGATTATACAGCTGACTCCACTCAGCAATTAACCCAGAGACTAAGGCCAGAGAGAGCTGTAGTGCCAGTGAAAGTTTGTGATGCAGATCGTGATCTGTGTGTGTTGCTGTTTACGCTCTGCTCTGTGGAGAGGAGGGCGTTTGTGGTGATTTAACCTTTTAACTTACTTTTCTGTTTAATGACCAACTTTTGGGTTTTGTTACATTTTCTTTCTTTTCAAGGTGATGGCGTTTGTCCCTTAACCTGACTGAAATGCTGTGGTTAGACTTAAGGAGAGCTGTGCATAAACAAATGCCAACAAAAGTCAATAAGCTAACTTGACACTGTAAATAAGATTGGCCAAAATTGCTCCACAATAATGTGAGCGACTGAGAAAGTCTTGCTGATGATCAGCACAGCTGTTTTTATTTCATACTGAAAATTACACAGAAATCTGTGATCTATGATGCTGAGGAACCCGAGCACACGGCATCATATGCAAATCAAAAGTTGCTCATCACTTGGACAGCACGCACGGTGCATGCATACGTCACATTCATGAAAAAATATGCAAATGCATAAAACATGAATAACCTGAGAAGTGCTTATTACAGTATGACAAGAGCAAATGCTTCATGAAGAAATTCACAGCCCGATGGAAGACACAGACATGAAATATGAAATTTGTGGGTGGAGGTGGACACAAAAAAATGAACCGGATCAGTAGAGTGGGAAGCACAAAAATAAAGCTTCTTCTAAAAACCGGAACAGAAAACCAGATTTGGACAATCAAATAAATTCTTTATTCATGTTCAAGCAATGCATTACGCTGATATCAAGCCGAATTTTTATGAAGCCTTCAGAGTGGCTGTGGCAGTCTTTTTGAAGTTGAACTGTGAAAACTTAAATATAGCTCTTGTGCGCACACACACACACACTGGAAGAAGTAGTGATTCTCAAAATGATCTCTGAGCTGCTATAGACAAAGCCCTGATTTTAAAGGCTATTTTTAAGATTTAGAAGCTGGTGGAAAAGAGCTAATGTGTAATATCGAGGCCCTTTGAAGAGTATCTGCAATCCACTGTCACCCGGCAAAGAGAGCAATTAATTCTGTATCACAGAGGTTCCAATAATATGCAGTATTTTAGCACTCAAAGAGTCGGGAAGTCTAGAGTACGTACTGTACGGCGTTTTATCTTTTCGTACTGCCACATTTACATAAAAATGAAACCACAGTTTTGTTTTATTAGACACTTTGCGTGGACAGGAAAGATAAGCAGAGACTTTGAACTGTACGCAGTAAAGATCAGGAGTTAAATTAGAACATTTCTCCTGCACAGACCCTGCAGCTGAGGCAGCCCGATACTATTCAGAAAATTTAAAGTTTGAACTGGAAATTCAGAACAAATATAAAAGTGATTTGTTTCCTCTGATAAGTAAGGTTTTGTGCCAACAACCTCTAATGAGGGCCAAATGTGCATTATGTACATCATCTCCTCCAATTAGCTACAAAATGGCAAATAGATGAGAAATCAACTTTGTGGCTTGAATGCCAAAAAGTATGAAGAGTAAAAGAGAAGTGAATATATTGGAAATTCATAGATTCATTATGAACCTAAAGCCCAATGAACCACCTTCATTTATTGCACATTTGTGACTCCACCTGAGCATGAAAAGTACCTGTACAAACTACATTCAGCTCAGTAAGAATGGTAATTATGTTGAATATGAATCTGTAAGACTGAAGTAGTTTTACTTTGCAAGCTATTTGTGAAGAACTTTTAATTATGCCTGGATTCTCGCCTGAATGGTTGCTTTTACTGCAAATGAAGGAAAGTGAACACTTCTAGTACACATGTGAATGAGTGTATGATGTGACAGAGCCACAGCACCACTGCTGTCACTTGTTTTAAATGTTATCATCCCTTTAAATGGCTATTGTTGGTATTATAGATATTACTACGTTGCCAGACATCCTACTACACCTACTAGTATGACAAAGGCTGTTGTCATATGCCAAAAGTAGGTGTCATGACATTTCACTTCTAGGCTTCAGGGTTGCTTTGGGATAAAATCTGACACTACTGTTTTTGGGTTTATTTTACATTTTGGTTGAATGATACCTGCAGGTTTCCATGCACTTCTTTTTTTCCCCACGATCACAATACATGGAAGTAAGATTTGGCTCTTAATAATAAACCATGAGTAAAAATATACGGGAGGCAATGGCTTACCTGTCCTGTTGCCAAAGAGCATATAAACTACTCACATGGGAAACTGATGAGCCACTTTCAAGAGTATTGAAGAAGGATTTATTTTCTTGTTATAGTACAAAAAAAAATCAATCTATCTATCTATCTATCTATCTATCACCAATGTGAGGGAGTATTGCCTTAATTTCATTACCTAATTTCATGAGCAAATTAATGTCTTGCACTTGAAAATAATTCTAATAAGTTTCTTACACTCAGTTCGTCCACTGTCTGGCAGAATCTGTTTAGCTCGGCTCTCTTTAACTTCCTTCTGGTTGGCTGTCCCTCGTAAACAGAAGGTTTAATCAGCTGGTGGGTTGGACTTCTGTGCTCACAGCCAGAGCTGCATGCCTGAGGATAACTATATAAAGATAGCCCAGACTATACAAAGCCACACAAAGCCAAGAATAGGGAGCATATGGAGCAATCTGAAGCCTGAGCTTCACATACATTAAAATACCCTCATTGTCTGAAACTAAACAGCTGTCTCAGAACGATGGCCAAGCAACAAAATAACAACAGCAAGGCAAGGGTGGTAAGAAAAAAACAACAACCCCAAACTCCTTCACGCAGTGACATAAACAGTGACAAATACACAGCTCAACACAACGACCAGCTCCTCTCCCTCCGCTTCTGCACTCCTGGCGGTGATTGCTGAGTGGAGTCAGCTGTGCACAAATCACCAGCTCTACAGGAGAAAGGATGCTACCTGAGACTAGTGAGAAGGAGAAAGAAACACTATACACAAACACACACACACACTACAACCCACAGTAGGCCTACCAGAGCAGTAACACACTGGCTCACATTTTAAACGCACAAGTGGGACACAAAGCATCTTTTCAAACTTTATTTAGTTGTGACATACTGCAGTAGCAGATTAAAGTATCCTCTGTGATCAGGGCAATATGCTAATACTTGCTCTGTGCTTATACAGTCTCAATCGACCCCTTGTCCTCTCTTACAATCATTCTCAGAGACCTACACAAAGCTCATCTTCAAGTGAGCATACAATGCTACAGAGCCCTTGAAAGTTTACTGCAATAATTATTTTAAGTATTTGTGTTCAGTATTGTCTGGTGTACAGTATCATGAATACGGCTCCCTCAGCTGTTGCTGCACAGGTCTGAACCACTGTTCCTGAGATGAAGACTGGCTTTGATTAGAACTGCAGCCTTGGAATTTCACGGATGTCACTGAGGCTTTAGCTTTGCTTGTTACGACTCTTGGCTGTGACGGATTTGTTTTCAATGCGAGTGAGACTGAATATAAGCAGTGAGGGCTGAGCAGTGTGTTAAAGCCGCTGTATCCCTGAACTCCTGTCGTGTGGAGGTAACATTGGTCATAGAAGCACTGCTGGTTCAAACATGACTACAGCTTATGAGCAGCAGCTGAACCAAGAATGAAACACATATTGGGTCCATATGGCAACCTCCAGGCCAGAGAAATGAGGCAGTGACACAAACTGCAGTTCTTCTAATGGCCACTTTTATGTCTGTATCTCTGTATTGCTTTTTAGTTGTTAGACTGACAAGCCAATCCAAATCACTCCTTCTGTTAGGGGTAAAGGTTTGTGTTGAACCTGTGGGAGCGTACACAGAAGCTATCGTCTGAAAAATATGCCATAAGGCATCGTGTTGCATATTGCATCAAAGTTTTATCATTGAGGTTGACTACTCATGGTCCTGACATTAATTTTGTTGTGATCGGCCAAAGGTAAATGAGAGTGTGTTCCTTGACTTTGCACTGTAAATAATTGTTACAGTGGTGAAAGTTATCTGATGTTATCTAGTGGCCTGCTAAATAGCGGAGCTTGCTGCGTTATTGGAGGTAATACCATGCTGCTTGTTTTAGCATTGGGATCCACATTTAAAGCATTCTAACGCTAAATCGTCATGATATAGTGTCTGGTATTGTAGTTCAACTGTTTTAATGTGTTTAGAAGTGAATATACTCTGTGAAATGAAAGAGGTTGCTGGCATGGATGGAGCCTGCTGTTTCTCACCTCTGATTGCCTTCACTTCTGAGTCAGCTCTGTACAGTGCGACCTATATGTTGTACATGAGATGAAAAAATCTGTCTGTGTGATTAAAAAAAATGCTACAAAACTAGCAACCTTTATAGCACTGGTGCTATAAGCTAACAAAGCTAACATTAGCTTATAGCTAATTGCTTAGCTGTGGCTGCCATTACCTGATTTTCTGACTACCCCTACTAACAAACTCATTGGACTTGTGAATACTAACTGAACTAAAGTGCACATGCTTTTTGTTTATTGCTCAGTTTGAGTGAAGCGGCCATAGGTTTCATGCTCAAAGCACCTGAACTTCAAAACAGGCCTGTAACAGATAAATATTGTTCAGGTTAACAAGGACAAGTAAATGTGTGTGTGTGTGTGTGTGTGTGTGTGTTTGCCCACTGGTACTACTGGTTTACGTTCACGAGAACTGTTTTTAGCTGTACCCTGCAAAAAAGAAAATATGTTACAACAACTAAATTGGACTATTCAGTTTGGTGGTCACTCTATATGCTTGTTAGAAATATTGAAAATAATTTACTTTTGAGGTTGATAAAGATAAAAATGAATTGTGGAAAAGCTGAAGGCTCCTTCGGGTCCCTCTCTGTCATTTGGACAGTTCGCCTTGCTACAAAGCCTCTGGAGGGGTGACACTGATTGAGGACAGGAGCTGCTGCTTGTTGAGCCGCTGACATGCTGCTTCAGCTGTTGTAGACAAGCTGTTGGTTCAGCACCAGGCTGTCAGAACTAAGAAAAAGCAAAGCATTGCTTGAAAATGGTGTGCTGTTTCACGGACCGGTGAGACCATAAAATAAGATCCAGGAAAGTGTAACAGAGCCATGATTTGGAGGCTTTTCCAGCACAATGAAACACTGAGACAAAACTGCTGCTGTGAATAATCACATTACTCTGCTCAATAATGTAACAGAGTTTCTGGACACTTTGGGCTGTGTGTTAATGCATTACAGGATATTTTGGCAAAAGCTGAGCCAGATTTAACTTTTTTGCTGGAGTAGTGAATTTAGGCACTAAAGCAAGAGACTGAAAATGTAGTTAAACCATGAGAAGGTAGGATGCAGAAAACTCCACTAAAAGCAGGAACAGAGGGGCAGTCATGACATTTAAACAAATTCAAGAGGACATGACCGATAACAAAAACTGTGTATCAGAAATGAAGGTTGCCACTAAGTCTGAAAAGTCAATCCAATGGACTCTTTTTCAGCAGACATTTTAAACTTTTTACAGTAGGCGTATTAACAACGTCTCACTGCACTTAGAGGAGGTGCAGGCTGGTTCACTGTCACCAGTGTTGGGGAGTAACGGAATACATGTAACGCCGTTACGTATTTAAAATACAAAATATGAGTAACTGTATTCTGTTACAGTTACCATTTAAAAAGGTTGTATTCAGAATGCAGTTACTTTGCTGAAATAAAGGGATTACATGGCAGTATTTGACTTTTCATATGTTCGGCTATGTCCTCTCTTTTTTTTTCGGTTTCCACGCCCCAAACAAAACACGCATTAAGAGGCTCTAAAGGCTGTGTCTCAGTCTCGCAGCCCATGTCACTCCTACTTGCATAATGACGTGCAGAAATATTTTTAAAAATTATTCACAAAAATGATTTAATATGAAGGCAATAGGCAGAGTGTTACAGGTATAGCCCTAAAGAATGTAGCCTCATGGGCGGTGTAGTCCGTTCTGCAGGGAGAATGGACTGCCATACCCGTTATGTGTCTGTGAGCGAGACAGGGAGAAAGAGGCTAGTGGAAAAGTACGAGCTGTCACCGAGCAGAAACGGGAGCTGGAAGCATGTAAATATAATAATAACCATTGCAGCCAAAAAGAGTGCCTGACGAGCCCAGCTGTAAGTAAGCTATTAAGACTCGACTGTACACTTTTTTCGTGTTTTTCTCCGAAACAATAAGTTCCGTTGGAGCAGTCTTTCAACGCCTCTCTCTGTCTCTCGCTAGCAAAGTTGACCCAGACAACAAAGTAAAGCTAGTTTTCAGCTATGAGCCCGACACGAACCCGACGTATTAGCCAGTTGTCCCTGTTTTCTATACGCGTGGAACAGTTTTCTATACGAGATCGCTGCAAAAACTGCAGCCTTACCTAATGTCCACCCTAATGTTACTCATTTTATATTAAGATTTAAACATCTAGTTGGTATGCGAGTAGCCTTCAGTAATAGTAATAAATCACACAGCAATAGTACATTCATGTATTTGTAAAAAAGCATGATAATATAATAGGTAATCCAAAGTATTCAGAATACGTTACTGTCATTGAGTAACGTAACGGAATACGTTACAAAATACATTTTGGGGCATGTATTCTGTAATCTGTAGTGGAATACATTTTAAAAGTACCTTCCCAACATTGACTGTCACTGGGGCACTAAATGTTACTGAGCCATGATTAATATAACTGCACTTTCGCTATGAAAGGTCTGCTGTGAAAAAGGTTTAACAGGGGAAATGCCATAAACATGCATTCTTTCCAGTGGCCAGCAGGAGGGTACAAAAAGTCCCAAGTATAGAATACCTCTATTTGACATAGCTTAACTTTATAATGGGACAATTAAACATAAGTAGCCTATGGACAATCTGAACAGGTCTTTAAGGTGGCTGTAATTAAAACATCACCCAGCTTTTTTTTTTTGACTAATTAAAGGGCATCCTCTAATCTTCCTTTTATTTAAAAAAAAACCTTGAAAGAAGTTACAAAACTGCTAACTGATCATCTTTAGAGGAATGGTTTAGTTTAAGAGTTACAGCCAGGTTTCAGAACTCAAAAACAAACAGCTTTAGCGAAGGTTACAAATGCTCTTCTTATGGGCTCTGACAGTGGATTCATCTCTGTGTTTATCCTGCTAGACTTCAGTGCAGCGTTCAAGACAGTTGACCATAATATCCTATTAGATTGATTAGAGCATGCTAAGTATTACAGGTACTTCCCTGCATAGGTTTGTGTTATATCTATCTAATAGACTCCAATTTGTTCACGTAAATGTAGAGTCCTCTTCACAAACTAAGGTTAACTATAGAATTCCACAGGGTACTGTGCTAGGACCAGTTCTGTTTGCATTATACATGCTTCCCTTAGGCAGTATTATCAGAAGGCATAGCATAAATTTTTATTCGTGTGCAAATGACACCCAACTTTATCTATCCATGCCGCCAGATGACACGCACCAATTAGTTAAACTGCTGCAATGTCTTAAAGACAAAAAGACCTGGATGACCTCTAATTTTTGTCTAAATTCAGATAAAACCGAGGTTATAATACTTAGCCCTAAAAATCTTAGAAATATAGTATCTTGATGCATGCTCAATCGTCCCAAAAGGTTGATTCTGTTCATTTGGACGTAGCGTTTTCAATGGGAGAAATGTTTCGTTGCGCATCCAAGTGACTTCTTTAGTGTCAGCTGACTGCAGATTTCCCCCACCTCATAAACAGTACATTTTCACAATAACTGAAACCAGCCCACTGAATGAATAATGGGCTGAGAGGTCAGTTTCTCTATCATAAATATGCAAGTTCTCATGACCATTGATCGACTGATCAAAGCCCACTGATCAATGGCCATTAGTACTATTCACAGAGAGTTGGGAATGGCTGTAATCACAGCATTGTAAGCCGAAAGATGTACCCTCAGGCCCCCTCCTTGATTCAGAGATGGTCTTTCCCTTTTCACATAAATGGCCTACTTGACTCCCAGCTCAAACCAGTGTTCCTCCCTGTCCAGGATGTGTACATCCTCATCATTGAAAGAGTGTCCACCGGCCTGTAGGTGTAAATAGACTGCAGAGTCGTGGTCTGATGAGTTAGCTCTTCTGTGTTGTGCCATCCACTTCGCCAGAGCTTGTTTGGTTTCCCGATGTATAAATCCTGGCAATCCTCCTGGAACTTAACAGCGTACACTATGTTACTCTGTTTGTGTCGGGGAACCCAATCCTTGGGTTGGTGCAGCGTGCTTTGGTTTAAACGCCACAGAGACGTGGTGTTTATAAAAATGCGTTTCAGCTGTTCCGATACTCCTGACACATATGGGGTCACTAAGGGTTTTCGCTTAGGCAGCAGTTGTCCTTCTCTCCTGAATTGGCTGAAGCTTTCTTTACATGCCTTCCACATTTACTCAGGGCCTTCTTGACGTGATGTTCTTCTGCTTCCCTGGCTGCTGTGTCTTTGGGGATGGTGTTCGCTATATATTGTAGCGTCCTGATGACACCCAGTTTGTGCTCCAGTGGATGATGAGAGTCAGACCTTAAACACTGATCCGTATGCGTAGGTTGATGGTACACATCAGCTTTTAACACAGCCCATTGTTCATTCAGTGGGCTGGTTTCTGCTAGTGTGCAAGTGTACTGTTTATAAGGTTGGTGAAACCTGCAGTCAGCTGAGACTGAAGAAGTCACTTGGATGAGTGACGAAACGTTTCTCCCATTGAAGACGCTACGTCCAGATGAACAGAATCAACCTTTTGGGATCTTAACAGATGCTTTCTCAGAAAAGCATTACCTTGGCCTCCAGTAACACTCTGAGGATTGTTGGAGTCATTTTTCATGTCCTTCAATGTGTATATTAAACGAATATGTATGGCTGCTTTCTTCCATTTATGTGATATCTCTAAAATTAGAAATATCTTGTCACAGCCTGACCCTGGAAAACTAGTTCATGCATTTAGTTCATGCATTTACTTCTAGACTGGACTACTAGTTAAGACTAACGATCTTATCTCATTTCCAGAATTTAGGTTCTGAATTCCTCTGTGTTAGTTTCTTTCTACAAGGATGTGAGCACAGGACGCAAGAAAGAAACACAAGGAGAGAGGAGCCAGGGCAAAGAGCTCAAATTTAAAGTGATGTCTGATAAGAGGTTTGAAACAGTTTTATTATCAGTAATTTCGTTATAATTCAAATTTTAACATTCCACCTGTGTGCCACGTTTCTTTAATACACTGAAGGTAAAAGCACCTCCTGTACAATTCATGTAGCCTCCTCACTACACTCTCTTTCTGACTCTTTTTAGAAATTGATTTTGAGTGATTTCTGGGTCCCAGGCAGGAAGACAGAGGTGACAAAGAGGGACAAATTAGTACAAACAGAAATGTTTCATGCAATCCGATAGGTTGTGCTTCATTAGAATTTCTTGTTCTAATGAGCAACAAGTAGACCTGTAAAAATGAATAATATGAACCTATATTGAATAAATTCTACTGGGATAAGCAATTAACTACCTGAACACAGATGGAACTAGATTAAACACGTCACACCAAAGAGGCAAGGAGTAAAACTTAGGAATGATTTAAAAAATAAACATCACAAATTCCAAAGCAGGACATTGGAATTTAATAACAAACATTAATTTCAATCAGTACTCTAGTTCCTGACATTAGTTATTAGGATTTTAGCTCATTTCTGATTGTTTTATGGACTTTAATTTGTAGGTTCATGAATTGTACTGCAATACTCTTGATCAAGATCACGAATTACCAAATTCACTTCACATAGCGTCTCACCACCCTGTTCCTTCAATATAAAAGAGTAGTCATTGCCAAATCCATTTAAGTCCTCCAGTCTGTCACTAAGGATGTATTGAATCCTCTCTAGGTGGAGGGTATCAGTCAGTGTTGTTATCCAGGACTGAAAGGTTAGCCCATCCTTTTTCTTCCAATAGAGAAGAATAAGTGAACAGAGGAGGCCGTAGGACAGGAGGTGATGACAAAATATTGCCACCCAAAAGTTCTGAAATTTAGAAGAACAACAAGGTCGTTGGAAGGACAGGTGCTGCAAAGCACACATCACAGCATCAAAACACTTTGAACACTATTTATTTAATAAAATGCTTGATTTAGGAAGATGTGAAAAATAAGGTGATAAATAATGTCAAGAATTGTGGTAAAATGGCATTATATTTTTTGTCATTAGTCACTAGGAATGCTGGTGGATTTTTTAAAATGTGCTATTACATAATACTTATTAGCGGTCCCAACGTTAACTACCAGATTATAAAAACAGAACCAAGTAAAACCACCAGATTAAGGATCTTCATCTTTGAAAAGTCCTAGCATGGCTTAATCCAGTGATTTCCCCCCAGTTTGTGATGATTAAAAACACAGTTATGGTCTACCACGATGGAGAAGAGACTCACACTCTTGCCCCTGATGAATGTCCTCACATTTAGAACACTTTCGGCGTTAGTACCCCTAGTCCCAAGTGATTTTTGGAATTTGGAGTTTTTACATCTTTGCACCCAGATGAAGGTAAAGCTTTGTTAATCTGCTGGGTGTAATAAGCCATAGTCAGTAATTTCACACTACAACCTCTGTTGCAAAAGGACACTTGACTGTGTTGTGTGCAGTGCAAATTTGGTTTCTGGACCTGATAAAATATTCTGCATATTTAGAAATGTTCAGTGTGTCAGCTGTGAGCAAATAGGCTTACTGCATGTCTCGACTGCTGTGCCTTAGGAAGCCCCACAGCCACAAGACTGGCATGCTTTATGCTTTTTTTATGGTGTCATAATAAATGTGTTCACCTGTGTGTGTGTGCACACCTGACGTGTGCAGCGAGGTCTGGTAGTTACAAGACTGGCATACTTTGTAGTGTTTTATTATAATGTGACAAGATGAATGGAATATTAACTAAAAACCTTATACCTTTAAACCCCCGCCAGAACTGCAGGTGTGAACAGAAAATTCACTTCGACTTTACTTATGAACAATGCAGACTGTGCAAAAGTTTAAACTTTATCAAACAGAGCACAGCATCAACAGAACATGGATTAACTTCATTCAACCCCTTATTCCAGACAGCTTCTGTTTTATTCATTCTCAACTCTATTTCTGTCTTTTTACAGAGATATCAAAAGAAATCTGTCCATGACAACTTGAAACTACTGGAGTGTTGCTGATACAAACACCCCCTGAATGTAGAGATCCCCAACATCACAGAGCCCTGACTTCTTCTTTCTTGGTCTTCTTTTTATTTCTTTCATCTAACTATGTAACTATTTAAGAACATATATAGATATTTTTCTGGCCTAGTGTTGACTCTTTGATTTTATTGGTGATTGCCCTTTCTTAGTTATTTTATTACTGACTTCAGTCTATTGATTTAGTTTAGTTTTCATCTATATGCTGTCACGCTGCAGTCTGTGTGGTTGCTCTTGTGTCGTGCAGCGTATTGTGCTTCAACCTGGAAAAAAAAGGAGCTAAGTCACTACAGTTTTGCCCACCTGCTGTGAAAGTGGCACAGATGATGTCCTCTGAAAGACTGACTGAACAGGTGTTGAACTGTTGAACGATGAATGTTGTCCTCACCAGCTTGTCAGTATGTAACAAATTTAATTTGCATATGAAGAGCTGCTGGGCTGGAATAACTGGATTTCATTTAACTCGACATTGACTATTTGTAAGGCAACTGTCCTGCTGCAGCAGTATGTAATGAATTTGAATGTTCGAGTCATGAATGTCAGTTTAGTCCCAAGCATTGCTCTGTGGGTGTTTGGCACAAAAAGCTGAACTAACGTGGATTTATAGGATCCCGTCATGTTTCTGACACTGGCCGCTGTTAGCAGCTCCCTCGAGAGGCCTTATAATGCAGCTCTATAACACCCATACAGCAGTATTTACAGCATCACCACTCAGCAAGCATTTGATATGAGCTTTTATTCATTCCCAAAGAGGAGAAGCACATTTTCCAGAATCGAGTTGCCTTTTTTTTTCCACCCAAAGACTCGGAAGAAAATTATTTTGTTCTCAAGACCACACACAGGCAGAAAACGCCATAAAGAGTACTGATTACATTAGCTAAAGCTGTTATTGCCTCGATACCATTACCTCTAACTCCCATGGTGATTTCCTGCTAATAGAAAGGTGTGTAGCTCACTGCATGTGTGGGTGAGTGCGTGCTGCACACCCACAGCTGTGGATGTGTTTGCATGTATTTGACATTATTATTTTCCTGACTGCAGGTCACCCGGCAAAATAACAGCATACATTGTGCACTGTGTTAATTATAAAATCTCAGTTATTTCCTGTAGTCGATAAGTGTGGAGTCTAATGGGGTTTTGTGGATTTGTGTCACTGACATGCTTTGGAGAAATGAGCTCAGGTGTAGTGACATAACAAGGGAAAATGCCAATTTACTGTTGTGTATCAGAGCTGACCTTATCAAGGTCCTGAATTTCATAATTCCAGAAGAAATAGCTGTTCATTATAAGTTTAATTTGACAGTCCAGTGGTGTGTGTCCTGGTGAACTTCTCATTAAAGAATCATAATTAATCATAGCGTGTGTGTGTGTGTGCCTGATATGATATTTCACAAATAGGTAGCCTTTATGCAGTGCCTCTGTGTGAGTGGTTATCTAAACAAAGGCCTCTGCGTGCTCTTAGACGGGAGTCACGTAACAGACGAGCAGGTTTTATGGATTCAGCTCAGTGTATTTGCTTCGACCTGACAGCCTGACAGGAAGCGCTGTTGCTCCAGCGGCGGCCTGCACAGTACAGTTGCAGGGGCACAAAGGTGACACGAATGTGCACAGCCGGGGTTCAAGTTGCTCAGCTGGTGAACTGCTGAGTGAAGATTGAAGTCACTTCACATGCTCACATTTTGCAGAAGTTCACACAAGGAGTATTCAGAAGCATCGTGATGCCACCGCTGTCAGGTGCAGTTGTGTCAAAGTGACAATTACGTGAATGCAGATAAAATCTGCTCCTCAGTAGAATTTTTTTACCTTCAGTTATCAGAGAGTCTACAGGTTGAAACGAAATGAATATAAAACTTTAAAGTCTGTTTTACGTACTATTTGAAATTATTTTAATCCAAACTTTAGATAGTCCAAATAATCCAAACTTTGTTGTCTTTTGAAGAAAAGATACTGAAGCTTGCCCATAGTGAAAATCGATGCATTTATCTTTTTAACTGCCTATCCAGATAAAGACTGGCCCAGCTGTCACAGGGCGAGAGGTGGGCTACACCTTGAATATATGGCCATGAAAGAGCCAAAGCAAAGAGACAGACAACAACCAGCCATGTCTTTAGGCTGTGAGAGGAAGCCCACGCAAGCACAGGGAGATAAAAACCTTTCTGCTGTGAGGTGACGATGCTAAGCACTGCACTTCTGCCTCAGAATGGACAGTAAGGTACGAATAAAGTTAAATCTAAGAACATTTCCCATGTGCACATAATAGTGGAACAAGACAATAAAAAATTGGAGAACTGCAGTTTTTTTCTACACATTTTTTTTAGTCATTATAATATTAAAAGGTTTTTTCGTAAACTTGCATCTCCCCATTTTCACAGGCTGGCTGACAAGGCCTTTTTTATTCATAATTTTTAAGGTTTCTAACAGTAGATTAGGCTGCACATCTTCCCTGACTCCTACCTCCATTGATACCAGTTTTCACACATAAAACTTATGTGAAAGGTCCAGTCAAAGAAAAATGAAAAACAAAAGACTGAATAATACTTTAGAGTCAACTGGGATAGGCTTAAACTCTAAGCTGTATGAGTGGTATATGGGTGGATTTTTGGCCAATATCTATCTACAAATGTTGACTATTTGGGTAGTTAAAAATAAGTATTCAATCACCAGTTGATGGGGGATTGACAGAAGATGCTTGCTGTCACTAGGGGAAATCGGTTTCAAAGAGCTATTAGCTATAGCAGCATTGGTTGCTGGGAATTCTCACACTTTTCAGTTTAACAAAGTAACAAAATAATTCAATAGCTTTTACTCTTATGAGTAAATGTACATTGAAGATTTTCAGCTGATTGGAAATTGTTATGTTAAAATACTATCATGGTACAGTATTTGTTGGGTTATTTGACCTGGTTCATTTAACTTTATTTGAAAATATTAACACTGTTTTCCAGCGAGTTGTAGGCACAACGAATAAAAATAACAGTAGTTTCAACAAGCACAGAAGATTCAGAACCTTGACTTTCTAATATTGTAGGGTCTTTACCTTACAATACAAAGCACCTTGCTGTTGTGATTTGGAACTACATAAATAGAGTTGAACTAAACCGAACTGAACTGTGTTGATGATTAAAGAGAACTGACTTTAAAACAGTTCTTGTGTCAAACCTCGAGAAAATGTTGTGTAACTATCAAACTACTGCAACGAGTCCACAGGCAGCCAGGAAACATAGTAACAGCTAACAAGCTGAGAAACATGGACCGGTCTTGCCAGCCTCGAGGTCAACATTTGGTCTCTTCTGTGTACTGATGATCATGAACAGAAAGCATCAACAGCCCTGCAGGTATGGGAGCTGGTATAATCAAGAGTAGTCGAGTTGAGTTTGCAGTACACCGTAAGCCCCTCACCACCACTAGTAGCAAGCTTGCACCGGACAGGTGCATTGCACAGATATCTGATTAAGAGAAGAATAAAATATTAGAACTCACAAAAACTTGAAGACTTCTTGGTTGATCTGTTAGTAGAATTAACCCAGCAACAGCCATATTATATTATTTTGTAAGATTTTTCTATTAAAATGTGCCACAGAAGGCACCATCCACCCAATTAGTTAATCCGAAGCCCCAAAAATGATCAGCTACAACTACCTAAGTGGGTGCACTTGTTAAGTTGTTATGTCACTAACTTTATGAAGACTGAAACTCTTTCATGTATTAGACTGGGAACCATTCTTACGCCATTTGTCTAAGCCCTCCACAGAAAATAAGTGAAGAGAATATTTGTATACGTGCTACATTTACAAGAAGATTTCACATTATTCTGAAAGTAATGACCCAACTGTTACCAAGTGCCTCCTTTTAGTGACACTTACTGTGTGAATAGCCTTGATATTAGATACAGCAAGGTTTAAATAAAACTTGAATTGCAGCCAGATCTCACCATAGAAATTATAACAAAGCGTAACCATGTTGTCAGTAGCCAGTGTGACGTACCCTATTAGTTTGTGAAGGGGTTGGTAACCCTTTATAATACGGCTTGTGGTTAAGGACATATAAATCCTGTAATTTAATGTAATTTCATTGTATTTTGTTCAAAATTATGTAAATATTTAAATAAAGATAAATAAATAAAGGTAAAAAAAGAAATAATTATGCTATAAAGTATTGCGTAACTTCAGCTGTTTCACAGGAAAAGAGACACATCCATCATGCACATCAACAGATGTAAAAAACAATAAAAATAAAGCTTTAAAAAGGCTAGAGTAATCCACTCTGTAATACTGCATGCACCATGAAAAGTACAGTGTACTTACATCAAACGTGATGAGATATAATTTTTTCAGTCACTCATTGGTCCCTGCAGCACCACAGGTCCCCATCCAGCCAATCATGTAGGCGCTGGCATGCTTGGATTTCCTTGAAGGAAGCCGGTGTTCTGACAAAACACCCTACCTATCAAACTGTCCTACTTATTGTTACTGTGCATGTTTTGGTGTTAATAGTACACGCCTATTATTTGATCCTACCCCGATCTCGTGCGTGCGAAAAAAAGACTAGTATTATATGTTTTACTTCTTTATTACAGTTGATACTTGTTTTCCTTAAGCTGTTGTCAATTTGTTAACTTTTCAAGCTAACATGCGTTTTGTTTTTTGTGCAAAACTTCTGTAAACTGGCATACAGCTTAAACCTTGTCAATTAATTTTAGGCCTCCTGCAGTTAGTGGACACCACGCTCCGTTGTTATGTCGAAGAAAGTAATATTGCACTAGCAGGAGGCATGTTTTGATAGTGTGATTTGGCCATCAGAACATCCTACCTGTAGATACGTACGATGGAAGCATAAACCACATAAGGTAGTATACATTTCACTGTGTGTTATACTTGTATAACTATGCATGTGACAAATAATAAAGAACCTTGAACCTTGAACCTATATTCTGATAAGGTAGCATGGATTGATAGACATGACTATAAATTTACGCTACTGTATGATGTTTTGACAAAGTAGGACGTTTTGTCAGAACACCGGCTCTCTTCCTCCGAGGCCAGGGGCCGTAACAGTAAATTCAATTAAAATACAGTAAAATTCCATTTAATTACAGGAGTATTACACCCTTGGTCATGCATCATATTATAAATTGTTATAAAGTCCTGTTGTGATGTTGTGAGCCTTGAGCTGTTGTCATGTTTCCAGTTTTGAAACTGGATGTGAGAATGAAGCCCCACACTTATTGTCTGACTTAGATAATCCTCCTTTCTAGCACTTACAACAATCAAAATTAACAAAATGGGCTTTAATGTTCTATTCAGTGACCTGAAAGAAGTGATTAAGATCAATATACCGATCAGGAAAGTGTTCCCAGCGCTCGGAGCCAAAAACTGACAGTGCTCAGAAAAGTTCTTACTACTGGAAAATACTCTGTTAGGATTAGATGAGAGTGGCGCCTGGGTAGAACGCACAGGAGGCAGGACACATTTTGTCCGCTCGCTCGCTGTGACTACTTCAGATGACCTGCTCTGTTCTCATACAGGCTCAGCGGGCTGTCACAGACTCTGTACTCACGAGTTTCTGCCTGATCGTTAGCGTTTTCATTCGCACATCCTCTGAGCAGAACAGTTCGGGGCTGAGTTGTGCGTATCTTCAGCTTATCTCACCAGATGTGTTTGGGGTGAAAAGAAAATTGCTTGTAATTATTTTAATACTTTTTAATTGCAACTTTTATTTCACTCTTGGGTTCAGCTTGAGAGTGTGTTCTGCTTTTCTAATGTAATTTTTATCTCCACCTGGGACAGTAATGAAGTGAAAGCAATTAGAGTATTACAGTAATGACAGCGGATCATGAAGTCATTTAGAACTATTAAAATATGAAACGCAATCAGGTGATTCACATCAGTTCATTACTGGGATCATGAGAGCAACAGGGGACCTCGACTACCCCTCCACGCAAACGTCCTTGGACCTGATGATTATCCTCCATTGCCATCCCACCACCACCCATCCCCCACACACCTCTCTGTCTCTCTTCTCCTCCTGTTCCTCGTTCAGGTGTTTTTCTCTCCTCCTGCCTAATGATTCATGCTAATTGTTTTTAAATGGGATTTTTTTTGTGCTGGTGCACCTTCCATCTCTTCACTTCTATTATATGCACTGGACCATGAAAAACCAGGGAAAAAAACCCCAACAAAAAAATCACACCGAGGCTGGTCAGACCTAAGAATCAATACGTCTAAATACAATTGCAAGAAAACTTGATGGGCTTTTGAATCCCTCCCTTTTCAGCCTTTACGTGAAATAGAAAAGAACAAAGAAACTATTCTGATATTGGTGCTGCAGTATGCTCGGATTGCTCCAAAAACTGCCTATGAACCTTCAATACCGGCATCACATTATGTGCCAAATGCAACAGAAGGCATGGTTATTTCTTCCTCAGCCACAGCAGTTTAAGTGGAAGATAATGAATGGCTTTGAACATGGAACGCTGTATCAGTTGTGCGCTTTGTTATCCAGTTTATGATTATAATTTCTGCTACAGTACATCCCAGCTCCATATGGCACATTTTAACTTTCCATATCCCTGCATTATCTTTTATTACTTGCCTTGTTGGCAGTGACACAAGAAATGAGAAGCGCCAAGAAACAGTGCCTAGAAACAATGCTCGCAAAGATGAAAGGAACAGGTGGGGAAAAGGAAGGGAGAAAAAGATTTTTTAAAACAAAATATATGTGTGCGTGATTTTTTTTTTTTACTTCTTTTCCTCCAGCAGCTGTTCACGGCTTTTTAATTTCATCTGAGACTGCTGAGCGTGATGAGCTTAGTCTTGTTCCGAATCCCTTCACGCGGGCTTCTCCGGTGCACCCCCCCATGCTCTGATGGAGCTCCATGAATTCCCCTTATTGCTGTTTAATGGAGATGGGTACCCAAACAAATGAGCAGCCTTTGCCTGGCTCAGCACCATGGGTTCTCATTAATCCGGATGCTGAGACGCTGATGGCACTAATTTTTCAGACTAAGCGGCGTCTGCGCCTTCGCTGCTTCACGGCGCTCCCACAACAAGAGAGAATTTGCTTCAATCAGAGACACAGCCCAAAGGCAAAGAGGGTGTAGTGTTCATGTCACACCTGGTCTGTTGAGCTCTCTGCCTCACTGTTGGAAATCTCCCCCTACAGTGCCCATCTGTGTCAGTGGGAATGCACATAGTGATGCAGGCGTGATGAGAGTCCCTGCCTCAGTATTAAAGGGATTCTAAAGAGAGACATAAGTGCAAATTACATGTGAAATAAAATTTTATCAGCTTCACTTTCCTGTGTAACTTTTTAAAATTAAGGCTAAAAATAAGAGTCTGTAATAGGGGGAGTGCTTCAGAGGTAATTACACTGAGAAAAAAAACACACAAAAACACTCATGAACAAGGTTATTTAGCCACATGGCAAATATGATATTACCACTAAGAAGAGATGAATACACTTAGCACAGCATGCGGTGGTCTAATAAATGTCTCTTAAGTGTAGATGTCAGTGCTTTAAGTGTAGCTCAGGAATTCAGGGGCTTGTTTCTGCCTCATTATTTACCATTTATACAAAATCTGGAATTGGCCGTGGATACTAATGGTGGAAGGTGGAATATATATATGAGGTTGTTTACGTGAAGTAAATCCAATCCTGACTTCTGGAAATTGCATTTACGCAGTAAAGGTTGCTGGTAATTTGCAACAGCAAATGTGGTTCATACATTTAATCAAAATAGTTGCAGAGATCACATACTGAAAGCAGCAGTAAAACTCCCCAACAATATTTCCTCATAGCTGCTTTACAGTCATGTTTACAGTTATAGTCAAAAGTGCCAGAAAACAAGAGAAATGAGCTTTGGATGGATCTGGGTGGAGGCAGAGTGCTGCTAAATGACTGATCATTTCATTTTTATTTCATTTCATATGACCCAGCCTGAAATAATCATGAAAACTGATTCGTTTGTTTGTGTTTAGGGGCAAACATGAGTCTTTATTTGTGTCTAAGTCAGCACAACATAAAACCTGAATGGTTTTCAAGCGGATGTTTGTTTCATGCAGATGCGAGGGGACCATACACTGTATATAAAGGATGTAAGTAGCTGAAGTGACGTCACTCATTGGTCATCAAAGTCTGGTTTTGACAACTGAAGGCAAACATTATCTCGCTCACCATCTTGGTGTCTTGAAACAAGACAAGTGAGAGTTGAATTTAATGGGGAAGTGAGGGACGATGCGTACTTATATAGTAGCAATCTGTAAATCACGATACAGACACACCCTAAGGCAGGGGTCAGCAACCTTTAACACCCAAAGAGCCATTTGGACCCGGTTTCCACGCAAAAGAAAACACTGGGAGCCGCAAATACTTTTTGACATCTAAAATGAAGATAACACTGTATATATTGGTTTTTACCTTTATGCTTCAACTAAGGTGTGCTGCTTATGAAATCCATGAAGAGAAAATTACATTATATTTATGTAATTAACACATTTTGAACTCTTAAAGAAATATAACTAAAGGAAAGACACCCAGCTGAACTAAAACGATCCATGTAGCAAACAAAAACCGTTGTGAGCCGCCACCCTTATATTGCCTTTGGGCTTTTGGAGCCTTGACCTGGCTTTTAAAAGATAATTGGGAAAAAAAGCACTATGCTGCTGAAAAAAGAAAAATGGATAATTGCAAAATTCTGCCTAAATGTGTATTTTACCTGGTTAATGTGTGTGGCGGGGCGTGGTCTAGGAGGACGTACCTGAGCGGCACCCGCAATCACGCCTTGCCGCCTTAACGTCTGTGCCGTCTATGCTGTTGTTGGTATGTGTCGGGCTGTGAGCTGAAAAGCTACAGCTGGCTGTATGCGTACAGCAACCGTGTGTGAAAAGTGGTCAATAAAGAGAAGCTGTAAAGCATGTTCATGCAAACATCGTCGGGTCTGCCGTGATATGTTTACAATGGGACTTCTGCTCCCGAACCTCTGCGCACAGCGTCTGCAAAATCGGGGCTGTACGAAGTCACTTTCATCTTTACGCAGAACTGTAAGCTGTCATCTGTGAGGTGTGAGCGGTGTTAGTTTTTAACATAGTTCATGGTGGAGAACAGCTGCCGACATAATGTGGATCCGAAGATCCATAATTAGCCTACCTGGGGTTGAAAGTCTCGATAAATGCACGGCGTTTCGGCGGTTATACCGGCTTCCGCAAGTGTGACGCTTATTTTGAGCCATGAAAAAAATTATAGAATATAATTTTATTTTTATATTTCAATATCACAATAATCTTCCAATTTAGAACTACAAGTTAAAAAAGATCTAACATAAATAAAATACACTTCAGCCACGCGGAGCTGCACTATATGAACTAAAGAGCCGCAGGTTGCCGACCCCTGCTCTAAGGCATACCCTGCTTTATTGTCTCTTTTGATGTGACAATTATTAAAAATAAAAGACTCGCTCTGTTTTAGGACAGAAAAATACACTTGCACTTAGACCTGTTAAAGTAAAAGTTGACTACTGATGGCAAAATTAAGCTTATTTTCAGTTGGCCATTGTGCAGTAACCTAATTGACTGGAAGTAAAAGTGGGAATAATTGGAGTAACAGGTCATAGATTATACAAAGTTTATGTAAAGAGGCTAAAAAATGACCCTTTAGACTGTAAGAAAAGATGAAATTTCAGAAGCATAAAGACTTTTTTAATGAATAAAATGTCTTTGAAAATTATGCGCTGTTTATTAAAAAAAGAGGAAAATGAGCTGTACCAGAAACATGACTTTATGCCTTGTATTTTTATTTAAGAATGACAGTTATAGATGTATAAAAATGTGAGTCTTCTCAATTTTGGTGTATTTAAATCTGCTGAGCTATTTTTATTTTCATTGTGATTCAGTGACTTCATTTTTTTAATCATAGTTGTCCAGCATCCTGATTGGATTTCCTAAATCTGGGGGACTATTTTGTTCAGAAACCCAGGCAGGACCGGGTTATAGCTGCACGTAGAAGTCGTTCTTTGACGGCAACGTGGCATTGGGAGAAATAACTGTAAAGTCAAGACTTCTTCTTCTTCCCACTGGAGGGGAAATGACCTCACTTAAGCAGCAGTTCCTCATCATGACACGCTCCTCCTTCAGTCATGGTCACTGTGGTAATAGTTACGTGTGAGCCAGAGTTTCCCCTTCCCCTCGTGGGAGTCGCATATCTGCTTCACAGTCACTGAGCATGGGATTCCCTCAGGGACATACTGATACGCAGAACATCAGTGGGTCTGATGGTCCTTTCTGAGATTTATTTTGAATTTGCATAGATTTCAGTGAAGGATGCGAGCTAGTAGAGGAAGGAGGGTGGCTAAGAGAGAGAGAGAGCGCTTCCATTTGCAGCAGTGATACCGCCTATTTTAGAAATTCAATATCTGTAGTGTGGTTGAGAGCTGACAGTATAGATGAAGGGAAGGCAATGATGAGACCTTGCACTATGGGGTAATAACCTTCAGGGAACGTGGGCTGAGATGTAAAGTCCAAATAAAAAACCCGCAGATGTTCTTCCCTATGGATGCTCACATGTGCTGATGCTACATTCTCAGAAAATAAAGTACCATTTTGTACCTTTGGGGCAAAACAGCTTGTCCCTGGGGCGGTTCACTCTAAGGTGCTGCTGTTGTAACCTTGACAGAGAAAAATCACCAGGCACAAGGAGAGAAAAATACACAGGATTTGACATCTGTTCCACCCAATCCCTCAATGTTAAAGCGTTACCTAATGCAAAAGTTTATTCATCTTCTATTTATCTTTATTTTCATGCAACATACCACATACTTTCAGGCTGTAATTAAAATGCATTTAGTTGATCCAGCTGCATATTGCTGCATATCTCTGAGTCCTGTCTCCATGGTTGTCTTACTGTGTCAAGTTTGTATGTTTGAATCTTTCTCTTGATCTAACTTATTTGTTTTGATAGTTTCTTGGTTCATGTGCTTTGTCCTGAGTTTAATCTCCTTTGTCTTGTAATTCCTGCTTTGTTCCCACTGTGTTTCCCACATGTTTCCTGTTCTATTATCATCCGGTGTGTGTTCATTGCCTGAGTCTCCTCTTGTCTTTTGTTGTGTCCTCCCTCTATGCTCTACACTCCTCTGCTCTGTAGTTCACGGTTTTCAGTGTGTTTTGCTCCTGCCTTGCTCTGTGTATAATTTTTTGTTTTCGCTGTGAGTTACCAGCAATAAAAGCTGAGTTTTGAGTTCACATTTTGTCTCCCGAGTCCTGCATGCTGGGTTAGATGTCGGCATATATTAGTTAATCAAGGACCAACTTCCAACCTTCCTTTTATATTTAAAATCCTTCAGAATTATTTTAAGTCAACTGTGTGATCAGTTCCAGAGTTTCAGTCAGGATTTATAAAAAATAACACTAGTCAAGGTTACCAAAGATTTTTCCTATGGCCTCTGATAGTTGACTTGTGTGAATCATTCAATGCAGAATACACTCTTGCTATTAAAGGAATAGTGTTACAATAGTTTGAATTATAACTATTTGTTATGCAGTATCAATACATTTTCAAATGGGTTCTGTGCTAGAACCAAACATGCTAGCATACATAAAAGCTTCCCTTAGGCAATATTATCAGAAAGCACTGAATACATTATACAGATGATATCCAGCTATATTTATATATGAAGCCAAATGGCACAGATTAAGTAGTTGAACTACAGGCATGTCTTAAAGACATAAATACCCGGATTACCTCTAAAATCCTTGTGTTTCTCATAATTATGGTGTCTAAAAGCATACTGTTACTCTGGATGACATGAACTCATTCTTTGAATGTAACACACTGAAGAATGTGGAGCCAGAATATGTCCTTCAACATTCACATTAAAGAAATATGGAGGACTGCGCACTGTGGCTAAAATTAGAGAGAAATGATTTCATAAATTGGTTACTTATAGACTTGATTATTGTGATTTATTATTATCAGGCTGTTCTAAAAGCTCCCTGAAAGGTTATCATTTGATCCAAAATGCTGCAGTGAGAGTACTGATAGGGAAGAGTAAGAGAAAACCTAGAAACCCAGAATCAAATGTAAAATCTTTCTCCTCACATACAAGGTTCTGAAAGATTAGACCTCATTGTATCTTATAGGCTTTATATTACCATATTATCTCAGCACTGCACTTCTCTCTCAGACTTCTGATTACTTATGGTTACTAGATTTTCTAAAAAATGGGAGGCAGAGCCTCTGTGGAACCAGCTCCCAGTTTGGATTTGGGAGACAGACATGCTGTCTACTTTTAAGATTAGGTATAAAACGGTCCTTAAACGTATAGTTAGACCTAGGTCAGTAGATCCTTAACCCCTCTTTAGTTTAGCTGCTGTAGGCTAAAACCACTTTGGGACTTCCCATGATTTTACTGTTGCTCCACTGCCCATGTTAATATGCCACAACTACATGTCATAAATTTTTATTTTGCCTTTCCTGTAGTTTGTTATACCTTTGTCTCTCAATGTTCTCCTGTGTTATTGCTTCCTTTCACCCTCACCCCCACAACCATGGGGGGCCAATGGCTGCCCTCCCTGCGCCTGAGTCTGTTTCTTCTGGTTAAAAAGGAGTTTATCCTTCCCACTGTCACAAAGTGATGTTCTAGGGGATTGTCTGATCACTGGGTTCTCTCTCCAATGTTCCAGGGTCCTTATCTTACTAAAAAGCAGCTTTAAAGGATTGTTGCCATGTGCTGAACTCAGTTATTCCCAAAGACTGGGCCAGGCTCCCCTGATGGGCTATGAAAGTAGTGAGATAGTGGGTCACTTAACACTTTATGATTACAACAGGGTACCATTAACAGTTTATAACAACACCTCTTAAGTTTTTTTAAATTGAATTTTTATGAAAATTTATTATTTTCTCTTGGATTTTTATTAGAGGGAGGATTTAAGATTGGATGGACCCCATAGGTGGGCTGCAGGACTCTTGACTTTGGGAATGGCTGAATAGGTTATGCACAGATATGTACCTGTGCTCTACTCATATTTGTGAGAGTGTAGCCTCCGCCTCGCTGAAGAAAAGCAGCGTGTAAGTGAGGCTGATTTGCATTGGTACATCTTTTACAACTTTCTGATGGATGTTCAGCATCTGCTCATTTACACGAGATGATCTCTCAGCATGAACCATCATGCTGTGTTACTCCCACTGTCTTTTTGCTGCTTGAACGAATGTGCAGAAGTTCCCCAACACCCCAGATGAAATAGACTATTCAGAGATCATCTTTTTGGGTGGAAGTATCATCCCTGCAAAGAATTTTTTGCCCGATATTGTATTATTCATGAATTGTGCAGATTCTAATTAAAAACAATAACCAGATGCAGACAGTAAAATATCTGCAATATTGGGAGAGCTTTCAGTTATGACCCCCTGCAGTTTGTATTTTGCGGGGCTGTAATACATTTCAGACCACATTTAATCCTTTGATCATGAATGCCTTTAAAACATTTGATACAGAGAATGAAATTCAGTTGGAAGGCCTTGAGATTCATTCTGTGATGGATGCCACTCAAGAATGAATTTTTAAAACCTGTATGTATCTGCAGAGCAAATAATGAGAAGGTTACAACAAGAAAGGAGATTTCAGGACATCCGTGATTGCTTGAGAACGCAATATTCAATCAAAGAAAACTCATCAGTCCATTTTCTATACCCACGTTACCTTCCATCTTACCTTCTTCAATCCTTGCTTACCATCTTCTCTTGTAAAGGCCACTGAGATGGAAGTTTCACAAAGCCAGATTATTAATAAAGCTTTTTTATTTCACAATATTTTTACCTTGGGTTCATGATGTATTAATCAATAAAGAGGCTGATTTGTTCAGGACACTAAAGTGGATACACAATTTTCCTGCAGAGGAGCCATGTAACATGGCAGCAACAAATTCCTGTTTCTCCTAAACCGCAGTATATACAGACACATCTTAGCCCACAGTAATGCTCACTAATATAGCATTATTTTCTCTTTTACCCTCTTTTAACATAAATGACAAATATGTTTATTAGCTGTGGCATCATGAATACATTCTTTTCCTCTGCATTTTATCTTGCATTTATTATAACAGAGTATGGTATGCATAGTAAATGTGGACCGGCAGCAGGGTTCCCTTTGATGAATAATATGGTAGATCCCAGCTTTCGGACTCAAAATAACCTTATGTCATCCTTGGTTTCTCTCCAAACCAACAATTCGGTCAGTAATTTAATATCGACCTCAGATTGTTGCTGATATTTACCCAAAGTAAATCCAGGGAAGAGATGGTGAATGCTGAGGAGCTTAACAACTATTTCTGAAGCACCAGGAGGTTAATGTCATTGGAAATGAATTTTTAAACTCTGAAGCTGTCTGAAACGTTTTTGTTAGTATGAAAACTTTTACATAAGAGATCTGTGAGCCTGCACAGGTGCAACAACCAAAATGCTGGGTCTGTTTAGCAGCAGAGTGCTAACATTTTCCAATAAGGGAATTTTAAAAAATAATGTCGAAACGATTTTCTTTGCATATCTGATGCAGGTTGATAGACGACAAGTGCAATGGTAAGTCATTTACATGTTATCACCATACATCCATGTGCAGTTTATGAGTCATTTTAATACATGAGGTCAACATTACCCTTGAAATCTGACATCACCTCAGTGATAAAAAATGAGCACCTTGTTTGTATTTGTTGGGTTTTTACTTCAAACTCCTAATAGAATAGAAAGAAGGTAAATACACAAAAAACATATATAATAATTTGTTATAACTTGTTATAGTGGAGTGAAACCAAACAGCTGCTGCCTCTACTGTTTTGATCTTTGATGCCGTCTCGTGTTTCTCCCTCTTTGTACTAAATTCCACCGTTGTTTCCTTTCTGTTTTGAGCCAATGTTTAAACCAATCAGTCTTTTATAATTGCTGTCAAGCTCTGAGCTGCTAATATATATATATTGCTTTAAGAGTAATACTTCTCTTTAAATGACCTTTAACAAACTCCATTTCCCACTTGTTTTGTGTGTTTGTGGATAAATGTCACCACTTCAGTATGACTAGTATTTGAAAAGGCTGCAGATAGAGAGAGCATCTCTCTCTCTCTCTCTCTCTCTCTCTCTCATCAGCTTCATTTTTCAGCATGAGAATCATCCAAACACAATGCCAGTGAAGTAAAAATCATACCCGGTTAAAACAGTGGAACACTATCATGGATGGCCTACCTCAGCATTATTGTAGTAGTGTGGGATCGTGATGACAGAGAATCGAACAAAAGCCAGAAACATCTAAAGAAGAGCTTTGAATGTCTTTCAAGAAGCCTGAACTATTCCTGGAGACTATTTAAAGGAATTATAAGAAAGCTGCCTGAGAGAGTTCAGTCTGTGTCGAAGAATAAAGGTGGTCACCCAAATGTTGACTTTCAAACTTATCAGAATTGTGCAAACTCTGTTTTGCCCTCATGTACTGTATTTCAATATGCATTTATCCCCCCCCCCCTTTTTTTTTTAGCAAAAAAGTAAGATGTAACGAGAGACTCTAGATTTTTGCACAGTGGTGTGTAGGGAATACACCAAGTCACAAAGTTTATTTTCTTTGAAAATATCAGAAAGTCAAGCCCAGCAACATGTTGCATTTTTCAGAAAGACCAGAGATTGCACTGAGTTACAGAAGCTGGAGAGAGACTGGTTGTCCCAGAGGGCTTCTGAATGTCTGATTTCAGGACTTCAGATCTCGATAGCAGTACCAACATTAGCACCGCTACTAGTAGAAATACTTTATTAGCAGCAAAGGCAGTACTGAAGAGGTACTTGTGCTATTGATCCTGTGAGGACAGCAGCATGGTGGCTTTACAATCCAGCCTCCCCTGAGAAATCTCTGCGGTGTTTTGCATTAGCAGTTTATTACTGGAGATGCACTGAAACGCTGACACGCTGATAAATGTCCTGTCACCCGGGGACATACTTAATAAACATTTTATTAGCTCTCGCTAACAGCCTACGGAGGATCAAAGACATGCTTGTTTGACATTTGGATGCATTCAGCTGATTGGCAATTCATCATCTTGCTTCACACTCGGCAACGTTGCCCTTCCATTCATAATTTATCTGCCTATTCACTGAATGCTTTCTAATTCAATAAATTGCTAGGAAAATTGGTTTGGGAAATTCATAATGCCATTAATAATGTGCCTGGCCTTGAAATCTGAATACACAAATGCTGAGTTAAAGAAATTCAATTATGGAGAAAATAATTTGTTTTGTCTGTTTTATTGCTAATCTGTGACACGGTGAAGGGGCTCCTTTATTCCTTGGCACCGAGTAAAAAAATAAACTGTGTGTTGCGGAGTTGAATAAAATGAAAAAAATACTCACCATTTGCAGTTGACCACACAATTGAAAAGATTTAACCTGTGAACAAGCTGCTGCAGGAACATTTGAACACAAGAGGTGAGAAGTTTAACTTTGTGAAGACTGACGGCAGTTTTCAGAGTGTAATGGTGGACAGTGGCAGTCATAACTCACATACATTTTAAAATGCCACAGGCACGTTTTGTTTAAGGTACAGACATCTTTCTTAAAGTCTAAGGACACTCTGTCAGTTATGTAGAAATTGTTATTTGGCTCACAGAAAACTTGAAATGCAATTTTAAGATGTTCCAATTAATTTGGAAAGTACTGGGACATAGAAACTAAGGATGACTTAGGAAGGATGACCTCCACAGGGAAATTCTGCAACAACTCCACATTTATGATCACAATAACGTACTTACTAGTATTTGAAAAGGTGACTCTGCTGAATTTTGGTTCGAGGTCAAACTTGATTAAAGTCTGTTTTATGGGGTTTTATTTAAGGCTGCTTTATAAACAAATATCAACTAAACATATGAAGTGAGTCACACAGCGTACTGTTGCAAAAAGGCTCTGTCAGCGTACTCATAAATGCATTTTCATACATTTGAATTCTGACATTTACATATCCATTCAGAGCACAAATCGGGGTATAAATAGTATCAAACAGAATCTTATTGGTTTTACATATAAAAGTCTATCATGGATGCCTGCCACAAATGCCAAGCTGATGTACAAATGCCTCAGTCACACACCCACACACACACCCACACCCACATGGATAGACATACAAACTTGGTGGTTTCTCTGCTTTCATTAGTCGTGGTCTATTTTACTAAATGAGTAGGCTGATGCAGAATTAGAGTGTCCCTGCAGTGCGTCTTTCACTGCGGCTATACGCTCCTAATAACAGCAGTTTTCTCTGTATGTGTGTGTGTGTCTGTAAGAAAGGCAGAAAGCAAAGATACACTGGAACAGTGTGTGTGAGAGGTGCACAGGGAGTGAGGGGAACCTTCGCTTAACAGAGGTAACACTTGCCTCAGGGAAGAAGGAGAGAAAACGTGGCCTTGGCCATTTGTCATGTTTCCCATTTGCCTCCCTTTAAACACATTTTCTTTCCACAACCTTTCGCCTCCCACACACATGCATTCGCGCATCTATACATACTGTGCACATACATTCTTGAACAATGACACCCATGTTTCACAAAGTGCTAATGAGCTCCCTGTACTGAAAGGATTCGCTAATAAATCTGCACCTAATGTGATATTGCCTGTTGCACACTTTAACTCCAAGAAGCTGTTCTTTTTGAAGTCACCCTGTAGATTTTAATGGTGGAAACAAGTCTTGAAATGAACTAACTTAACTGGTTCATTTAGATATAGTGGACTATATATAACAGATGGACACAGCCACCATTTCTGGACTAAGCCTGAATATTTTGGATGCCACCATGTTTTTTTTTTCTTTTTGGAACCAGTAGTGAACAAATTTGAACATTTGGTTAGCAAGCTGGCTCCACAGACTGTACAGGTGTAATACACAGATACCTGCTAATTAGCAACAAGGTTAATAAAGACTAACAAAATGCAAGGACTTCACTCACTAAAACCAACATACAGACCTCTCGGGTGGGCTTTACGCCATAGAATTCAAAGCTAGATAATGAATTTGGCCTACACCTTTCAGATTCCATTAAAAGTAGTTTAAAGAGAACCAGTAAACCAGAAACACAGTTTGAGAGGTCCAGTTACATGAGACTGAAAATGGATGGAATTTTTGTGCATTTGGTGTCTGATTGCAAAGAGTTGCACCAACCAAGTGGTCACTCACAGGCTGCATGTGCAGCACCTTCAAACTCTTGGTGACCACTTTCAATCTCAAGGTGATTGCACAGGTAGTCTGGCTGGAGACACCTGTCTCTAACAATCACAGCTTGACTCATACTAACTGCAAGCACTCTCTAACATGCTTGTGAAGGTTTGCAAAGAAATCCCGTCTAATTTATAAACAGGAAGGTTATTATTGAGTTGCAATCAGAATTAGTCAATCTGCACCCTTGCAACACACTGTAATGCGTCCATTTGCAACATCTGGTTGCCACCTGCTGTATTCTGGTTATAATTTTGCAGCTAAAATCTATTCTTGCAGCAACTACGGCACTATTCGTCAATGAATTTCTGAATTTTTGCTTCACATCAATGAGGTTCTGGCTGGAGTCTGAATTTCAGTAGTTCATGTTAATTTCTGGGTATGTAGACTGCAACAGATTTGTGACTTTTGAAAATTTATCACAATTAATTGCTGTGTGTAATTGTCAATTCGACAATATTACAACAAGAAGAAGACTGACTCCATTTTATTGACATTTCAACTGTCTTTTGATGCACCAAAGTTGTGCTGATGATGGCAACTGACTGAAGTGGTGCAGACCTGGTTCCCAGCTTTGAAGCAACCATTTCAAAAGAAACCACTTTAACAGCAATACTTTTTACTTTAATACTTTGAAATAGTGGCTCCGATCATCAGAGTGCTTGATGTTCCTGCATGATAGGAACATAGCTCCCCATGTTCCTATCATCAGAATGAATTACAAGAAAATACACTCCTGTACAATTATTATGAAACTGGAAACTATCCATAGAGACCAAATCTGTTCTTTTGTATCAGGCTGTAAACATGTTTGTTCCTACTGTGAAGTTGGACACCTTAACATGGGAGTCTATGGGAACTCACTCAGTATTGGAGCCAAGTGGCCAATAAAGGTTGCTGCCTAGTACATATAGTACAAAAACAATATCATATCGTATTTTTGGAGTCTCTTCAGTTAGAAATGTTTCATATCAGGACCAATGCAGTCATGCGGACTGAACACAGCTCACAGGGTCTGAACTGTTACCCTGCTGTGATTTGATATTTTGTGTTCCAATATGTCTGCGTGCCCACCTGACAAAGAAAGATTCTTTCATATACCATACCCTAGTTGACCACAGAAAGTCTGACACTGATACAGCGCTTCAGGTGCAACATTATTCAGAGCTGTCACACTTGAGCAGTTATTTGCCTTGCAGGGTTTTTCATAGAATGTATGCACTGTTTGCACTGTGCAGATTCTGAAATCATCATCTGTGGAAGACGCTTTGCCCTGGGCAAAGATAAGCAGTATACTCTGCAGCACTTGAGGCGCAATGGCACGATTGTTCTACTGCACCACTCAGTGAGGTAAAGGCATTTACTTTCCAATTCTGTGATAAACACATTGCTTCTCCTGGAATTTCTGCTATAATTTCTTCCTAATAAAAGCCTTACAGGTTCAACAGGGGAAATCTAACACACTCTGAGGATTCACACACACTATTGTCAGTGTTAGCAAATGCAAAAAAGTCATATGCAAGTTTATATTCAGCACAAATATATATTTTTTGTAGAATAGTATGTAAATGCTGAAAAAAGTAGATTATAAACTATAAATTAGCATGACCTTACACATTGTGACAAACTGTGTGTGGATCAAGCACAAATTCTCTAACCTGCTGCATTGATTTGGACAGTTAGGTGGATTAAATTCTACAGTTGCCCCTAATAAAACACCCTTGAGTGTGTGTGCCTCGTGCCCCACATACAAGCTCTTCTGATGCGTCAGACTGGATGCCACTTAAGCTCTAGAGGTCTCAAATGTCTGTCAGCTGATCCACGGTAATGTAAATATAATCTACCACAACAGTTCTTCTCAGCTGCCTGGAGGCTTCTCATGAAATCACAATTATTGATCTGTCAGGCAACTCAAAAACATTTTAATCCCAGTCATCTTCACTGCACCACTGCGTCAGTCCCTGGGTAAAGACCTTACTGACCTTTAGCAGGCTCAATATGTCGTATGTCTGTCAACACGCTACACGGTTAATGTATAGTGGAAGTCATAAATAAATGTCTCCAGGCACGAAACAGCTTGGTTGCACCATAAGACACCCGGCTGGATACTTCTGACCTTGGCCAGGTAATATAACTCAGGCGCAAAAGGAGGAAAACTGAATGCTACAGTATGTCCTGTGAATTACAGTTTCACCTCAGCAGGTGGTCAGTCTTGGTTAGAAAATTGTTCTTTAAGTTTTCCATTTAGCTTTTCTAGAACTGAATAACACCTTTGGGTAACACAAGTGGAGACTGACATAATGGCAAAAAGTAAAATGTTACAGTTAGAAAATGATTTTAAAAAACTTACAGAAGTTCATATAATGCAGAGTTGCTCAACAAAAACGGTATCATGTTATGTATGAAATATTAAATGTTTTCTCCAAAATGTTAAAGGAAGATTTCTGAATTGTTCCCAGAGCTACGGGAACAAGTTGACCTACAATGATCCCATAGTAGAAAAATTGGCTGAAAAATTACTTGAAAGCACAACAAGGGGCGTAAGTAAACAAACGGGAAGAGTTCTTAACGAAAATAAAAAGCATCTTTGGTGCTGACATTTACTTTTAATTTTACAAATTAAAATAAAGCCCTTCAGTTTTTCTCACAATTTTTTAAAATTACAAAACTGTAGCATGTTGCTAATAGTTACTGATCGGTTGGTTAAGTATTCATGTCACACAAAATGGAATTCACCTTCACAACTTTGACAACAGACACCTATCAGCCTAATTTAGTTTTGGCACCTGCAGTTTAGTCCTGGGACCAGCATGTGCTTTGTGAGTCAGATGCAGCCCAAAGAAACCAGGTGTCAGTTGTGTGTCAGCAGCACACCTGATATCTGGTGCCATTAAAGGTGGACCTATGGCTGAGATCGGCCAGTCAGACTCACCCTGGAGTCAAAACCAGGTGCCGGCCACAATCTTTATGTGGCTTTAATTAATTTACTCAATTAAAAATGTCTTATGACTTACAAGAGGTAAAAGCTAAAAACAAAGCTGGTGTTGTGTCATAAATAAAATCAAGTGAAACCACGCAGCTTTCCACACACCCAGTCTCAGATGGATAGATGTGGGTGCCATTTTCGGGTTTCTGCAGTCATCATCTTGGTTAATAGTCCTGACCTGTTCCTGTTTAACAGGTAAAGAATTTCATCAAAGTTATATCAGAAAGATGATATTGTATATTAAGTGTCACTGTTTTAAATAGTCTTATTTGTATTAAATCTGTTTTATGTATAAGCATTCATCAGTGAGCCTGCACAAGCAACCTGAATTTAAGCAACATAAACATGCAGAGCTGCACAGCGTTGTGATGGAGTCTCAGGGTAGATAAAATAAAGTCAGAAGACAGAAGAAAGGATAGAGGCACTGATGCGAGGAGACTTGTTTAGTGACTTGTTTATAACCCTCATTACAACTCAAACATGGACAAGACTCTGGACTTCTTTCAAAGGATACATTGCTGCCAGTTTTTATCAATACTAATTTGAGATTTTTTGGCGTGGGGAGGGGCATTTTCCCCTTTATTAGATAGTGTAGTGAAGAGAAGGCAGAAAAGCAGGGTGGTCTTTAACAGATCCATATGCAGGCCACCAAGGAGGCGGACAAGCAACGAGTGAAACAAGAGAGATTTTAATTGATTTGCAGAAATAGATAAAGCATTGCAGGCAGGTTGAAGGATATTCCAATTAGTTGATGGGATTGGAGACAGTTAGAAGTAGAAATTGGAAAAGACACAAGCAAAAGATGCAGTATGGTGAAGAGACAATCCAACAATGACAGAATGGAAAGATACACAAAGAGGGCTGATTAGGAAATAAGGCAACACAGGTAGGAAGAAAAGAAAGAAAGAGGTGGAAACGAGGTTGGGTGGCAAATCAGGAAAGGAGGGACGAGAAAAAAAGGCAGGAGGTAAAAACGCAAGAAGAAAAAAAAACAACTCCCAAAGAAAAACAGCTAACGGTGGAAACCATGAAGACACAACACTGATGATTTCCAACATGGACTGACTCTGTGGCTCATGAGGCGTCCCTGCATTATGAGTTTTGACTGTCCTTGAACAAAATGACAGCTGCACTGATGCATCTAGCCAATGCAGCATCTCCATGTTTATCTCTTTGCACCTGACCCAATGATGAAGCTCCTTATTTAAGTCATTTCTCACCCGATGGAGTTCATGAGTCTGTGAATCCATTTAACCTTACCTTGGGCTGGCAGTCATGAATACCACAGTGAAGAGGGAGAGCCATTCTTCATGGACTGATGGTCACAGCCGAAAAATGTGCCGAGCCTGCCCGTCACATTGCTCCGGCTGACATACAGTGTCTGCTTTACTGTTCTGATCTTTCAGGCATGGTCAATGATGTGGAGAAACCCACATGCTATAAAAATATAATGCAGAAAACGCCCAACAGAAAGCAAGATAAAGCATTCTGATTAGGGTTTTCTCAACAGGTAAACTCTCAGGACTTAAATATGAACTACAGTGCTTCCATGCTTCCTTGCAAAGTGTCCTATATTTCCTAGTCATTGGGTTTTATGAAGGAAGTGATCGGAGCTGCCTGTACCTGTAAACCACACTGATAGAGCAGAGGTGGAATAAGTGGATGTAATAAATGCAGCAGACTATAGCTCAGCACAGACACCACCACATATAATGTGGCCTTGATGGGACCAGAAAATGCCTGTAGGTCGTCTCAGCTGTAAGTGACTCACTGCTTAAGATGTGGACACTCGAGTGCAGTGTTTAGGCGTCATATCAACGGATGAACACTCATATATCTCCGCTCTGACCCTCTGAAGCTCATCCATAAAATCAGCCCGGTAACACTTCAGTCATAAAGTGCAGTTCATAACAACTGATGTAGGCTGTCATAAAAACAGATGATGTTTATGGCTTTAATTAAGCTCCTTAACGGCTTAATTCTTCACTGATCATTTGTTGTTGCTCTTATCAAACCTCATTGCTTAATCTGTGATGAGAGTGATGAAATGAGACACAGATCCATTTCAGGGAGTTCACTGCTTCATCTCAATCTTACGAGATGCTGTAAAATGTTCTCATCCAGAATTCAATTTTGGTCGGCCCATTCCAGACAAAATGAAAATCAAGGAGCCTCCAAAGTGCTGTGAGTCAGAGCTCAGAGAACAGTTTCAGTGGCCTGCCTGTGTGACGGAGCGCAGCACTGTGACCGTGTGCCATAGCAACTTGGGGAGAGCAGCACAGCAGCGTTGTCACTAATGTTCAGGCGATGATGACTTCCAATTGGAGCTCTGATCACAGCCGGGCTTTTGAAATGTCTAATCTTGTGGTGACCCTGAAAGCTCGAAGCGCTTTGGCTCAGGATGACGCACCCAAACAGACAAAAGACAAGGAAATGAAGAAAAGCTTTTCATCAGTTTGACAGCGCATGCAAAGCATTTAGAAAAAAAATCCCCTCCAAATCCTGAAACACACTTCAAAAGAAAAGGAAACAAAAAAAGCAATTACAGGAGCAGACAGGAAAAACAAATCATACTTTAAGACTTTGTGTCCCTCTACAGTCTCGCCTTCAGTTTCTGAGTTACAGTATTAAATAATAGTTTTTTCCCCATAGAATTACGAAAAAAAATGGATCTGGCTACGAGTTTGTCACCCACTGGTGTAAATGAACTGCAAAGGTACAACATGAAGACACACACATCTAGTTTAGTTTTAACTAGATCACAAATTTCTTTAAATGTTTACAAGGAACTGACAACTCCAAAAGATGACCAGCCTAGCAGACAGCCAGTAGCTACAGCTGTCTGTATTTCACCTGTCAATCAAAGTGGCCACACCCCTCACATTACACGTTACCAAAATCCACATAGCTTATCAAACGGTTACCCTCGATTCAGCTGTTATTAAATGGAAATGACTAAACAGACCAACTCCATTTTTGTATTAAGCTGTAAGCATGTTTGTTTCCGCTGTTTGAATCAGATAAACATGGGAGTCTATGGGGCCTGACTCACTGCTGGAGCCTCATGTGGACATGAGAGGAACTGCAGTGTTTGTCTTAGGTTCTTTTTTTTTTTTTTTCTTGAATTCATAGCTTATTTTCCTCCAACATTTAAAATCACAGTGGCGGTGAACTTTCTTGACATGAAATAGCATCATCATAACCATCATAATGCTTTTAGGCATTTGTCAGAATTTTGCCATAATTTGTGTATAAATTATGGATAAAATACTGTGTGAGATCACAGAGGTCGTGACCTTTAGCCCTCACCAATAAAATCCGAATAATTTCTCTCTGTTAGAGTCCAAAAATATTTGTGCAAAATTTGAAGAAATTCCCTACAGGTGCTCACAGATTTTACGCTGGAATATGTGAATGACGGATGGTTTTACCAACTGAAAACACAATGTGTTCCAGTCATTATCACGGGGACATGAGCATACCTGCGAAAACAGAAAACAGAGAAGAGAAATGTGAGGAAGACAAAGGAAAAGCACGGGTGCATTCCCCAAAGAATAATGAACATGCTATGTGGGTTTTCCCCTCACAGTTGACAGACTTGCCAAATGATGATTTGGGGCAAAATAGTGCATAGTTTATTTACAGTTTACGAACCATAAATTGTTATATAATTTAAATTTTTCATACACATGCACAAGATATATTTCCAGATAAGTTGCGAAGAAAAACTTTGAAAATGTTGGAAAGTGCGGTTGTCCTTGAATGCATCATTGCTCAGCTGGTCTTCGGCACAGCCGGGATTCCTGCTTTGCGTCTTGGGCTAGCTTTTCCCGTACTGTGTCACCCATGATGTTTATTTTGATGGTAAGTGCTTCATGAAGTTGTACAAGTCACAGTGTATTGTCATCCCAGTGCATCAAATACAGCTTCTCTGCCAGGTGTTGTTGTTGCAGTGATTTGTGCATGGTGGCTTGATGCAATGACTGTGGCAATGTTAGACATGGAGATAACTGCAGTCCTTCAAAATGCCTGCCAAAGTCTGTGTTTGAGGGTTGAGAGGAGGAGGAAGCTGCAATTTGTGTCTGTATTAGAATGTTTTGGCTCAATTGTCACTTGCTTTTTAAAAATGTGTTTATTTATTTTGTCTTACTTTAAATAAAAGCACCTTGCAAAGTTTATGCATTGATGTATTTGGCTGGGTTGAAGAAAAGAAAGTGTGGTTTCAAATATGACAAAATTAAACCTGCATGTTAAAAAAGCTGCTTTAGCAGTGCATTAAGCTGCTATAAACCAGGTGCGTCCCTGAGCTTAAGGACGTCTTGGGATTATCTGTGAAATGACAACAACTTTGACAAAGTGGCAGGATTTGGTGTTGTGGGAAATGGATCATGTTCAGTTTTATTTTGTTTTGTTGATACCACGGCATTATAGTCTTTTGCTTATTACTGGCCTATTAATCCAAATAATATAAAACTTCTGAATCATGCAATCGGAATATTAAAACAACCAACAATTTTTCCTTCTCTGCTTTTTATTAGGGAATCGTGTTGTGCAGTATTTGTGCTCTCAACACTGGGACACATTTTATAACCACCTAGACATTACAGTTCAGTTAGAGCAGCGCCCTCTTTTGTATTTAAACTGGCAAGAAATTGTAAGGGTTGCATTGTTTTTACAAAATACCTCAATACGTCTACTATCTGCAAATGATAAAAACACAGAAATTCCTAATGGCAGCTGGAAGTGAGAAAGTTGTTGAGTGGGCAATTCATATGAGCTCCACTCTGTTCTTTAAAGCAGAGACAGCAGAGATAAATGGTGCACACTCAGGGGGTCTCCCATGAAAAAGTAGACTGGGGTGGAAGCTCACCTGGTGTCTGATGGAGCTCTGGATAAGGTCCATTTATCAGCCTGACTCACTGAGAGATAGGCCTGCCAGCATATCCACTGCTCACAACGGGCTATGTTGAATAAATAATGGGTGACACGTAGGAGTGAGGGAGTGCCCCTGCCATTGACCACACCTGAAACAGGATCCTCTGTCAGCTGGATGATGAATTGTTTTTGTTGGGCTGATGAGGCCCGTTTTCTGAAGAGGATGACAGCTGCCGCTTGTCCACAGAGCTGATACGAGAGGAATGAATGTTTCGAGTGCAGCTTTCAATTTTCTCTCTAATTTAGAAATGACTGTAATGAATTAGAAACATAAATTACTTGATGCATCTGTCACAAAAACTGGCAGCAAAATCTATTCTCTGTAATCCCTGTGAATTAGAGTTTATATTATAGCTCTTTGCTACAGTTTTCTCCAGCTTATGCTAAAACCCATGTTCAAGTCATTTTCATTGATTTTAACTTGTCATAAAACCAAAACACAGACAGGTGACCCGGTTTGGTGTGGAAGAACTTGACTGGCCTGCTCAGAGTCCCAACTTCAACCTGCAGAACACCTTTGGGATGAATTAGATCAGAGACTGTGAGCCAGGCACAACATCAGTGTCTGACCTCACGCTTCTTGAAGAATGGTCAAAAATTCCCATAAACACTCCTAAATCTTGTGGAAACCATCCCAGAAGAGCTGAAGCTGTTATAAATGCAAAGGGTGTGCTGGCATCTTTAAACCCTGTAATACGATTGCCAGTGTCATTTGTATGATGACCAGATATAATAGATTATAATGAGTTTCCCTAAGTCAGCTGTTGGCAGAAGTATAGTCCTCCTATCTGAAAAACTTGTTCCACTTTTTAAATTAAACTTCTAATTTAAAAAAGTAGCTGCTGGTCCCTCGATACAAGAGTTAGCCTTTATGTTTGAGCTATCTGAAGAAGATTTTCACTGAAACGCTCTAAAATTCAGTTTGCTTCTGTCTATAAAGACATACTTTAGCATTCAGTCCAAGGCTACATTAATTCTTATTAAATCAGTAATATACAAAAAGGTAAAACACATGGATTCCTTATAGGCAGCAACACCTCCTGCTTAAATGTTGACCAGTTGTAGAGCTGCTCATTCACCTTTTCCCTTTTCCTCTTTTTAGCTATTATTAGCATTTCTTGAGCTGTTTGGTTTGCAGCTGTTACATCGATGCTTCTTCAAATGAGGATGTTTGTTCCTCAGAAACATCCTGTAATTCACTGAGCATTACAGACTGAGGTGATACTATTACACAGTATTTCACAAGACCATTGTGGGATGGAAATTTTGTCTGACCTCCATTTTCAATAATAAAACAAAGAGTCAATCACTCCAGTCACAAAGAAAAAGAGTTTGTGTGATTGGAATAGACCAAATTTATCAACCTTACCTCAGTCTACCCTGCAGATTTCCTAAGACTCTGCATGCAGGCAGTTTTTAATCCCTGCTTGAGTTTTCCTCAGTGGTTTGGTGGAATTCTACCTTGATTAATAATGTAGCACAGTCTTCACATAAAGTGTCCAAAAATTGAGAGGCAGCCTTTTTACTTGATGCTCCTAAAACAGTGCAGGAGGGGAGATTTAATCCTTTTTTTGGGTGGGTGGGGGGTCCACAACATGTTAACATGAGTGGACCCAGAAATACACGTGGGGGTGGTGCAGCTTTCCACCTGTTGTAAGCTATCCCAACCTTGACTCATTTCTCATTTGAAAGCTCTCTGATGCATCTTTTTAATGTTTGTGGAGTCAGACAGGAAGGTTGGCTTAGTTGAGCTTTATAGATATGAGGAGGGAACACTGCAGGAGCATCTCCAAAGATGGATGGCTTGTCTAACTTGTTTTATGGTGTTATTTACATATTTATGAAGTAATTAATTTGTGTCTCAGAAGCTGAGATCAGTCGTCCGATCAGAATGAAGTACAGATATGGTTGTTGTACCCTGAGTTGGGCTTTCCTGATGGTGCTTCTTTTTAGGGTGTCTACAGTTTACACCACCTTCTGAAGGTGTTTTCAAAGAGTGAGTGGCCGTCACCGCTTGCTCTCTTAAAGGGTGCGTATATAGTGGTGGGTAGCTGAAGCTTTATTGGCCACACATGCTTCGATGCCACTACTGGAGTTTATGATAATTCAACTTTTCAGCTTGTTGCTGCTGCTTAATCCGTAACTCCAGGGAAAAAATATTTTACAGGTTATCTAAAAGAGACACCCTTTTCACCCCTAGAGCAGCGTTCCCAAACCTCCGCCCGAGCCGCAACTCTGCTCGGGTGTGAAATTGATGGTTTTCAGGGTTTTTATCGTTAACTCAGTTTCCCTGGGTTTTTTCCCGTGTTGTGGTTGTGTGTCTTATTTTGAAAGAAATATTTACCCATTACTATCCGGTTGTTCAGTGATGACGCGACGAATCCTACTTCCGGGTCTAAAGTAGTCTGCGTTTAATATGGCTTTTGTGTTGTTAACATGTTTAATGTAATGTATTTTCTTCTATTTGATCTCAAAAAGCTCCTAAAACAGTCAGTGATCCCTGTTGACCTCCCTCGGCTTTTATTACCGCTAATCATTTATTGAAGCTCAGTTTTTAAAACCTTAGGAAGTAACTACAGCACAGCCCATGCAGCAGTATATGAATGACTAACCTCGTATTGTGGATGGATTATCTCAGTTGTTCTCCTGGCTGAAGTTTGGTCCTTTTACAGCATCCTGCCATGCGATTACATTTGTTCCTGACCACCGAGAACACTCACGATAACTTTTATCGAGTGGAAAAAAAGTTAGCTTGTTTATATTATGCTAACATAGCTGTGTCGCTAGCGGTCACGTAGCACATCATTATATACCAGCTAGCCCAACTTCAGTAACCCTACAAACGTCACTGCTGTTTAGTTTTCTGTCTTCATTTATGCTGGAAGTGATAACAGAGCTGTACGTTTTAATTTGTTTCCAAAACCCCGCAGTCAGGACACGCTATATTGTATTTAGATAGAAGCTAGCGAGCTAACTTCCTGCTAACTTCTAACTCCGTTAAATGTCATAAATTCCGTTTTCATGGATGCCTGGATGTTAAACTCAATTGTTACACCTGGTAGAGCAGAACGCTGATCATTTTATTAAAGATGAAAGACTTTAGACAGTTTTTCAACTCTCAGTAATGCCATAGTGATCGTTTGATATATGGAGCTGCAGCGGAGTTTAGACCCAGACACGGCTAGTGACGTCAGACTGAACAACCGGATAGTGACCAGAGAGCATTAAGGGGCAGGTAGGAGGATGTTACTCTCAATGTTGTTGGCGCATTTCAGGAGGACGCTACTAATAAAGTTACACAATTACACAGTGAATTTGCATTTATTATTATATTTACAAAATACCACAGTTTTGTCTTGATCGTATCATTTTGTTGTATTTATCCAGGACACCAGGGCGGTCCATGAAAACATTGTCTGACATTAAACCGGTCCGTGGCGCAAAAAAGGTTGGGGACCGCTGCCCTAGAGCATGAACAGATCAATGGAGAGTAAAAAAAAGGAAGCAGTTTTGACATTCTTGATATTGGTCAGCATATTTACTTTATTGTTTTTTTTAGTTCTGAGTCTTCTCCCCATTCAAAGCTATTACTTGCCCTATTTAGCTATATAATAGAAAATGAGCTCAGCCACAATGAGCTTGTCTCGCTGCTCACACGCATCAGGTGTTAGCTCAGCTGATAATTATTGACATATTCAGCTGACAAGTCTCATATGGATCATGCTGTCTAACCCAGTGCTGTTAATCTACAAGCTGCTTTGCAACCCATCTCAAAGAGGAAATGGACAGACAGACAACTTGGCTTCTGCCACGGAAACTACAGGTGACTGCGGCAATCTGCTAGCTGCAATCATAATAAAGATTGTGTAATAAGGAGGGTGCTGCAACAAAGAGGGTGGTGCAGCATCCAATGCAGTGGAGGTTAAGAAATCACGTTCAGCAGCTTCATTAATTTCACAACACGTGTGGGTGTGATTTTCAGGAGAAAATGCTGAAGTAGAAGCATGTTTTAATAACTGGTGTTGTACTGTATTAATCTAAAGTGATAATCTTTAATATTAACAATATTAAATGGCTTTGAGTCCATTATTTCCCATAGGAATAGATGATTCTGCTTGAAACACCTTCAGTGTTTTTATTGAAACTCTCTCTCTGTCTTCGTTGGAACGAACACTGCTTCCCACAAGTATTGGAACAAAACCCAAGGCTAGTAAGTGCTAGTATTTATTATGGGCAATAACATTAATGAAGGTGCTGTGCCAGAGTCATGCAGTTATCGATAAATAATGCATAGCCTCTGACCAATTAGAATCAAGTATTATCCTTGGGCATTGAATATTTTAATATCTACAGAAAATGTTCTTACTCAGGGGCTGTCATTCACAAACAGTCCTTCTGTGGAGAGTTTGGTTATTTATGCCAGTTTATCCAACTGCATGGGTGTTAGAGATACTTATGAGTCATCTGCTGGATAAAAAGACCTTTTCATCTGGTTTTGAAAATGTGCAGAACCTTTATGGGATGATGCTGAAATACGAACAGGGCTTGACCTTATTTAGTAAAGTAATCAAAAGTAGTTCAGCTACAGTGAACCCTTTAATAAAGATAAGAGAACAATCAAGCCTTCCGCCTCCTAACACAGATTCTCATCTGTAATTGAACGAGGCAAACAGTTTGTGAAGCGTTGAAAGCAAAAGTCACCATGATGGGGCGTAAACAGTCAGGATCAGCTTGCACACTATGCACCAGGGTGCATTTAGTAATGATTTAAATATTATTTTTCAGAGCAGTTAGATTAGGCTAAACTTTCTGAACCCCATGAAAGGTATTTAATTATTCATCATCTTTGATCAAATGATTGATGCCTCTGGGGAATGCAGAAATTAAGCTTTAAAGGGGCACTTCATAAAAAATGTATAATCTTTTTTTTTGGTGTTTTTCTCATTGAGAGCATCTTTAATTTCTTATGGAGATTAGAGGATGTGTTCGGCTTGTGTAAAAAGCAGCAGGTCAGTGGTCATTTAAAAAGGCTCACAGATCTTACTTTGAAAGTACATTAACTCAGCTAAGAGTACTTTTCCACTAAGTTTGGTGACAATAACAAATCTCTGCGCTTTGATATTTTCTGCACCAAGTCAACCTGACTCAGAGCTCTCAGTGTGACATGTTCTCATAGGAGGTGATCTTTTGTGAGCGTGAATATCAGTGACTCTTGGCAACGTCGCCTCTCAGCTCAGACTGAGTGTGGTAAATGCTAGGACTTCATCTGCTAATTAACTTTTATAAACTTTGTTTCCACAGAACACGTTCATAAGAAACTCCTTGATGTTACAGTTCAGTGGAGAAAAACAAACAAAAAAAGCTCAAAGAGATCATTTAGATCTTAGATTTAAAAAAACAGGAAGCCGAATTGAAACAGATGCTATTCTTGACACAATCATGTGTCAGCCATGTAAGAGCTTGAGTCTTAAAGGATTCCAGTTTAATTAAAAGAAAAACATTGCTTTGGTTCCACAAAAAATACTCCTGGTGTGAAAAACAAAGCACTCCAGAGGTCCCAATTGTTCCTGAACATAAGACAGATTTTAATAACAACAGTCATTTCAAGCTAACGTGCCATTAAAAATGGAATTTCAAAGGAAATGCACTCATAAACTGTACATAAAAGATGGATGTAGCCTCAACACTGTTGCCTTTTTGTTTGTGAAGTTTGTAAAGCGTCACAAAACACTGCATGTCTTTATAGCAGCAACTTGTTAGTCACAAAGTAGCCACGCCCTATGTCAAGGCTGATTTGAAGGAACCAAATGTCGACACGGAAAGCTTAATGAGCCGAACTCAGAAAACAACAACAACAATTAGTATCACAATATGCTGTGTGGGCTGTTTTATTGCGAACCCAAATGCAGAAACACAGGTGACGGGAGTAAGTGTGAGCAAAGCCAGAGGATGCAATGTTTCAGGAAGCACTAACAAATAGGGATGCACCGATACCACTTTTTTGGAAAACGAGTACGAGTACGAGTACTTGCATTTCAGTACTCGCCGATACCGAGTACTTACTGATTGACAAATGCCAGCCATTTGACTTTCTGGTAGTAATAAGGGAAATGTATTTCATATTATATATATTGCATACATTTGTATTTGTGTATTTTAGTTACAAATATATAATATTTCAGATGTAAAATAATCTTACATTTAGTACTGTATTTTATCAGTGAATACCTATAGCACACAGACTTTACCTTGGGTCAAGTATGGTGGAGATGAAGTACAGTGGGTTGGTCTCGACGTCACTGAAGCGCTTCTTGACAGCTGCCTGTAAGGTTGCTTTCATTGCCTTGACGCCGTGGTCCTTGTCTGTTTCTCTGTTTAGAAGTCTCACTAGCACAGTCACAGCTGGGATGACATCAGAGGCTAGTGCGTCGTAGCTGCTCACTTTTTTAGTGTTTACTAGAAGGTTTTAAAATTTCTGTACTTTTAGGTGACAGGAGACATGTGGCCTGGTCAAAACACAGAGAGCTGCACTCTAAAAGATCTTTAAACATAGTAAACATACCTTGTGTGCCACAGACTGCTCCCAAACACGAGGGGACAAGTAATACCTCTAAAACACTTAAGTTGGCTTTATTAAACATTAGATCTCTAGCTGGGAAAACATTAATGATTTAATCACTGAGCACAGCCTTGATTTTATGTTTTTAACTGAAACTTGGTTGGACCAAAGTAACAGTGGAGCTGTTCTCATCGAGACGACCCCTCCTAACTACAGTTTTATCAGTGAGGTCAGGGCGAGCAGGAGAGGAGGAGGGGTTGCTGTCTTATTTAATGAATCATTTCAATGTAAGCAGCTATCTCCTGGAAGTTTTCAGTCTTTTGAATATGTGGCTTTACAGCTGAAGGCCCCATCCAAAGTTGTGTTTCTTAATGTTTACAGGCCTCCCAAATACTGCACAGACTTTTTTAATGACCTCAGTGAACTGCTGTCTGTGATCTGTGTTGATTTTGACTGTGTAATTATTGCTGGGGATTTTAACATTCATGTGGACAACCCTCAGGACAAAGGGACTAAAGACCTGAGTAACACTCTGGGCAACTTTGGGCTGACTCAGCATGTAACAGAGGCCACACATAATAGAGGACACACTCTTGACCTACTGATCTCCAAAGGCCTGAGCATTTCAAAGGTTACTGTGTCTGATGTGGGCCTGTCTGATCATTACTGTGTTTTCTTTGAAAGTAAAATCTCAGCCCACACAAATATATCAACAACAGTGATCACAAAACGGTGTATAACTGAACACAGTAGTGCAATTTTTAACCAGGTCTTCCCATTAACACCTGACCTGTCCAGAGGGTCAGTCAATGAGCTCGTCAATAGCTTCAATGCTAACATGTTAAATGTAATGGACACTATTGCTCCCATTAAGGTGAAGGTTATCTCTGGAAGGAAAAAGTCTCCATGGAGAAACTCCACACTGGTGAAAAATGAAAAAAGAGATTGTAGGAAAGCTGAGCGCAGATGGAGAAAAACAAACCTCCAGGTTCATTATGACATTTATAAAAAGAAACTTCACAATTATAATTTACAACTGAGGAATGCAAGGAGGTCCTACTTCTCTGACATCATCACTAAAAACAGCCATAATGCTCGGGTCTTATTTTCTACAGCTGACAGGCTAACAAACCCCCCTGTGTCAGTGGCAGCTGAACTTCATTCGACCATGGCCTGCAATGACTTTGCCAAATTCTTCACTGCAAAAATCCAAAAAATTAGACAAGCAATTGGTACATCAACAGCAGATCCAGGATATGTACTGTGTCCACCAAAAAACTGTTTAAACACCATGAAACAGTTTCAACCTATTAACAGCAAAGACCTGGAGGACATCTTAGGTCAACTGAACTCCTCCTCCTGCTGTTTAGATGTCCTGCCAACAAGTTTTTTCAAAAAGGTCTCAAAGACTTTAGAGTCAGACCTGTTACAGATCGTCAACTTTTCTTTATTATCAGGTGTGTTTCCAGAATCACTAAAAACTGCTGTAATCAAACCTATACTGAAAAAGGACAATCTTGACAAGACACAAATGAACAACTACAGGCCGATCTCAAATGTCCCGTTTTTAAGTAAGATCATTGAAAAAGCAGTTTCTCAACAGCTCAGTTACTTCTTAAAACAGAATAATTGCTACGATGCCTTCCAGTCAGGTTTTAGACAGAACCACAGCACTGAAACCGCTCTGACCAAAGTGTTTAATGACATATGTCTGAATACAGACAGTGGAAAAATGTCAGTCCTAGTTTTACTGGATCTCAGTGCAGCATTTGATACAGTTGACCACAACATATTATTCAAACGACTGGAGAACTGGACAGGTCTTTCAGGAACTGTACTAAACTGGTTCAAAACATACGTAGAAAACAGGAAATACTTTGTATCAATAGGTAACTTCACATCTGAGCAGACAAGTATCACATGTGGAGTTCCCCAAGGTTCCATCTTGGGACCCCTTCTGTTTAACATCTACATGCTCCCACTGGCACAGATTATAAACAACAACAAAATAAACTATCACAGCTATGCAGATGACACACAAATATATATCACAATGTCACCAGGAGACCGAGGCCCTGTACAGGCTCTTGGTAAATGCATTGAGGAAATCAATGACTGGTTGTACCACAATTTTCTCCAGCTAAACAAAAACAAAACTGAGGTAATAGTCTTTGGCGCCAAAGAAAAACGATTACAGGTCACCAGAGAACTTCAATCTATACATCTAAAAACCACAAACCAGGAGAGAAATTTGGGTGTAGTGATGGATGCAGACCTAAACTTAGAAAAACACATTAAGACAATAACAAAGTCAGCTTACTATCACCTCAAGAATATATCAAGGATAAAAGATCTGATGTCTCAACAGGACCTGGAAAAACTAGTCCATGCATTCATCTTTAGTAGGCTTGATTACTGTAACAGCATCTTTACAGGTCTACCTAAAAAATCAGTCAGACAACTACAGCTCATTCAGAACTCTGCTGCTCGAGTCCTCACTAAGACCAAAAAAGTGGACCACATCAGTCCAGCTCTGAGGTCCTTACACTGGCTGCCTGTCCATCAGAGGATAGACTTTAAAGTTCTGATGCTGGCCTATAAAGCTCTGAATGGTTTAGGACCAAAATACATCAATGACCTCCTGACCCAGTATGAACCATCCAGATCCCTCAGGTCATCTGGATCCGGTCTTTTATCAGTTCCCAGAGTCAGAACCAGACACGGAGAAGCTGCATTCAGCTTTTATGCTCCTTATATCTGGAACAAACTCCCAGAAAGCCTCAGATCAGCTGAAACACTCAGTTTATTTAAATCCAGGTTGAAGACTCACCTGTTCTCAGCTGCATTTGAATAAAGCACCAAATCCACACTTTAAGCTTAAATTTCAAAACTTACATTTAACTACTGATTTTATCTACTGTTCTGATTTTATCTGTTTTGATTTTATATACTGTTGTTTGTTTGTTTGTTTGTTAATTAGTTAGTTCGTTTATTTGCTTGTTTTAATCAATTTGAAATCATGCTTTTTATTTGTTCTTGTTTCTAATGTCTCTGTAAAGCACTTTGAATCACCTTGTTGTTGAATTGTGCTATACAAATAAACTTGCCCTTGCCTTGCCTTGCCTTGCCTTAGTTAGTTCCTCAAAGGGGGTGAGGATGGCAACAGTAGTCTCCATAAGAGCCCATTGGTGAGCGGTGAGATAGTTTGGGAGTTCATGCTCGGACACATACACCTCCAGTACTTGCTTTTGTTCAATGAGGAACTGGAGCATGTAGTACTGGTATCAGTCCCCGGTATCGGGGGACTTTTAATGAGTACGAGTACTTTAGAAAATGTGGTATCGAGGCCGATACCAGATACCGATATTGGTATCGGTGCATCCCTACTAACAAACACATGGAAACACACAGCTATGTGGGACAACTTAACAATGGATATGGTGAGGCTGAGAAAACAAACACAAGAGGTAATGAGGGAAGAGGAAAACAGGTGGGGACGATAGCTGAAGCTAACCACAGAAGATGAGACGAGAAAAGTAAAAGTCAATACAAGGCACAAGAGACAAAGACTACCAAAATAAAACAGGAAGTAACTAAAGATTGAGACAAAGACACTAAAATAGAAACTTGGCACAGATGGACACAAGGGGAAGAGTAAGAAACAATGACACTATTTTGTTATATATTATTATACACCTAAGGCAGAATAGAATGTGGTGATATTAACTGAAACAAGTAACTAAGGCTGAAAATACTAAGAACAATGGTGATCACAATAATCACTTGACAAACTGAGAACCAAATGGAATATCAAATAATAACAGGGAGCATGAAAGTCCAAGTAAAAAAAGATAACATTTCAGGCCCGGCCATGAGGCTAGGCAGAGGAGGCAGAGACCGTCTAGAGGCTAGTGACCTTTACCTGCCTCTAGCGGTGACGGTGACCCTCAGGAAGTCCAATGGGGGGCCAGCAGTGGAAGCATAGATGATCTTCAGGCTTGGCTAGAGGTAGGCAGTTGCAACAAAAGTGGGACCCGTCAGGATGCTTGCAAACTGGCTGAGCATGATGATGGAGTGAAGTGAGACCCCTCAGGTGGCCTGGCTGACAGTGACCTTGGATCAATGTGGGGCAAATGGTGACTGGGGATGGGTGGTAGGACAAATTCTGTACACTACCCAGAAAAGGAACACACCAACATCCATACGTATTTCCAGACCTTAACATATTGTTAAAGAGAGCTAAAATGGCCACAGTAGTTGTGTAAAATTTTCACTTCACTAAATAAAATAACAAGAAATAGTACTGCACCAGGTGTTGATAGATTTGGCATGTGGATTATTTCAGAGCAGAATTCAGTGGGATGATGAATCTGGCATAAATCAGTTTCTTTTTAAATTGTTGTTGGTTTTTTTTTTTGGCATTTGCCTTTTATTAGATAGCGACAGTAGAGACAGACAGGAAAGTGGAGAAAGAGCGAGGAAGACATGCAGCAAACGGCCACAGATTGGACTTGAGTCAAGCCACTGTTTTCTGGCTATGTGGCATATGGTTGCCTGCTCACTGGCGCCCCTAAAAATCTGTTTCTTAATTGTGTAGCGCATGCTTTGATGCACCTGAAATATTGGTCTGAGGGCAGACGTTCAGGCAAGTGATTGGCAGGGTTTGGCTGGAGCTGCAACATACTTTAGCAGACAGCCTGATGTATGTGTTTCTTTTAGAGCAGGACTGTGAGTTGGTGATCTTTGTGCAGTTTTTCTGCACAGCTATTAGCATACCATGAGTAAGAGTAGCCCTGCATCACACTTTGAGTGATGCAGGGCTTAAAGACAGGAGAGTTCTCAGGATATAAAGTCTTTGTTAATGAGGCAATGAGTGATGTATGTCCTTACGAGCTCTGCTGTGATGTGTTTGTACCCAGGAACCTGAAGCTAGAGTCTCTCCACCTCCTCTCCATTTATATTCTGTAGTAGGTGGGAATTCTGATTTCTCCTAAAATCAACAATCAGCTATTTGGTCTTTTTGGTGTTGAGAAAGAAGCTGTTCTCAGTGCAGCACTCTGTCAGCTTCTGAACCTCCTCTTTGTATGCAGACTCATCTCCTCCAGTGACCTGTCCCAGCATTGTAGTGTCATCTGCAAACCTGACAGGTAAGAGGTTTACGTACTTGATTGTAGATGGAGACTCACTTTCACAGATTGAGCTCACATTCACACAGATAAAGGAAGAGAAAAGAAAAGGCAGATCCACGCACCCTGAATCACTTCACAACTTACTGTAAATGTAACCAGAATTTTTTAAAATGACCTCAGTGCCGTTCTGAGGAAGAAACGATTGCTTGGGGCCACACATCAGGACATTCAATTTCATAGACTTCTATAGAAACATCTTATTGTAAACAGAGCAGTTACCCTGTGCTGCCCATTAGCCAGACTGCAGGTTTATGGCACTTCCACATTGAGACAGCACATTTAAGTAATTCTTGCAACTGAGGAAAAAACGATTCACGGCTCTCCGCTGAATTTTTATTGTGTTTTATTGCGTGTTTCAGGTGCCAAAGGGTGGAAAGCAGCAATAAACTGTGGGCTCCTGACACTCAGTATATCTGTGGGCTCCAAGCATAAATCAAACCAGATGTCAGTTTTATCCAGACGTATTTCTGTGTTATAGTGGAGTGTGAACCATTCACAAAGCTGTAAGTAACTCGATTAGGCTTAAAGTAGCTTGCTATTATCTCTGGTGGTATTTGAATGTCTCCATTATGCGTTTGTTGATTCTGGATTAATATTGTTCCAGCTTTACTGAGGTCAACAACCTCTATATCAAGAAGCACAGACATGGCTGTTATTTAGCATTTTAGCACGTTTTAGTATGTCTTGCTCTTTACGTTATCTCCACAGTATGGAGAGCTGAAGCAACAGCTAAACAGCAGCTGATCTGTCATGGTCTCAGGCTTTTCTTTAGTTTTAAGTTTTGGATTCTTGTTTGTTTAACAAGACAGCTTGGCTTTCATTGTGTCAGCTTGCTCACCAAACCCTAACTTTCTCTGTTAAGCAGGGCTTTCTGTTTCATGTTCTGAGCACGCTCGTGCAAAATGGGGTGTTTCGCTGGTTCGACTGTGACTCTTGATCTGCACAAAATGATTCCTATAAGTCGAGTCTACTCCAGTCAGAGATGTTTCCAGATGATTCTGATCAAATGATGATAAAACATATAGAGAACATACAAATCTAACAATAAAATGCAACACATTTGTAAATAAGACAAGAAATTAATTCTTAATTAGAGATTAATGAAGATTAAAAATAGATATCAAAAATCTGGTTATTTAGTAAAATAATTAAAAAAATTTATTTTAATAATGAGTGCACTCTCGGTGCTGTTGTTTATTTCTAACGTGACAGCAGCGGATTAGAGCGCTGAAACTTTAAACAGGATCTATTTAAACATTAAAGCTTATTGTTAGAAAGCTAAAGCTTAACAAGTTGCACATCTAAAACAATCTTTTCCCCCAGCAGAGAACCTACACATGCTGTAGATGAAAGAACCAGTCAAACGTGTTGCTTCCAGGCCTGCCAGATAGAGTCATCCAGCTTTGTAGCACAACAAACCCTGAAATTCCAAACTTTACATGGCTCAACAATGTATTAATATTGCTTTGTCACACACCCCTTTGTTCAGATTTTAATGTACTGTTGTCATGTGAAGCTTCACTTCCTGTTGTATTTGTGAATTCTGGTTCTGGTTTCATTACTGTCATGGTGGTGTTGAAGGTTTTGATTCTGCTGTGAGTTTTTTACTTTGTAGTTATTCTAATGAAATTTTAGAGTTTTTTTTTTTTAATGTTGGTTCTTGATGTAGACGCCGCAGTATGTCTGACTGTCTGCTGTCATGCTTTTGGTTAGTCTTTTGTGTCAGGTTGTGTTTTTGGTAGAGTTTGCATACATGCTCATCACTCTGTATGTAAGCACGACAGCTGAAAAACCTTTGATTGAATACTGATCAACTTTTGTAGGGGCGTAGACTGGAGTCATGTTAACAATCAACGAAATAAAATACCCTTACAATGTCTCGAAGGAAAACGTAATAATTTATTGATGGAAGAGTCTTATAACTTAACAACTAGAAACTATATAAAGATTTAAACTATCATGTCACATTTGACCTCTGTCTTCACTTTTACATTTCACATCTGCCTTTCTTGCAAGTTAACCATAAAATGTGTTATATCTCTTTAGAAAGTGCTGTCAGGAGAAAGAGCAGCCTCATTAGTTAGAAATATATTGCAATGCAATATTATATAATAAGCTCAAGTTATTCATGTCCAATTCCTTACAAATCCATGCCTATCATCGATTGCCCACCCCTATATAATGTTTATGTAATCAAAGTAAACATCTGTCAGGATACCCCTGTCAAACTTTTACTGCACTACAAACTTTGTAAAGTACGGTTAAAGAGAACAAAGAAAAAAAAAAATATAATAATGTAACCTGAAAATATAAATGCTTCCTAGAGGGTCAGCTGCCTCCGTGGAGTTTTGCGCTCTGTGAGTGCTTGTTTTCTTTCGTTTGTTTCTTGCTTTACTTTGAAGGTTACTTTTCTTTCATGTCACATTTTTTTCTTTCGGTTTTCTCCTTTCTTTTTCTAATTTTTAATATCTGCTCATGCTAGTATCTGTTATTTGTTTCCTGCTTTACTTTGGTTGCTGGTTTTCTCCTGTCTTGTTTGAAGTTTGGCTTCCTCCTTGTGACTGCTTCCTTTGCACTCCTGGTTTTCATCTGCTGCTTAGTGCCCTCACCTGGGTCCTCTTTTTTTGTGTGAATCCTCTTCACATACAGGCTTTTTGCTTTGCTTTATGTCTCTGATGATCGCCTGCCTGAACAGATACATTAACTGCACACACCCATTGAATTGCTTTGTGGGTTTGCACTGAGAGATGGATTTATTTACATGTACAGTGCATTTAACAGACAATTTGGCAACTTAAAATTAAAATTAGAATACACACATTTTGGATGTGTATTTTTGACTTATTCATAATAAAGTTGGACATTCAGATTACTGAATATTCTCAGGAAAAAGAGCAAGAGTGCAGGATGCTGGTAGATGCTCTCAAAATACACAAGATTGGGAAACATGGCAGGTGAAGACAGGGTGGAACAACAAGCCTTGAGCACAGTGGAATTAAAGTTTTAAACAACCAAATGCTTTTTATGTATACTGTTTAACTCTCCAGACGTTTTGGTGCATTCTGTCTATTGGCTTCACTTTTCAGAACCAGAAGTTATGTCACGGTTTATTTAGTATAAATCGACTACAAACAAACTTTTGCAGCCTAATAACTATAATACATTTATTGTTAGTTTAGTTGTATTGGGATGTGATATTGTGCAACATAAATCTAGACAGTAGTCCATCTCTCATTATTGATTTTTCATTTAATCCTTGATGTTGTTGTCCTGAAGGGGATTTCAGTGTTTTCCAATCATCATTCCTTTGCAATAGAAACATAAAAAAAAGAAATTATTATTGAAAAAAATGTTTTAGTTCTCAGTATCACCACCAGCTGTAATAGCAGCTCAACACATTCTGTCCTTCATTTTTTTGCTGCAGGCACACACTTACAGAGCGCAGATGTATTCATTGCTTCCAGGCCAGATCTAATCTATATATGAGGATGGATTAGGTTATAGATTATTAGTCTAAAGATGGATGAGGACGATGAGCTGTGTGGGCCTCAGGGTTTTGGCTCTGTCACTGAGAATTCTGGGAAATCTATCTGGGATCTTTTACTTGGTTCACACTGGTCTGTCACGGAGGGGACATGCCCACTGTGGCTCCAGGGGAGCATTTATTCATGTGCTGGTGCACCATCGTGGAACATCTGCACCGTCCGTTTGCTATCTTATTGTGCTCTGTTTGCACAAAACGAGGGGAGGTGGGATGGGTAGGGGGAGCAGCTACACAGCCTACAGAGCATTAACCACTAACTTCTAATTGTCACAAGATGAAAGATGAGGCATCACATGCTGATCTTTTTTTCATCTTGTTAGTCAGCATCCCACAGCATGCAACGTTATTGCCTTTTTTAAGCACGCTGTGTCTTTGGTGCCCGCCGTGTCACAGAACCACTTGAAATGGGTTTTTCATGAGCCATCCTCACCCTCATCCACAGCACTTTTCTAATCATGGAAATTTAATTGTCTGCTGTGAGGGAAGCAGGAGAGCGACTTCATATGCATTCATCCTCCGGGTTGTTTGAAGGAAGAGTGGACTACGGTGACAGAGGACCTTGCATGTGGGTGGAGTCAGAAGTTTGTTGGAGGTGGGGACAATGTTGTCTGTTTGAAAATAGTTCCTCGGTTTGAAAAGTAAAGCTTTAGGTCCTGTTTTCCTTTTAGAAATCTAAGAAGTTTATATATGTCAGACATTCACATATCACAAATTCACAAAGACATTTTAATCACTGAGGAACGACCGAGCAGTATTTCGTTTAAATTGAATGCGCACCATGTTCTCAGACTGTATATAAGGACACCGCATGCCACTCATTGAATTGTGATGTTTTTAAAAGAATAATTTCAACATCTTTGCAGAAAATATATCAGTGACTTGTGAATCTATTCAATTCAGTTTTAACTATATAGAACAAATACCACAAACAATTGCCTCAAGCTGCTTAACATTGTAAGGTAAAGACCCTACAACAATACATAGAAAACATCAACAGTCAGATAATCTCCTACTGTGCTTAAGCACTTGGTGACAGTCGGGAGGAAAAACTCCTTTTAACAGAAAGAAACCAGGCTCAGGGAGGGGTGGGTCATCCCACCATGACCAGGTGGAGGTGAGGGGAGAGAGACCAAGCTAGGAGCTGGTACCACGGAAGAGGAGTCTGAAAACTGAAGGCTCTGCCTCAACATTTAAATATTATAGGAAACATAAGCAAACCAGCAGTCTGAGAGAAAAGTGCTCTATTGTGATGCTATGAGTCTATGAGGTTTTTAAGATGGGGTCTGACTATTCAAGACCTTGTATGTGAGGAGGAGGACTATAAACAGGGAGCCAATGAAGAGAAGCCAATATAAGAGAAATAATATCTCTTTTTCTAGTTCCTGTCAGTACTCTTGCTGCAGCATTTGGAGCAACTGAAGGCTTTTCAGAGAGGTTTTAGGACATCCTGATAATAATGAACTACAATCATCCAGCCTAGAAATAATAAATGCATGAACAAGTTTTTTTAAATTTTTTTTTTAGCATCGCTCTGATACAGGATGAGTCTAACTTCAGAGATATTAGATAGAAATACAAGAAATCAATCCAACATATTTGTTTAATATGTGCATTGAAGAAGATATCCTCAGATATCCCCAGTGTTGTTGGAGGCCAAGGTAATGCCAGAGTAAGATCAGAATAAGTATCTGGTTAGACACCATGTTTCTGAGATTTTTAGAGTCTTAGAAACATGGTGGTGAATCACAAAAGAGGTATGTCCTGAATCTCACCCTCATTTCTCATTTATTTAACTCCACGGTACTGTGGAAAAGCCTCGAGCCATTCTTGTTTGCTGATAATCTTTTAAAGTTGTTCTTTGGACATTTGATGCTTTTTCACACATATTTAGTCACTGAACCAGATCATTTTTGGAATAATGTTTTTATTAAGCTGCTTAACACTGACCTATAAATCCATCAGACATATAAAAGGCACCTAACTCAAGAAAAAAGCTCAACACAACTCAGCATTGTCTGCACATAACAGACAGTTTAAAACTATTTTTAATTTCATAATTAGGCTCTTTGTTACCAGTAGCCTGTCATTTGTTCCCATTTGTTTAGACGAATCTGTGAAAAATGTCAAATACAACCCAATCTGAAAATCACCTTGTTGATGCAAAAATACTATTAAATTCTATTCAAAGAGCTATTTGCAGAAAGCTTGGTATATTTCAGCATGCTGTGTAACGTGTCCTTAAAATTCAATGAATATGGGCAAGGTGAGGACAAAAGAAGAAAACATATATTCAGTAATATGAAGAAAGAATATTGACACAGGACATCTGGAGCTTCAGCTGATCCATCGACTGTTCACTGAAGTCTTGTCAGAAATGGTCTCTGAACATGATACTGCAAGATGACTTAAAACTAGTGTTTGGGACTATAAAATAATCAGGGAAGTGTTTCTTGAGGTGTTAGATAAAGTGAGAAGTAGGCTGTATTCTCATGAACTTGTAGACTTCTAAAGAATCTCACTTTTTCCAGCCAGGGGACTCACCCCCTGCTGGTTGCACTTTGAGTATATGTGAGAGCTTCTGTAAGCCTTTCTTTCATTTTTGTCTGGTTCTTTTCATAGATATATAATTGTTAATGTTCAAGAACTTTTTCGCTCTACTTTACAGTCCATTTCTGTGGCCTGTGTTGCTTGCAGGTATTCATTTCAGGTAACAGGAAGAAAAAAAAAAACTCAGACCAAAATTCACTTTGTGCATCACTGCTGCTTGTTAAGCTTGTTTCACTGAGGAAATGGTAATACGTCTGACTGAGACGTCTCATCTGCATTGTGGTGGCTCCAGAATAAAAGGATAGCATTTAAAGAGACTGTATTACTGCATTTAATCACACAATAAAAACTATTAAGAGTGGAAACGTAGCCCATGGCCAATTGTATAGCTCATGGTAATGTTAAGATTGGGAAGAATTAATGTATTTTTTAACTGCAGTTACAGTGCCTACTTTAAATTTATTAGGACAAAATCTCCCAGAATACACTTTTTTAAAATTTTTGCTAGATAGCAGTTTGAGGTGTAGAAATCACCTTTACTGGGTTTATACCTTTTTGTAATTTGTCACTGCATTTTGCTGCAGTAAACAGTGACTGTATTCAGAGCTCAGACATCACGAATGACAACCTGCCCACGTAAAAATGTACAAGCAAACACGGGATAAAAAAGGAACATGTCAACAGGAAGACAGCAGACAGATGAACAGTAGTGAACAAACCAGAAGGAAAAAGCATCCACAGATTTTCTTTGTCCATTAGAATAAATCTACAAGACAATAAAGTGAAGGGGGGTAAATATTTTCTGAAATACTCTGTATTTAAAATTCCATTAAGTTGTCTGTTTCTTTGTTGTGCAGTAAAACACTCACAGATGGAAGCAAATAATCCCAAGTAATATAATACAGCTGGGTCTGCACATGTTGGAAAGTGAGACAATTTTCACACGAAGTAGATTTGAAATAAAACAAGAAACAACTGCAGACTTTCAGCTTTAATTAGATAGCTCAAACAAAAGTATTGGATGTTACAGAGTGTGGGCTGTTTCTTCATAAATTGAGCAGGTAAAAGGTCTGAAGCTGATTCTGAATGTGACATTTGCATTTGAAGCTGTTGCTCTGAATCCAAAACCAGGAGTCAAATAAGTGAAACAAGATGTTCTTGGGCTGCAAAAAGTAAACAGATGTGCCAGAAAGAGTGAAAACATTAGCAATAAATAAATAGAGTACATCCTGGAAAACACACACACACCAGTGAGCTCAGCAATGTAAGATCTAGATGTCAGTGAGGAGAATAGTGGCTTTAAGAACATTTTCACAGATGTAAAGAATGTAACCAATGGTAGCATGTAGAGCCAAGGTTACATCTGCAGTGTCTACATTAAAGCACTATGATTCACTATACGATAATACAGGACAAATTAACAATATATGTAAGTGACAAACAGCAAATGAATTCAACCGTAGCCACTTTGTCACAGTCCCCTGTAAATGTACTTGTACTCTGGGAAACCTGTTGGCTGGTGATATCCATGGGTTCCACACCTCAGTCAGTTATCAACAAATCTTTAAAATTAACATTTTTTTGCCCTTAAATACAAAATTGATGCAGATTTTAGTTAAATTTGAAAATATGGGACTTTAATTCTTATTTTTGTTCGATCTCAAATTTATTTGGGACGTCAGTATATTCGTTTATTTGTCAATACTTCCCCCAACCCCTGCCTGAGTATATTTGCTGATTTTCTTTTTAGGCTAAATACATGCAAAGTTGTTGACTGCACTTGGAGTACCTCCTTATCCTCGGATTTTACTGGATTTCCCCATCTTTGAATAGCAGCTCATGTGCACAAACCACCCTGTCAGCCATATTCTAATACTGCTGACCAACATCGAGGTAGTGCTGAGAGGATTAGTGCCAAATACAAACAAAATAATCCAGGTGTGATGCTTTCATCTTCTTCTGCATATCTTACAGGCTTTTATCCTCGAGTCTCTAATACTTGGAGAGAGAGTCGGCATCTGTTCTCTTTATGGTTGTTTTGAATCCTGCAGTAATTATTCCAGCCTCTTCTCTAACATTTCTTTGCCGATTTTTCCTCAGAGTGCTGTACAAAGATGCACTAATTGTGAGTTATTTTTTCCATTAAACTTCTACTGTGGAGTTTCCATCTGTTTGTCATCTTGTACTACTGTTTTGCACCACAGCAGATTTCTTTATTTATCCCTAGCACATATTGTTTAATGGACCTATTTGTGTGTATTGTGCTGTATGGTTTTATTTATAAAGCTGGCATGACCTACAGCAGTTGGCTCTAATCATTTCACTTCCTTCTATTGTTGCACATCCACTCAAACTAATCATGTGTAATGGAGTTTCTCTGATTGCGTTCATTGGGAGAGTCCCATTGGCTCTTGGTCTAATTGCCAAACCTGATTGCTCATGTTCCATCACCCTCATAGATCCTACACTATATGGAGTTATTAACAGGTGCAAATATGTAATTTTGAGAGAAACTAAGCATGGTGCTTAATTCAGTCTGTCAAACTGCTGTAGCAAATTATGGCTCTGTGAGATGACTGTGCTGTGGGGTATTGTTTTAATTATGAGAGCGGATCAGTGAATGTTGAAGACAGCCACATAAAGAAGGGCCCTAGCTATTTCACTAGCATCCTGTTTGACTCCCAGTGTTGATGACCTGCTCGGTAAGCTGTTCCAAAAATGGCTCCTTGTGTTGACCCCAAAGTCCCCTAAAATAAATGGTGAGATACAGCATCACATAAAGTGTCTCATCACCATCAGCACCTGTGAATGAACTGCAAACCAATTCATGCATGATTGTTTGCTAGGACCTACCTACCCATGCAGCAGAACACAGACGCCAGGGAACTGCAGTGAATGGTGTTTATTTACAATGACAGGGAAAACATGAAACACAGATTCGGGACGTGCAGGAAAACTGGCAGAGGACTTGATCGGTCTATGGGAGGAGAACAGAACAGAGTTAAGGGGTGAATCTGAAAGTCAAGGGTTAAAATATGTTAGGTGGAGAGTTGGAGAGCTTACTTGGCACAAACTGAAATACAGACTTGGATGGAGTGTTCTCGTGACCGGAGGCCGAGCCAGGTAAACGTGTAGGCAGGTGGTGGGACAGGTGGGTGAGAAATCCCAGTTCTGACCGAGGAAAACGATCTCCAGAGGCACAGGCAGGTGGAAGGGCAGCGTAGCAGGCTAGCGGAAGGAAAACAGGCAAGGAAATGAATCATAAACACTCGGCACTATATTGTGGCGTGCTGGGGGAGCAGCTAGTTCTCTCCCATCATGCCTTGGGACAGGTGCTGCTGTTTCGATGTTTTTGTTTTATTGTTTATGGTTATCTTACTTTTACCTGTTATCTTGAATGTTGTGTTTATACTGCGGTTCAAAGTCACTGACAGTAATTGTTTTATAGAATGAATGCAGTACCATAAGTGAGTTCTGTTATGCTGTTATTGACCATCGAAGCACAGTGTAGCATCAGCAATTCTGTTTATTAGAGAGCTCCCCCTACCAGCTTGGGACCAAACAGCAAGCTCCAACTTTCTGTGGAGCTTCTTTGCTAAGATTCCTCTGCATGCCACAATGTTTTAATAATAATTTTTAAATAATGGGAACTAATGCTAGCTGTATATATTTATTTGTGATCAATTTGGTCTAATAGGGCTAGTGGGAAAAGGTCAGTAGGTGCATTTTGACCACTTCAGTTAATCAAGGGATGGATATCAGCTCTTCAGTCAGTTGGTTTCAGTAGATTACAGTTTTCTTTGCTGATTACAATCCAACCACAAACTTGGAAGATTATTCAATAGTAAGCTAGCAAGTCTAACATGCTAGAAAAGAAAGGTACATGAATGCTTCAGAGAAATCAGCGTAACATTTCAAAGGCACATTTGGAGCTGAAAAATGAAGTAAAAATGCCTGAAAGTTTATTTCACTTCAGTGGTCACTTGAGGTTGGTTCCAAACTCAAGTTCATCCCCATAGAAATGAATTAATTTAGTTAAGACCTTAGAGACAGTGATCAACTTCAGAAGGAAGAGTATAGCTTCATGGTCATGATTTCAAACCAACAGAATGGCCCTAAGGCGTCCTCAGACTCCAGAAGCAGTTCAAAGGTTTGTTGACAAAAGTCCAAATAAATTTGCCTGATAGTGACAGAAAGAGCCAAGGAGAAAGAAGATGAGGGCGAGAGAAAGAATGAGAGAAGAAAAATGAGGGAAAGAGCACAGAAGTCAGTAGTTAATGTTCGATTGGTTGTAGGGCTAATTAGCAGGTATCATTGTGACACACCCATGTAGTTTTTAGAAGCAGCTTTAGGTAATAGCTTCCCATTACACTTGGACGTCTAAATATTTTTTACTACAAGTTATCTTGGTAACTCCTTGATCTGTACAACCCAAAGAGAGCATTAAGATCCTCCAGCCAACTGCTCCTAATGCAACCAAGGTCCTGTTTAAAAACCAGAGGTGACCGTGCTTTTGCCATTGCCACTCCTAGACTCTGGAATAATCTCCCAGTTGATATCGTGCATCGGAATCAATTCAATCGTTCAAATCACACTTAAACTTGTCCAGCTTGTCCAGAATGCTGCGGCTCGCCTTCTGACTGGCACTAGAAAGCATGCCTCTATCACCCCAGTTCTTATTGAGTTGCATTGGTATATGCATATATATCGCATTGAATTTAAAATATTGTTGCTCACCTTTAAAATTATAAATAATTTAGCCCCTCGTTATCTTGTCGACCTATATGTTCCTGGGCGAGCCCTCAGGTCTTCAGCCCAATTACTCCTGGCTCAGCCTAGATCTAGACTTAAATCTAGGGGTGACCGTGCTTTTGCCCTGGTTGCACCGAATCTGTGGAACAACCTTCCTATCGCTATCCATGCGTCAGACTCCGTTTTATCTTTTAAATCCCGTTTAAAAACTCATTTATTCAACATAGCTTTTCCATCTAGTTAGTGTCTCTATTTTATATTTGGTTCAATTTCTTATTTATGTACTTTATCTTTTAGCTATATCTGTTCTCAGTAACTTTGTTCTTATATTCCCTTTTATTGCTGTATAATTAGTGCTCTTAACCTGATGACATATGTGGTACTTTGTTTATAGTGTTTTATTTATTGTCTTAAATTTTCCTGTTTTTATTGTAAAGCACTTTGGTGTGCCGCTGGTCTTTTAAACGTGCTATACAAATAAAGTTGTATTGTATTGTAAACACACACCTGTTCAACTTAGCTTTCGAAGCGAATAGTCTGACTTTAATTCGGCCTGCACTACACCATGTAATGTAATTTTAATTGTAACTGTCCTATTTGTTCCTTGTTCTGCCTGCATTGTGGTTTTGTGAAGCACTTTGATGTACACTAGTCTTTTAAATGTGCTATAGAAATAAATTTTGACTTGACTTGACTTGACTTATACAGAAAACTGGGCAACTTTGACAATTGGCTAAAAGCTAGACTCAAATGCAAAAGGAAAGTTTATACACAGACAGGGGAGTATTTAGCTGATAAGACTCAGGTGAGGTGGAAATAAGTATATGTTGATAATGGTGAATTTTCCATTTGCTGTGTCATGCTCACATATGAACATTAAGGGGGATGGACTTAATACTAACAGAGATAATCTTGCCTGGTCAAGATCTGTCAGTGTTTTATTATAAGGGAGTGCTTACCGGTAGTCACAAAGGCCATCAGGACATGAAGAATGATGGTAATATAGTATGATGATAGTAATTCAGTTGACTATATGAACCCTATTAATCTTGTGTGGGTGAAACCCATTACAGTGATTAAAACTCACACCACTGTCAGAAAGGGCAGCCTGTGGATTTTGATAGATTAGCACACACCAAGACCTTAGCTTATAAAACCTCAAAGTGTTCAATATGACATAAATTAAAAAAACATAAATTCGGAAATAAATATTATCATGAAAAAATGATTTGGAATAAATGCAAATCCCAAATGGAGACAGTGAAGGGAGTAGAATCTCCCATTCAGCCCATTTCTCCATCTGAAAGGTTTATGTTCCAGCAGACAGGAATACATTACAGCCCTGCTATAGCCTGCAGCCTCTGCAGTTTACACCACTCACCTCAATCTCACACAATCAAAAGAGCACTTCTTAGACATCGGCATTTCCTTCGATGTCTAAGGAGAGTTACATAAAGAGTTTGGAAATAAACTCACTGTGGCCCTACAATGCAACAACAGCATCATCAGAGGTTACCGAGCAGAAGGCCCACCACCAGCACGTAAAGACATCTATGAAGCTTAAAGATACCAGCGCTGTTTTAAGTGTTCTGTTTGTTAAATGAAAGAGTTCAGCATTCCCAAAGCAAGCCACATTTTGATCCAAAGTTACCATTGACATGTGAAAAAAGTAAATCCCAAATTGTTGATTTAGAGAAGCAAACATTTGATCATCTTGATAAAAAGAACCTGTGCTCAACATGGCACTCCATCAATCCTATAAGGGAAGTTTGCTGTGGAAAAAGTAACTACACCCCTGGCACAAAAAGCTAATTTTATTCTTTTAGGAATGATTTTTTTGGTGCTTTTTTAAAAATTCATTTTGCATAATTGTTTGGTGTGATGAAACCTTTGACAGCATTACTTCCACTTTAAAGATGCTTAGTTTTCGATTTGTAGTTTAATAAACAATTTTTAACAATTTTCTTTGCATGTCTCAAAGGTTATCAGATATTTTAAACAAGGAAAACAATACCCGTGGATTTAATTTGCTTTTCCTGTGACTGAATGCCTTCCTGTGTCTCCAGTGATAAACTCTTACACCACCTTTATTTTTTTTTTATCATAAGAGCAGAATAAAAAGAGTATAAAAACATCCTTTCTACCACAGAACTTTGAATTTTGAAGTCACCCCATCTCCTTGTGGTCTCAATGAAGATTTTGATGTAGGATTTTTTTTGTAAGTGGTGTAATTTGGCTCGTTTAGACTATTTGGTGAATGTCTGGCAACCAACAGTCACTGAGAAAAAGTTATTATTTGCAGGCTTGTTACAAGTGGTGGTTGTTAAAGCTCATACAGGCCTAGAGTGGCCTAGAGCGGCGGTCCCCAACCTTTTTTGCGCAACGGACCGGTTTATGCCCGACATTATTTTCACGGACCGGCCTTTAAGGTGTCGCGGATAAATACAACAAAATAAAACTAGTACCGGTACCGAAAAAAAGAATATTTATTCATAACACACGTGAAAAGACCCAGGAAAACCGAGTTAACGATAAAAACGATAACAAAATAACGCTGAAAACCGATAAAAACCCTGAAAACCATACATTTCACACCTGAGCCTCAACTCTTGCGGCCAGGTACCAAACGACTCACGGACCGGTACCGGTCCGAGGCCCGGGGGCTGGGGACCGCTGGCCTAGAGTATTCCGTGACTATTTGGCGAGTCGCAGTTGGAGGTTGCTGGTATTTGCCATAGTTGTCTTTTTACTGCCATCTTTATTCAAAATCCAATAATTACCAAGAGAATTAGAGGTAAAAATTAACTAAAAAAAATTTAATTCAAATGCAAAATAACAGAATTTTACAGGTTAAAGTTTAAACTTGTAGATGGTCAAATGCTGTTTTCGAACAGTCTGCTTTGATTCCTCCCATTATCACTTGTATTTCCTATTGCCACTTTAGAATATGATTGCAATATTGGAGGAGCTGTTTAGACCCATTTATTTTTTTTCTCAGAGATGGTATTATGTAACTCACAGTTGGAGTTCTCATATGCCTGGGATCAGCATGAAACCCTCCCAGTGAAATTATCACTACAGAAGCTTAAGAGCACCGTTAGTAAATGTAATTTTCTCTTATAAATAGTAGAAGGTACAAGCCCGAGTTCATAAAGACTTTGATGTAGACTTTGATGCTTTGACGAGTAACACAAAGCTTAACATTCTGTTATACGTCTGCGCAGAAGCTCAAAATGCTGTGAAAACTGAAAATGCAGTCTTTGATCGTGCCAAAATCATGTCAAAACATGATTTCTTTGAAATAAGGTTTAAATTTAAAGAAAAGGGAAGTAGCTGTCACATGTCACAAACCTATAGATCGTAGCCTACAAGCCCCCATTAGGCTAAGTGGAGCCCTTGCTATACATCAATAGACAAATCACATACAGGGTGCTCTATTTAAGCAGCTTTGCAACCCCTTGTGATGTTTGACATACTCAATGTCACACCTGTTCTGTCATTGATATTCCTCTGTATCTGCTCTGTGCTCTACATTTCTGCATGAGTGTGGAGGTCCCACAACAAATTCATACAATATTAATTTCTGCACATGAAAGAACATTTGGAAAAACTTTGCCATATCAGAGGTCCCTGCTGCTTCACAGCTCTAGAATTGCCACAATCACATTCAGCTCCCGTTCCTGTCTTAAATATGCAAATTCAATGACTAGTGCCAAATCTTTCCATTTAGTTCCTCACATTCCTTTTGCCTTTCCATTTTTTTTAAACTTAACAAACTAAAAACCCCAAAAAACAAACATTCACACTGCAAACAGAGAAAAGTACAGTGGTATAAAAAGGCCATTCTGAGTTAAAAAACAAACAAACAAACAAGAAAGGATATTTAGAGGAGGAAGCGCTCTGAGAAAAACAATTAAAAAAAAATCTACAAATTCTGAGATCAAAGCTGATAGTTTCATTAATAATAATATAGTAATATAGATAAAGTAGATAAATCAATAGAAGTGGGAGGTGGCTCTATCAGTTAGCTTTGACCACAAATTCTGGTCTCACATACACTACCCTTCAAAAGTTTTAGAAAACCCCAATTTTTCAAGTTTTTTATTGAAAATTATGCATTGTAATGTCACATTGTACTCTGAGATGAAAGCATAGTAGAAATAAGCAAATGGAGTTAAAAAAGAAATCATGGAATCAATTTAGAGACCAATTTATGGTGAAGGGTTGGAATAAATAAATGTGCACCTCTTCCTAACTGATTCAGAACCGCTGAAGCAATATTGAAATGTATTTTGCTGTATTTTGAGCAGCATTTTTTCTTCTTTTCTTTGCTAAATGAACTTCTGTATATTGTTTAAATGATCAAAATAAATAACCTAACAAACAAATAAACAAACAAAAAAAATTCATTCTAAGCTATGAACTCATTAAAGTGGCCACTTTTAACAGATATAACAGCCGAACACACCCGTGGCATTCTTTCTACAATAGAAATCAAATATTCTTCAGAAAGTTCTTCCCAATATCTGTTGCAGAAGTTCCCATAAATGTGTGGCACTTGTAGGTTTGCTTTCACTCTTCTGTCCAGTTCATCCCAAACCAGCTCAATGGGGTTTAAGTCTGGCCACTCCATGTTTTCAAGCTTACCATCTTGTCTTTTTTTCCTGAAGTACTTCTGTCATAGGCAGAAGGTTCTTTGTCTTATTCTGATGTCTTAGCAATGACCTTCCTTGCGGCAACTCATCTGTCAAACCTGCAGCTCAAAGTCACAGTTGAAACTCAGACTTGCTTACTATGAACACTATTTAGCTACGCCGTTGTCCTGTGAACCACCTATCATGCAAGTTGTTAACTCTCAGAAACCTCTCAGTTTTGGTTTCAGGTCTGCCAGACCTACTGTCAGAATTTGCCCCAGTTTCTGTGCGCCGTTTGATGGTGAAGGAACTGTACTCACTGACACACTGACTTTCTTTGCCATTTCTCTGTAGGAAAAACATACATTTTAAGTGTTATGGGAAACTCTGCCTCTCTTCCAGTCTTAATTGCCTTTATCTTGGATTTTTGTAGCAACACACTAATTTCTGCAGTACAATACTGTTCCACTGATTCTCACATGGATATGGTACCACAATGTGTTCCAACACTGCTTTTATGCAGACAGAGGGGGTTGTAAGTAATCCAAAAAAGTTAGAACAGCTGTAGGAATTAGTAGGAGCAGCTTAGTAGTTGATCAACCTCCTTGTGTTCCCTGAAAAAAAGAGCTGTTACTCCCCACATGCACTATTAGACAATTACATGGAGAAACCTTATGAACACAAGCTTTCTCACGCACACAGGTGTACACACAAGTGTTCACACAGGTGAGCGCGCAGGTACTCACAGACACACTCTATCTTGGGCAGCTGCTGCCTCTTGAAATATCTTGTATTTTTAATACTGTGTGCTGTTCAGTAACAGTGTCATTGCTATTTATATGCTGCTTGTTGCTGTGGTTTCTCCTGGATAAATGGTGTGTTTACAGTTGCACCCAACCATATTTGGGCAATGATGCAATTTCTGTAGCTTGTCTCTTTTTTTTTACCATCACAGTGGAGTTCAATTAAGATATCACTGAAGTGCACACTTTCAGCTTTAAATTAAAGAGTTTAATAAAAGCATTTAAGCAACTATTTACAGGATTTTTTTAAGAAGAGCTGCCCATTTTCAGTGGGTCAAAAGAATTTCTGGACATGCAACTTCACAGCCAGCTAAGGCCTGTACGCTCGTGATGTCATTACCGATTACGTAGATAAAACATCTGGAGTATGAGGTCCAAAAAGATCCTGTTGTTTTGATTTAAACCCTACTGTGTTGGCGTACAGACTAAAAATTGCACAAATTGTGTCACTGTTCGAATACATATGGACCTAACTATAAATAGGACTTAACATTACTAACCTGCAATGTCCAGTTAGTGCTGTAAGTTGCTTGGTCTTTGGTTTAAGGTAATCTCTTCATGTTAGCTAGTGTCACTAGTGTCATTTCACATTTCAACACCACCTAGCTAGTTTGTTAGCTAAGTAGATTATGTGAAGCCTTATGTTGCTATATAAACAAAAAGCAGATTTCATGATATAATGTTTAGCTACAGCCATAACTGGAGCAGACTGGCTAATGCTTAACTGATTATTCTAACTTAAATCTACAAATGCTGACATATGCAGGTTATGCAGTAGCTACATGTCAGGATTTATACCTGTGTGCACTGTATTGATGATGAAGTCTAGTTACATTTCTGGGGACATGTATGTCAGGTCACGTCACAGGGTTTTAGAAGGGCTATGATATATCTATGGCATATATTTAATACAGAAGGGTAAGACTGTTAGATTCTGGCAGCAGATATAAAAGCTACCATAATAGATAGCTCCACATGTTTGATTTGGCAGTTTCACACAAAATATCCCAAAGGGGGTTTTTGTCTCTGGCTGGAATTGAACCAGCAACATTTTGCTTGCCAAGGAAATACATAAATCACTATACTATAGAGCCACACAGAAGCTGGTAGGAGCTTCTGTGTAAAGATAAAAATATCTGACTAAGAAGAAAAGAAAACCACTGACAGTGTGACATTAACATTACTCTTAGCAAGCTCTGATGTAACAATCAGCTGACTTTTAAAATTTGCTTATTCAGCAAATCATTATATTTCCCTTCATTGGCCTCCATATTAGCTCTTTTCATCTGGCTGCTGTTATCTTGTTATCTTTCTTTCAATTTTGTTTGTTTAAGTTTAATCTGTTTGGCTGCAGGTCATTAATGTAATGTAATGGATGTTGTTTGTTTTTTGTTTGCCACCTAATATTTTCCTCACCATCTGTAATCTGTTTCTTCTGAGCAAACAGGTAGATGAAAGAGCTGAAACTACATTCTCATTTCATGGTCTTGTTTCCCCTGTATGACAGGTAGGCTGCCAGCTTCATCATAAATTTAGCATAAAACATGTGTGTCGGTATCAGCGCCTAATGGTCCCTTTTTGTCAAGCTCCCGTCCGCAGGGTAACAACTCAGCGGCCATGAAGATTTGGACAGGTAATTCACTTTCCCAGCCACACTTTTCATGCAGGCAACTCAGCTGAATGCAACAGAAGGTAGAAATGGCTTAAAAATCTCATTTGGACTCCATTGCATGGGCAAGGCAGGCAAACCCCAGAAACGGTGACCCATGAAATCAGGGTGAGGACAACTGCCTCCACTAGGCCCCATCCTCATTATAACGTCTTGAAAAACTGGAAGGAAAAGGTCAGAGAGGGTACGAGAATGAGGAGATGTGAAATGCAACACTAAAAATGTATCTCAGGACATATATATGTGCCAAAATATGTAATGGACAGTGTATGCCGTGCAACAAACATCCCAGGGATGCTGCGATTATGCAGGATACTGTACGCCTTGACCTTAAGCACAGTCTTGACATGGTTTGGGGGTATCGTGACTGCCTGTAATCAGAGTGTAGAGTTAGATGAAAGGGTTTGCTTTTCATTTAGTCTCTGCATGTTCAAAAAAAGTCAGGTAATCAGACATTGTTAAGCCAGCTTAAAAAATGCAAATTGCCAGCTTTTGGTTTCACAACAAAGAGTAAAGAGGGACAAGTCTTTGTGTCCCACTGAGCTGTGATGGACTCGGCGAGATGAGGAAGCTATTTCCCCTTCAAAGCAAATTGAACAGAATTGATTCCATCCCATCCTCTGCGAGAGAGCGGCTTCAAAGAGAATGTTTCTCCAAGGCCTCGTAACTGATGTCATCTTACTGAAGCAAAACCAAATCCCCTACGTTGTATGTGTGATCCGGTCCCCAATGAACGAGCAGTTAATTAATTCCTCTAAAAGACAATTAGTCTCTTCAATCAAATCCTTTGGGCATGTTTGAATTTTGGTGAGTCCAGTTTTCCTCCAAAGCAAATGATTAATCACACGGATTGCCCACCGTGCTCATAAATAGAGCTTTCACACATCTACACACACACCAGAGTAGGTTAACCTTTCTTATTAGTGATCGCAGGATTTTGGTCATGCGTGATGATTCACACCACAGCATTTTGGGTGTTTTTTTATGACTCTTTGCACAAATGACTCATTAAACTTTAATGCTGATCACAATGCATATGCATGACTTTAAGTATTATTTTTACATATCAAATGGGTCATATCTGCAGTGCAAATGTGCTCATGTTGTGATCCTCGCAAAGATCAGCTCAAAGTTCAAGATGTTTGTTAGAGAGAAGAATAAACACTCAGGCTTGGGTAATTCAGCATTCAAGGTTTCTGTGTTTTCACAGCTATATAGCCATGCTCTAGGCTACAGGTTTTTCATATCCATGGAAACACAAAAACCAAGCTGGATATTTCCCCCAAAGGGGCTAGGAAGGCTGAGGCTAGGAAATAAAAAGCAAGGAAACAATGAGACAAAAAGGAGTTCCATGAGGACAAACAGAAGGATCAGTATTCAGGTCAGAAGTTCAGAAATATAAATACTTTTTGCATCATTTTGCAGAAATAGAAATCGTTTTCTTTATTTTTGTGTTGAAACCGAGAAACATTCTGCAAATTGCTATAATATCTTTCACACTAGCTAAAGTTCAATGAAATGTCCCCAGCTGTAAATGCATTTTTTTCCTTGAACATTGTATGTGTGTGTGTGTTTATTTTTCATTCATGAAACCTTTTTTCTAACCAACAGTGCTCCAAAGAAGCTTAGTAAATCGCTAGTTACATGTGTATAGCTTTCAAATATTTGGTAGCTAAAGGGATGAAAAGCTCCACATATGTAGGTTGTGTCCATTAGCACCAGCTTTTGCATGTTTCTCTTTTATGTAATGCAAAGCTCCCGGTAATCACTTTAATGCTCAGCACAGTCAGTGCGAAGAGAAGGCATTCACCCATTCACTGAGTTGGGTGAATCCAGTTTCGCCTGCAGGTACCAGGAATCTATTAGCCCCATCCACCCCTCTCTGTGCATTGAGCACTGTAAACTCAATGGGGCTTTGTGATAACGGAACAAAACCTGGAAGTCAATGAAAGAACTACTCCATGCATGCATGCTGTAAGGCATATCACCTGTAGCGCTACCCTTATAGCCACCCTAAGGAGGAAATATTAGTTACTGAAGAGTGATTTCAGTCCGATATGTTTCGTTTTTTTGCACCAGCAATGGTGAGGATATCTTTATATTTTCTATTATCCAAGCATAAAGATGCTAATTTAGTGGCATGATTAATTTCAACACCCAGAAATAGTGATATAGTTCAAACAAGTCCAATCAACATAAACGTGTAATGTGATTTTTTGGCGCTTGGAAGATAGTTCAAGCTCTGAATGGTCAGTAAGACTTATTTAGCAAGTGGTAAAAAAAGGCCTAAGTGGTTAACTGGCGACCTGGTGAATGTTAAGAAGTTATTAGGTTAATGGAAAACAATATCCTTGACATCATCGTCCATCAACAAAACCCCATTTTGCACTATCATATGTATGTTCAGTTTGGTGTAGCTGTGGGAGCCTGAAGGAAGCAGCACACATTGGCCTGCCAGTTGTGAATACGCTGGAATACAAGCTGTGGTTGTTGCACATCACACAGACTTTGCACTTGGAGGTGGCAGGTTAAAGACTGGCTAATGTTCAATCAAACTGCCTCTGACATCTGTGTCCTCACATTAACCCCCCATCAGGTGTTGTCTGGAAAGGTTCAGGGCTTCGCTGCATGTGTGAAAAAATTACCCGCAGATACATGCGTAACTACAAGATAAACGCACACCCCTGCATGTGACCCTACACATCAACACACACCCTCATCACCTATTCAGGCATGACAGATTAAAAGCAACCTGAAGCTGTTAGCATAATGAAAGTGTGCATCCCACCCTTGCATGAAACCAACCCCACACATTTATCCTGAACTCACGGTGCAGCCCATTAATTCATCTGCCAATACACATCTGTACTAATTACCAGAGTCTGAACATGTACATTCACCCACCATTAGTAATTTACACCTGGCTGCATGGGGCAAATTATCTTTGTTGCAAATGATCACCTGCCTCAAGTATTCCCACTAAGCCTCCAGTTTGTATCAAAACTTTAAAGGCTTCCTTAAGTATGATGTTATTCCTGGCATTAATACACTGCTGCAGTTTGTCTTCTGATTGAAATGCAGCCTCGCTTGTAAGGCGAAGACCCAGTCGAGATGCAACAGGCAGGTCTGGTATACAACATTCCTCTAATGAACCCTCTAGATAACAGTGCATGATGGGAAGCAGATGTGCTACAATTGTTCATTTAACCCCCTAGTCCTTTGATTCAGAAGGTCTCTCAATATCTCAACATGCTCAGCCATAGCTATCTGCAAACCAGGACCCAGGGAGACATGGGGAGGACAGAATGAGACAAAGAGAAAAATAGAAAGGAAAAAAAGGATGAAAGACATGCTTTTTTCCCCCCTAAGACAAAGAAGCAAAGCTGAAACGCCACAACACCAGAGAGCTGCCTACATGTTATTTATCAGCTTCTGAAGGCCACCGCAGACACATTTACTCACTGTGTCATGAAGAAACATTTTTCCCCTGCCAGCAGAATCACCTCATATCAGAGCCTTTCCCTGTAACTGAGAGTTTTCCTCTGTAGTGTAATAAGATTGTGTCCCTATATCCCTACCAACCATGATTAAGGTATTTTTCAATGTTAAATTCCATTATTGATGCACAAACTGTCAAGAATAGTGAATTAGGTGCAGTGAAATTGGGTGGATTCTGACTACTGTTCCTAAGGTGTGCCATTGTAATAGCTTGTATGAAAAAGTACTAAGACATCCTATTTCTCATTTCACAAGTGTAAAAATGACATTACACTTCTCAGATATCAAGGAAAATGCTTTGGGGGAACAATTAATGCTGGGCATGGGAGTTCTAGCCAAGAGTACAGCAATTAAGGTTTAGCTTTCACTTTTCATCTCTATTTGTCACATTTGCAAATAAACAAAGTGGACTCAAGTGTGAACAAATGGAGATGGACTGGCACAGAGATAAAACTGTAACATAACAAAAGGCATTGTTCGGGAAAGCAGGGGAGTCCAAGACAGAAAAGCAAAGAAATCCAAGAAGAGAGCCAAAAGGAGAAAGTAACAAAGGAGACCGAGGAAAGCAAGGGACTAGAGCCCTGGTGAATGTCACAAAGGCTGAGGATGCCATATCATAGCTGTATACAAAAGATGGACATGGCAACAATTAGGTCATGCTTTGGTTTTTGGGCTGTGCATTTTTTAAATGGTAAATGGCCTGTATTTGTATAACGCTTTACTAGTCCCTAAGGACCCCAAAGCACTTTACGCATTCAGTTATCCACCCATTCACACACACATTCACACACTGGTGATGTCAAGCTACATTGTAGCCACAGGCACCCTGGGGCGCACTGACAGAGGCGAGGCTGCCGGACACTGGCGCCACCGGGCCCTCTGACCACCACCAGTAGGCAATGGGTGAAGTGTTTTGCCCAAGGACACAACGACCGAGATTGTCGTAGCCGGGGCTCAAACCGGCAACCTTCCGATTACAAGACGAACTGCCAACTCTTGAGCCACAATCGCCCCATTTTTAAAACCAAAATAACTAACAGAGAATGAGGCAAATGGTTGTTGGGTGGTAACTTATTAGCTAATGCTAAAAACTTGGTTAGCAATCTGTGTTCATGTGAGTCTGTGCATTGTGTATGACAAACAGCCATGTCTCCAGTTCATCTTAACACCCCTAACCATTTATTGAGGAGGATTAGTTGTGAAAGTAAGCCATGAAGAAGGAAACTTTCCATAGAAGCTGTGTCTAAATATGTATATTACTTCACCTAGTTTAGTTCTGGGAGGAGACACAAACCCATCCTAGGGAGGGCACAGCTAGTATATTCCTAATGTTGGTCCCAAGCCCGGATAAATAAGAGTGTTATGAAGAAAGGAATCTGGCGTAAAATCTATGCCAAAACAAATGTGCGAATCCGTCTGCTGTAGCGACCCTTGGGAACAGGAATCAGCTCCAAGTATCTTCTGCTTTAAAGTTGGAGATTTTAGCATGGGAGTCTACAAAGATTCACTCAGTTTTGGAGGCAGCCTCAAGAGGCCAGTTGTGGAATTACGCTTCTATATTTGCTTCATTTTTCAGCCCTGGAGGTTGCAGCCGGGATAAAAAACACTAAAATTAAATACACTAGTACAACACAGGGATAATATGGCACAGGTGAACTCAATCAAAACAGTTACAGAGCTTCTAATGTAACAGAGAACTTCCTTTCTCTACAGTCTCAGTCGTATATTCTAAAAATGAAGCTGTGGGCTAAACATTTTTCCTCTGGAAATGTTCATATTTCAATATGAGAGCATCTTTTTGGTTTCATGTGGAATTGTAAATTTTTTTTTTATATCTCTGTCTATCTCATCAGAATACACACCTATCCATCTGTCTGAATTTCAGCCAATATTCCACAATGTGAAACAGAAAAACTGTAAAATAAAACAGGAAGCAGAATGAAGAAAGGTGAAGAATAACTCACACATATGCTCTATATGTGTGAGGTATTCTATATGTTGGGCAGAAAATAAGAAACAGCATTCAATAACATAAAGAAGGAGAAAACTGAGGATTGCAGCAGAAACCACAGGCAATTATAACGACAGACTCTGACAGTGAAAGCAAATAACTTTACAAGGGAAAAATAGGACAGCCCCCCCCCCCACACACACACACACAAAAGTACATTAACAGTGTAATACACCATGACAGTAAATTCATCATTATCAATCTCCATCATGTGCAGTGTAATTATTTTAAAGTGAGACTTGTGGTCAGCATTGTGTCTGACAAGTTTCTCTATCATATTCGCCATTAAATCAAACCACAAACATGAAACGAGCACACCGATGATGATATCCATTTGCGTCCATTATCTTGTAGCGCAAAATGAAGACCAGCTAAATTACAAAGGCAAGGAAAATTTTACCCGAGGCATGTAATTACTGCCTGTAACTCTCCAGCCTTGTTGTAGAATCACTACCATTTCATAAATGCACTATATATGCTCTGCACAGGACTGCTCTTTATCTGCATTTAATTATGCACCAGAGAATAATATAATTAGAGCCATAAGCACTTAGGATTGTTGATGAATGTGAATTGAATAATTGAATAATCTTAATGATGGCTCCAAATTTTATTTGTCAGTAGGTAAGACATTTCTATAAGTGTAGTCCATGTTAAGTTTTAAACTACCAAAAAAATAACTAAAGATGGCAAATGTCAATATTATTAGGGAAAGGTTACATGAAGTCCCAGAGATACAGTATTATTGTCACATAATACATATCAGATACATCTTGATTTTACATTTGAGGATGCAGAATTCATTGCAAAAGGGTTCAGGATCTCATAATGTACAGGAAAGCACATGGTGGTGGGATTGCACTTTATATTTAAGAGCCAATTGAGATCAGAGGTGATTTGACACCAGATGAGATTGAAATGGTTGCAAGTGCATTTACCTACTTGAGACCAACATCAGTGTGTTGTTGTTATAGAACAACAAGTGCAAATATTTTTTTCTGGATATAATTTGTGAAAAATTAGATCAGGTCATGTGTGTGATCTTAATAATAAACTCTAATTTATGGGTGACCTGAATATCTAATGAAATTTACAGAGCTGTCAAATGAAAAATAGGCTCCTATATAGCAAATATTTGTGGATTATCTCAAGTAAATAATGTTCCAACAAGAACATGGCAGAAAAGTGATGGCACAGAAATCTCTAGTTGTATTAATTGACACATCTTAACCAATTACAATGTTGCAGTATCATGGGCCAAAGAAATATCTATACTGTTAGGGTATAGTGCTAATAATTGAATGGAGCAGCATTTGTTGTCCTTTGTTGTGGGTATAGAACAAACTGCAATGATGCATAAATGTCTTGACTGTTTAGCTGTAAAACAAACAGTTTACTCTTGTGTTTATTGTTGCAAAAAGCCAGTTATTTTGTACAAAAATGTCTACTTTAGTGCAAACAGACATGATTGTTCGACCAGACACGGTACATGGGTACAATTATTTTTTTTTCACCCACAAAACAAATCAATTGAACTAAATTGTGTCAGACTATGAAGGAACGGCATTCACAACCAAAACAGATAACACAAGAAACGAGTAAAATAAAACAAAAAAAAAAATCAACTTCAAAACAAAATCTATTTGCCCTGACTCTTAATCACAGATAAAAAAAAAAAAATACTGAGACGTTTGGATCGTTGTATGTATGTGTGTTGTAATAATGTATGTTATTTTCAAATGATGTTTTATTTCTCTGTGTAGGCTTTTAAAGTGCACTGTCAAAGCGTAAAGGTTTGAGGCCACAGAAAGAACAGCTGCTACATTGCTAAACTAAACTCATATGGCAATCATGACATAAGAGCTACAGAAGAAAAAAATTATGTACAATGAATAGTTAACTTATTTAAAAATGTGTGGACAGCATATACTACAGTGATTTACACATCACACTGAGACAATCTAATTCCATTTAGTTTATTAATTTTTGTGGATATTATGCTTACATGGTGCACCTGACCACGTTTATGCTTAATCAGATTACTGCTAATTAATTGATGTATAGCAAACATGGGCATATGTTGCATTCTGATGCTGGCTGGTTTATTTGACTCTGGGGCAAAATATAATAAAGCTGCTATGTTTAGCCTGCTGTGCCCACTTAATGGCAAATTAAAGGCGTCCAGGGTGCATTTGTAAAGAATCAACTGTAGCTGTAGAGTGAAACTGAGCTTAAGATAAAATAACATAATTTTTTGATGCTCAGTTGCAGTTTACAGGAGACATTTAATCCTGTGTATGATATTTGATTTTTGTGAGTTTTTGAGACCTTTACATCATCAGTGTCAAATTGCACAATAAACCTACCTTTAAGCAACAAATTGAACAATTAATATAAATTCCCTGATGTAACAAAACTGATAAAAACAAAATAAAATTACTTTTTTTAAAGTTTAACAAACACCCAGTTTCAAAAAATGATTTTGCATTGTTTCACAGGGTTAAGATAATGTGTTTCAGCAAGAATTCTGCTCCTTCTCAGAACCTTTTTGCATACTTTTGCGTATCTTTGTTGTAGGATGATTTCAGAGGTACTATAAAAGAGAAAACATATCAGACCTCTTCCTCCTTTTCCTTCTACGTCTTATGGTTATTGACTGTCTACATGACACCAGAGAAGATGCTGTGCAGCTGCTCACTGAGATCATGCTGAATACTGTCTTTGTGAAGATGTGTGCTGAAAAATAGTAGCCTTATAGCCCAAAAGATGAAGGAGCTGTATGGACTAATATTAATTTTTGGGAGTAACACATAATATATAAAATATTGCCAGTCAGACACACTGTCAAACAGTTACATGGTGGCATTTTAAGTGCATTTGCACAGTGCATGTATATGGGTATTACTTGCCTGCTTTGTGGTGTTTTTAGCCACATTGTTGATTTAAAAAAAAAAGTCAGTTTGGCAAACCTCCAACAGAAGTAAATTATTCTGTAATAATGATGTTGTGATACATCCGAGGTTTTCACCTTCGCCACCCCTTTCAGATTTTTCTGCAGCCGCCCCTGGTCACCAGCCACCACCGGTCATTTGTGCACATACCTACCTACATACCGCGCTGCGCGAGGCACATACAGTGCCTTCAAATGCGGTTGCGCGCTTCCACCGCACGGCAAACAAAGAGCGAAAACAGTGAGCATCCCTGGCTGTAGAGTTGCACCTGCAGGAGGGCTTGCTTTGATTCTTTTCTCCGCTGTTTTGTCTCACTTGGATAGGAGGACAGTTTGTGTCTGAGTCCCAAGATGAACCAAACCGCCACCGTATCGCATCAAGTGAAATGCCAGTCTACAAAGGCCATCAAGGTGAGTTGTATGGATTATTCTTGTTCGCCGCGGTGAACTTATTGGTGATTTATTGAACTGTTTGTCGGCAGGAGCTCCGTGACAGCTCCAAACTTCAGTGCGGGTTTGGCGAGCGGGGATGCGCATTGACGCACAGCACTTTGGAGATGGTTAGGGGATATACGCGTGAGCATCCCCGTTACAGCAACATCGAGTTATTAAATAATGTTCCTTTATGAGACATTGAGAAATAAAAGAAAGAAAGATAACAGGACTCCAGTGGCTAGGTTTGAACGAGAGACGTCCAGTTTGAATGCCTTGGATGAAGAGTCACACATTGGCGCAGTGGCGAGATTTCATTCATATCACGTGGTGCTTCTTGTTCTTATTTTGTCTGTATGTGCTGACAGTAAATTAGAGGATATCCCTTCGGACTTTAAGGTGGTTGGTGAGGAAAAAATGTGAACATTTGTGCCTTTGAAGGTGCTTAACTTTACCTGTGCACGGTCCCGGGAGATCATCCCGAATCCCGACCTGTTGTCGGGACAAACAAATTGATTTTAAACCTTCTGGAAGGGGGGGGGGGGGGGTAAGAAGTGCCAGCTCGTAAACGTGAAATCAAGACAGAAAGAAAGAAAGAGAGAGAGAGAAAGAGCGAGAGAAGGGATAGCGGCGTTTTCTTTTCCAGTCACGATCGAGAAACGTCTTCGCTCGGTGGCATCCGCATTGTCTTCGTATAGCGCACCTAAATCTGGGTTGAAGGAGTGTGAAATGTGTGTGTGTCGGTGTGTGTGAGGGGTTGCTTCTCATGCACCACGCATGTGTGCGCGCGCACGCGCCTGCGTTTGTGTGTGACTCAACAGCTCGGTATCGATTTTGCCGCGGGTTCTGCATCACTTTTCAACCTCCAAGTCCCACCAGAGAAATTTAGCTTGGGGCAAATTTATCGATCCTCCTTCCTACTGTCCCAAAGGCGAGCAATTTAGGAATACAAGGCCGAGTGTTTGGAATTACCCAACTTCAACTTTTGAATGAAACATTTTGTGGAAAAAAAAAATATTTTAATTGAATTCTTGAGGTATTTCACCAGTCTCAGGCAGCCATCATATACTGTGTGCACCTGGTGCCGTTTCCTTCTCCGGGACTGTTGAGCTGAAGCCAACTCTTCGTGTGTCATGTGGCTTTGTGCTGCTGATGGAGCTCAGTGCAGGATGCTCATAAAAGCCACTGTGCTGTGTTCAAAATGAGGCTGCTGTCACGTTTTTTTCTACCTTTTGGAGGAAGGGCATAATGGGATGCACCCAGCTGAGTTCAGGACTGCTCAAAATTCAAATACAGTACTCTAGTTCTTTTAATTTGAAATGTTATCTTCGACAAGACTTTTAATTATGTGGTTGGTTGGTGAAAAAGCAATTTTTCAAATTGCTTCTTCACATACTGGCAACCTGAGTTTAAACATGGTTTAAAGGTACTTACTGTAAATTCAAATTTTTTGTAAATTAATTGATCAATGCTAATCAACGCTCAGATACAAAAATACTTCAGTCTTTATTGTTTTGAAGAGGTATCAACAGAAGTTGAACTACTGTAGGCCTGGGCTGTAGTTACATGTAACACCAGTTACTAGAAAATTCTTCTTTTAGCTTTATTCCCATTCTCTCAAGAAGCTTTGCCTTTTCCCAGGTAAATGCTGTCAAAATATAACTGTTAATTTTCCTTGATAAATAAAGGTTAGAATGACTCAGTACACCATCTAGTGGTCTATACTACTATTGTGAGAAAGTACAGCCAGGCTCTAGGTCAACTTCAGTTGGTGTCTCTTAAACACAACACACAGATATTTTTTTTAAAATAAAGTCAAAACAGTCTTCTATTTACCTTCTGTTATTGGTGTTTAGTTTTTAAAGAATTTTAAAACATGAATTTACAATAAGTACCAATAAAGGAAACTGGTTCACTTGAGTCCTGTTTGTCTGCAGATTTGCTTATGCTTTCTGTCAGTTATTACGCTCAGATTCAGTGCAGAGATCTTGGAAGATTGTGAAGTTTTCTCCATGCTATGAGTCAAATGAGGGAAACCTGGTGCATATAACTGAAAATGTCACTACTTTACCAAAGCTCAGCGATGAACCCAGTGAAGCAGTGTATCTGATATGAGAAGCGTGGTTAGAAAGGCCAGTTCATGCTGCGGGCTGCAGACCGGCACATGGTCACTGGACTTGGTCTTATACCACAACAGGAGGTGTGTGTGTGTGTGTTCATGTTCCACATGTGCACGCTAGAAAGCATAACACCCAATAGCCAGTTTTCTTTGCTGAACTACATTAAAAAAATATAAGAAGCTGCAAGTGAAAGAAATATGTTGGTCTGTGAATACAAACGCTGCTGGATAATTGTCTACAATCCAAATAACGAGTTTGCAAGAAATAATGCACAATACACTGACCGGCATGAGATGGCAAACAAAAAGGGATCAAAAGTGAATTTTCCAAACACCACAGTGGCACAGATAGATGGGTCGAGGTGGTAGCACTTTGATATACCTTTGACACGCCAAAACCAAAGAAGCACAGGTGTTTTAATGATCACAGTGGGATGCTGTACTATTGTGCTTGCTGATTCAGTCTCCACCCAGATCCTGGAGTGCTGGGACTTCACTAAACCGAGCCTTCATCTGTGTGATTAATTAGATTTGCACTTTTCCTGCTATGTCCAATCGCACAGTCTAATCACCACACATCCACTGCAGTCTGACATGACTCAGAATTACATAACATAGTCTAACTGAAATTGAGATCACCCCTATCTGGCACACTGGGCACAAGTGGAGTACAGCACATACACCAGTTTATTTTTCTCAGCATATGCACTGTTGCTGTCAGGTCATGCTGGGTTGGACACAAGAGGCTGGACACAATTCCTAACAACACAGTAATGCTAGTTGGCGTGGATGTACGAGGCATTTTCAGGATTTCTTGGAGTGGCGCAGACCAAAATAAAAGTAGAGGGCCCTCAAGAAAATCAGAATATTTGATTACAAGTAAGTATATTGGAGAAGCAGGGTATATTATCGATTTAGTCTTCTGAAAGTGGTGACACTGCTGCAAACGGTAAACACAATTCTGGGCTTTTTAGACCTTGTACAAAACACTTGTGGGGTTGTTTTCTGGGGTTGGATTTAAACATTTTTAGCTTAGTTTTAACTGACAATACAACATTTCACATTAAGAGGTTTGATACTAGAGTGTCATAACATACCTCCACTTATATCATGCATTTTATTCACTCATGCAGCCAGTCAGACTGGAGCCACCCATCTTTTCCATTTGACTTGAAGTATCTACAAGCTGTCACTAGGATGGGGAGGGTCATTTAGGAGTCACTCACTGATTTAAACCAATCAGGATTGATGAATGTAATCAGAAAGTCATCTGGTGTTTGCAGCCAGTGCAAAGTAAACAGAGTGGGCAGGCGTTCAGCTCACTTTAATTTGTTCATATTGAAATACAGTCTGAAAAGAAGAAAAGGAAAGATTGAATGTTTAATTTATGCTACCATGAGTGTGTCCATTTTTGGAAGTATTTGCCTACAGAGAGTCTACGGACAGGGGTTTTCAACCACTGGAAACATGCTTACATGCAGTCCTCCAAACTACATGGTACTCAATGTGGGTGATGTTTTGCATCAGTTGAATGCTAATTGGTTGACAAGTAGGCTGGAACCGGGAAGGGGGAAACAGTGGAGTTCACCAGGAATGGGAGAAGAGAAAAAAATCCCCAAACACCCCAGATTAAAAAAAAACAAAAAAATGGAGCATGAGAAGAACACACAGGATTTTTTTTTAATTCGATAAAGATTATGACCTGCTTCACACCATCAGAGGTTTTGTTGTGTCACTTGTGGTCTGTCACTCAGCAATAATTGGCAGCCATATGCATCTTTACATTGTATATATACACTTTATGGATGCAGCTTGCTAACTAAGCTTGCTACAGTCTGTAGATAACCCATCACTCTATCTTATTCTCTAATTATCATGCAGTTTGGCTCTAACAAAACAAAATGGTGGAAGCCAAGGGCTAATAATGAGGCTTCAAAATGTAGAGCCTGCAGAGTAGTGAGTGAAATCATGGTAACCTTTGCTTTGTACATCTGTTATATACAGTCCTCAGGCATAGCTAGTAAATGTGGGCTGTTTAGATTCTGTTAGTGTGTGTTATAACGTTAGTTGTTCTAACTAGGATGACTCAATGGCTACAAAGTTCGCACGAGAAAATGAGAAGATTCACCCATATCTTCTGTTGCATGGAGAGCTGCTGTGTACGAATGCCCTGATGGTTTGCGGGGGAATCTGCTTTCTGAACGTCACCGAGCAATGCTTTTCTCTTTTCACACTTTCCCTTTCTTTGTTTCTTTGGGAGATTCTGAGCTGAGGCAGCATTTACGCTCTTTATTGTTTAAAACCGCTGCACATTATAACAGTGGTGAACAACAGCCCGGATGTCAGACACCCCGAGGCATCTGCTCCAGATCAGCTTGATGCTCTTTGCTTTCACCTCTCAATGAACCTGTCTCTATAATCAGTGAAACAAGCAGGGATCATAGACAGGATTAAGTACTCCAGAACTCATCTGTGTTGCGCAAACCTCGCCATCTAATCTCTCCCATGTCTGACCCCCGTCGAGTGGCACAGAGGTCTTAACGGCTTTTTATCATCCTCTTAAATGTGCCCTCTTTGTAACATGGCTGTGTCCTTATGCCACGAGCCAAGATAAAAAAAAATCCAATTAGGAATGAGGCAGCAGATTTTTCGTGGGCCTTAGATCCTGTGGTCTCACCAAGTTTAACATGGCTGGCTAAAGCTCGTGCCATCAGCGATCTTTGGAAGTGTCAGGTCCACCCACATGCAGGCTGCAGTTATAAACCGGGATTGTCAGAGAGCCAGGTAGCTGTGTCAGTGCTCCACTCCTGCTGCATACATCAGTGTACAAGGTCGTAAAAAAGAAGGCGCTATATTTCTCCGGCTGTGCTGTTACACCGTGGACTTGAACTAACTTCACTCAGCAGGGATCTCGACAGAAAGTTTGGGCAAGAGTGACAGTTTTAAGTAAGTGCCAAAGGACTGAGTCTCTTTCTCTGAAATCCCAATTTTAGGATACTGTTTCATGATGACAAGATAAAGTAGATCTGAGTGTGAGTGTGCAGCTGTATCTGACACCCACTACCTTCAAGCCATTTATAGTCACATCACTTATGCTTCTTGAGTGACAAAAAGCCTGGAACTTAAAATTAAAGTGACACGAGTCTTTAAGCTGTGTGCACAAACAGTGTCTACAGTAAATAAGAGTCTGCTGGATGAAAACATCAGCCTAGAGAGAAAGATGACTGAATAGAGTTTCTGAGCCACAATGCATGAAACTCTTTATGAAAAATAGACAAAAACCTGTAAATGTCTGATATTCTGAACCTACACACTGATTTCTGTCACACATATTGTGTCATGCGCTGTGATTATTAAGTTCTAAAGTACTCCCATAAAAAAACTAAGCAATACCTGATTGAGATTTGAACAGTTTCAAGGTCATCTGCAGTCTGTTTCCAGCACTGGTGCTAATGTCAGATTGTTTCTGGTGCGCACAGTGAACTTGGATCTGATTCACCTTCTTTTGGCTTGTGGTGTTTGGCTTTAGGTTTGCAAACAAAGCCCAAGCCACATCACAAGTATGAGCTGATTCTGAAGCTCAGCTGTTTTAGAACCGCACATCTGTCACTGACCAAAGACATTCAGAAATAAATTTCAATCTCAGATAAAAAAAAAAAAGATAGTACTGTGCAGCAATACAGACTGAGCCACGTCTTATTTCTTTATTTTTTGCATGAAAATAAAATATTGCTGCAACAGTTTATTGAAATGTATACGCGTCAGTGGAAACGCAAAGTTTAAAAGTTGATAGGAGCTTGAAAGTCAATATTTCGTATGACCACCTTTATTCTTTAACACAGCCTGAGCTCTCTTAGACAGCTGTCTTGTAATTTCTTTAAGCAGTCTTCAGGAATAGTTCTCCAAGCTTCTTGAAGGACATCCAAAGCTTTTCTTTGACTGTTTGCTGCCTTTTGTGCCATCCTTCATCAAGCTATTGTTGCTATATACCTTCAGTATATTTATGTCTTTTAAACTATGTTCTCTTTTTGTACTTGAATCATTCACAGGTCAGTGTTAAGTGGCTTTACTAACAAACAAACTAAAAACAAGATACAAGGACTGGATAGAAAATATGTGTAAAAGCAACCACTGTCCAAAGAAAACCTTTGAAAGACCTGGGAAGTCTGGAAAAATATTGCACAAGGCCACTTTAAATATTGCATCAAAGTCTGGCTCCTTGAAAGTAAAATAAAAAAAAAAGAGGGGTGGCTCCAGATGTTTGCACAGCACTGTCATATCTTCGGGTCCATATTTGACTGGGCTCTCTCTTTAGAGAGTTAATTTCATTGCGGCTTACCAGTTTTTATCGACTGCAAATTGCAATGATGAGTCTCATTGTGAAAATCATTATTTGGAACGCAACCCCAGTGATATTAAATCACTTGCTCCACATTACACCGGCCAAGTGGAGGAAAAAAACGTTCAGCATAGTCTGTCATGACAACCATGAATACTGTCTGTTCTCAAAATAGTTTTCATTTCCCCACTGGAGATATATTGGGAGTTTAAACACTGACGTGCTTTGATCCAGCTCACACAGCGCCCCATTTCAGATAAAGTACTTTGACAAGTTCTTTTGCTGCAGCTGAAGTGAAAGCCAGTCCGATTTTAAAGATAAGTAATGAGGACATTGTTGAGACGCTGAGCAGTAATCAAACTCTGGCTTAAGTTGGGGAGGGGGGGTCTACTTCAGAGAAGTCATTGAACTGTTTAATGTGAAACTTGTCTATCTTTCATAGTGTCTGCCTTCCATGTGAAAAGCCAAATCCCAGCAGATGTTCCATTTATTCAACAGTTCAAGTGATGCTGGCTCGATTACTGCTGGTTGCTCTGTATTGCATAATGTGTTTGTGCTTTGAAAGCTAGACAATTACCAAATGATTCAGAATATTCACAGAGACTAGAAACAAAAACAAAAATGTTTCTTGGATAAACAAAATATCAAATTCCAAAACATCTCACTTTCAGTTACATTTCACATTAAATATACACAACAGCATGCACAGAATTTCCTTCTGAGCTTGCATTTCTGCCTGGAGCATTGTTTGCAGTCACTCCGCCAGCAAACGGCACTGACGGCTCTCATCTCAGTAACTCAGTACCATGGATGCTCGACAACTCAGCCAGCAGGTTATTGAACCTGCGAGGCGTTCCCCTGTTCAGAAGATATATCACATAAACAGTCTTTAAAAACTGCTCGGGACCGGCTCGCTCTGCGCGTGATAGATTGCTGGAATCAGTCTCATAAGAATGATTGCATTGGCTCTTGAGTCAGTGAGTCTATAAATTACAGAGCTATGCCAGCTGATCTCAATATATTCTCCCCTCCGAGTACACCTCTGTCCCCAGCCTCGCTGAGGAATACAGCATGTGATAGATGTGTCCCTAATTTGTTTTGTGGTTGAGACATGTCTGACACTCATTTGCATAAGAGTGTTTTCTCCTGAGAAACTTTATTTGTCCCTGTAAAGAAAAAAAAAAAGGGGGATAAAATAACATTTATAATTAAACTCGCACTCATGGGACCTATAGAGTGTTTAATGATGTGTTATGACCTCAAACTTGAATATCTCATGAGCAGCTCTTAACAGAAATCGTTTTGTTTTGTTTTGTTATTGCAGAAAAAGCAAAAACATGCTGAAAAACTTAAGGATGAAAGAGTGAAATGAGTAAAAGATCTTCCCTGAGCCAGAGAGGTTTTCTTGGAGGTCACATTTTCCAAAAAGAGCTCAGTGTTCTTGGTGATTAATGGTTTCAGAAATTAAATGTTTCTCTTTTGAAAACACAATCAGAAAGATTGAGTTCACTCATTCTCAGTTTCTTCTGAGTTTAAATGTGTGCTAGAAATGAGAATGCAGTGCAAGAGAAAATACCATTTAGACTCATTAAAACAAAAAGTTTCACAGTTTTTTTTTTCCAATAATAATCTTCCATTATTCCTGTAAATGTATTTATGTGTCTGTAAGATGAATTAAAGTCAGTCTGAGAGATTATCTCAGGGCCAAATAGGCTTTACAGCCCGCTGTGCAGTCAAATTAAAAGCCATAGATATATCATGAAAGTGAATCTTGAGGTGCAGTGTGAGAGTAACATAATGAGGGAAAACACCATCGCTGCACAGAAAATTATACAAATCTTTTTAGTGGTAATGATCATCTGCAATATTAAAGAAAGTACGTTTTTGTTGGAGTGGAGAATGGCAGGTGGGATGTCATGTAACGGTTTGGTGATTAGGATGCAGAAAATCTTTAGATTTACAGATCTAAAGTGTCTAAAGTGGAACCCATATGGCGGTAAATTCTTTTTTGATGCTGTATGAAAACTCTCCATAAGGCAGACTGTAGGTGTTCATATCCCACAGGTGTTGTTTGTTTTTGTTTGCTTTATTATTTTCATCTTTTGTGCTGTCTCCATATGGTTGTACCACATGCTTTCGTCTTATCTGGCTGTCCCGTTTTTGTTTTTTTGGAAGAAATGTTTGGAAACATGGATCTGACTTTGTGTTATTTTTCGGAAATCATCAACTGAAAGCAAACTTTGCAGTTAATCCCTATGTTAAATATAACACGCTGTAGAACAGGAATGGCAGCATTCTCAGACATGTAAATGTCACTTTCTTATAGTGAACATGTTCTGCTTTTCTTTTATTTTCTGTCACACATTTATTTTCCAATTCTACTCATATTAAACATAAGAAACGTAAATATTAAAACACAAGGTTATTAACAGAACACTATGTACTCCTGGGAAAAACTAAGTACAAGTACAAGTTAGTAGCAGACAGGTGATACTAATCAGGGGCTTTTGATTAACTGATTATCAGTAAGTGTGCATACATCTATAAAAGCAAATGCTTTAGCAGTTTCTGTTCTGCCGCATTGAAGTATGTTGACACAAAGCCACACTCTTCCCAGCAAATTTACCTTAAGGTCAGATCGTTCAAGTTAATCAAGCCAGTAAAATGAACTGAGGCAATAAAGAAGCGGTGATACGTGTGTTCTCCTGACCACTGAAATAAAAGTTATGGCCGACGCCCTATTCATTTAGATGGGTGATTCAGAATAACTGCACAAACAGGGTGCAAAGATGGCCAGAATAAAGCTGGAGTAGCGGTTTGGATAATGCTAAGAGAATGGGCTGTTACATCTATAAAGGTAAGTCCAATAAACAAGCTATAACTACCATCATATCAGTCACATGTTTTTCTTTTCTTTTTTATTTCATACCACTTGCAGCTATTTTCTATTAAACCACTCATAAGCAACATTACAGGGAGATGCAGCACAGTCACTTAACACTTAACATGATCACAAGAACATTTTACTCGCTATATTGCCTTTGGGATTATATTGCCTTTGGGATTTCTTAACTGAAGATATTTAAATTTGAAAAGTATTGTATTTGAAAGTCTAAATCCACCATTATGTTCCCCAGTAAGAACCTCATAAGCAGTTTATGATGTCCATTCTCATACAAACCAGATTTGGGCTCAAGCACACATGGCTGGAACTGAGAAGTTTCCATTTCAAATCAAGAGAGAAAAATAGTGCTTGTGGTTACTGCGTCCTCCTCTTACTGATGAAAGAAACTATGTTCTGCTTGGCAAAAGATGGAGCAATCAGAAGAAGGTGGGCTTTTGGAGAAGGGCCTTCAGAGTTCCAGGATACAGTAAGATAGATATGAATTATATTGAGCCATGAATCATGCTAAGCTGCTGTAGTAGAGTTGATTTGAAGCTGGAAATGAATACAATGTTTCCAGTACTTACTATGTTCATGTTAATTTTTCATACACAAGATTATGTATGAATGAATGTTTGAACCTGATCCAGAAGGGACACATGGAAAACCTACTGAAACCTGATATGAATACATTAATTTTCAAAAAAAGAGAAACCTGATCTGAGTGAGACCAAAGCACAGCCAGACCCGATATTCAAGGATAATTGGACTTAATCCTTCATGCAGTAGACCAGAACAGATGCTTACATAATGAGCTAATATGAAATCATGGAAACTAAAACAATTCATTTATATATTTCAAAGACGAAACTGCCAGACCTTCAACACCAGATGGAATAATCATCTTTTAACATTGATAAATTATAAATGAAGTCCTCATTATACATGAAAGAAGATTATATGGTCTATTTGGATCCACACAGGTAAACTGGTGCCTGGCAGATCTGTGGCAGCAAAACGAAAACCATTTCTTGAACATTTTCTACATTTAAAAACAGGGAGCTGACCTGAGATCCAGTCTGATTCAGGTGTCAGGTTGGGTTGAAAACCCCTGAAGACCTGTACAGTGTTGTTGCATCAGTGCAGTGAACCAAATCAAATTTTGAGAGGGGATTTATGAAACTTTCAAAAAGCATTTTCAAAATATGCATTGCACCTTTCAAAACTGAGAAACTGTGTCATAAGTGTGAATTTCTTTCAAAAAAATCCCAGTGAAAAATCAATATATGTCAAGAGGAGCACACAAGAAAAAAAAGAAGAAGAACCATTTCAGATAGATCCAGATCTTTCAGTTTGAACAAGACGTACATAAGTACACACAGATGTGAGAAGACCATAAAATCTGTGTAGGCTGAAGTGAGTGTGACTTGTAAAAACAGATAAATGCTGAATCCATGAATTACAAAGGAATTCATCGTAGCTTGCAGTCTATGATGTTGGAGCAAAAATATAATTATATATTATATATAATAATTAAATGTAAATATAATAAACTGATGAACTCAGACACTAAACTTACCAGGAATTTCAGGGCACCTTTAGCTTTAGGCTCAATATGAAAAGTGAAAAAATCCCTCTTTCAATTCACCATTCTTTTTTTCTCCACATGTTCTTTTCTCTAGTCAAAGTCTGATGCCTAAATTACCTGAAATGCAGAGTTCATCCCCATCCCTATTTTGTGGCTGCCTCCGGAGTGTTCTTTTTGCTTTAAAGCGGTCAGGATTCTTATAGTTATTGTTGTGTGAGACCTTCTCATCCTTCTATGTGCATATGTGGAGGCAGAGACAGCAGCAGCAAGACCTCAAATATGAAAATGATTAAGACAGAAAAAGTACAAAAAGGAGGAGATGTGAAGGTGTGATGTGAAGGTTGCTGAGTAGCAGATGTAGAGGAATGGTGGGAAGTACAAGACATCTTAAATAGAAAAACCAAATGGATGTGTGGTAAGAAAGCAAGCACTGAGATACACTGGATTAATCTATTCTTTGTGACCTGCCAGAATTAACTCTATCATTAAATGCAAACAATTTTATCCAATTCAAGGTTGTAGGGGGACTGAAGCCTATCACTGCTACCATAGGCCAGTTATACACACATATCAGTCTGTCACAGGCTAAAACAGAGACAAACAACCATTTCCACCCATATTCACACCTTTAGGAAGTTCGGAATCACCAGTTCACCTAACCCCATTAACTGCATGTGTTTGGACTGTGGGAGGAAGCCATGGAACCCAGAGAAAACCTCAGCAGATTCAGGGAGATCACGCAAAGATCTCAAGGACCTTCTTGCTGTGAGGCAATAATGCTAACCACTGCACCTCCATCTTGATCGTTGCTGTATTAAATTTGTTGAGTTTCAGGTGAATTTTTAGACCTGGTATCACTTGATTGGAAATAAGAACAACCCTAGGTTTCTCTTCAGCACTGATGCCAGGCTGACAAAAAGTCAGAGTGCTGTTGTCTGTTGTCTAGTAATGACTTTGTGAATTTATTTACAAATAAAAAACTATTAGACAAAAAAATTAATTTGAACATCTAACAGATGTAAAATTATGTACATTAACTTTCAATATCATTGATATTTAATTAGACTGTTTTTTAAAAACTTTTAAATCTCAAGGTGGTTTACTGCTGGAGATTACGTCCTGTTATAAGGGAGTTTTTCCTTCCCACTGTTGCCAAGATGTTTCCTCACATGGGGGTCATATGATTGTTAGGGTTTTCTGTTTTCTTTGTATTATAGTAGGGTCTTTACCTTACAATATAAAGTACCTTGAGGCAACCGTTGTTGTCATTTGGCGCTATAGAAATCAAATGTTTCCAGTTGGAAATGTTAAAAAAAGAGAGAAAAAAATGCGCCTTCCCTCTTGAGTCAAAATCATTGGTTTCTCTGCAGTAACTCCGTCAATGAACAGCATGCTGTCTCCTAAAACGGTTTTAATGCAGTTTTGGTAGCTCCAGGCACAGAAACCACGTTTTAAAGTTCCAGGAAAGGATATCTTAAATTAAATTTTTGGCCAGTTAAACATACATATTTAATTTATATGTGTATTTATTTATTCTTATGTTGAAGTATTTTTTACAGTAGGATTGGTGAACCTGCCTATGGGTCACCACCTCAACACAATGACCTGTAGTGGTGTCACGTAATTACACTCTTCAATCTTAAGCTGTTTGTCAGTCAGAATGCATCTACAGATACCTTGAGTTGAAATACATCTTTGAAAAACAACAAACATCAGATTTTCAGGTGACACTTCTTAAAATTTCACTTCATCTTTGCAGCACGGAGGAAAAAGAACAAATCTTTTCTTTGTCGAGGTAAAAGGTGAACAGGAGAAAGTGGATTTTGTCAGCAGATGATGAAAGGCTTCTTGTCGGCTTCTGGTTGGATTTGCTCAGCAGTGTTGACGTTGGACTTTACAGAGCTGTTGTGTTTTTGGAGTTGGGAGATAATAATTAGGGGAACAGCTGGCAGAGTGAATCAGAGGAGAACTTTTTGAAGTGAGGTCACGGCCTGGTGAGACCTCGTGCAGAGAGGAGGGAGCCGCCGCGGTTCCGGCTTTTTCTTGTTAACAGTGAGATTTGATGTGTTAGAGATTTGTGCAACACCACTGGCACCACAAACGCTGCTACTCCAGCATCCCTGCTGTATAATTAGGACAATTCCACCCTCGTGTTGATCTGAGGATTATGCTATAACTGTTTGACCCCATGTTTCTAATTTTTAAATAACACATAAAAGAAAAGAGTGTTTTCAGTTTAAATAGATAATTTCTTTACACACTATTTTTAATGCTGTTCCTGGATACATAATAATATAGAGTCAAACAGCAGCTTTTTCTCCAGGGGGCTGAAGAGTGAGTGTGTGTGCATGTGTGTAAAAATAAAAAAAATAAAATAAAAAAAGCTGTTTGTTGTTTTAATGTTTTGATGAAATTATACTTGAGGATGAGCCCAGAAATAACCAACCACACTGCTGTGAGCACATTAGTATGTCAGCCATATCGCCCATTTCCTTTGCAAAAGCAGTGAGCCCCCTGATGGGCGAGAACAAAATCCAAATGTTTTTATTCTAATCAGCAGCAGGAGACCAACACCAAAGTGTGTCTGGGCTGATTTGCAGCTATCACGACCTCTTCTTGAATGAAGGTGGCTGTCTGATGTTGCACATATAGCGAGTCTGTGAAAAACAAAAACAGGTGTGGGTTTTATGGCAGGTGTAGACAGAGGTGGTGATATTAGTTGTAGCTCAGATGCTAACTATAGCTACCAAACCAAAACCAAGTCATTATTTCCATCACCTGTAGACACTGTTGGATTGCTGGTTTTTGCTTGGAGGGATTTTTAGAAGCAGAGAAGTTTATTTTAAAGATATTTTCAAAGAAATGACAGCTATGGACCCTTTTAGGGACTTTTAGCTTAGTGTTTTCTTTTCAGTCTCCCTGCTCATCAGCGCTCTTTTCAACATAACAGACAGCTGTTAATTTAAAAAAATAGTGTTCTCACTTTCTCTTCTCCAACGAACTCTCCTGTTTACAGTGGTGCAGTTTTTACCTTTCTAAAAGCCCCAGCTTACCTCCCCAACAGGTTGTAGCAGGTCAGCTCCAACCAAGATCCAGCTTTTGGATTAAATTGCTTAATAAGAAGTTGTAAGGAAGAGAAGTGAACCCCAGAGAGTGGCTGACTAACTGATTTTTAGAAACCTGTCAAATATGCTGATGCTTGAGATGAAAGCAGAAGGGGATGTTAGCCACGACAATAGTCGATGCTCACAAAGTTCGTATAAGCACACAGAACTGTCTGGAAATCCGTTGGACAGGGGACTGGTGTTCATATTTTGCTGCATTTCCACCCCTTGCTTTCTAAAGCTTTTACTTATGCACCAAATGTACTTGATAAAGTTTAGATCCAAACACTAGGATTGGGAAAATGTTGTAATTTGGGTTAACTTATGGTCCATAACAGCATTATTAGCAAAGTTAACTGGATTCAATTCTGATGTTGAGTGTTCCTGTTTAAGCATCCATATGTGGCATACTGGAAGTTAAGTTTACACTTAAATTTCATTGTTTTTGACAAACAAGGAGTCTGTAAGGTGCTCATAAGTTAATGCAGTTAATTGCATGCGGACAACTTTCTCAGGCTTTTAAACGCAATGCAAGATGACTGAATTACATCAAGTTATTTTAGTTTACAGTTAAGTTTAGTTGCCAGTTATCCCTTCCATCCATTCATCCAGTCTGAGCAAAGATACCCAGACACATGTATGTGTGCATGTGTGTGTAACAGGTGTTACTGGCCTGGCTGTGGGCAGAGCTCAGCAGTCAGGCGGGAAACCATCTGTTTCACAGCTTGCCAGCAGTCTGTCCAGTGGTTTTCAGCCTCTGAACTCTGCCAGGTTTTGATGTTTAAAGCTGAGGGGGACATTTGTGGTGTGGGTACATGAACCAAGAAGAGGGCAGGTGCCAAACTAGTGGTGATGAGAAGTTTATCTGTTGCCTAGGACTAAAGAAAAGGACCTTTCTGATATTGAGTTATTGAACGATGACAACCTGTGGCTCTCATGCCTTAGGTAGAACAAAGTATGTTATTTGTGATCATCAGGCTGCTGATGCAATGCATTAATTTAACATCTCTTTTAAAACAGCACTTATCTTTTCCTACCTTCAAACTTCCACTCTTTTCATCACTCGACAGCTGTCAAACACTCTTGAATATATCTAGTTAAAAGACGCCTTGTTCAACTGTTCTTTCATCACGTAAAACATCTGAGACTATTTCTGCATAGCAGTAAATATGTTTACCCAAAGCTTGATATTAAATTTCATGGTCTTATTTAATGAAGCACTCTAAAGTTCTATTCCAATGCACATTAAAATTCACTGAGAATGCAGAATGCTTAACTATTCCTTTTAAGCAGTAGCATTATGTAAAGGTCACATCACATTCACAAGCGGGATATGTGTTTCCCCGAAACACTTCCAGCAATACACTTACCCAAATGGTATGTCACATTTTGTTGTACTTCATCTGGAGTACAATGTTCTCAGTAGATGCATGTGCTGTGAATACGCTTTTGCAGGAATGTTTATTAACAGTAAAGACTTACTCTCCCAGAGAGATGATGCAGTGGGAAAGAAAGCTGAACCACAGGAGATGAACTGGCATTAGTATGTGTTGTCGTCCTGATGTTACTGCAGGTATGACCAGCTAAGGGCCACCTAACTCTGAAAGGACTGTCTCCTGGTGATAAAAGACATTTCGAAAGGTTTTATTCAGAATGTTAGTGTGGACCTAAAAGGCATTCAGTGACATTTCAAAAGTAGTTTTCTTTAGTACTTTAGTTCTGGCAGGTAGAAAATATTCCTTTCATCTATATTTTAGAAGATGATACTGAGAAAAAAATTTGTAAATGTCGAGTTATCCCTTTAGGACAGAATATTTTAAACATAAATTGATATCATCTCCCAAAGTATAATGCAGAAACCAGAAGAATAATAAAATGCGAACTGGAAGAGAGTTAATTGTCAAATCATAATTGTACTTGTTTTTGTCAAAATAGCCTTGAGAAATAGACAAATAGGAGTATATGCTATATTAGAAATCAGTCTGATTTCATGAAAACATCTTTTTTTTTTCCTATAATGTCTGGGTTGTCTAACGCTCATATTGTAGTGCTTTTGGTCTTTTCTTCATAACGAGGTACAGAGCTAGGGTTTGCAGAGTCTGCAGAAAGTGGTGCAAATACCTGTGAAGAGCCTTCATAATGCAGACCACGAAGGTCTTAATGGGACAGAGCTTCAAAGTCTCTGCATCTCTATGTCAGCCAAAGACATGGACTTCTGGGTCTAAAAACTGAAACCAGCACAGAAGTCCTTTAAATCTGCATTCTATTTAATGGCCACCAGAGGGCAATACCTGTAGCCGCCCCTTTCAAGTCGCATTCGGTTTCAAAACATTAAAATGTGGATGATAGACGCTCTCATTTCAAGGCTTTGAAGTGTGGGCTTTAGAAACCAGCAGATGACGTCATGTAGACATTAGGATTGGACTGCTTTTGTTGGCACCTGTATGCTACATGCTTATTTAAGAAGTTTAAGAATTTAGACAAGGGTAGAAATGAAGATAATAACTGTGCCAAGATTGTTACACTAAATTCTTTTATAGTGAAGTTGACAGTTTAACACAACACCAAAAGTAATGTCATAGGCTGATAAAAATGTTAGGTCAGCTAGTCAGCAATGTTTTGTTTTATATATTTGGTGTGTGTGTGTGTGTGTGTGTGTGTGTTTTAATTATTAAAGCATTCTTCCCCTTCTTCCATGTAGCCAAGATGGCTATGATTCAGGGTGAGAAGTGTACAGCTTTCAATGTTTACTGTAGGGTGTCTGTGGTGCTTTTGGGGACATTATAATTCTTTGAAGCAGATCAGAAGATTTGGATGTGTTATGTGGGGACCTGGAGCAGGTACTCTGAAGTAGACATTAAGAACAGGCCACAAAAATGTGGTAAGTAGGGATTTCATGATTTTCAAATATCTGAATACTGACCGACTTAAAAAAACAAAACAACACCCACAAACAATTTTTGCAGCTTCTCCTTGAATGTATGTTTATTTGATTTTTTAAAACCTTTTTTACCATTTGCAATCCAGAAAAACAGAAGATGTTAGAATCTACCACATGCTGCGGTGTGGTGAGATTAGATGCACCATCTGGAGAATGATGCAGGCCATGAAGGTTCTGGAAACCAACCAAACAAAAAAAGATGTCTATTGTCTAGTGCAAACTCCACAAACCCCACAATACTACAGGTATGACTGTCATTTTAGAGATTTCAGGAGTAAAAAATATTCAAATAGTTCCCTGTAAATCTCAAACAGCATTTATGTCTGAAATGCCCATCTTTACTGGTAAGCTCAGCTCTTTTGATGTGTAAGATCTGAGCTCCGCAGATTGCTTGCTGAAGATTAAGGACATCTAAGTAATTTATTTTGTAACTGATTTCTCACTAAGCCTTGCGATCACTCTTGGGAACGAAACTACTTCAACAGAGACGGTAAAAACATTGATTTTGGTATAGCATGTGAAATTCTTTTGTAGCTGAGTGTTTAATCGACAGCAGGGGGATCAGTGGAGGATGATGTAAGCAGTAACACTGTTGCCTCAAATAAAAACAAGCTTCGGTAGATGAACAGGGGGAAAATATTCTGCCTGAAAAACTTTGTTCAAGAACTAATATTTATGTTTGCAGGTCAGGTTGCATTCATCCACATATAACGACTGAACCTGCAACAACGTTATTTATTTTCGGTGGTGATTAGCGATGTTTTCAGGAAACTCCTGACGTCCCACAGTCAGGACTTAAAGTGCAGGCTGCTGGTCAAGGTAGAGCTGATAACCTGCGGCACTATCTGACGTGATCCTTTTCCTCTTGGGGGTCTGTGTGGGAGAATGTCTTGCTTCGCTCTGCTCTCGGCTTGAAAACAACAGATTTGATCTGTCCAACTGTACCCACCATCTGCTGAAAGGTTGTACTTTAAACAGAATATAAGATGAACAGTGTTTTTGTCCCAGTGATTGTTATAGCTGCACCTGGTTGAGGAGGCTTTAGACAAAGAAATGTTTCAACACGGAGGACAGCTGCTCTTGTGGAGGGAAGTCCTTTGAAAAACCTTTACTTTGGAACCGGGGTGTTTTTGTTCTGTTACCCTTGTTCATTTGCCTGAGAGAAAAGGTGTTGATTAGTGTTGCACTTTGACATCGGTGTGTGAAAACCTGGCCAATTAATAGTGTGTATGAAAACTGTACTCCCTTCAGTGTGAAGGTTTTTCTTTCATATTTTTTAATAACTTAAATAAAAGTTGATAGATCCATTGGCAGGTTTAGATTTGTTTTTAATTATTTTTGCAAAGTTACATTACATATATGTATGCTTGGAATGCTTCCACCAAGTCACAATTTAGGGCTTAGGTTTGTCTGCTTTTTAGCCACATGCTAAAGAAGCCTGGTTTCAGAAACTAAAAGATATTTCTTACATGTATTAGGTTTTCTGTCGCACTGCATGTAAAAGGGTAAATAATGGCCCAAACCTAGTAATTAAAAAAAAGGGACAAATCCCTTTAGCGGTGGTAGTTATTATCACAGTTTTGTATTATGGAGGAGGTTGGGGTAGATGGGTGGCACAACAGGCCGAGTCTCTATATTACAAATATTTTTTGTTTTTTGACGGTTTTTCTAACACTAATCAAGTTGTTTCTGTAAAGTAAACCCAACTAAACTTTTAACACTTGTAATACCCACATCATGGAAAGGATGGTTTATATTTGGGTTATCTCCAGACATGGCAAGCTAATATTAGTTGTGTTTTAGTTTAAGATCACATTACATATGGTCTGTAGGTTGTAAAACTAGTGTAATGGACAACAAGTGCAGATGATGATTTTTGACTTATAACTAGACATTTGTCAGTACCCTAAAGCTTAATTAAAGCAACCTTTTACCAACCCCTTTAACTTTTTTACTTTTCTAACCGGCTAAGAGAAATGTGGTGTCAGTGCTTCCAGGCACCTGCATGTAGAATACATTAAGAACGTCTTGCAGTCCCAGTCTGGATATTCACTGAACAAAATAGCCTGGACTGTGAAATGAATGTATTCCTCATTGCCTTTGCAGTGGCCTCAGGCTGCCAAAGAACTCTGGGGAGAGAGAAAGGAGTTATTGCTAAAGTGTGTTATGTTCATGCTCTGCGCATTTGTATGTATAAAGTGCTGTACTGATGTGCCTGAGGAGGAAGCCAAAGCTCATCCCTGTAACACAGTAGAAGGGAGGGAGGAGGTGTCAACACACTAATGAACGGTTGTGTGCTACTTTATTCACGACTCCAGTGTAGTGACACAGCTGCAATAATAGGGACAGCACATAATGAGTTGAGTAGAATAAACAGAAAAGTGCACTTGCACATAACCACATACAAACTTGCACACAGAGTTGTACACACTGCAGAAGAGACTGTCTTCAAAAGACCGTCGAGAAAGAGAGCCGCTGGCCCCTATTGGCTGCCAGAGGTAGTGACCGAGAGTTGGAAAAATTCAGCTGGAATGATTTCAATTATTTAATGCGGTGGCTTTGAACTTTCTTTTTTGTTCTTGACTTTCACTCACTGAACCTACAAGGCCTTGGCATGATGGATATTTTTAAATATGTATTGTAGTGGTGCTATTCAGTACTACGCGCACTTTTGGACAGGTTTACAAAGTACTTCAAACTGTTTTAAGTTCAAACTGTTATAATAGCTATGGCAAGTGAAAGTACTGTTAATTGGCTCTTTTTCGCTCAGCCTTATTAGATTAAGTTTAGTCTGTGTCATTGGTATCAAGAGCAAAAAGCCAACACAAAACCAACCAAATATATGTGCTTCAGTCTCACTTGCAAACCACCAAATGTTTTCTCATTTACAAAGAAATGAACTTTTCATGGTAAAGAGACAGAAATCAACCAAAAATCCAGAAAAAATGGATTTTTATACATCCATTTGTATGTCACTGAGTGAAATAAATATTTTATCCTGTAAAACAGGGGTGGGGGAACTCCAGGCCTCAAGGGCCGGTGTCCTGCAGGTTTTAGATGCGTCATTGATCCAACACAGCTGATTCAAATGGCTAAATTACCTCCTAAACATGTCTTGAAGTTCTCCAGAGGCCTGGTAAGGAACTAATCGTTTGGTTTACGTGTGTTGACCCAGGGTGATATCTAAAACCTGCATGACACCGGTCCTTGAGGTCTGGAGTTCCCCCACGCCTGCACTAAAATATAACTTAGTACTTGGTGGAGAAACCCTTGTTGCATGAAGTTTGAGACTGATTTCTTACTGATTTCTAAATAATCACATGAACACTTGTCACCATCAGCCTCTTGCGGTGAGTCTGTGGGAGCCAGAATTCTGGCTGGGTTGTAGGGGATCAAATACTTTTTTCACTCAATTACATTTTTATGACTTTTATGTAATGTGATTTCTTTATCTGGATTCTCTTTTAAAATGAAACTACCATAAAAATGAGAGACGATTCATTTCGTTGTAGGTAAGCAAACTTACAATTCCAGCAAGGCATCAAATAATTATTTCTCTCACTTTATATTCTATATATTTAGTGGAGGGCAAGTGCCTTTGTAAAACTGATCTGCACATAATGAAAATCCTGCTGTATTCATTCAGAAGTAAAATCAGTGACTGACCATAAACTCAGATAAGGTTCTGGTGGTGCCATAGATGGATATAGGTAGAGGATCATTTACTTCAACCTTTGTGAGAAAGAATAGAAATTTTAGAGACTTCAATATTGGCTCCATTTTTGTGCCAAAAATATAACACGTAAATCCCACCTAAATGAATGAAGTGACATTGAAACAATATCCTGGAATTTCACTCGTGAAAACTGGAGCACAGATTTCGTGGACAAAAAACCAAACCAAACCCCGAGTCCATGACACCTGTAGGCCTTTTCAGGTATAACTTGCTGGACACAAACTCTCAGCATTTGTTGAGTTCAGTTAGCTTCAGATCTTTGTACTAAAGCCTCCACCAACTGAGCATGAGACTTTTAAGGTTAACATTCAGACTTTTTTATTTATTGGCTTTTTATGTAGTTCTTTTTACATTTCTTTGTGAAGCTGTCACTTAATTATCACTTCAGACTGGCAGCATTGAAGGCTGTCAGAACAGAAGAAGTCACTCATGTCTATTGGGGACTAGATAATCACTTCTCTTCCTCATATACAAACAACACAATTCCCCAGAAAGTGAGCCAGTTCACGATGTAACAGGATTTAATGGTGGCAATAATCTCTTGCAGGGAAATCTGACAGGTGGTGCAATTTCCCAGGCCTTTGCTGTTCTTCTAATCTGGCCTCTAATCCCTTAGCATGCTCATAGCCCGACTTGGAATGACAGGCTACTCGGAAAATTATTTACTTGGAAAGAGATTATTTGGTGCGCTGAAAGGTGATGCAAGTTTAGCCGAGGATTGTTTTTGCCAGCGTGCATCTCCAGGATGTTTTGGGGGCTGACAGGGACACAACACCAGCTCTTCATTGGTATTCTGGAGGTGCTCTGCCTGTCTTGCTGTACTATACAATACATAGACTTTGTGACAAAGTTGATGAAGCATGCATTTTCATCACAGTGCCAGGGCAGAGCACCGACAGTGGCGATGGGAGCATTAAGCAGCAGTGAAGAAGGAAGTTTGGGAGGACATAAGCAGTGCAGAGTTATGCAATGTGTGTAAGATAGAGTGTAGAAACCATGTGTGTGTTTGCTTGTGTTTGTGTACTGCTGTATTTCTATATAATGAATCTGTGCATGGCATTTTGGGTGTAGCGTGCAGTATTTCTACCCATGTATTCACACATACTGTCCTCTGGAGTCAAGCTGAGTAGGAGGATTGGCCAGTTGTTTATATAATAAGCATTTTACTCTCATTACTTGTTAGAAATGAGTTATCACTTGGCCTAGAGTAAGCAGCTTACATAGGTCTAATCATACTACAAGAACTTATGGAATCAGATAATGTAGGTAAAAACCATGAATAATGTGAATAATGTGTAGGCTGTGTAGTATATATAACTGTCATGTCATTACTCGACTGGAGCCCTGAGTAACTGCCTACAGTGAATGAATGCAGATACCAACCTTACAGAAATGAAAGCCGCTGGTACTAATGCTGCTACTATTAGCTACATTCTGACTATTTCCTACTCCAATGTTACATGATTGGCCTAAATTTAATCAAATATTAAATCAAATGCAAAATTACTTTCTAGGAACCCCTCTTCTACCATAGATAATTGCTGGAGGATCCAATGATGACGCGGATACAGAGTATTTATAAAAAATAAAATGCGGGTGTTACTGTCTTTTGCCACAACTTTTGAAAGGCCAACGGTGCACCCAGCTTTGACCATGTTGGATGGTTCACCTTTATTTATGTTAATGTTAATCCGTGAGAGACTGCAGTCCCCATCTCTCACAGTTCGCTAAATGCAGCTACCTGTTCCAAAAGTAAAGACTGCCTGGTGGGGTCATCGGTGCTGCAGTGCACTGCTATTATACACTTATCTGTATAATTGTATCATCTGGTATATATAAACAATTTAGTGTGATATACACAGCCAGAGGAGACTGTTATCTGCGATGTCTGCTCCAGATACCACAACTTCTCCTTTCAATGTTTGACCTTGGCTGAGAATGTGTACATTTAACATTTTTCTCAGCATAACAAGGGACCCAACTTCTAATATCCAGCGCTGTGATTATACTTTTTTTTTTATTACTGGACTTTACTATAGGAACTTTGGACAGTTTAAAAAACGCTTATTCCTAAGGGTATTTTAAATTGTATTATTTTATGCCCTTATTTATAACCCATATTTATCTTATACCATGCTCTGATGCTACCCAGTCTCTGAAACAAGTCGTTCATCCTCCCTAAGCCAGCTTTCTTCTGATGGGCTGCCCCCATGAGATAATTCAATAAGTAAAAATAAGTAAAGAGAGCCCCCCTCTACTGTATACAGAGAAAAAGTCTGAAGCTAAATAAACTAAAACTGAAACCTGAGCTTTTTACTGACAGGGATTACTTATACATACACAGATATCATTATTTGAATGTTACTGTGATTATCCATCTCTCTAACAGTATGCTGACACACTAGCTTTAGACCCCAAACACGCTACACATCGCAAATCTCTCACATCTCAAAGCACCGCCGTCACTCCTAAAACTCCCCCCTCCCTAGAAACTAAATGCTATGTTGCCATATAATTTTTTTGATTGGTCCACATGGTACATTTTTGCACCAATGGGAAACGGGAGGGAGGAGGAGTTTGGGTTTTGTTTTTGCTCGCAGGCGGAGAGTGCTTTTGAGCGCTTTCCTTATAAAACGCCGTTTTTACCGTTTCTTCCCACAGTAAATATAAACAACGAAAGTATTCGGGAAAAGACCCAAACATTGCATATATTTTTATAATAACTCTGGTTTTACGTGGCCTATCAACACAATTTAAAAACTGGTATAAAGTCCGCACTTTTTCCGTCAATTGTCCTACTCACATCTCCAATGGTTGTACGCGTTGTCATTAACGTGGCTTCACTCCACATCAGCCGCTTTGTTAGCTAAAACGCCAGTGTCGGCACATAAGGACGCTGTCATAGTCTTTCAACGACGTTGATTAGCTGCGTATATACGAATGTGAATCGCGTCATTGGCTGGACTATGGGATAAGGTGGCATCGTTCTAATCCCATACTGGAGCAGCCAGTCACTTACTGACTAACACTGCAAAACAGAATTGTTAACGTATTTCAGGGATTACACCACTGATCTACAGATTAGTAAACTACCAGCTCTACATATTGAAGTACAGCATCCTGTTGCTACTTTGCCATGGTGTGCACCAATGAATGCTAAAGGAGCGTGAATCACTGAACCCATGGCACCATTCTCCTTTCTTTATGCATCCCCCAGGGATCTTGTGGGTGCACTGGGGGTGCAGTTGGGTTTTGTGTGGGAGAAGCCCACCCTGTGAAACCTTGCAAACCCTGGTCTTAACTGCACCTCATGTAGGCAATTAATATGTGTAGATCAATTAATAGTTCATGAATCTGATTAGGTACTCTGTCGTTTAGCCTACTAAGCTCTAAGACTAATGAAAAACGCTCGAGGCATGTTTTAATACACCGCTATGTGTGGTGATATTTTTTTTAGTGTGAAGGATGCCTTCTCGCTGTGTTTTCAGTTGATGTGGTTTAGAAGGATCAAATGACTCTTTCCTGTTGGTAAGCTCTTCAAGTGACCCTCTCCTCTAGTGCAAAGCTGCTGCACATTTGTCTCTGGCAAAGACACAGTGGGACTGCTTTGGTGGAGAAATGATACCGTGATGATTAAATAGCTGACTGCTGAGCTGGGTTCAGTAGTGATGGCAAGCTGCGGCCTGTCTCCCACAACCCATAATTAAACCATCTGAAGAGGCGCAAAGTATAGTGATTATTTGTAGTTGGTTTATGGCACATTCAGCTGGTGCCTGCAATACTTTCTTTATCTTGTCATGTTCCCTCGTCCCCTTAAATAAGCCTCTGTTCGTTACACCCCGTTTGCCCTGTGAGGAGCTCCGTTAAAGGGCTGCACTTTTCCCACAGCTTGTGCTGGGTGGCTCAGGGCTCCATCTGCAGAATTCATCCACGGCAACAAAAACACATTCTTTGCTTTTTTGAACCACTTTCAATAATAAAAGAGAGGAGCTAGAAAGACCTCAAGTTTAAGAGAAAGTAAAAAAAAGTGATTTACATGTAAAGTCTGTAATATTTTTCTTTTCAGTCTGTGAATATAAACTGTAGAGAAATGGAAAGGTTTTAATGGCAGCCTTGATTTTTTTTGTACCTTTTGCACTTGTAGGGCTGAACAGTAGATGAGCATGTTTGAAGAAAGAGCAGAAATATGCTTGTTGAATAGTAGTGAAGTTCAGAAAGTCAGTTTTTTTTCTCTTCCTTTTTAGTCAATAAGCTCGTTGACCTCTAAGTGTTCCCTAATATTCTGCTTTATAGAGGAAAGATAAGATGGGTTTTGCACCGTTAGCCAGAATTTTGATTTCAAGGTTTTTGTCACGATGCCATTGTAGCTCCGCTTTAACAAAAGTAAAGGGGCCACTTCACACTTGTGTCTGACTGAAATGTAGGTTAAGAGATCAGTCAAGTCTTAAGAATTGTCAACTTGTCTCAGTTATTATTAGCCAAGTTAGCTGCAGAAAACAAAAGCAGATTTACTTGACTTTATACACCTAGAATAGGAAATACAACTAATACTGCCAGTGCTGCTTTTGAACACTGTTGTGTGCGTTTTGTGGCTCTGGAGGGGCTTTCTCATATCTAAAAAGAAGCCTGGCGATGTTGTTGTGGGTTGGTGTGTAACTGAAAGCTTCCTACAAAACTCAAAAGCTATCGGCACGAACAGAGGGATGGATAAAATTAAAATAGACATGCAGTTATATACCGCTCTAAATTTGGTGGCTGCAATCAAAGAAGCACATGTTTATAGTGATGAGTCTTCCAACCTGAACCACCATATCGACCCCCTGAATACTAAAGAGCTAGAAACACAAACAGCACGTCTTTAAAGAAGCACTCATGACAGTTAATAAACATGTACGACGTTGCAATTTACAGCATTTATTATAGCAGCTAAAAATAATTTTCATAATAGTTCACAGTTTTTGCCCAAATGATATTTGGAGGAAATTATAAGACAATAATCCAGTTTATACTGTAGCACATGCAAACAATAATTTATGTTTTGGTTCCTGGTGCTGTTGCATGGTGTATTTAAGTAAGTAAAGTAAAGTAAGTAAAACTTTATTTATATAGCACCTTTCAAGATAAAAATCACAAAGTGCTTCACAGAAGCTAAAACCTAAAAATAAAAATCAACCAAAAGCAAGTTTAAAAAGATGGGTTTTTAGCTGTTTTTTAAAAGCGACCACTGAGTCCACAGATCTCAGGCTCAAAGGGAGAGAGTTCCACAATCTGGGGGCCACAGTTCCAAAAGCTTTGTCGCCTTTTGTTTTCAGCCTCGTGTGTTGGACAGCAAGCAAGCCCTGGTCACATGACCTCAGGGACCTGCTGGGAATGTATGGATGTAAAAGTTCACTTATATATGTTGGTGCTTGTCCATGCAGAGCCCTGAAAGTCAAGGTCAAAACCTTAAACTGGATTCTGAATTTAACGGGGAGCCAGTACAGCTGAATCAGCAGGGGTGTGACATGGGAAAACTTGGAGGACTTGGTCAGAAGCTTTGCAGCAGCGTTCTGAACAACTTGCAGACGCTCCAAAGAGGCTTTACATAAACAAGTAAACAAAGAATTACAATAGTCCAGACGAGATAAAACAAATGCATGAATGACAATTTCTAATTCGGAGCGCGATACAATGGGACTCAGCTTAGCAATGTTTCTCAAGTGATAAAAACAGGAGCGAACCAAAGATTTTACATGGGCATCCAAAGTCAGAGCTGAGTCAATACTAACACCAAGGCTCCTGATAGACGGTTTTGCAAATGTAGCAAGTGGACCCAAGTAACACTAGGTACAAAATTTTTAGGAGCACAAACAAGAACTTCAGTCTTCTCCTCATTTAGTTGAAGAAAGTTTCCAGCCATCCAACATCTAATGGAATCTATGCACTTGTGCAAAATCTGTAGCTTGGAAACATCATGGGGCTTAAAGGAGATATATAACTGAATATCATCTGCATAGCAGTGATACGAAATGTCCTTAAATGTGCTCAATAAGTGTTGAAGAGGAAGTAAATACAGTACGAACAATAAAGGCCCCAAAACTGAACCTTGTGGCACACCATAGGCAAGAAAAGTAGAAGAGGAACTGTACTTAGAGGTAGCCACAGAAAAGGCTCGTTCATGCAAATAGGATTCAAACCAGTCCAAAGCAGCCCCTGATATACCCACCCAGTCTCTCAGTCTATCTAGTAGAATATGATGGTCCACAGTATCAAAGGCGGAGGTCAGATCCAACATCAACAGAATGGAGCATTCTCCTGCATCACATCTCATCAAAATGTCGTTGGAGACTCTAAGAAGTGTAGTTTCAGTAGAGTGAGCTCTACGAAAGCCAGATTGGAATTTATCCAGAATGCTGTTTTCATCTAGAACAGCTATAAGCTGCTTAGCCACAACCTTTTCTAAAATCTTAGAAATGAACGGTAATTTTGAAATCGGTCTATAGCTACTGAGAAGAGAAGCATAAAGCTTAGGTTTTTTTTAACAGTGGGTGAATAACAGCATTCTTACAATAAACAGGGACCTGGCCAGAAACCAGTGAGGTATTGATAATTGTGAGCACACAGGGACCAATAGACTGAAAGACATTTTTAAACAAAGATCCAGGTAAAATATCAAGAGAGCAGAGGATGCTTTCATTGAATTAACTAACTTGACCAGCTCAGGTAAGGACACAGGTAAAAATCTTTCTAAAATTACAGGCCTAGCTTGAGTTGGAGCAGACAAGAGAAACACAGAAGGAGAGATATTGTTCCTCACGTTACTGACTTTTTCAACGAAGAAAGAAAGAAATTTTTCACAATCTTCATTTGATGAAATTGGGACAGCATGTGGAGCAGGAGCAACAATATCACTAATTGTGTCGAATAGTACCTTAGAGTTACCTCTGCTCTTAGACACTAAGTCTGAGAAATAGGCCGCCCTCGCATCTCGAACTGAAGTGTTGAAAGTGACTAAAAGGTCCTTTAAATGAAGAAGATGGACATGCAAACGCGTGTTCCTCCATAAACGCTCAACCTTACGGCAGCAACGCTTTAAGAAGCGAATGCTGTCATTTATCCAGGGAGACGACTTTGAAACCGGAGCTAGTCTAACTTTGACAGGACAAACATTGTCTAAAATACAAAGACAATGATTATTAAAAAGATTTGTTAAAAAATGAACATCTTTATAAGGAGATAAAACTAAATTAAAAGCATCGGAAAATTTAACAGCACTAGAGGAAGTTAAGATGCGAGAGCTAACCACATGTCGAATAGGAGAGAGTCTATCATTAGTTTGGTTTGCTGAGGGCACTGTACTGCTGAAACTGCCCTACATTGTTTATTTACCATACTATTCTTATAGTTGACTGTATGTCAAAGGTGGACACAGTCACACAGCATCACCCAGTATTTTGTGGACAACTGATTTTATGTCTTGAGTTTTGCATTTTCTTTGTTTTTGGAACTAGAAGTGACCAATCCACTCTCTTCTCAATACATTAGAAACGGATGAGTAATAAAAGAGTTGCTGCTAAGGGGGGGGAGGGGGGGGGGGGGGTTACCTTTGTCCCTGAGGTTACCTTATGAAATCCCTGAATTCTCCACAGCCAAAATGACACTCGGTGTACAGGCTCATTTTCGGCTTCACACAGGCACACTTGCAGAAATAACCAAATAATTAAGCTTATGTCACATATCCCTCAGTGCTACAATGATTCAAAAACTTTAATCTGCACTTACTGAGAAACACAACTGAATTGTATTATGGGAAATGGAAATCCATGTGGATTAAAAATCTGAATATGTAGCCGCCTCTACTGCTTCAGCTTCCATCATTCTTATAATGATCTGTCTCTCACAAGCTGCCCACCTCCATGAAAGTTCAATATAAAGTCAGTGGAAAATTTCTTTATTATGAACAGCTTACATGGCTCACTGTACCTCAATAAAAAATGGCCAAAATGAGTCTTGAGACAGCTCTGTGGCTGACTCCTTGCCTCCAGGTATTCCCTTCTGCTGCATTAGTGGCTGTATCTGAATTCTGCTTCCTCATTGTGGACAAAACCAAAAGATTTTTATGGTTTGAAGTCTTTGGAGATGTCCTACATCACACTGTAAAGAAATATAGAATCCTTTCACATGCAATCTTTATATTAGTGCTGAGACATAAAATCACTGTAGGATAGTGAAAGATAGGTAACAAAAGAAGACCTGTTACTTCCGTGCAAACGTGGAGATTTGAAAATAACAGAGTTAAAAATAAACAGGGAAACAAACGTGTTTTTTGCAATCACTCTGAGTAAAAATGAAATAAATTTGAGTGTGGCTGTTTTGGTAGTTACTGTGATTCAGTCCCATAAACACACACGCAAATATTAACTTTACTCTCACCTACTCATTCACACTCAGGCCGCTGTGAATAAAACTCACACTTAAAAACTCAGACACAGTCACACAGACACACGTGTGACTGAAATCTGGTGATATATAGTTGCCAAGGCGCTGACTTATTTATTTATATTCTCTCTAGATAGCTGATCATAAACCAAAAAATCCTAGAGAGGGGAGCGAGGTTGTAGAGAAGCAGCTTGATAAATGGTTGGGTGAAAAAAATGGACACTTGATAGGCCACTGTGATGGGAGAGACACGGATACTGGCCAGAAAATAATAACCCCTCCCTCAGCTGTGAGATAACACCTCAATCTGTCTCTTAAAGCAGGGGAGAAAAACGGAGCGATAATTCCATTAGGGGGCACAACCAATTCTTTTCAATATCTTTAGACAATAAGTGTGCTCTCGCGTCCCCTTCTCCGAATGTCAATTGTATCTGTTGTTGCTGCTGCTCGGGCCGCCAGTCAATATGTAAACCTGGCAGAGATGGATCGGTCGCCAATAATCAGTTTCCTCTGGGATTTGCTGATTACCAATCCTAGAAAATTGAATACAGAGAGCAGACAGAGGTGCAAAAATGCATTTTCCATTGCTTTGAGCCTGGGATGAAGCAGAAAACAGATGCATTTGTTGGACGTTGCAAAAAGCTGCTCTGTGTCCTGCCTGAATGAAAGGAATGAGGAGCTTAATGGGCTTCCTATTGCTTCTCATTGAGGTGAATGCTGTTCAGTTGTCCCTCATTCTGTGCATATTAAGAGAACTGCTGCTGACATCAACTCTATTAAATAAAAAACCCCCTTCTTCCTGAACTGCGTGTGCTTTGAATATCCGATCCAATCAAGGCACCCTGTGCAATTTCGTTTTTGTGTTCAGAATTATTTATGTGAGCTGCACGAATAACCAAAGGTGATGGTTAGAGTCTCACACACAATAAGCAAGCCTTCAGCATCCTTTCAGACGGGATAAATGTAGAATGAATTCAGTGTGCATTGGTTAGGATGCTCTACTGCACATATACACCGCGGCAACGTCTCGGGAGAGCAGCAGCTTGTCACGTCTCGGGTGTTAGAAGATCTTTGTTGCTGTTCTGTCTGTGAGAAACTTGCATGACGGAATCTGGATCGTCCTCAGTGAAAGCTGTTGTTTTATGTGAACACCCTGCTTGTGCATTTCCTTCTTCTTGCCAGCAGAAGTCACCATTGCTCTGCCTAAAAGAGAAGAAGTTTTGCCCTTCAAAAGCAGCTCCTGTTCAAAGTAGAGTTGGCTTGATGAACTCTCTACCAGATGGGAAAGCACAGTGTTCTCATCAGCAGGCATTTCTGAATAACCTTCACAAATCAGAGCCATTATTTTACCCATTCAGAATTCCATTAAAAAAATAATAAAGATGATATTATAGACGGACATGCAGGAAACTGAAGGGGGAAATACAGGACATAAAAAAAGTTTAAGACCACTTGAAAAATGCCAAAAAATAATTTTGCACGGTTGGATCTTAACAAGGTTCCAAGTAGAGCTTCAACATGCAACTAGAGGGAATGGGAGTGAGATAAAACGTTTTTTGAGCATGCAATTTATTGAAAACAATGCTTAAGCTGACACAGGCTTCATGTGGGCTTAAACTTTTGTTCAGGACTGAAATTTGCCTTACAGTGATTACCCTTTATTTAAAATGTGGTTGCCACAATTTTTGATCTTTTCACCTTAGTCAGAAGCGAGATTCGCGGTGTTTTAATTTAGCTTTAATGTGGATGGCTGTCTCAGTATATTTGAAAATGGAAAAACACCTCTGTGAAGCCTGAAGTCCCCAAAATGGTGAAAATTGATGAAACAATTGTCAGTCCAAAACTGATAAAACAATTGAATTCATTTATTTATGACTTCCTTACACTGAAAGTGCTATCCATGTGACCATAGTTGAAGTGACACATAAATATAGAAAACATCCATGCATACAATTAGAATGCTGACTTTGAATTAAATTAGAAAAATAATCAAAAAATTAATGAAAAATTGGTTTGAGGGTCACACCTTAACCAGCAGTACAATAAAAATCTTCTGATAGTTCTGTGCAGACTCTGAACTTAACCATGAATTGATGCTACAAACAGATAAACTGTGACCGTGTGAGTTGAAGACAATGTTACAGATTTACTGTTAGATTTTCACAAATCACGTGTGTCAGATACAATATTATGTAATAATTTTATTTAAGGTTTGGTGTGCAACTCTTCTGCTTTCAGCTGCTGCTGTGGCTCCTGGTTACAGGAATTTAGGAAAAACTCCAGGAAAGAGTACAAAGAGCTGTAAGCAAGAAACACAAACGTGTTTGTTATATTTTATCATAAAAATTTGCTCTTTGAGAACCACTAACAGACTGATCTGTTAGAAGCTAAGCATTATGCTGAAAATATATCCTATGTGCAGAAAATTCTTCTTTCTTTTTAAATAAACGTATTTTTGGCACAAGATTCATTTAGACAGCGTGAGAGCAAAAAACTTTAGGTGATAGCACATGTCTAATGCCAGAACAGAAGTTGGCTATGCTGGTGAAACAGATCCCAAAATGTCACATTCTGGTCTTAACCTGTAAAGCCCGAACCATGAAATAATTGTTTTAATTTGTATTGTTTGTATCATTACATATTACTGGGTAAATTCCATTTTATCTAGAAGTTTACTGTTGGTTTGTGTCTCTGTAGAAAGAAGTGGCTTTAGAAAGATCTTTAATGCCTTCTTACCAAATAAGCTTTAAGTTCTATAGCAGCAGTGACTCACTGAAATGTTCCTTCTGAGGATGTCTGAATGTAGGGCAATGTCAGGTCTTTTTTTTTAATCTGCAAGAGGAAAGTGGAAGAAGAGGAAATGATGCCAAAATCAGAGATAGGAAAGCTAAGGGGGGCTCATGCTATAGACAGCAGGAGACGGTGAAACCAGAACAAGAAAATGTCACACTGCACATAGAAAGATAATAGCAAACTGCTCATGCAGTCATGGGATCACTCTGTGCACTATGGGGTCACAGCCGGTGCTTTTTTCATTGCTTCCAGGCCTTGCCGGGGTCTGACATATACACACATACAGGCATTTCTGCTGGCGTAAGCTCACACTGTCAGCATGGAGGATTTACTGTGAGCAGGCCTGGCTAACGAGAGGTCACGCAGAGACCCCTCCTCCTGGGTTCATCATTACTCCCGCCAGCCGCTGTCGAAAAATCGATTTTCAATTCTTTGACGGTGCGAGATTGAGGACTTTGCTTAATGCTTTTATGCAGTGTAACACTCAGCAAGTGATCCCATTTGGAAAATGTTTGGAGTCACCGTGTAGGGTGGTGTGATCAATGAACATAGCTATATGTGCCCCTCTGGTGATTAAAGTGCAAGCATCATTGCTTAGATCTTCACATGACCCCTCAGACTGCATCGCAAAGACAAGATGAAGATGATCCATCTTCATTTACAGCCCCTCATATCTGACTGAGCTGTTGTCTGTTTATTCAATTGATCTGTTCATAATGTTATGAATTTATATAAGGCAGAACGCCTATCTGCATTCCCCGCGCTCAGATCTGCCTCTCATCTTTCACATATCAGTATAATCAGCAAGAACAACGCTGATATTCAGAGCCTTGACAGTAAAACAGCAGGGACTCCTTGGCATACTAAATCACACACAATATGAATACAAAACAATGCTCCGAGCCTCTTGTGATGCATGGATGTGCATAATTATACAACGCAGGATTTTTCTCTCAAGGCACTCCTTTGTTTGGAAATTGTCCTTCTTTCTGACATAATGTTTTTTTAGTAAGTTGCCCCCAATATATTCTGTAAGAAATGGAGAAATGTGTATGATTTATTTCAAAGTGGCAGTGGAATGAATGTAAGGTTGGTATTATTGTATGCTACATGTTTTTTTTATTGTCATCAAATCCAATAGATAAAAACCAACTAATAATAATGTTTGTGTACCAAAGTCTAGATATAATATGTGCTTTTGCTCTGGGCCATAGAGCTCCATTGTCTCACATTAAAACTAATCAGAGAGCTCCAGTCCACACAGGGATATATGTTCCTCCATTACCACGAGCACACAGTGATGTCTATTTTCACTCGGCTCCACAAACACCATCCTGCTGCACTACGTATGTAAATTTGTAACAATACACCAAATCGGAGTTATTCCTCCATTAAAAATAGTCCCCAGACAAAATGCACTATTGCGTTCTGTTTTTTAAAACCTATAGGTTGCAGGTATTTAATAAGCTCAGTGGAAAGACTCCTTCAAACAGCTGTGAGGACCAAACCCAAATGTAGCTCCTGGTAATGTTTTGTCAGTGCAAATGTCTCATGGCACCGTTGCTTGTTAAAGACTTATGAAATTCATTCGTTCCCGAGGGTCTTTCGTAAGTCAAAAATTTTCGTAAGTCAAAGCACCGATCACGCCTTTTGAGTGAGGCGACGCTGAACGATAGGCTATAGGCTAATTGCTAACTAGAAGAACAATACATCGTTCAAGTGGAACAGCGAAGCGCAATTACGAAAGCCAAGGGGTTGTCACATGATTCGGAAGGCATTATGGTCATTCTGGGCTCGGCCAACCAGAGCCAGCGGATTTCGCAACACGGGCATTTTGCTGTAACACGGGAAGAAATATTGCCGTTAAGTGCCTTTGTAACTTTTTAGTTTAACGGGGTATTCGTAAGTCGGGGTTCCACTGTATTGAGTATGTTGGTTGTAACTCCTGTATAACCGGGCAGCTGGTACTGTACTCTAATACAGCCAGGGGCTTCACATCATTCCCCTGATCTGGGCCAGCTTTTAAAAGCTGATAAATAACACAGCACGCAGGGAAGAAGGAGACTGTGAAGTGGTAACCTTGGATTTTGGATGATGTTTACTTTCCTAAAAAATTTATGTAGTAATGTAATTAGAAAGTAGAATGTAACACTTTAATACACATTGGGGATACACTTATTATTGAGCGACCAGCAGAGGCTGCAGGTTTAAGGCAATGTGGCATGGGCTCCCATCACCTGATAGATTAAACTCTTCCTGAACACAGTAGAAAATTCATTTTGTAAATTATGATCCTTGTTAGAGTCAGAAAGCAGGATAAAGTATTGGAGGCTTTTGATTGTGAGTGACTTGTGGTCGACAAGGCATCCATAATATTAACTGTCCAAGCTGGTGTGATTAAGCTTTCAAGGCATCCATTAAAGTGAAATAAATTTTTAGTTGAAAATGCAGTCTGTAATTTTATGGATTACACTTTGTCTGTTTCTCTCAATCATCCAGATAAACAAAGACCTGGCCTTCCTTTTCAAGCTCTCAAGACTGCAACAAGATTTTATCCAGCAAGCACATATACATCACAATTTGGACATCTTTCCTTATACCTCTAAAGGGGAAATATATTACCAGTTTTAATACTAGTGTGAAATGATGGTAGAACGAAAACAGATAACCAAAAAGACACTTAATAGTGGATGAAAATGCCGTAGGACTTCAACATGCATTGCATCAAAAAACATTTGTGCATCTGTACACATTATATATTATACTGTGGCCTACAACACAAAAGACAGTCTAAAGTTTGTCTGGCATGTAGTCCGAAATATCCTGCGGTCTGCAGCAGGGGTAAACTGTATATAAGAGAGGCATTCAAATGCTGTACATCAGAATGACCAGTCAGTGTAGGGGCTGAGCCCTATTGATTTATTCATCAAAGAGAAATTTTACTGATGTTTGGAGCTTGGCAGGTGTTTGGATCAGACAACAGTGCCAAAGTTTAGCGCTGAATCAGAATGATGATAGGCGGCCAGTGGGATTTTCGTTTGCGTGTGTGTGGAGGACAGAAGAGAGGCTTGAGCTCAATTCATAGCACCTGCAGGGAGAACTGATCCACTGGAGCAGCTCATTTCATGCTGGTGATGGAGAGAATGCATATGTATGGACAGGAGTGTCTTGGAAAAGGTGTCTTTGTTTATGTGCATGCGCATGTGTGTGTGTGCTTTATGTATGAAAGTAATGCAACAGCTGTGTTCGAGGCACTTTTAATGGCAAGGCCACAGAGCCATCTGGTGGATTATTATGTTAAGCCTTGTCAAGCCTCGTCTTCTGAAACGAGGCGGCCAAGCAGAAGCCACTGCTCACTTTGCTAAATTTAGACTTTGACATTTGGGAAGATTTGCTTTATAAATTAAAAATCCATACCACTGTCATGGTGAGAGCATAAAGCTACAGCCAGAAATGTGTTTATTTGCTCTCCTGACAACTATTTCTTTAGTAGTCAGTAAAAGAGAAGAAGAAATCCAAACTGCTTCAAATATTCATTAGTGGAGGAGTGTGTGTGATTTTCAAAGCAGAGTGTTTTCTCTTTTATATATCCCTCCCAAAGGAATACACATTGTGGTGCGCATGCTATATGGCCTACACATGTACTGTATACTCGTATGGTTGCTTCTCGCTCGCTGAAGTTCATCTGTTTGAAATTCTCAGCTTGTATCACAGTAACTATCAAAGTATGGCTGTGGAGGAATTAATTACACCACAAATGGTTACCCACAGATGGCAGCGGGAACCAATCAGAATTGATTTGAGCAATCCGTTAAGCATCTCTATCTGACCTGTGCAGAACACTACCTCATCTGATATGGACATTGTTATGCACTCCATTGATTGCCTGGTCAAAGGAACAGATAATTAAAATCTTTGTTTGTGTGTGTAAGTGTGTGTGTGCACGCGCGCGGGGCAGCCTTCCAGATAATCTGTAACTTTTTCTCTGCTTGTTTGAAGTATCACAACAAAGAAAATATTCCATAAAAGTTTTGAAAGGTGTGAAAAATTGCTTTGAACTATCTCCACCAGCTTCCAGTAATGTATTTCTTATCGCAGCTGCGGTGTCTGTAATGCACCGTGGCATTGTGTTGTTATTAGATGCATATTGCAACTTTTAGGGATAATTCCAATTTTCCATGAGATAGGAAGAGGCCGCTTCTTTGGCTTGAGAAAACACCAAGCCCAGCCTGAATAAATGCACCATTTGGCAATGCAGATACCATTATGTAAACCTTGCAGCTCATTTAAATCAGAATTTAAATCATAGTCACAACTTTTTACTTATAGCTTTCATTATTAAAGATGGTGCTGGCCAAAAATAAGCATCCTGTTTGTCAAAACATAACGTTTGTTCCTGTTTTGTTAGTTGAAGGTTTGAAAAAATGTCAGTTAACTGGAAAGTTATTTTTAAGCATAACAATGATCCCAAACAAATAATGCAATTACAGTAAAAGTATACCTGGATACACACAATGGAACACTATCTGTCATGGATTGGCCTCCCCAGAGCCTGGACCTCAAGACAGAATGGAATAAAAGGCAGCCAACATCCAAAGAAGAGCTCTGAATGCCCTTCAAGAAGCTTAGAGAACTATTCCTCAAGACTACTGAAAGAAATTAAAAGACATCTAGGAACATGCAATTTCTTATGAAGGCGTATTAAAAGATGTAATAAAGGTTGCCATCAAATGTTGACTTTATAGGAAGTGTAGAAACTCCATTTTCCCCCATATACTTTCTGATGGTCCTGGGTGTCTGGTCCAGGATTTTCAACATTAATGCAAATCAGTTTCAATAAAGGACTGGAGCCAATTTGTCATTTCCTACTGAAATATAAGCGACAGAGGGGTGGCCCAGGACTTTTGCTCATTATTTACTACTGATTACTACTGATATTTATACTGATTCTGTTGATTCAGTATAATTGTCTTTGGTTTGTTTGATCTTTTTAAATTATTCCTTGTAGATTACCCATCGAGTGACTTTTTGCAATAATACTACCGTCTTACTGTCTTAAATGTGCTATACTTATGTCTTTTAGACCTCACCTCCATCACCTACTTTGTTACCACTAATGCTAACACTGACGCTTCAAAATGCAGAGTACATAACTGACTGATGGTGACATGGTGCCTACATCGCTTTTTTATATAAAAGATGTGTTCTAAGCCTCACGATATTTAATTTTGGATTTATTTGGATGTTATGTTTGTCTCTCAGTGAGTATTCTGCTATAAGCAGGAACTCACCAGCTATCATGAGGAAAAGGCACGAAACAGAAAACCAGCAGAACAGATACTCGGAAAAATAAAATTACATCTTAAACCCCTCAAAGTAGGTCTCATGTGATGCTTGATGATAAAAAAATTGCCTCCCTTTGCCAAACAACATTTTAGCCTCCAGTGCACTAAAGCAGCAGTTAGACTAAAATGCCTAACTGCTGAGAACCTTTTGAAACCAGCTCTCTCTTCATTTAATCTTCTTGCTCCCTAACCTGATTCCCCTTCATCTTCTTTGCCGACTGTGGCCTTGGGAATCTAATTCATGAGAGGTTGATGACAGAATGGGGCCTGCGGTCCCGTTAAAAGGCTCCTGTGCTTTTGCCACTGCAGTGAGATTACTGTGTTGTTAGAGCTGGACATCAAAGGATGAGTGTAACAGGGTATTTATGAGAGTGGTGTTACTGAAGTTGAGATGAGCTTGACGGAAAGTTATTTGAACTCCGACTGTATACAGTGGGGCAAAAAAGTATTTAGTCAGCCACCGATTGTGCAAGTTCCCCCACTTAAAATGATGACAGAGGTCAGTAATTTGCACCAGAGGTACACTTCAACTGTGAGAGACAGAATGTGAAAAAAAAATCCATGAATTCACATGGTAGGATTTGTAAAGAATTTATTCGTAAAGTAGGGTGGAAAATAAGTATTTGGTCACCTCAAACAAGGAAAATCTCTGGCTCTCACAGACCTGTAACGTCTTCTGTAAGAAGCTTTTCTGTCCCCCACTCGTTACCTGTATGAATGGCACCTGTTTGAACTCATCATCTGTATAAAAGACACCTGTCCACAGCCTCAAACAGTCAGACTCCAAACTCCGCCATGGCCAAGACCAAAGAGCTTTCGAAGGACACCAGGAAAAGTATTGTAGACCTGCACCAGACTGGGAAGAGTGAATCTAGAATAGGCAAGCAGCTTGGTGTGAAAAAATCAACTGTGGGAGCAATCATCAGAAAATGGAAGACATACAAGACCACTGATAATCTCCCTCGATCTGGGGCTCCACGCAAGATCTCATCCCGTGGGGTCAAAATGATCATGAGAACGGTGAGCAAAGATCCCAGAACCACACGGGGGGACCTGGTGAATGACCTGCAGAGAGCTGGGACCAAAGTAACAAAGGTCACCATCAGTAACACACTACAACGGCAGGGAATCACATCCCGCAGTGCCAGACGTGTTCCGCTGCTGAAGCCAGTGCATGTCCAGGCCCGTCTGAAGTTTGCCAGAGAGCACATGGATGATACAGCAGAGGATTGGGAGAATGTCATGTGGTCAGATGAAACCAAAGTAGAACTTTTTGGTATAAACTCAACTCGTCGTGTTTGGAGGAAGAAGAATACTGAGTTGCATCCCAAGAACACCATACCTACTGTGAAGCATGGGGGTGGAAACATCATGCTATGGGGCTGTTTTTCTGCCAAGGGGACAGGACGACTGATCCGTGTTAAGGACAGAATGAATGGGGCCATGTATCGTGAGATTTTGAGCCAAAACCTCCTTCCATCAGTGAGAACTTTGAAGATGAAACGAGGCTGGGTCTTCCAACATGACAATGATCCAAAACACACCGCCCGGGCAACAAAGGAGTGGCTCCGTAAGAAGCATTTGAAAGTCCTGGAGTGGCCTAGCCAGTCTCCAGACCTCAACCCCATAGAAAATCTGTGGCGGGAGTTGAAAGTCCGTGTTGCTCGGCGACAGCCCTAAAACATCACTGCTCTCGAGAAGATCTGCATGGAGGAATGGGCCAAAATACCAGCTACTGTGTGTGCAAACCTGGTAAAGACCTATAGTAAACGTTTGACCTCTGTTATTGCCAACAAAGGTTATGTTACAAAGTATTGAGTTGTATTTTTGTTATTGACCAAATACTTATTTTCCACCCTGATTTACGAATAAATTCTTTACAAATCCTACCATGTGGATTCATGGATTTTTTTTTTCACATTCTGTCTCTCACAGTTGAAGTGTACCTCTGGTGCAAATTACTGACCTCTGTCATCATTTTAGGTGGGGGAACTTGCACAATCGGTGGCTGACTAAATACTTTTTTGCCCCACTGTACTGTGACTACTAATATTGATACTTCTGGAAATATAACTTAACAACCACTGAAATAGAATTTGGCTGTCTCAGATTCTGTGCTGATTACCAATTCTAAATGTCTAAGATACTCACCCTATTCGTGCACCATATCCTTTATGATAATGCTTTTTGAGTTTTAACACTTTTCATATTGTAAAATGTTAAAGGGAACAACTTCTTCTAACTAAAAATACTGATGCTATGCAGGCACATTTTCCCAAAGGGAAAAAAATCTTCATAGTGTATTCTGTGGATACTAATGGGGAAAACAATGTTTATATACAGGAGTGTAAAAAAAGTGCTTTTTGTTTTTAGGGAGACGGCAATCCTTTAGGAAAATAAGGGAGTAGCAAAAAGTACCTATTATCCCTAATTTAAAAACTTGTAAGAAATGTGTTGTAGTTTGAGTGAACTGATTCTTGAAATGCATTATTAAAATGTGCTGTTTTGCCCCATGGGAATCAATCTTTTTGTTGTACCTTGCTACCCTGGTAAATGTCCACATTTCTGAAATTCTGTGTGCCTAGTTTGTATCATTTTTTGGATACTGAAAGCTTCTGTGTGCATAATTTGTATTTTGCTTGTTTTTAAAACAAAAACATGTATTTGGTGTTTTCTGCAGAGGATGATGTATCGCAGATTTTGAAGCCTTTTCTGTGTCATGTTTCCAATGCTAATCCAGTGAGAAGTTATAAAAATAAAGTATTTCATTATGCTTGGCAAGAAAGCCACAAAGTCAGGCTTAACCAAAATGTGGTAGTTGGTAGGGTCAATACCTTTTCATGTATCTAATCCAAAACTTTCAAATCTTTGATTTACTTTATCATGTCTGTGGCTGCTATGAATCTGTAAGCTGCCATGCAGTCCACCTTCAGCCCATCCCCTCTGCACTGATGCCTGCTTTGCTCTGGACAAGGGGTCCTGGTGTTGCTCTCCATGCATGTGAAGGCAGGGAGGTCCCACAACAGAAACATCTTGCTAAAGATGAATTACAGCAGATAAAAGTGACAACCCTTTGATTATAATGGCCCAGGCTCAAATGTGATAGGCTCATGTGTAACTTCTGGCTCACTTTAAAAGTACATATGCTATTAAGCTAAGTAGGTGATTTCTTATTTAAAGTTCAGGCAAAGAAGAAGAGGCTGGTGTGCTTTTGGGAATTTTTTTAATGAAGTTTAAGTTTATCAGGCACAAACTTATTTTTCAAAATTGCCCACTGGAGCAACAGTAGAAGGCCTTTCCTCTATTTTGTCTCTTCCCTGCATAAATACATTAAATGCCAGACAGAAAATGCCAGCTCACTTTCACATCATTTTCATGGCTCTAGTAGAACAGAGCAGGAAAAACCTCAGTACCACTGTGCTGCTGTTGCTTTGGTCAATTTATGGTTCATATTTTGTTGCTATTGACCGGCCTTCAGAGAAGAGCTTCTGGGTTGCCTACAAAAGTGATTTCCCTCCTGCAGCATGAGCACCCCTTGCCCAGGCATGAAATTGACCTTGGCCTGCAGGCTCAGTGCTGAGATAAGCCCAAACAGGCGCGATAAAAACCCGATTCCCTAGGCATCCATGAACAGAGCAGTGAGAGAGCAACCTTGGGGCCATGACGTCAGAGAGGTTTTATTACCCCCTTGCTATTGGCTGGAAGAGACATGCAGATAGTCTGAACATAGCACACCTGCCACCTGCCTGCCTGTACTCTTGTGTGGCTTATTAAAATTCATGAGCTGTGTTGGTTTGAATGCCAAGGTTTATGGTAGTGTTCTCCCTCTGCATAGGTCCTGGGGGATGAACACTGGGAGAGATTAGAGAAGGACGGTGGAGAGAGATATGGGATCAAGAGGGGAAAGGAGTGAGAGGAAGAGATATAGAGGATGGAAGGAGATAAGGGAAGAAAAGAGGAAAGGGAAGTTCGAGATAGTGGATAGAAGTAGAAGACTCTGCAATATTGCCAGACAGACTTGTGAGGGTTTACACTTGGATTAACTTCAGTGTGTTTCAAATGTATCTGCACACGGCGAGTAGTGTTTAGAGTTTGGAACCCATTGAGGTCATGATTTAAATTACTAATGAAAAGCCAATTTTAAAAAATAACAATTTAATTCAGGGGAAAGACAGTGTGTGTTCTATTTATTCATATGAAGTTAAAATCTAATTTGTTTTAATGAGGCTTTTTGTTTAAACATATAATGCAGACAAGGTGGCAACCCTGAAGTTGTGCCGCAGCACCAGGATGCCAGCATTTTAACAGGAATCTGTGATCTTTATAATTATTACCCTCATCAGAAGGATTATTAGTCTTTTAGATTCATTCAGTCTTTGTAATTTGTACTGGTAACATACTAGCCACTGCTAATAAGCTGATGCTGATTAGAACAGATATTTGGTAAAGTATTAGTTAAAAACTTAAAAAATTGGTAGACATGCAACACAGAGTATGACCAAAGTTATTATATTTCATCCAGATGTGGACATGAATGTGTGAGCCAAATGGCAGCAAATCACGTATTTGCAGAGACATGCAAGTTAAAATTAAAAATGTAATTCTGCTTGTGGCACTTAAGGAAAGGGTAAGGAGTTAACAACAACAACAACAACAACAACAACAACAACAAAAGCCAACACGTTTTGCCAAAGTCTCTGGTAGATATTTAGATATTTCACTACATCATCAAAAAATGAATCCTCACGAGCTGTCATCTTAGCATCCATCCATCCATCCATCCATCCATCCATCCATCCATGTATTCTCTCCTTTTTGTAGCCTGTCTGAATGCAGTTTTGTTTTGCACTTTCCTTTATCTGTTTATTTATTCATTTCTATTAGTGTTATTTCTGTTATATGTGTAATATGGAAATGTCTCAGCTGACAGGCAGGAGGAAAGCTACACTGTAATGACCGTTGATTAAAATCAACCAGAAGACCAGGAGATGGTGCTAAAGAATAATTTAGGGTCTCATCACTATTAATGGTAAGTATAGTGAGAATAGCAATAATAATAATAATTTAATAATTTCATCCTTTGGATGTCATAAACACCACAAGCTTTTAACATTGTGCTTAAATTATTAATATCAGGCAGTCTAATTATATTAGAGGCATGATTATTGGAATTAACCAAAGTCAGTCACTTTAAATGTTTAATGTTATATTCTGTGAATCCTGGGATGTGAGCAGGACCTGAAATACATTTTTGTCAGCGTCAAGGCAAGCAATCAATTACATTAGAAGGTTACCGGGACTGTCCACAAGTGAACAGCTGTAAGCTTCGGGTGACACGTGGTGAGTGAGCTGTTTCCAGTGTGGGCGCAGCTTAAAGCACTCAGACATTCAGCAAGGGCTGCAGTTATTTAGGAATTTATTACAATTCATTGTCTATATTAATTTGAACCCAGTGAGACATAAAAAAAATAGTATTGAAAAAAAAAAACCTGACACCCCTAATAGTTTGACTTTTCCCCAATATAATTTTAAAAAAAACTTCCTACCACTGTCATTATTGCCAAACTCCCATAGGTTACAATGGAGAAATCACTGAATGCCCCGTGTCTCTCTCTTATGTCTCGACTTTGCACACTATAGATCCATTCACCACACTGACCGCCACATGTTATTCTTTGCTTTGTTACATGAACACACTTCCCTGTATTAGCCCTGAAGATTGTTGGCATGTGTACTAGTACTTCTTAGGAATACTGTGTTGACGTGCACTGTAGTCTGACCATGGAACATGGCAAACATTGTTGAGACAAAAGATGGGTTATAGAGACAGCCAGAGAAGATGAGGTGGCAGGAGAGAAAAAAAACAAGTGTAAGAAACTAAATGAATTAGATGTGGCCCAGAAGAATGAATCTGAAGAGGTCTGAACTACAGCAAGCTCGGGCAAGCTTCTATAAAAGTCACAAAACATAAGAGGCTTTCAGAGAATAAAATGTTTGCGTGGTAGAAAGAAAGAAAACCTGACCAGTGCAGGCTGCTGACAGTTAGAAACCTGGCAACCAAGAAGTGTACTGTGATGGATGGGGGGAAAGTACAGGTGAGTGAGTGAAGGGGAAGTGAGGTGTGCAAATAAGGAGAGAGGGATGCAGTGACTGAATGAGCGGGAGACTGACAGACTGAGAAAGTGAGGCACTGACTGAATAAGGGAATGGGACACGGCTGACTGACAGATAGAGAGAGAAGGCGAATGAGGGAGAGATTGGGTGACAGTCTTACTTAGTGAGACTTTGGATGGAATAAGAATCACAGAAATGTGATGGAAGAAGAGATGTGCTGTGTTTGGGCACAAGGGGGCATTGTTTCATTGAACACTGAATCTCACTCTGCCCTACAAAAGTTTATGATGATGGTCTGATGTTGATCAATATCTTTACATAAAGTTCATCTGTAAGATTGCCCAATGGACTGACATGTAAACATTCAATAAACCTTATTTTGCACACCACTACAATCATCCATCATGCATCCATCTATATGAATATGAAGTACTGTTTGTTGATATTGCATTCAAGCACATTGATAAAGGGTGTGAGGTGTTTCTCCAGGCTCAAGAAAAACAAACAAGCTACCGCTAAATCTATTTAAGCTTCGGGTACATTTATATACAACGTGGTGTATAAAAACATAGTAAAACTTCTTAAAAACACATTTTCAGAGTTCTGTGCTACATAAATTTTTAACCATGTCATCACAGAAATGGTAGTCCGTCTTTCAAAAGCTCCACTGCTGATTTCTTGTTCCAGACTGAAAGAAAATCTCCTTTAGGTTTATATTTGAGGTCATAAGTGATGGATTTCAACCACTCTTGGGTCCATTGGTGTATCATCACACCAAATGTCAGGGTTTGTGAGTCTCTTGTGTGTTTTTCTAAATTACAGCTTCCTGCTGTGTGGGGTTAGTTGGTATTCATTGTTCTTCTTGCACTTAGTCTTCATTCATGTTTGAGCTTTATTCTTGTTACTTTTGGATTTCAGTTAGTATTTGAATTTTAGAGTTGGTTCCTTGTGTTTTGTTATAATAACCTCCTCTGCCCTTTGTGTGATGTTCAGTCTGTTCTTTGAATTTTGTATTTGTGTTCATTGCTTGGTGTTTTATTTGCTTCTTAAGCGCTTGCTTCCATTATTCTCTGAGTGCTTTTGGTTCCTGTTCCATTAACTGGTTTTTGGAACATAAAAGCTGGTGTTTAGCACCCTCTGTGTCTTCTTTCATTCTTTTTGTTCCTCTCAAGTTCATTTTCTAGCGAAGAATTTTAGTCACGTTCTCACGTATGCTGGTTCCTATTCTAGAGTGAAGTTTAAGTTTTTCATTCTTCTTTTTTTTTTCAAGGCTGTATCACAGTTTGTTTTTCTGATTATTCTACAGTAACCTTGCCTCTTAGTAGCAGTTCTAAGTATTTGGTTTACATTACTTTTTGTTTGACTCAGTTTAGGTCTTTGTGTTTTTCTGGTGTTTTGGTTCATGTTTGCTATTTGTTGTTGTTATTGTGTTCCCTCTGTATTTATGCCTCTTTGTGTTTCATTGTTCTGTTCCCTGTGTCATATGTACACATCCAGGTAAGTATAGTCTTCTTTGGTTATTTTTTCCATTTTATTTTGAAGGTCAGTTTCTGTGGTGTCATGTATTTGTTTTACTTCCTGCCTGTCATTCCCTGATTGTTTCCAGCTGCTGTTAATTAGTTTCACCTCTGTCTCATCCATCACCTGTTTGACATCTTCCAATCAGTTCTTTGCACATTTGTATTGTATGCTTGCCCTCTGTTCTTTGTCATGATCTGTTATGTTTCCCCTTGTGCAGCCCCCTGGATTATTTGAGTTTTGGATCTTCTGTTACTGCTAAAAAGCTCACTTTTTGTTATGGAAGTGTACCTCTCTGGACAATAGATTTTTTTCCCGTATGTTGGTTAATGACTAAAAAGACTAAATCCTAATAAACAAAAGCCTCACCTATATATCTACAAGTTCTTTTCAGGAATACCATTCTAAAACTGGACAGGGCTTTCCTTTCTGTCCAAACAGTCTAGCATTCCACTTGATATTTTAATTCTGGTTCAGGTGGGCATGGGTAAATCAATTATGCTGATTAGGCAGCTCTACAGTGATGCTGCCAGTCAATCTCCTGTTCTTACATGTAGACTGTGTCATTCAACCATGACTGTTGGTACGGAGATGTACCGAAGTGCTGTTTCCTATGCACGTGGAGTCCATGAATTTGTGTTGTTGAAAGCAAATTCTGACCTTACACCTGCAACCTCAGCAGAAAGAGCTAGAAAAATAAGAATTTCTGTCAGTAAGCAGCAGTTTAGGTTAATTGTTGCTTAATTGGAGGCTAATGACAGGCAATAGGCATTGGAAGGAATAGCAAGGAATTAATGCAAAATTTGAGCATTTTAAAATAAAAATTTTCAGTAGTTTTTTACAGCCCTGAAAATCTTGGCTATAGGTGTCTGAGGGTCTTTAATATGGGAATCAAAATACTGTTTGCTTGACAAGTAAAGGCAGAATACAGGGGCACCGCTGCGGCAAAGGTTGCACCTTTTTCTTTTTTCATTTTAAAGTATTCGCTGGTAAATATGGACAAAACTGGAATAAATATACTACAAATGACCACAGAGATTTTCTGTACCAAAAAATATATATTTTTTAATTAATTAAATTAATTCATTACACAGCTGTGTATAATGACTTAATGATATACTTTTTATTTTAAAAAAATCAGACTGCTAGTTTCCCCATGTCTAGGAGTATAGTTCTGGGAAGATTGTGTCCACAGCAGCCTCACAGGAATCGAATCCGACATGGTTTTCAGCTGTTCGGCTTCACGGAGTTGCATCTCAGAACACAGAACATGTCCGGCAGACCTGCTGCTCCCTGGATGTTTTCTGTTTTTCACACAATTCTGACTAAACTGGTTGTGGTTGTAGTGAAAATCCCAAGAGATCAGCAGTTTCACAGACTCTCAGACTGGGCATTGTAGCACAATCACACCATACCACCAAGATCACCCCCTCTCGTAATGGCTGAGATAAACATAAACTGCACTTGCCACTCTGTAGCCGTATAAGATAAGATAAGACTTTATTGATCCCACAACGGGGAAATTTTTGTGTCACCTCAGCTCAGGTACAGATATCAGAAGGAAATACAAAAATACAAATAAGTACAATCAATGAAAAAAGTAAGATAATACGCCCAATACAATGGTAGCATACACAGTATGTGATTGTGGATATGGTTGGAAATATGGAAGACAAACTATATAGCTTGATATAGCTATTGTACCACTACTATTCCTATTTATAGACATGTACACACACACACACACACACACACACACACACATGTATACATATACATGTACCTGCACATGTCCATACACATGGAAGGTCCATTATGCATGAAGTGGTGACCATGGATGTTCACAGTGTCCAGTGACTTATGACATCGTGATTGAGGAGTTATAGAGTCTAACTGCTGTTGGGATGAATGATCTGCGAAAGCGCGTATCACTGCACTGCTGACTGACTAGCTTATTGAATAATAGCAAAAGCAATGTCCAAAAGCACCATGATCCCTAAACACTTCACAGAGATGCTGGCATAGCAGAACATTCAGTCTTACTGTGGACAGATTGCTACTAAATATCTCACTGGACACAGAAAATGTATTAAATTTGTTTAAAACAACAGAATCAGAATACTTTAATAACCCCTAAGGAAATTATGTGCTATATGATTATGTGCTATAACAGAGCTATAATATTAATGTTGGACGAGTTTTTCCTTTACCTTCGCCTTGCCACACATCACAAAAAACACATAAATAAATAAAATAGATGCAAGTCTCTCTAAAACCAGTGCACTTTTTTCCATTAGCAATCACTTTAGATCGTTTTAAGAGCTTGCTTGTCAACTGAACCCTGCAAAGCATCCAAAGAAGTCAAGCATCCAATTTTAGTGTGACGCAAACAACCTTCTTTTATAATATTTGTTCTGATTTACTCGAAGCTAAAGCACTTTTGAAGCCTATTTTCAGCAGATCGACCGATGTGCAGTAAAGCTTCAAGTTGATGTGCTGAAGTTAAGACCTGCTAATCAGGATCCTGAACTAAGGGCTGCTGTAGAGGTGTTGAGAACTACAATTCCAATTCTGAAGGCAGGAGACCATGAACAACACAGAAATAACTTTCTGTGTAGTTATTTACACTATTAGATCAGACAACTCTTTTCGTGTAATAGTAAGTTTATTTTTGTTAACAGTAAATCCACTTTGTTTTAATGTTAGCCCTACACTGTCTACACAACACTGTCAGCTGAGAACTGACTCTTGACACAGTGAATTAGGGTAGCAGTGAAACTAAGTAGGTGAATATCTCACACTTAATCAGCTGGTTATTAATGGCCTGTCAGTGCTGACTCTTAAAATAACTGAAAAAACAGGATCCCCAAACACCTCATTTAAATGGAAATGTACGGCTTTCCCCTTCGCCTTGCTTTTCTTGACATTTTCAGCAGTCGCAGTGAGATGCAAATATATGCTTGTAGGAAGAGTTCAGATGAGAGCCATTCCACTACCCATTAATCCCGCTACACAGAAGTTGGCTGCAAACCAGCCTAAAATGCACTAGGGGGCGCTTGCAAGCTAATCCTCAATATTTTTATACACTGGCTTCTAGACCTAAAAGTCCACATTTTATTTTAGTTTTTATACTGCATTGATAATGTATCTGAAATGAAATGAGATATCACTAGCTTACCTTAAAGTTGAGGTTCTCCTGGTCTATTAAGGATTTACAACAGGACATATGTCCTTGATGTGTCCTTGAGTACATTTCTAAATAATACCTGTGTGTAAGATGTGTATTTAAACCACAACAGAATCCACGTGTGTCTAATAAGCAGCTGGTGGTGGTGGCTGAAACTTTTATCTGAAGGCAGTTTCTAGAAAGGGTCTGTAGCTCTTTAGATTGAGCTTATGTAAGGGGCTTTAAGATCTCTCCAGTGACGCAGTAGAAAGGAGAAACTTGACTGTTATTTTGCATAAACTATGCATAACTTGACTAGAGGTATGACTGTTTATCTATTAATTTATTTTGTTGATAGCATGTTTTTCTGGTGAGATTATTTTGCATTAAGTCTTGAAGTTAATGCTGCAGTCACATCAGAAAAAACTGTGGTTAGAGACTGTGGCATGACATAATGATGACTTGTTGCCTTTGGTTGCTTTGAAGATGGGGACCAGGTGTGCACCCACTTGGCATCTTCAAAAAGACTTTGGTGCTTGAAAATGGCAACACAATGGCAATAAGATGGAGTAAGTCTGCTATCAGTCTGCAACTAAATGGAGTCAGGCTGGCAATTACATACAATCTGTGATAGTAAGGTGATTAAATCGGAATAATCTGTGAAAATTGCAAAAAAGTTGCAGTGTAGTTGCAGAGAAATTCACATTTACTGTCCATCATGTAGAAGAGAGTAGAAATCACAGAAATTCAGAAATGCCTCCTGAAATAGTGACATATCTGCTGCAGAATAGTGATGTCACAAAAAATGATGTAGGTGCTCAACATCTTTGCATTTATATTGGAATATAACCAGAATACAGCCAGTTCGTAACCAATTGAGTCTAGGTGAGCAAAGAAGAGTTGCAGTCATTGGCTCAGGCTGAGTAATTGATTGCAACACAATAATTTGTAACCCTTCAGAAGTCTGAGTGACTACAGTCGGACTGGAGCTGTTTGGAGTGAGGTTGCCCCACCGTACAGGTGACCTGTGCAATTGCCTTATGATTAAAAATAGTTAACTAACTTGCACTAGATCAATGAAAAAAAAACAAGATCAATGTAACCAGTCAGTAACCACTGACTTTTTCTAATTGCAAAAATGTTGCCATTCATTTTTACTCTAGTGTGACTGAGCCATAAGTGACACACTTTGACAAATGGTGCTATTTAAAGGTCATGTTTAACCTCCTAAGACCCAAACTCTTCCATGGCGTGCATTTTTAATTTCTCTTTGAAATTTGGGCTGATTGGGATCCGATGAATGCAAAAACAAAGAATTACCAGATTTTTTTTTTTTTTTACCTGATTTTTGTTTCTGTGAAAATTAGAGCCACATATGAGAACATTCGTCTAAAATGTCAATAGAACAGTGGCATTATAATGTCCTCGTAAGTGGATATCAGGCCCTTGTAGAGCAAAATTTAGTATTTTGGTCTAAACAACCCAAAATGTGATGTCCACATATGTGGACGCCAGGTCCTAGGAGGTTAAAATAGCATTTGATCTAATATACTGCATTTTGGATGCAGCCCTGTGTGTCCAAAAGAAGAACAGACATAACATGGAACTTTAAATGTATTTGCACATGAGCAGGAGTTACTTTTAACTTCCATCCATGCTATTAACTACTTAACCACACAGGGCAATGGAAGGACTGGAGCTCATCCCACTGGGTATGCTAGTGCTCACATTCACACATATGGCTTATTTAAAAATCACTTAACATGTCTGTGAATGTTTGAGGAAGCCTGTACCCAATCAGGAAGAGAGAAAACAAACTGCAAACTGCACACAGAAAGGCCCCAACTAGCCATGATATTCAAACAAAGAACTCTCTTACTGTGAGACGACAGTGATGACCACTGTACCACCTCAAGTTTTTTTTCTTAAAAGCACAAAAACGTTAGAAACTTTAAGTTGAAATTCACAATTAGTCTTTGAACACTGCATGGTTTTCGCAAATAAATGCATTTCAAAAATCTGTCCCCACAACAAATAAAATGAAACCCTAGAAAATAACAATTACAGTGGTCATTAAATCGCTCTTCATACATACAGTATGAGCACTTCATTAATAGAAAATTATTTTTACGCCTGCTCTGGTTCAGTACCATTTAAATATTTACAGCCCATATTTTTATACCTACTTTGGGGTCATAAGCTGCATACTTAAGAACTTCATAAGGGTCAATAATTCTGGCTTTGTGATCCTCCTCTACAGATTAGATGTTCTGTTTTGCACTGGCAATAATTAGAAAAGGCTTACTGGGCACGTCCTCACGGGTGTTGTCCCCAGAATGTGGCTCTTACGCTGTAAAACACAAAGTTAATTGCTGTGTTGAGTAGTTGTACAATTGACCCATCCACACTTATGTTCTTTTCCCCTCCTTCGATTTTTTTTTTCCTTGTCTCTTGTACTCAACAACCTCTGTTTCTTCCCTACTTCTTTGCAGCCTCTCTTTGGGCACTATGACATGAGGAAATGAGTCCTATTTTAAGATGGGGCACATCAGACTCAAAGACCCTGGAGTGTTTCTTTCTCCTCATTGGTCTTCCTGTGGTACGTTTTTTGCTGTTAATTATGCAGCCCCTCTTTGCACAGAGCTAGACATTTTCTCTTAACTAGATACAGTTTTGTTCATCAGTCCTTTTTTGAAAAAATAAAATAATAAACAAACCCCAAAGATTTTACACTTCATAGCATATTTTAACAATACATTCTGAAGGTCAGATCAAACCAACAAGCAGAGATGAAATAATTTAAAATGCTAATTTTTTCCATTAAGTGCAACAAAAAACAAAACAAAACAAAGAAACCTCTTGAATATTCTGACCATTTTGGCAATATAGCGAATTAGATAAAGGATTCAGAGGGAGGAAGACAATGCTGTGTATAAGATGACATAGCTTTGCCATAGACTATATAAATCTAGAACTAAGCCTTGTGTTTGTTATCATGGCAAAGGCCTCATGGTAATATTTTGAAACCAGACTTCCTCAGTAAGGTTTTGACCTGACTGAGAAACTAAGGGATGCTCATTTGCTAGATTTGTCATTCCCAAGATGGGCATATTGGGGCTATTCTAAGAAGAATTATTAGCTCATTTTGAATTTGATATCAGTAACATATCTGGAAAAGTTGGGGCAGGACCATGTTCACTACTGTGTAGGATCCTCCTCTTCTTCTTCAGTGTAGAATATGGAAAAGATGTATATAAATCTTATAAAGTTTGTATCTGTCTTGTGTGAAACTTGTATGAAAAGCATACAAGAGTGAAAACAGATATAAGATCCTTTGAAAAATTATATAAATGAAACTTGTATGTTTTGGATACTTATTAAAACAATATATGAAAGTAATGAGAAAGTGGCCACTTTCATGAGTAAATCATATAAGCCTTATGTGATTTACTATATGAAGCAAGCCAAATCGGATGCAAGTCTTTTATAAGTTTTTTCTATTTCTTTTCCATATGGGTGAGGAGATCCATTGCTGGAATTTTTGGGAGAGGACTCTATTTTAAATGAGCTTTCACTTAGAGAAGACGGGGCAATGTCTATATCATCTTTACATATAACTTCTTTGCATGATATAGTTTTTTACAGACTGGTGAACCTCTGCCCAACTTTATGTCTAGAGACTGCCTCTCTAAGATGTTCTTTTGATACCAAATCATATTACTGATCTGTTGCCAATTAACCTAATTATTTACAAAATGTTGCTACAGCTGTTTCTTTTTAGCACCACTTACTTTCCCAGCATTTTGTTGCTGCCATCAAATTCAAAATGAGCTATTATTATTCATTAGCTCATAACATTTGATATTTTTTTTCTATCTTCAACTATGAATAAAATATGTGTTTATGAGATTTGCAGAGCATTGCATTCTGTTTTTAAAGTACATTTTACATAGCATTGCAATTTTTTTTGGAAGCGGGTTTGTATAAAATGAACATCATGTCATATTCAATTTGAAATCACACTCTCATGAGGAAGATCTTTAATGAGCAATAGGGTGGATTTCTCATGGACGTCTACGCAGCCAGACTTCATGCTACCACGTGAGTTGCCCAGTGCTGGCCATTTAAAAGAAAAGAGTGACATCTTTGAAATGCCTTGTTTGCCTAAGGAACCGTGTGCATTTGAGAGATGGAGGTCTGGAGACATACGCAGCTGTAGGCAGCTGTTAATGATCCTTCCATGGGTTCACTTGGGGAAAATTTGTTAGGACTTTTACTTTCTCTAATTAGATCTTGATGACCAAAGGCCCACTTTCAGGCTTGAGTTAAACTCAGTGACTTTGGGTTTAAGGGAGGGGAGGAATGTAGTGCTGCAAGGGAAAGGACGTGCTTGATTAGTAAAGCAACAAAACAAAAAATAATGCGGTAAATTAACGGGTTTATCCAGCTTCCAATCCAGTGAAATCGAAAATCCTAATTGAAATTAAAATCCTATAGAGTGCCCAAAAGTAAATAGCTCACTGGAGTTGTTAACCAAGTAGTGTGGACCAAATTGCCAAACTAGTGCATTTTGCTGTGCTGTGAATAACAAAGAGTTTATCTAACAGACTTTCTGTTCATGTTCTCCAAGTTTTGTGTGAAATGTTTTGCTGCTACTAATTTGACTTTCCCTGCTACTGTACTGCAGGTCTGAGCTGATCAGGTGATGGGGAAAGTTTCATAAATCTGCTCCCCAATTAAAGACGAGCATAAAAGAGAGAAGCACCCCGAAGGTGATGTGATTTAAATAACTCCTTTTAATAGGCAGTGGCTCGGAGGGGTTCTCTGGCAATTATCACTTGTGACCCACAGCAATTATCACCTGCTCCCAGCAGACAAAAGGCAATTTTCAACTAATTGAGTGCTAAGCCACAGGAATTGTGAGAGCTTGACCTTTTAGTGCTGGTTTGGAAGAGGCATGGCCACATTTTTAAGGCCAAAAAGCCATTTTGAAACAGTGACAATCAGCTGTACCTTCCAGACTTTAATGATGTGCAGAAAGCCTGGGGAGGGAAGCAAAACCCCAGGCTTGCTCACCGTATGACTGTACATCCCATCATTTGTAGAGCCTCCAAGTCTAATGGCATTTTAAATGGCATTTTGGTTTCACAAGGATTAGGTCAAGTCTTTGAAGTTTTTTACTCAATCAGCTGAAGATGGCCTTCTGTCACCAGGTGTTCATAATCACAACACTCCTGAGGATAAAATTGATCAGTTGGGCCGCATTATGTTTTTGCTTGTTCAGAGATAATCGGGAATATCAGCAAGTTATTTTCAGACTCAGGTGTTATGTTAATTTTCTGCTATTAGTGAGGCGGCTCATGTAATCACATCCATGTGCGAAAACCTGAGCAAATGTTCAAAATTTAAAACACCAATCAGCTTACGTATGAGCGAGAACCAAAAATGCTAATCGTCACCATGTTGAAGGTCACTTTTTGTCCTTGCGCAGCTAATTATATGAGCATTGTGAGTGGTAAAGTTGGATGGTTATTACACTGCTTTTCCATGATGCTGACATTTGTGCATCTCTTCACTCTCAGATGTGCTTTTGTTCTGCGCTCAGAAGCAGAAGAACTGCATTGCATAAAAGTGCAAATGTAATAAATCTTTAAGTTTCATGGTTTCATAATTAGCAGCCAATGTCTGATTTACATTCAGTAGACTACAAGATCTCTTAAGATGCAACACATAAAGCGATGCATGCTTTATGTAAGCAATGAACAATGAATGCCAGAAATTTAACTCGGATGAAACTAGAACCCCCAAACAAAATACAATAGATATGAGGTAAGGGTTTATTTTAAAAAAATGAGTGGAATAATTACAGACTCGAAAGAACCCTGTTCCTCCTACGCAGGCCCTCACCCACTGGAAGAATAGATACGGGTCTGTGTGGATAGATTTTACATGGCTTGAGCTGAGGGCGAGGTTGAAGTAGAGTAGACTCGTAGAAAAAGCTCATTTCTAAGAAATACCATAGCAGAACAGTTGGTGTGGGAGTGGTTCGGAGGCAACAGTCAGGCAATCCAATGTGGAGACATGTATAGCAAAATTTACAAAAAGATTAAGCCAGGCTGACTGTTACAAAGCCTACAATCAAGTGATGTGGACAGAAGCAATTGGATGATTACAGAGCCCAACCCTACCACCTCTAATACCAGAGAAAGGAAGGAAAACTGTCCTAACTGAGAAGGAAGCAGATGTAGTGGATGTATAAATAGGGCTATGCGTAAAGGGGGTCTATTATACCCATTTCTAACTCCACCAAGCGTTGCTTTGCATATTATTACTTCCACCAAGGAAGTTACGTTTCTGGCAGCGTTTGTGTATCATTCAATCTGCTCAAAAAGTTTTGAATAAATTCTGATGAAACTTTATAGCAGTTTAGAGTCACATCATATTTACCTCTGAGGTAAACTCCTTGATTTATTGGTCAGAAATTGACAGAAATTCTTATAACTTAGAAACTATGATTCTTACATGTGTGGTGTGTATTCTCAGCATAAAGAAAGTACTGTTTAAATATTTAATATATCTTGTCACAGTTGACCTCTGACCTCACTTTCAAGGTCAACAGATTGATGTGAATCAGAATCAGAATACTTTATTAATCCCGAAGGAAATTAGGGTTACAGCAGGCAGCACGCTAATGGCGCGTGCGCACTAAGGTCAAAGGTGAAGGTGAAGGTCAAAATGATAATAATGCTATAGAGCGCCAATTAAACCTATGTTTCTTTCTGCTGTTTATATTGATAACAAGAACGTGTGCAGGGAATAATATATGAGGTTCTAAATATAAAGTAACTTTGCACTCCTGACCTCTTCTTCAAGGTCAAAATAGGTCAAACTTTCTTGAAACGTCTTTTATCTTTAAAACTGTGCTTAAAATTGTACTGCACTGCCTTTTTTGTATTGGCAACATTTAGGAAATAATACTGGTATATGTGGATTCTAAATATCACATTAAAGTTGACCCAAGTTTATCCCAAAATGTGATGTATCTTTAAAGAAAGTGTTGTCAAAACAATTAAAATGAGCTGCCTTCCCAGTTATATACTGTGGTATGATATCACATTATAAGCTCAGGTTATTCTCATCCAGTTATTTACAAAGCATTACCTATTATCCATTACCTACTTCTACATAATGTTTGTGTAATCAACATCTGTCATGCCACTCTTACCTGATTTGTACTGCACTACATATTTTTTAAAGTATGTCTTAAAAAGAACAAAGAAAATAAAATGAATATATACAAAATATATTACTTTTCCCTTAAAAGTAAGTATTGCCCAGAGGGTGAGCTGCTTTGGCAGAGGTTAACGCTCTCAGAGCTCTTGTTTATCTTACATCTTATAAAGCTCCTCAGTTCATCTTCTGCCTGCAACAAGCCTCTGTAGCTGCTCCTGGCTTCTTTAAGTTAACTTTCTGATAATTTGCGGTGTCTTACAAACTAAAGGTTTGAACAACAGGTGGTTGGGCGCTTTGTGTTCACATCTATCAGAGTATTTCTGAGATAACTACAATAATAGATACTCATGCAGAGCCAACAGTGGAGAAAATCTTTGAGTTTTGGCTAACTTCTAGATAACAGGGACTTTGTTGTGTGTACACTGACCTAATGATTTGACCACATGTATTATAAATGTCAAGTTAAATCTGAAACCAGTTAAAACATCTTAAAGGTTTAGTTATTTGATTTAAAAAAAAAAAAAAAAAAAAAATCACCAAATCTATTAAAATATCTTTTTTTTTGCATTTCTGTCTTTGTACTGTAGCATGTAATTGAAAGGGGCATGGTATGACAGCAAAGTCTTTCATTTCACTCTCACTGAAGCCAGATGAAGGAGCTATTTTGGGCGTGCTGAGCGTGCTGAAGGTCAGCTGAGACCGTGTGCTTTGATCTTGGAGAAAGATGCAGCCCATGAATGAGTAGGTGTGAAGCGCTTGCTTCAAAGTCCCGAAAGAAAAGAGATTAAATGCTTACATGTCTGAAGCTGTTCTTCCTTTCTCATTTATGATCAAGAAGACTTGTCATTTCAGTAGACTGCAAGATTTTACTTTGCTGTTATTTTTTGCAGTTCTTCTGAAGTCAGTGCCCTTCTGTACGGTGCTCATACGGATGGTTTTCAGAAGCTCCACTTCCATTCTGAAAAAAAAAAGTTGGTAGTATTTATTTGTCAGTAGGTGAAAACCACTCAATTTGTATTTATTTCGGCTACTGCCATCTGATGTTTTAGGAAACCACACATTATAATTATTTGATCTAGTTTGACTATTTGCTAATCCTGGCTAACTCTAGCTGGTTAGGTGGCTAGCTAGTTAGCTAGCTGTTTATTCATAATTTACTGGAATACTAATGCTATGCTAATTGTAGCTATTGAAACCTGACCTTACAGCAATAATACATCAGTGGTTCTCTTTTTGGTCAATCCAGCACATGAAAATCAAGGTGACCATGTCTTGATTTTTGCACAACCTTATTTCTTAGTGAAGTACCGCACATAAAATTGAATTCTTTCTGTAAAGTTGGGAACTTAAACATAAAAGTCTATGAGAAAACAGCCCTACTGCTGGTAACTGATCAAGTGATCATTTGAGAACCTTTTTAGCTTCAGATAAAAGTTTTGGCTAAAGAGCAGGAAAGGTTTGCACTCTTCTTCTGAGTTCCTATAAATAAAAAGTCTTTTTCTGTAAAGTTTTCTCATACTTTCATACCACGGGTAATCCATCATTTTGAGACCGCTTTTTTTGTTGGTTAATGACAATAGTAAACGACAAATAAAAGCAAAAATTAAGTCCAGGAGACATGTTTCATGGACGAAAGTCAATGTAGAGGTGACAAAGAAAGATACAAACAAAACTGTTTGATATCACCGAGTTTTCTCAAATGTTGGCTTTTTCCTTGGGCTTCTTTCTTTAAAGTTTTTCGTGAAATACTGCTGCTTTTAATAATTGGTTCATGTGTGGTGTTGTGTGTTGTGTTTTGCTCTTCATAGCCACCGTAGAGGCTGAATAAATCCTTTTGTAAAGCATTGATACAGACAGTGTTTTGTTGTACAGACACATTCTTATTCATTCATGCTGAATAGAAAGCAATATGGGGTTATTATAACTACAGATATGTTGGTCCTTGCCAGAAAACAACCTTTCAAAGACACATTCCCTAGGCGATGGTCAGTCAGGACTGAGTGTAGATGTTTATGGTCCACTGCTTGCAGAAATAGCAAACCCAGTCATCTGCTCCCGCTCGTGCTGTCTGGCTCGGCTGATCAGTGATTAGGTTGCCGATTGCTGACAGTCCCCGCGGACGATGGCAAGAAAATCATTTACAGTGTTACTCTGAAACATCATCACATCTCACTTTAATGTTGGGGCTATCTTTGTGGATGAAAACTGTCAAAACACAGTGAATAAAATAGACTATGCTCGCCTTCTAGATTGGAGATACAGAAATGCATATAATAAGCTTTTCTTGGTTCGATTTGGATGGGATGCAGCTTCTTATACTTTTTCACCTCTTGCTGACCTTTGCCTCCCACTATCAGATCTACTTATTTGATATTTGCCACAAATCAATCTCTCTGAAGCAGTCAGTGTTTCAGAGCTTCTCCTACAGCACACTGATACACATACTATCTACCTGCAGTAAAGTCTTTTCAAACCTCTCATACCTGCAAACTGTCTTTTAAACCTTACATACATATGTCAAAAAGCTAAAACTTTTAAATAAAACATGGTTTAAAAGTCCAAGAGAAATGATCTCTGAATTCCTGTGAGGTATAGCTGCGTTTTATTGACAATACAAAGAAACCTGATGTGTTTTTCGGGCCAGTCCTATGACCTGTTAAGTGTATCCGTCAGTCAGAAGCTCTGCATAGCTTCTCAAGGTTATGTGAAATTTCCTCTATGAATGGTTTTCTGCATGGCCTTAATGTTGGTAATTCCAGATGAAATATGTAACCTCTCAGGGTTCTACAATGAGCTCTGCTTTGAGTATCACAGGCTCATTGAGTCAGGTGATGGACAGCAGTGTTCATCTGCCTTTATTAAAATTATTTACCCCACCTTATTATTGCCAGACACATACCTGAATCAGAAAACCATGAAACACCTCATTTATTCTGTCCTTATAGTTATTCTACTTGTAATTCTTTGCATGGTAATTATTTTTGCAGATGCTAATTTCTGCAAATTTCAATTTGCCTGCAAGGGAATGTTTTTAGGGAATTATTAAGCAAATGCAAATTAGAGATGAAAGATGATGAAGAATTTTGCCAATTAGCAGGTATTGCCTAAATGAAGAATTTAAAACCAATCAGACACGTGAAAATGAACGTTGAGATAAAAAATAACAAGAACTGATGGAATTAAATTATGTGTCCTTCCCCTGCTTATTACACTGCTCTTTTCCTATAGCACACTCTATAACTGACCTTTCATATGTAAATGGAACATTAGCCATTTTCTATGGCTCACAGTATAAAAGTGTTGTTGATGTATTTTCTGCTATTTCTTCATGTCTGTAAGCTCGGTCATTCATTTGAGCCAAGTCTGGTAGCAGTGAATTGTTTCTTGCTGCGCACATGTTAGCGTGGATAGCATGAAATAGCTTATTGATTACTCTGGTGCTGGGGGGTGATTAGAATTCATCGAAGGAGAAAAACCACAACAGCAGGCATGGAGACAAAATGCTCAGCCTGACCTTAAGGGCTGTACCTAAACTGTACATTTCAGTCAGTTGTTGTCCAGTTGCTCATCTGCCAGGACATCGGCTCGGGTGCAGAGGTTGACAATCAATGTGTCTGTATTGACGTTTGGGCTATACATTTATATAGAAATTGTGGCTGTATACATCTTCATAGAACTCTGCCGTGCTGAGATAAGACCTCTCTGTCTCAACTCAGATAATGGCAACCTGATACCTTTCTGTAACTGTGCACTCTGTCATCAATAATTTTTAATCCGGATTCACAGGTCAGATGCCGCTGATTTGAATAATGGATTCATTTGGTCTAACAGCCTAAAAAAGACACTGTCAAAGCTGTACTGACTGTAGATCCAGCAGACAAGGTTTTGCATTCCTAGTTGTGCTTGTACTCTGAGTCACATGAAGCAGCATGCAGACCATCCACGCAGCTTCATGCAGCCTCTGTATTTTTTGTACTTTTAAGGACAGATTAAATAGTAAATCTAAAATCTTTGTGCTCTTTTCAAAGGTTGTGATAAAAACACACACATAATATGATTTTATAGCATAGAATTTTATAGCTATATACAGATAATTAATTTGGTGTCAGCGTATGTATTTCTTGTTTTTTGCCATCTTATCCTACACAAAATCTACAGAATTTTAATAGAGCGATGTTACCAAACATAATTAACATGCATGGTTACTGGAATCAAATGTACGACACCGCTTGTGTTTTAAGAGAATTTCTCACACGTTTGTTTCATGGAAAAGAAAAACATTTTTAGAACCTTCATCAGTTTTCTGAAGTCACGGCTCTTCATTCATTCTCTCCAGCTGTGACCATAAGCAGCTGAAGGGCAAAATCTTTTCTAGTGGAGTAAATTTGAAAAGGAAAACTACTCTTATATTCATAACAGCAGGACAGAGGCAACTGAAGAAAGTAATGAGATTCCCTCGTCTTTTTCTTATCCTCATCAGCCTCATGGAGATCCTTGCTGTTTTCATTTAAACTCTTTTTTTATCAAAGAAAAGGTGCTACAGGTTAGGTGCGCTAGCATGTTACTGTGACAATAAGCTGAACTCTTTTGGAAGTTTGTTGCATGGTGAACTTGGTGTGTGTCTTTTTCTATTCTAATCTTGAATTTTGGCTGGAAGAAATACATCCAGCCACTAATGATGTTACATCCCCAAATTATTTTTCAATCAGGACTAGATGTGAGCAAAAGAGATTCAGCTAATGTTTCTTGTGGATTAAAGGTATGCTGGGGCTTTGCTGCTTATAAAACTTTCAGGTGTGTTATCATTTAGTTTTGTTGTTTCTGGAGTTCTAGAGATCTTGGTCTATATTTGTGGAGTTTATCTTGCTGTTTTTTCTGTTCTCACTCCAGGAGTCATAGTCAGAATCTTATGCCTTTGGGTTTTATGTCTGGTTATTTATTCTTCCCAATTTCAACTGATTTCTAGTTGTAACACTTTTTGTTTTTATGATACATCCAGGGTCTTGAGGTCTTTTAGTGTTTTCAGTTCTTATTTATCTGTTAAGATGTTTTCGGTTGATTTAATCATGATTGTTTGTTTTCAGTTTTGCATTTTAATTGGATGATTAGTCTTTAGGATTCTTGCTCTTTGGAGTTTGTTATTTTTATTTGGGTCTCTATAGTTTTTTTTTTTTATTTTGCTTATGTCCAGTTTGTAGTTTCATTCTTGTGGGTAATTACCTTGATGATTTTCAGCTGTGTCTTGTTTCCTTCCTGTTTCCACATCCATGGTTGTCTTCGTGTGCATATATGTAGTCTTGTTGTATTTTATCACCATGTATCCTTCCTGGTTAGTTCCCTGAACTTAAGGGTTTCAGTTGGCTACATTGTGGATCTATTAAACTATAAGACAAATCTTTGACTTTGGTTTAAAAGCCCAGTTATTTCTCCCTGTCTTTTTGAGTCCTGCATTTAGCTCCTATGGTAAAAAAAAATCTTGAAAAAGTCATTAACCTGATTGCTGGTAAAAGATTAGCTGATACTTTTTGGACTGAACAGTTTTAGTTGAGTAAGCATACTGCACATTTTTCCCCTCAGTGTGGCTTTAAGGTAAACTTGACATAATTCCTCAGTTGAATGAATCATTTTACTTTTCTGGAAAAACAAAATCAAAATACATGTCTGTGAAGGTTCTCCAAGCTCCTAGAATATCAAAACAGCATTTCTTTCGGGTTGTAATCCTTTGTAATCTTTGTTTTGTAATGTACAATTACAAAACAGAACATGTGTAATGACTGAATGTGATTTGGCTGGGACTTCTTATCAGATCACTCTGGTTCTAGTGATGATGACAGCCAGCAGATAAAACTATTTAGTGTTTGATACATTCTACATTTCAGACAGAATTGTTGGCAATCATTCCCACTAAGACATACCAGAGAATAAGCAGTTTTTAGTTATCTATGATAGTTTTCACTTGCCTTTACAGCCCAACAAAGAAAATCTCAACTTTTTAGCTTCTTTTTGGGACAAATCAAAACATTAAAAAATATTGTTTAGATAAAAAGAAACATGAATACGTTCTCTCGAGACATTTGCACTGGGAGCTAAGACCAGAATACAAAGTGGTTCAGGCTATTGTCTATTGTATTTTTTCAGCCATAAGGTGCAATGCACTCTGACTGTCAAAGAGTGGATTCTGTTGATAAAAACAGTCTTCATTTTGTCTGTCTATGTTAGTTTCTTTGGAGGTTTCAGCAAAACTTGTCTTATCTGCCTTTTATATCTTATGTAAAGTACCTTATGTGTATGCCCTGTTGTTGAGAGGTCCTATGCAAATAAGTTGCCTTGCCTTCTGCAACTCTTTGGCAGAAATATGATTCAGTCACTTTGCATTAATAGCTAGGAGTTAGCACAACCCTACTTACACACATAGACAAACAAGATCCACTGGCAAGAATGCAATATGTAAAATAACAATAGACTTCTGAGCCCAGCCGTGTGTAGCCTTGTCTTGCATGGCATTCCTACAGCAGTATACTATGTAGTTATTTATTATTCATCCTCCAGATCTTTAATAAATAGGGACTGTAACAGTTCCTATTTGGTCAGAGCCAAACACAATGTCTCAGATCAGCAGAAATGGGTCAGCCTCTGTTCAGTGTATTGGCTGAAATACACTGTTCTGCTTTTTGTCAATTTGATTGTCATAGATCAATCTGTCTGCACCCATGCTGAGGTCACAGCATTTGGCCATGCGACTGCATTGTGACCAAATGGATGTGAAATTGATATTGATCTTCTGGTTTGCCCAATTGTAGGTATTATTCATTCAGCAAGAAAGTCGAAAATACAGAAAACGGGTGAAGAGAAGGTGAGCAAGGGTAAGGAGGCTTGGTGCATTTATTTTATTGGGGTTCGAATCTGATAGTTTTGTTGTAATGACATAAGACAAGAAGACAAACAGTGTTTAGTGTTTATAGATGACTTCTAATCGAATGGATTTAAAGATCAAAATGAGTCACGGTGAATCATAACTCGCATTCCTTCTTGTTAATTCGAGCAGGTCAACACAGATCAAATGGTGTCTTGAGGAGAGGCATTTACAGATTGCTTTTAACCATCTAACATTGATATGGTACATATGAGTATGGATAAAATTAGAACTTTAGAGACTCTCAGTGCAAATACAACAAAACAAGCATTAATGTATTTCAAAAATGTACTTCTTGACTTTCCACAACTGAGTTTTCCATTCAATTCATGTTTTAGGAAAAGAAAGGGTACTTGATTGCATCCAAGACAATTAGTAGAAGCTTTTTAATACCCTTATCATTTAGAACATGGGTGAGAAGGAGCCAAAAGAGACGGCTCATATCAGCTTCTAGTACTCATTCCTCTTACACAGTCTCACGCTCACTCTCAAGTACGCGTGAGATACAAGCCAGTGATCACATGAAATTCTTAATGCATGCGCACTGCTACAACCCACATACGTGCTGTTGAAAATGTCAAGAAAGAGTCATGACTTCTGTTGTCTGTTTGATGGAGTGAAGAATAATGTCACACTGAAGAGGACAGTTAATGCGACACATAACGCTTTGGCTTTGTGGATGGAAGCGGCACTTTAAACCCTGTCTTTATTTGCTGGACTAGCCAGAAAGAGGCTGTAATTAGGAGATCCATTTGTAATATAAATGCTTCAGTGTGCAGTGAGGGGAAGTCATTGTCCCCTCTGCCTCATGAATTAATAATGAAAGACATCTCAGTGATGGAAAAGGAAGGGGTGGCATCTTGAAAAATGAAATATCTGACCTGCTTCTGTCACAGTACGGTAAAAGATTTCCCTCTGTGGTTACAGAGAGGGAAAGGTACTCTATAGGATGTATAAAAATGCAGCTGTTTGGGAACTTGTTGATTGTCATAGCTCAATGGGCAAGGCAGCAGCATTCTTGTACTGTAAACACCAGGTTTTGAAAAAGGAGAAGAAATATATGGCATTAAAAAGTTGCACAACATAAATCTTTTATGTTGCGTAAGCAAGGTTGTAAATGGAAAAAAGGGTGAAAAGGAGTCCTGCATTCTTCTAGAAGAAATTCTACTGGCAAATTGGGACATTTACCTTAACATAAAGATATATGAAAAATGAAGAGGACCCAAAATTTGCATCACCCTTAAACTGTTTTCTCAGTTTACCTGATAAATTTTATTTCTATATCCAGGAGTTCAGTGAGTCTAATCCCGTGACTTATTTCAGTCGGGACAGTTCAACGTGCAGGTTTTTGCATTAAAAGATTAAGTAGTTAATTTACCCATTCACTTCTTGTTATTGCTAGAAAGTGTAAACTATTTCTCTTGCTTTCAAATTGTAATTTTTATTGAGTTTAAACTTTAGTTTTGATGTTAACAATAGGAGATCAACTGATATCTTCCTTCGTGTCCATGGCACTGCCATAGACAGGCAGCAAGTCCAGGGTAAACCCCGCCTTTGACAGCTGGAGTGGACTCCAGACCCTCACGGACCCTGGTTAGCAGTCAGATGGATAGATAGACTGCTGTTTTTTCATTAATATGATTAATTAGATAAGTCCAAAATGGGTCATATTACATAACTTCCAATGCTTATGTGCACTCATGTGAATAACATGTAAAATGCACAACATTTTATATATGCATGGATAACTGGCAATTCATCATCATAAATGATCAATTACATGCCACTTCAAGGGTCACACAAACAATTTCACAGGACAGTATATTCTTAGTATACAAAAACAGTAATATTCAAGTGCTTAAATTATACTCTTAAAAAAATCTACAAAACTCTATTTTTTTTTTTTACATTATTTTGCAGCATCATTGAGAATTGCTAATGACATACAGGGTAATTAATAATATACTGACTTCATGTCACTTCCCAGGAGTTCCCAGTAGTTTTCCGTGCTACCTAAAATTTCCTGTAAGTAGTCTACACATCCACTGTGAGTTTCACTGCTGCTTTCTAAAGCAGGAAAATGAATAGCAATACTTGTGCATTTCCCTAAGTAAATAATATGACTCTATCTACTACCAGTAGGTCAAATAATGTTGTTCTCATCTGAATCTATTTTATTTGGTGCTTTACATAAGATCACGTTCAGTTTTCTAAATGCAAATAACTTGCATCCCAGATTGCTTGTGTTTGTCCCTTTTGGTATAACTGAAATTACACTGTGATAAATAGCTTCTCCTTGGCACAATATTAAGCATGTCCTCTGCTCTAATAGTGTGATCTCAAGTGGTGGATGGCCTCATGATGATGGACTGTCTGTCCTCCAAACTGCTCGCCATCCATCCACATCTTGAACTGTGATTTGGCTAAATGTTTCCCAGCATTGCCGTTTGCTGCCAAGTTATGGTTCAGCAAAGATGATAAACAGAATCTATGCTGCCCGTTCTGGTCCTGATACTGCTATGTATGGAAAAGCACCTATGTGACATTGTTGCAGAGACACGAGAGAGATGCACAAAGGCAAAAACGCTACTGGACACATATAGAGAGGACATACAGTACACAGCTCCATCACAATGTTCAGCCAGGCTGCATGATGCACTATAACGCTGTAGATACAGATATTGGATGGCGAGTTTTCAGCAGCGCAATGAACCACAGCACCAATATACTTGTAATGCTGTACGGAATGAAAATGTAACCACACAGCACAACATATCCACTGACAGGATGCAATGACCAAAATAACCACCAGACACTGACAGCGGTCCCACAGGGCTAATAGCAGCTCTGTCCCTGCACCCCTTGGCTTACAAATATAATGTCTGGGCACCGAGGCGATGCTGAAGCTTGTGTTGCCAAACATCGGCGTGCCATTATCACTGCTTCCATAGTGGCAGTGAGGCGGAGACATTTAGCAGGGTGTCAAACTCACTGGAGTCCTCCATCAAACAGCAGCAACCAGAATAAAGGCTCTGTCAGAAATACTGACAGCTGTAATATTTCACTTGGGCCCTGGAAGCCATTCCATCAGCCAAAACACAGAGGCAGAGAAATATTTCTTTTCTTTAGCCCCCACACCCCTTGTATGAATATATATGAATATTTTGGGGGTTATTGCATACCCAGTTGTTGTCAGTGTTGGGTTAATGCAGAGAGAGTTAGAAGAGCAATTTTCTTTTATGCTACCTTTGATGACATTCGGATTCAGGTGGACTTTTAATGGATACATTCTCTCATTGAGCACTTTTTTCTTCCAGTTTTAGTCATTATTCTTGCTCTGATAAAATATTTTCAATTTTGCCTAATTGCATCTGGCAGGAGATTGAAAAGCAGCTTCAAAGTATAACTCCACCTTCCGTTATGGATGTTCCACTGAGGTGCAATTTTGCTGTTGCACAATTAAGAAAAGTGCAGGGGGAACTTTCATATCATTTATAGCATCTGCAAAGAAATCCAAGGGCAGGGCTGCAATTTTTAATCAATGTAAGTAAGTCATAGATTTACATTAATGCCACGTTTCTTAGCAGCATGGATTTATAGCTCGGCCGCATCATAGTCTTTAAAGGACAGTAGGCACCATCTGCTCTAATTTCTAATATAACCTTCCCACACCTTTAATTGTGATGCTACTGTCTGCTGTTTTGTGAGCAGGGATAATGGTGGGTTGGCAGGACAGAGGTGTGATTTATTTATTTATTTATTTATTCTGTTTAAGACTTCACTGATGTTTAGCTGTCCCTCTGAGATCTAGTACTTTACCTACAGTAATGCACACTATCTGTAATTTAAACGTCATTTTTACCAGTCATAATTAGCAGATGTGAATGGGCTCATATTGCACTTCGAAGTGTACCTAATATTTTCTTATACATGAGGAAGACATATCATGTTCTACGTGTATTTCACGTTGTAGGACAGTCTCGGTCGTTGTGTCCTTGGGCAAGACACTTTACCTACCGCCTACTGGTGATGGCCAGAGGGGCCGATGGCGCGATATGGCAGCCTCGCTTCTGTCAGTCTGCCCCAGGGCAGCTGTGGCTACAACTGTAATAGTGGAATTGTAAAGCACTTTAAGGGTCTCGAAAAGCACTATATAAATGCAGTCCATTATTATTTTCATCAGGTTCAAGTGCTCAGAATACTCTCTAGTATTAAACCACTTTTATGCTCATTTCCAGCTTCACATTCTTCTTCTTGTACTTTTTGCATAATTTGCAAACTATTCCTTATTTGTATTGTCGGGGCTTTGATTCAACCCCTCCAATCTCTAAAACAAGCCTTTTTAGCACCCTTGAATGCGTCTATCTTCTGGTTGGGTGCCCATTGTAGACAGAAGGATTGAACAGCAGGTGTGGGGTTTCTGTGCTCACAGTCACAGACGTGTGCCTGAGATGTTCAGATTAGGGACATTTATGACATTAGAAGATCTAAGAGAAGAAATAAATATCTGAAACTGAGTGTTTAGAGCTGACTGCCGCCTGAAAATTAGGAGTCTCTACTGATAGCCACCTTCATAGTACCCCTTACTATCAAGTCTCATTAAGAAATATTCTCATGTTGCTGCTTTTGTCTCACTTTTAGCCCTTAGAGTAAAAAAGGCAAGATCTGTCCTCTAACACACCGTGCCTAACTGATTTAATCGGTTTTCCGTCATTAGAAAAGGTGAAATATTTGGTTCATCCCCTAATATAATAGTCCCCTATTATCTCATATATAAGTAACCTTACCTTTCTGAAAGCACCTTGAATTTCTTTCTTGCTGTATTTCCCCGACAACGATCATTTTTAATTGATGTCACAGGCGCTATACTCAGTGTCACTCCTGGAGAACCGATACAGGAAATTGCCATTCATTTTTCTTATTATATATTGAACTGTCCAGTTTCACAGCAGCGGGAGAGCTTTATGATTACATCACAAAGCACGTGAGTGCACACATTACAGCTGGCTAACCATAAGCAAACAGCATCGACTTAGCGCACATCAATACTAATGCATGCAGTGTACATGCAACCAATCTGCCAGTGCTCTGTCAATATTTATAGATGCATGGATCCCTCTGCCATCAAAATGCAATGAAGACCAAAACCATAATCTATCATTTAACACTGTCATGCTGACAGCAGGCTAATGGCTGCTGAAGACCTGACACTGATGGAGTGGACCAGGGGAATATTGTAGCTTATCAATATGTCACTTCCCCTTTGTGTGACATTACAAGCACAGTATAGGAAAGCCTCTTTATTTATGCAGACGCTTTAGGCAAGGAAGCCAAGAAAGCAATTCACCCCTTCAAGATGATATTAGACTCAAATGAAAATAAACATTAAAAGTACTGTGTAGTGGTTTTGAGTGCTAGCAGTGACCCCAGGAGTGGCTCGTCAAGCTCTGCAAGATACACATTGGATTTGCACTATTCAGCTCAAAGGTTTTCGCCACGCACCTGCTAAAGGCAGAAAGAATAAGAGTACAAGCATATATGCAAAATCCTGCTTTTAAATATTTTAAATTTGAATGTTTTAAGAGGAAAGAAATGCACTGAACTTGATTCTTAAAACCCATAGAGGCACTTTTGAGGTCTCATGTTCCCAGACTAACATTTGCTTCATATGAACTGCAGGTCTGTGTAATAACTTTCCTGTTAATAATCCGGTGCACTATCACTCAATTTCAAAGAAATAGGGAAGACGTTAGGGTCCTTGTGTATCACAAAGAACAAGGTGGGCTGTATTACTCTAAATCAACCCAATGAAGTGAACATCTTCCAAACATAGTGTTTTTCCTGTGGACAGATCACACCAACCAATGTGTACACACTAGATTTAGCTAACTCAGGCTGCTGAATCCTCAGGGATGGTCAGTTTTGTCCTCCAGTCTTTTTAAAGTCTTGTTGCTCCACAGGGGATTGCATAATGGCCAGTACAACAAGACGAACAATTAATCTTACATTCACCCTCTTTGTACTCATGCCTGCAGGTGAAGATCATTGCTCAGGAGCTTGATCACCCACTGTGAGGAAATCATGTTGTGTTGTAAGTGTATTTCAAGAAATAATTATAACTAATAGAAGAATGGACATGGGTTTAGGGTCATGCTTTTACCTGGCGGAAAAACCTATTTTATTTCAGTATTTTTTTAAAGGTCAGAATTCAGAGAAGCAAATGGAAGACAACAAATGTGGCCAAGTGCATCAAAGTGCATTTGTACAATTGCCCACTGTACAGTCATTATAAAGCATCAGTAAACTTTTGAGTCCATTACTGCTTGTAGCAGCTCTAAGCCTCTAACTGCTGACTTCATTTTAAAGACCCAGAGGATTGAGGATCGTATAAATGAATAATTGCCTTGTACAATCCTACTTAAAAACATTGAGCTTACCCATTACATCAATAAGTGTTTAACATTAAATCCTTATTTTTATGTCCAGCTTTGGACACAAGTGCACACTTATTTCTTGAACATTTCTGTTTCCTGTAGACTCTTATCTAATGGCAAACTATTGAAGTTGAACTTCTCTTCCAGAAAAGCTCTAAACTAAATTGAAAACGAATTTTGTAAATCATAGAACCGTGATACAGAAACTCCAAACAACAAGAACATACTTCACTCTGTGCACGACACAAAATGAACAATTTAGCACCACTAAACTATACCCCGAAACACACAAAATGTTTTTTTTTTGTTTTTTGGGTTTTTTTGTACAGCGTGTAAGATCTTTGGCAGAGGGTTCCAGCCATGGTTTTCTCTACTTTCTCTAAAAACAGTCCTGTACTTGCCAGAATTTCTGTTTTTTAATGACCTTTCCAACTCAGGACGATGTTTTGCCAAGACATCTCTGCTGGCTTTACAGATGCCCAAAAAAATAAAGAGTTGGAAATAGAAAGCTACAAATTCAGTGCATATACAAATATTGCTTGGTGATTTTATAGATAGAAAACATAAACAAACGTTTTGAACTTGGGGTGGCTCTAGCTCAGGAGGTAGAGCAGGTCATCTGGTTGGCGTTGTGATCCTTGACTGCTCCAAGCGTGAAATGTTTGTTTGTGCATGCCTGAATAGCCTTGAGCAAGATACTGAACCCCTAGTTGCTCTCTAATGCATTCATTAAAGTATGAATGTGTGTGAATGTTATATAGAAAGCAGTTCAATGGGTGAATGAGGCATGTTGTATAAAGCGCTTTGAGTGCTCAAGTAGAGTAGAAATATACAGGAACCAGTCTATTGCACAGAAAACCAGTGATTAGTACAATAAAACCCTTAAATATCTCCAGTGGGATGGGAAGATTATATTGTTATATATGTATTTGTAACCCAAACATTTTACAATCATCATTACAATCCACCACCCTTAAAAAATAAAATAAAATGTTTAGATTCAGTTCACAGGCTTTGCTTTAGGAGAGTTCTACCTTGTGATGCTGTTGCAGTATAAGTCTATATTGTCCTCTCAATCATACCCACCACTTGCCTTTTTGGTCAGTTATAGTAAAATAGCATTATATTAAAATATGCTTAAAATAAAGCTGTTTATCTGGTGGCATCACATATGCATAAAAGTGCTCAGTCAAGATAATTCTAACGATGACACAGAGAGACTGTTTCCTTTGGTTGTATTTTATTAAATAAAGAAATGTCAGAAATAAAGTCTAACTGACCAAAAAATTCTGATGTTATCAAAAGACTTTTAACTTTCTTCACCCTTTCTTCAGAAGCACCTATATGTAGGACTGTTCAGCACTTTTCATCTATCACATCAGCAGCCTGGCAGAATATTTCCACTCCACCTCCGGCTGCCTTTACTAATTAAAGTACTTCAGTAATTGAACTTTCTATTTTCACCTGTACTCGTCATATGCTGGCATGAGTTAAAGGATGGTATTAACGACACTGCTGCCACAGGAAAGCGTGAGTGTGAGACTGTAATAAGGTCAGAAGAATTGCACCACTGTGCACGTGTGCTTGCTGATCTTCATGAATAGCTGAGCTGTGTTTTTTTAGATCGAAGAGGCACAGGGTGGATTTGTGTGTTGCTGCGTTGTAAACATCTGTGATCTACCTTGTGTGTGGGCACAGCGTGGCATATGTGCCCATTTCCACCGCACACTGAAATGATGAACAGGTGGGTCAGCGTGTGAAGAGCAGCTGTCAGAGAACTAGCCCATACATCTTCCCACACAGCCGAGGCATTTGCAGGCAGCGCACGGACAAAGAGAGACTATCCCCAGCTTAAGAGGCGAATTGCATTAGAAAAAAAAAAATTAATTCAATTGCGTCTCCAGCTTGTCCTCGGACAAAAGATCGTCAGGGAAACAAATCATTGATCTTTTCAAGAGCAAAGAGGAGATGCTTGCTCGTTATGAATTTTCTCGTCGTGACGGTGAATTGTTTGCCAGTAGAAGAGGAGTGCACGCTTCATTAAATGTGTGAAATCCTGCACTGCTTTGACAATCACTCTGCAACAATCATGCAGTCTGATTGCACACTATATGTGTAGTCAGTACATGGATGAGTGCAAGCCTGTGAGAAAGAGCATGACTGAGATTCCCTGTGCCCTTGTTTGTCTTTCTATAATAGAGGCTCATTGGTTAAAATGTCAAGAGGAGCAGTCTCCAGAGACAGAGGAGCCACGCTGTGCTTCATAAGGGAAGGGCACCTTTGGCTGGATTTGTATTCTGCATCCGATGCTATTCACCCAATCAAATGACATCACGGTCCTCAATCTCAACACCATCCCAGGCAGAGGAAATGAATAAAAATAAGTCACCAGAAAGAAAATAACAATCCTGCTTTGGTAAAATGTTCAAATTCAGCTAAAATATTAAGTGAAAATGGGACCGGTATTGACTGTACATAACCTCTAAAATGAGGATATAAATTAAAGTTTTCACATTTGAATTTGTAATGTCTGATTTGATTCCCTCAATTTAAAATGAAGGGGAGAAATGGAAAAAGCATTTTTGTTTAGAATAATGAGAAGCTTTTTAGGCATCCATCCATTTTCTTAACCACTTACCCAAGCCAGGGTGTCTGGGGGGCCTAGAGCCTATCCCACAGGTTAACAAGATGAGAGGTAGGTATACCTTTAGCAGGATGGTAGTCCATTACAGGCCAACACAGAAAGATAGACAGCACTCACATTCACCCCACATAACTTAACACCCGTGTCTTTAAACTGCGGGAGCACGCCAGTGTACCTGCAAGGAACCCACACTGGTACAAGGAGGACATGCAAACTTCAACACAGAAATCCCCAGCCAGATTTAAACCAAGCAACTTCTTACTATATGGGTAGAGTGGCAATGCAGTGATTAGCACTGTCAAACCAACTGAGTTACTGCAAAATCAGATTGCAAGATCAGGCAATAATAACCAGAAGATAAAAGATATCACATGTAACAGAATCGCTTTAAAGCAAGCCTTTAAAAATATTTTTAAGGCGTGATTTATAGGAAGCCACTAATTCTGTGAACCAGATCTCCTCAAACAGAGTCTCAGTTTTCAGATGGTGTCAGCAATTCCATGTGTCTCATCCAGTTGTGCTTTAAAAGTGATTAGTAACTTATTAAGATCAGTTCTAAAATGTACAGGAAGCCAAAGCAGAGAAACCATGATAGGAGTGATGTAATAGTGTCGGCTAAAACCAGTAGGTTTTGTCCTTCTGTGACCTTTCTCTGCACACGATTCCTGCTGTACTCATTATGGCCAAAATCCACTATTATTCTCAGACATACTACACAATTTGCACTATGCAACTCTACATCAATGGGTTCAAAGCACACTGGTGCCTCGCAATCTGCATTAACACATACCTCTATTACTTTCTACTCGAATGTTTACTCAGCAGTAGTAAGGTGCAGAGCCTCAGTGGACAGAATGTGCCATTTCCTAGTTTTGATGCCCCAGAAAAGAATCGCCTGATATACCTCCTTCATTTCTCACACGACCATCATGGTTTCACTTCCTTTGCTGGCCAGGTGATCGCAGGTCCTGACACTCCACTCTGCTCTTGTAACTATACAAGAAATGAAAGAGAAGCTCACTGATGAGGTAGGAAAATATGGTGACCTTTACATCCTGTGATCCTGGGAGTGTAAAGATCATTTTAAAAAGACATAATGAAGCATAATGGAGGTTGGTGCTCAGTGATGAACCCAAACGATGTGACACAGCACTCAAGTGAAATTGGTGCATTTAACTTGAACCTTTTCCAGACACTGAATTAACTGGGAAAGTTCTGTTAACTCAGTAAAAGCAGGTAATTTTAAGTCTTGTATAAGTTATTTCACTAAAGAATTTGTGCTTGGTTGTATTTCCTGCAGCTTCTTCTTCTACACAATTCAGCAACTAATGTTGCTGTAAACAGTGTTGTAAACTGTATTCCATTACAGTTACCATTTAAAAAGGTGGTATTCAGAATATAGTTACTTTGTTGAAATAAAGGGATTACACGGCGGTCTTTTCCTGTTTCATATGTTAGGCTATGCCCTCTCTATTTTTGGTAATTCCACGCCGGTGGAAACCCAAACAAAACACGCATTAAGAGCCTCTAATGCCTGGGTCTCAATCTCGCAGCCCATGTCATCCTCTACTTGCGGCCCGCATAATGACGTGATGAAATATTTTTAAAAATTATTGTTCCAAAAATTATTCAATATAGCGACAATAGGCAGAGTGTTTTACAATCATCACTCTAAAGAATTTAGCCTCATGGGCAGTGTAGCCCAGCTGTAAGTAAGCTATTAAGACTCGACTGTACACTGTGTTCGTCTTTTCCTCCGAAACAATAAGTTCTGTTGGAGCAGCCTTTCAACGCCTCTCTCTGTCTCTCGCTAGCAAAGTTGACCCCGACAACAAAGTAAAGCTAGTTTTTAGTTACGAGCCCGACACAGAATCCGACATATTAGCCAGAGGTCCCTTTACTAGAGCCGTGGATCTGTTTTATATAGGCATGGAATAGTTTTCTATACGAGATCGCTGCAAAAAGTGCAGCCTTACCTAATGTCCACCCTACTGTTACTCATTTTATATTAAGATTTAAAAATGTAGTTGATATTTGTATGGTGAGTAGCCTTCAGTAATAGTAATAAATCACACAGCAATAGTACATTCATGGTAATATATTAAGTAATCCAAAGTATTCAGAATACGTTACACTCATTGAGTAAATTAACAAAATAAATTACAAAATACATATTGGGGCATGTATTCTGTAATCTGTAGTGGAATACATTTTAAAAGTAACCTTCCCAACACTGGCTGTAAATGGATGTCGCTTAAGATTGGGTAAAGCTGTGAGAAAGGGACAGTTCAAGCCCAAAGTGTCACGGTACTGGGTCATGTGACCCAGTGTTTGAGTTTTAATGTAACCTTTTGCATTCATTTGTGTTCTAGTTTCAGTTTAGGTCATCTAGTTAATTTCTAGGTTGCTGTTTAGTCCTTTGTTTCTTAGTTCATTTTGTCATCTTTCCCTGTACTGGATCTGCCATGTTTCATGTCTGTGTGGTTCTTGTTGTCAAGGTCGTGTCATGTCTACGTCTCCATGTTTCCTATTTTATTTTGAAAGAGTCTGGTGTTCTTTGTTCATTGTATTCAGTTTCACTTCCCCTGTCCTGTCATTGGGATCATGTGTGTCAGCTGTTCTCCCTCATGTGTTTCCACTTCCCCTGATCATCCCTGTGGGTATTAGTCTCTGTGTTTCACTCAGTCTGTGTCGCATCATCTGCGTTACCTTCCCTGCCCTTTGTCACAGTTTCCCAGTCAAGTCATAGTGAGAGTCACGGTTTCCAAGGTTATGTTTAGGTTTTTCCTCAGTCTCAGTTGTTGTATTTCCGTGAGTTTTCAGCCCTAAATAAAGGCTTGCTTTTCGTTAAGTCCAATCTTGTTTCCTCGCCTCTGTCTGCACTTGGGTTCTCTACTCTCTCCACATGGCCTGCCCCGGCAGCTCATGACACAAAGTAAATTTAGATGTTTTTACTCTGGCTTAAACAGCTATTTGTAAATAACTGTACTAGACTATTCTGGTAGAGAAATTTCTGCAATTTCTGGAATTTAACAACTCAGAAGAACACCTCATGGTTCCCACATTTGTGTCCTTTGCAAGAAATCCAGGCTCTGCAAGAAATCCAAAACATTGCTCTGGAAAACTGGAAGTCAGGAAAACATACAACAGAAAGGACCAAATATGGAAGAAACAAGGATGGAAATGTATCAAAGGATGTAAAACTGACAGCAGCAACAGTTACAAAGTAAACAAAAACACTTATTTCAGCTAAAACATAACACTCCAAAGCTACGGAAGTGTTGCTGATGTTTCTGACAGCATTAGGAATGTAAATACTAACAGCATTCCTCTCAGCAGAGCTGTAACATTAGGCACACACGTTTGATTTGACAAAAGGGGAAAAAAATCTCTTATATGAGGCAAACACCATTTAGTTCCATTATGCTCAAAAACAGTCAGGCATCTCTACAGCTGATATCTCAAAGACTCTTTAGGGTGAATGTTCTATGACTTGCCACTTTAATTTAAGAGACAATTCACAGCAAAGTTTTTGGCTTTGAACTTCTCACTTTAACTATTCTGCACTCAAAATAAACAACTCTCCATCAAAGGTTTGCTTAATTTTCCTGCTGTGAGCTTGCATTTTGAACTGCTGCTGTATCTTTTTTGTTTTTGTTGTTTGAGCGTGTAGAGTCACATGTTGATGATAAAGTAAATGCTGGTTGTTATTATCACAGTCAGCAAAAGCAGACTGTGTGGAGAGTGAATAGACAGTTGGAAACAAAACTATAATTTAACAAAAGGTGAGCTGTTTCATAAGGCTGATTTTTTTTTTTTTTTTTTTTTTTAAAGGCACAAAAATTGCACAAGGCAAACCGAGACGAGAATAAACTGTAACCTAAACTGGGAAAACTAAACATAAACATGAAGAAATCCTAAACATGAAAATGGAGACATAAATCCTTGGAACATGGAACCATGGCGTGAAACAACAGACGAGCTGACAATGAATGCATGACAACAGACCACATAGATACACATGAGGGTGATGAGGGCAGTGGAAACACATGGGGATACAACTGAACATGACTCCAAAGGGGCCTAAGACACACATGGCGGTTGGGGAATGAGAAACAAGGGGAAACACGTAAAGAAGAGGAGGCAGACACGACACTAACCAACATAGTGGGGGAGACACAGACATTCGAGGAACCTAAACTGGGAAACCTAGAGAACTCAAAGAGACCTAACTGAAGCTTAAACTATACAAATAGAACATAATAATACAAAAAGGCATGAAACTCAACATGCTGGGTCAAAGACCCCAAAACCATGACCGCTATAAAGTTAACAGTGTCACAGCTAATGTACAAAGCTGAGCGTTTTGTCTCTGGAGGAATTCCTGAGTCAAGGGAAGAACAGCAAATTACCTCAAAGTAACTGTCCTGGAACAAAAACATTATATTTACAACACTATTCAGTTACAGTAAAAACACAATTGGCTGCAGTGCTGTCATTGTTGATTCCCTTTAACCTCTGTTTGGTGAAGGTCGAGCATCACGCTGTGATTCTGGAGATGAGTTACTGGTTATCACATGCAGTCTCCTATTAATCTTCTCTTAATCCAGCTGATATATAACCATAGTTTGTGCTTCAAAGCTGAGCTGTTGTGTAGAGGCAGAGACAGAGTCTGATCATGTGCAAAAAACATTGAATGCGAACCGTTGCAACACTCTGCCTCATGTCTGAAGTAAGGACAGTGGGATGGAGGATGCACAAGTGGCTGTATGTTTCAGTGTTATTTTGATACAGATCAGCATATCATTGCAGCAGGTCTAACAGACCACGCACGAAGCAGTAACCAGAGGTGGGACCAAGTCATTGTTTTGCAAGTCTCAAGTAAGTCTCAAGTCTTTATCCTCAAGTCTCAAGTCAAGTCTCAAGTAATGTCAGGCAAGTCAGAGTCGAGTCTCAAGTCACTGGTGTAAAAGTCCGAGTCAAGTCACAAGTCTGAAACTTTGAATTTCAAGTCCTTTCGAGTCTTTAAAAAAAAATAATGAAAAAATAATGTTGCAGTTATGCTAAATGTAAATATTAGACCATGTAATTTTAAAATCTGTGTTTTTCTCAACACATGACAAAATAGTGAACTTAGAAAATATACACAAATTGTGAAATTGCACCTCTTTAAAATGCAGCTCAATTAAACTTAGCTCCAAGAATAATTTTCACCGACAGTTCTGAGATAAGCTGCATGTTATTCTTGGATGCGGTTGTAGGACCAGCTTTAAAATCGCATGACAAAAATATCATACACATTAAAAAAACTGCATCACCAACGTAGCCTGGACAACATTTGCTAGTTAGATGAAGTCAGCTATCTCATCGTAGCATATTTATATGCATATTTATAATCATACGGTTCTTGGAGTGAGTGCATACACTCATGAAGTTTAGTAACTTCAGGTCACTGCAACAAGCCCAGGTACAGTTTACCGACGGATGGGTACAGTACCTTGAAATGCACCGTGTAGAACGAAAGACCATTGTACGTATCATAAGTTTACCAGTCTCACAAATTGTCGTCATAAATACACATTCCTTAACCGTTTATTAATAGGACCTTTGAGCTCAACGGTAATTAATTAGTAGTGGAAATAATTTCTGGTAGCATCACAGAAATGTAGCAGTGACAATAATATTGTATGCTGTAATCGTACTGGGCAATTAGTGATACAAAAAACCTGTTTTATCCTGTGAATAAAAGTATATGTTTTTGTCAATGTACCATAATAACAGAAGCGAAACGCAATATTGTGTCAGGGCAATTCACTATGCACAATAAATAAAGGAGCATAACGCGACAATTTTTGTTCAGCGCCAGACTTGCTTGAAACCTATATCACTAATTATGTTATGAAAGTGACGTATTAACTACTAAAAAACACTGACCTTCGTGTAAATGCTTGGAGCAGACTAACCTGTGAGCTGGAGTGTTCTGGGACGTTATATTTGATCTTTGAATGGCTGCGATCCAGGCCATCCGTCGCGTCTTTGTTACTTCGGAAACATGGCTCGAACAATTTCTCTTCAACGACATAATCCGATAACAACCGATCTCTTTACCCGTCGGCTTCCCGTGGCTGTCATGCGACCGGCTATTGCAGTTAATAATACAACAGCTTCTTGACATTTTTGTGTTTCTTTTTATCGCTGTGTGACTGATTTTAATTGAAAGCCTGCGTGCGCTAGTACCGCTTGCCACGAGTTCCCAGAATCCTTTGCGGTTCTACCCGTGAATGACGTCACATTTTCAATCTCTATATAATATGCATGTTAAATTTTATATTTGGGGTAAAATATCAAGTCTTTTCAAGTAAACCGGTTCAAGTCCAATTCAAGTCCCAAGTCATTGGTGTAAAAGTCCAAGTCAAGTCACAAGTCTTAGAACATTTTTTCAAGTCAAGTCTAAAGTCATAAAATTAATGACTCGAGTCTGACTCGAGTCCAAGTCATGTGACTCGAGTCCACACCTCTGGCAGTAACTACACTATCCATGCTATCTAACAGGTTAAATAAACAGCTCACTGACTGCCGGACTACATGCACAGGTGTGCATGCTTTTCCACCTCACTCAGTGAGCGAGTAACAAAGTAGCACAAATAGTGATTTCATGAAACTAAGCACGCAGGATCCTTAAGGGAAAACTTCATCACCTTAAATGAAAGCAGTGTGCATATGGGAAACCCAATCAACAAAAAAATCTGGAGTGCTGCTGTTCGCTTATCTTTTTGAGCCCTAGTGTAAGTCTGGTACTCCCTTAATAGTTTTATAATATTCCAGCAGTGGCTTACAACATATCAGGTGTGATTTAGTGACTTTCCAGTGACTATAATGAGGAGGAAAAGACCAGTTGCACTCTGGTGTGTAACACTTGTCCCTTCAGGCTCGTTGTTTTATATTTGGTTCATTTCTCCTCCTGTTCTTTTTCGGAATAGGGTTGAAAGTGCTCACAGAGGACCAGAAGGCAGTGCCATTAGGTGAGTTACTTGCTGCGGTGTCTTCAACATGCACTTGCCCTACAGTCCCTCCCTGTTCTCCTCCTCTGTGTCAGAACTGTCTAGCTAAAGCCCATTTCAGGTCTCTTTCCTGCAGCTCCCACGTTGCGGACTTAGGCTCTGACAAGCCACATTTTCCGCACTAGCAATGTAGTTACAATTCTTCTTTGGAGAACTAATAAGAGAAAGCCTTTGCCAGTCAAACAAAAAATCCAATTAAACAGCAGGTTTCAGTGCCAGTAATTAAAGAAGCTGAGCTGAGGCTGCTAAATAAGACACAATAAACACACACTTATTACTGCTCCTCATCCCATTGTAATGCGACTTTTGTTTCAAAGTTTTAATTTGTAGCTAACCTTACAGTAAATGTAAATGCTTCTCTTATTGTAACTCCAGCAAAGTACCAACACAAAAGAAAAGAAAAAAGAAAACAAAACAACATTTAAAGAAACTTTTTACAACAATTTGGGGCCGCACTTATTTCAGGTGTGCAACATATGTTGAGGTATATGTAACGTATATGTTGCATCAGCTGTATATAAAAGAAGGACATAGGCACCGTGACATCAGCTATAAGTTTGTAGTCATCTTGGGTTTTTAACACTAGACATCAAAATTGAAGGGCGGATCTATACTCTGGAAAAGTCCACAGATCTCAAAATAATGTTAGTGACTTGTTGGACACAATCTAGCCAAGTCAAGTGAGAAGTACAGCCCCTTTTTCCTAGAGTAGTACAGAAAAATTAATTTTTTTAATTTGTTCATTTGCCAGAAACTACAATCACATCTGTGTGCTCTTTTAAGCCTTTTATGTCAGTTAGTATTCAAAATCAGTCAATCAATAAATCAGTGAATCAACACATTAACATCAAATTGTAACATTTGTTGCAAAATTGCATTCATTTTATAATTCTGATTCAAAGATATGGGCCAAAAAACCCCAATATAACTAAAAGAAATTTAGGCTGTCTGAAAAGCTACACGCTGTAACATTCATTAATGTGCTGCTGTTCTGTGTGCTAAAGGTGAACACTATTGTTCTTATTTTCAGCCTAAAGGCTTGTTTATGTTTAAGTAACTTACTTGGTTATTTCTGAACACTTTAAGCTTGACAACTAGTCTTTCTATTGCAGTGTGTATTGCATGTGTATGCCCTCTAAAAGACAACTACTTTTTGTCTCTGATCAACACAACGCTGATGTCTGTAGGTGTTAGTTGCACATTGAGTCCCTGCTATTAAGCATCAGCAGATATGTTTTCTGTAAACACTGAGGCACAGACAGTGGAGGTCAGAAAGCACACCACACACCACGTGCTGTTGCTTTGTCTTTACATGCAGGTAGAACACTGACCTGCTATTTCCTCCACATTCTTGGCAGAAATCTGTTTTCCCAGTCATGAAAGAAGAATGAGTGATGTGGCCGAAGCCCTCCCCTCCAATTCTTTCTCTTCACTGCCTCTCATGTATTTATTAAATGTCAAGCAGCCAAAAATTACTCTTTTTTTCCCGGTGTACAGACTCTTCAGAATGGGATGTTAGGGTTGCAACGGCGAGGCAGGCGGCACTAACCTGGATGGATGAGCACCCAGGACACAGCCTGTAATTTAGATTTCATTATGATAGCGGTGCAGGTACAGTAAAAGACGAGAGGCAGTTTGGTGATCCATCACAGCTCCCCACCATCTTCTTCCTCACCAAAGGATAGCGTTGCACGGTGGAGGAGAAGATGGTTGTAGCACATGGTAATTAATAGGATGGATTTGGTTTTTTAAAAGAGGGCTTGGGAATGGTGACTTTGTTTGTTCTAAGGCATGAGGCCTGCTGAGTTGCAGAATGGGCACTTGTGGATCAAAAGTTGGACTCTGATGAAAATTGATGGGGAGGTGAAGTCTGGAGTGGCTTCTAAATTAAGGCAGTGGTGAGGATGGACATTAGGGAGGACACTCCCTGTGAAGCAATTGATGCAACAAGACTTACATCAACTGTTCTGTGTCCCTTTGGCTCGCGACACAGCTTAAGAATCAGAGCAGCGGGATTAGCGTAATAACATAATTTCCCTGGGATAAAGCTGGAAACTGGTCAAAGCATGCTAATGTTCCAAATGGGTATTTAATAAGCTATGCAAAGCAAGTCAAGCGAACAGTGAGCTGCATACATTGCAGTCCTATTAAAACTTTACCACATCTCAGCTCTTACCTCTGATCTGTCGAGCTGCAAACCCTAATCTCGCTCCCAGCTGTACCTTTTTTTTTTCTGATGCCAAAGGTCTGAATGTCACCTCCTGCAGTCGCTTGTTAATTAGATGTTGTTAAGATGTCCACTCTGCAGCAGCCTTATCAGTTTAATTGTCTTATTAATGAGCTTCAACGGTCTAAATGATTTAGTCTTGACATTTCAAAGACTTTTTTGATGAATTTGTACTCCAGCTATAGACAGTGTCCTGAATCATGAGCTGATCATAAATCTTGTCACAATTTCAAAAGCATTTTCAAAAACATCCAGAACATTTTCTGCCTTTTTCTATTCATGTTTAATTCTGGTTGTATTTTCATTCAAATTACTTTTGATTTTGAAAAACTTTTTAAGAGGCACTATTTTGCTCTTAGAAATACCTGATGAAGTTATTGTGCTTTGCACTCCAATTAACTTTAGTCAAATGCCAATTTGTTGACTGCAGCCTGTTGAGGCTGCCTTTCAAGTTTTATGCACTTTTGAAAAACCTTTTAGTATTGCACACAGGAACACCTCAAATCCACCCTCAAATACAGTTTCTGAAATTAGATGTAGAGTGCAGTAAACTGGATGTTGGGAAGAAAATAGATGGATGGGTGGACTTAGGTTCATATTCATGAGACATAGCATCCCAAAACAGATAAGTGAGCTACATTCTGCTATCAGAACTAGTTGTCTCCACTCTTTATGTTCAGTGTTGGTCAAGTTACTTGAAAAAACTAATCATAACTAATTACTGATTACTTCCCCAAAAAAGTAATTACTGATTACTTCCCCAAATAAGTAAAGATTATGCAGTAAAAGTAATTCTACTTTTACTGCATAATCCATCATACAAAATGTAATCAAATGGAAAAGTCTCTTTTTTTAACTTGTTTTATCAGTTTTAATCTTTTAACTTTATGCATCAAGCAAAAATTTAATTATATGCAACATTCTCTGAGTTGAATAAATTAGTTTAACATTTAAACCTATTTTTTACACATTCCAGCACATAAAATAAAATATTTTTTGTGTTTACACTCACTCTTTCAAATAGATGCAAGTAAAACACAGCAGAACATAAATAAAGTCAAAGACTCAGCGGTCCTGTTGCTCTACTTTCACCTGTAAAGCAGGACTACGGTAGGCGGAGGTTTACCCTGGTGCAGGTGTGCCGCGGTCAGTTGAAGAATCCGCGACTTTCTCTGTGAATTTCCCATTAACTCATAGCGCACTCGGTGCTTGCTTGGAAGTTTAGGGGGTTTTTTCGCTGTAAAAAGAAGTTTTCTTCCCACGCACAACGGACGCTAATGTTTTTGTCACTTTTTATGGAATCAAACTCAAAGTAAGGTCAGTACTTCCACGCTTTAAACGCTGCACGCTCATACTCTCTCCCACAATCGATATGTGATCTATTGTTGATCTGCACACAGCTGTTGTCACTAACGGCGCACTCGCTTACGTCACTGTCGTGAGACATTCTCGCAAAAAATCACGGTTTTAGTAACGCAGTAACGCAGCGTTCCTACGGGAAAGTAACGGTAATCTAATTACCGTTTTTGCAATAGCAATCCCTTACTTTACTCGTTACTCGAAAAAAGTAATCAGATTACAGTAACGCGTTACTGCCCATCTCTGTTTATGTTATATAAGGCTAACCCACTGCTGCCTGTATCTTCTCCTAACTCTTAAATAATATTTAATTAAAATAATTAAAAACAAAAAACACACAAAAACCACGGGAAAACTATAAAAAATTCACATGCACTGAACTGACACGCTATTTTCCTGCACTCTCCTTACCTGTTGCGTATAGTCACCAGCTCTACTGCTGTGCTTACTGCCGCTCCAGTGAAGAACAACCGCACAACTCCCAAACAATCCTCCAGAATGTAAATTACCTTCAGCATCGCTGCCAGCTGAATTACAATTACAGTGCACACTTTATATTTTCCTTGATAGCCCGACAATCAATGCAATGCTTCCTGGATGGCAATAAGTGCAGTTGAAATGCTGAATCTCACAGGTAAAAAAAAAACATGCATTCTGAGAACTGTAGTCTGACTTCCTTGTGAACTGAGTTTGTGTGATTTTAAGATTTTTTTTTTTTCTTTTTCCTCTCAAGAGGTAATTTGGGGCTTGATGGCATCAGGCAATCTGATTGTAGAAGCCTGCCAGCGATGTGGGCTTCGAGCCATCAGGCTGTGTGAGTGTAAAAAGCCACTATTTGCTTCTGTAATTTAGAGCCACGGAGAGTATTGTGGGGATTTAAAAATCATTTGACGAGGCTGCCATCCTTTCAGGAAAGCAGCCTACGGTATGCCAACAAGTGATTCAATTCAACCTGTCAGGCTTTCCACAAACAAATATCAAAACTCTTAAATCAGAAGTGAATGAGCAATCCGAGGCCTCTATCCAAGCTCGTATTGTAAAATGTAATACTTGTTTCACAGTGATGCTTAAAACCGGACAGCTGTAGGAATTTCAAATATACACAAGCATCTGTTCCTTTGATACTTTCGACAACCTGTTTGAAGGCAAATGAATCAGCAGCACTTTTCCACATTCCTGTGTGAGGTAGAGGTGATGGCATCTAACATGTGGCTAACAACCTCGACTCTTGGATGGAATGCAGCCTTGGCCTGCATTTAGCTGAATGGCGATCCAGGCTATCCATCAGGACGGGTTATTTTCTCCACATCAGCTATGTTGTTCCCCTCCCACACAGAGCTGCGAGAGATTCGGCTTTGCAGCATGCAGTCACTCTGTCCTTTGCTCTCCCTCTTCATCGCTGTTCTGCTGTCTCGCCTCTCTTTTCCTCCTGTCCCCTTTTCTCCCACCTTTCTCTGTCAGATCACTGAAAAGCGAGAGATTCCCCTCAGTTGTTCCTTAATCCTGTCAGCTGCTCCATTTAAGGTTTTGTTTCTTTTTGTTTTGACAGAAATGCCTTGAGGCAGCAGTGTAGACTGCTGAGTCAATGCAGCAAGTCACTTTCTGTGTGCCATAAGCAATTTCAAATTTGAATTTTATTTCTGTATGTGAATAAACAAATGCAGTTTGGAGTGGTGCGAAGTATTTGATCTCTGTGTACCTAAGTAAGTACTTATTTCCATCCAAAATGAATATTCATTAAAAATTTCATTTTACCAAAATATAAGCCTAAGTACAAGCACCAGGTGAAACGGCACAAAGATGCTGCTGCACCAAAAACCGTCTTGCTTTGGCTGCTAGGAAATTAAAGGAGTTTTTTTGCACTTTGCATGGAAGATGGCAACTTCCACAAATGCTCACCATTTACTGCACTTTGTAGTTTATCTGCAGTTTTTCTTTCTTTTTCCTGCTCAGCGAGAGAAATTTAGTTTGTTTTGGGCTTGAACAAGTGTATTAAAGTCAGGTTCAGTGCCTGAGGTGGAAAAGCAAAGGTCACTGAGATAGGATCTATGTCTGAATGTTAAATTCCATCACTAAGAGTGTTTGTTCACATATGAATATATGTGCAAAGCAAATAAAAGGCTCTACTTTTGTGTAGAAAATTCTCCTCTTTGTGAGAAGAATAGAAATCCAGTAGTGATACTTATTTGAAGTGCTCTGCCAGCAGTGAATCAGACTGCAGGTCAGCGAGTTCAACCTGAACATCACTGGATACATTATCCACACCGCAAGTGAAATCATGTGCATTTCACTCTCAACTGTTTTGACGTCTTCAGTTCGCCTTAAAAAAACGATCGTGCTGGGCTCCAAACATGGGTGAGAGCCAGCTGAGGCGATCAGCTGATGGTTTGGCTTCTTTCACTGTTTCCATGTGAGCAAGAATGTTGCTCTCCAGTTGGGTTGAAAGAAACTACAACTTTCTGCAGACTGTATGTTTCAAATGCAAATGCAAATGCCTTACAGTTTGGTGTTTAATTAATTCATGAGTGCAGTCACATCAACTGCAGGAGCAAGACCTGCCTTCTGTTCTACACCTGAATGTCCCCACCTGTTTCATGCCTATGCTGAACCACCTGATTGCTGTGTGGTAGCTCATTTCACCATGCTCAATCTCATGAACCTGGAAAACGCAACAATCTGTTTGGGATTCAGTGCTCTCACCCTGAAGAAGTTAACCACATTGTTGTTGATGTTGTAACTAAAATATTGAATTTTAAGCAGCTCCTGATGTGTAATACAATGCAAGGATACTCATTTCTGTCTTGGGTTCATTTCAGTCATTTTATGTTACATCCTATTCAAATGTCTGAAAACCATAGAAAAATTACAAGGTTTTAACACCTGCCAGTTTGTCCCATTTCAGCCCCAGTCTAACCAAGCATGCGGTCATCTCCTTGAAGTCACTCCCTGTCATAGTCCCTTTCACTGAGTGCGTCGCTGCCAAATAATCCATAATTGCCGCTCTATTAATGGATGTGCTAATCTCGGTTTTAAAAAAGCCCTTGTTGCTTTTGAAGATGTCTGTTTCTGCTATGCATCAGTCTTATATTTCTCAGCATATTTAATCTTGTAATGGCAATCTAAACTCAAACGCACTAATCTGTTCTCCAAAAACTACGCCCATGGCTTTACCTCTGAAAAAGTCCACTTGTTGTTCAAAATCCTACATTCTGCGTCAACCTATTTTTTTTTTTTAATGTGAGTTGACATCTTTCAGGACTAGCAAACTAACAGACTTTAGAGCTTTTATTGTCATTGTGTGGTTTCTTGCACAGCGAAACTGGGTAGCTGGACCACAAAGGTGCAAAAGTAAAGAAAACAATATACAACGAGGAAAAAGCAATATATATATAACAGCTCTCATAAACATCTGTGCGGACACATTTACAGTAAAAGCAGCCTTGCATTGACACACACACACACACACACACACACACACACACACACACACACACACACACACACACACACACATATATATATTTAAAGTTTAAAGTTCTTCAAAATAAAAGCAAAGAAAGTTGTTTTCTGATTTCCCACAAAACTGCAAAAAAAGAGTGAGAAAAAAAGCAAGAATTATTTATTTGAGCTACGTAACATTGGTGACGAAAAAAAACTCAGGATGGGTCACCACAAGCCTTCATTGGTTAGGATGAAATAAAATATATCTTTTTATTATGTGTACTAATGTATAGAAGTCTGCAGTGGCCAGGATGGCCTACTGAGCAACTCCACCTGGAGGACTCCACCAGAAAGACAACAATCAGACATTAAGCACTGAGAAGGTTGAGGACAGGTCGTGAACATGGAGCGCTGAAGCCAGAGATATGCACAGAAAAGTACACTATGAGAGTGAAAGAAAAGGCAGAACACAGTGCAAACTAAGGGAGAGAGAAGACAGAGTTTATGCCTCGCAGCAGTGGAATTTAAATGAATGGAGAGGAGAAAGAGAAAGGATTTCCAGCAGCCTGGCCCTATAGCAGCACAACTAAGGGATGGTTCAGGGCTACCTGATCCTAACTATACTCTTTATCAAAAAAGAAAAGTTTAAAGCCTGATCTTAAAAGCACAGATGGTGTCTGTCTCCTGAATCCAAACTGGGAGCTGGATTCATAGAAGAGGGGCCCGATAGCTGAAGGCTCTGCCTCCCATTGTGCTTTTGAAAACTCCAGGAACCACAAGTAAGCCTGCAATCCGAGAGCAAAGTGCTCAGTTGGGATAATATGCTACTACGAGGTCTTTAAGATATCATTCAGGCTTTGTAGGAGGAGAAGGATTTTAAGCTGAAGAGGAGCTGGTAACGGAGAAATATGATCCCCTCACTCTGTCTGCACTCATGCTGCTGAGGACCTCGAATGCTGGATTTTTACTTGCAATGGAGTATTTGTAAAAATAGTATTTAATCTGTGCTTTTGCTCATTTAATATGTGAACCAACAATATGAACAATAATAAAATGCATCAAAAGGTACTATAGAAAATAATGTGACACAGCACTGTGGTGTTTCTTCTGATCCAATTAACACTTCAATGTGTCTTTTTTTATTTGTATTTTTGTTTGTTGTAGTATGTGTACAACAAATGTGCAATTTTTTAATATCATCACTCTCACCACTGTTATAGAGGCTTTCTTTCTTTCTTTTGTTCTTTTTTTTTTTTGTTTAACCACAGCAGGCATCTGTGAAAAATCTTTAAAAACTCATTGGTTTGGGCAAGTAGTGTACAAACAGCAAACACCAAGACCAGCTGGTAAACCTAATGTGTCCATCCATCCATATATCCAGTGTTTTCCAGTTCTTCCCGGACTGCTGGGGTCCTCCAGTTAGAGTTGCTCAGTAGGCCATTGCTGCAGACATTCTATAAATTGGTACACATAATTAAAATAATTTAAACTCTTTGTTTTTTAGCTTAAATAACAGTATCATCTGGTAATAAAGAGTCACCTGTTTCTTTAATGTAACTATTTGTGTTATTGCTGTCTATATTTTCTGCACATGCTTTATCAAAGTGAGAAAAGTCCCTTTGTATCTGTAAGCTTCCTGAATGTGAGGTTTGATGGATAAGGTGACAATGAAGGCATAAATGAATTAAACTGAAACCTGAGACTAAACAAACCTAAGTTCCACATCCACTCAGACTGAGTGGACTGGTATTCCCTCTGAAGAGCCTGGTGGAGGGCTATTGCTGCTGTTGCAGACACTGGCCCACTTAAGGGCCACTGGTGAGTTTCTATCTGGGCTATCATTGATCCCAAGGCAGCTCCCAGTTAATGTTTAAGCTACCTAGGGCTAGCTGTCACGAGCAACACTGATCCTCACTGATCTCATCTGCAGTCTGCCTCTCCCGTCTATTTTTGTACCCATGGGGGAAAAGTTTGCTACTCTAATTCCTTCCATGTCTGAGAAGAACATGCACACTTCTGTTAGCTCAAGCTCTTTACTCCTTTGGGGACTGAGCATGGAGGACTGTGGATATGACTCTAGTTGTAAGAGACCAGAATATTTCTTGCAGGAAAGGAGCCAGTGATGTTGTTTTGAATTTTATGTAAGATGTGAGTATTTTGCTGTGCTGCATTCCCTTCTAAATATGTTCACACGCAACTGGAAAGGTAATTTTAGCCAATCAGCATTTACTTATGATTTAAATTGTTGTGTTTCCTCAAACGATACAAGTTTTAGCTCCGTTTTGTTTTTTCTTACTGTTTTGGTATGTTTGCATTAATTTGCTTTCAGTGGAACTACCACAAACATAAATATACTATACATCATACAAAAATACTGAGCAGGAAAATGTCATATTTTGAGCAGTGAATGCGAGCGATGCTATTATAAAGTGGTTGTGCTGATTGCATGTCACCACAATAATGGCTCTCAAATTCAGTGATTCACTGAAAGCAAAGTATGAGAAATATTAATAATTACAAATATTTTCATGGTAAGAATTAAGCTTGACTCAGCAGTTTATTTTGTGTAAGTGCATCCTGAATTTCAAGGCTCTGTCTGATACTACAGTTGGATCATGGCCAGCTACAAATGCAGAACAGAAAGAGCTGCCATATTTTTGATTTGAATATACCAACTTTCCCACTAAGAGACCTTACTTTGGTAGTTGGTCTTGAATTTTTGTTTTATTTCCTTTTTTTTTCTTTTTTTTTGCTAAAAGGAAATCACAACAGTTTAGTCACTGATGACCAGCTAACCTGTCCCTTGTCTTGTGGTTTCTCTGTTGGTAAGAAGGCCAGCTCTGTATAGTTATGCCAGTGTTACCAGAGTCTTCGACCTGGACCTGACAGGCGCCAAGTCCATGACTGTAGACTGAAACATACAATGTTGGTGTTTTCTTGCTCTCGAGATCTGCTTTGAGCTAGATGGTCATGCTAACCAGGACCTTCAGCAGTGGGGAAGTGGTCATATGACAGTGCACTGAGATGGCAGAGGCTGGAGGAAAAACATAACAAGTGTCATTGCCAGTTACAAAAGTTGAGTTAGAGCTTGTCCACAGGATGAGAAATTCATGGAAGAGCCAGCAACTACTACTAGTGTTATTTATGTGGAACGAACAGCAAGAAATAAAGGGAGCAGGAGCATCCCCATGTCTCCACTACAAAGCAAATTCACTAGCCAGTATTTTCATTGTACATTATAAATATGCATCCATATTTATTGTGTTAATGTTTCACTTACACGACATGAAACTAAAGCTTGAGGATTGTGAGTTGTGTTTTACCTGCTTCTTATTGATTCGTCCATCTCCACCACCCGCCAGTCAGAGAGGGTTGTGCTAAACTACCCCAAGTGCCTGAGTTTCAAATATTACAAAAGCTTTAAAACACTTTATCAAAAGCATTCAGAAAGCCTCTGGAAAAGTATAAATTTGTATTTCATATGGAGTTCAATTAAAGAGTTGTTTTCTCGTTAGGTTTTGAATAAAAGCCTATATATTAGTTGTATTATTAGGTTCAAACAAATGCAAATATGTCCATTTGCATCTGCTTGCACATGCAAACTCCTTCATAACAGCTTTTATAATTGATTCTTCCATCTTTCAGAAAAACCCCTTCCTTTATTTTTTAAAGATTAGAATATTCTGATTGGATGGCTAATCCCTTAGTCGAGTCAGCAGCATTGCAGCCTTGAGGAAAAGAAGTATTAAGGGCTTTCACAGTCCCTGAGGGAGACCTTAAATACCTCCCAGTTTCACAGTGACAGTCTCTCGTTGTTAAACTTTGGTCTAAAGAACTTATTTTATATGACTCAAAATAGATATTCTTATGTCGTACGTGCCTGGTATAAGCAATCTATGCATTGCCTACAGGCGTTCCTGTCTTCCCTGAAAGTACATCTTTAAGTCTTAATGTCTATGAAATACACATATCAATCTAGCGCATATTTTATTGAAATAGCATATGATGCACGAGTCAGAAAGGAAGGACATGTAAACCAGTAGGGACCATACCGTGCTATTACATTAGAACAAATCAGGTTTTGCCCAATCACCTCAGAGCCTGTAGGCGTGAATATAATGAAACATCCTTATGTGCAAAACTCGTGTCAGTAATTAGGATGACTTTACACAGTGCAAGCTGCCTTAGCTTCTGAAACATTGCACCCAATGTCGAAGAATGCCTGAGGGCTTTCCGTACCCTTTACACTGTAGCCAAATTCTCGCCTACTTCTGTTGATCCATGATGCACAGAATTCAGAAACAAGCTTTTGAGAAGTGAGAATGCTGAGCGCTTCGACTTCGTCACAAGAGCAAATGAGGCAGAGTGTTTGATCATAGAGGAAGGGCTGGAGCTTCCCGTAACGACCCCGAGGCTATATTGATTTAGAATAAGGCTTTGTGTCTCTTCTAGCTGCATACATGCATAATTTGCCTTCGTTATGTTTAGTGCAGGGGGCTCTTTGCCTATATTTCCAAGGCAGGTTTGTTTTTAGTGGCAGAGGATGGAATTAGGGAGAGAAGTGAGGGCAAGTGGGGAAACAAACATTTTAAATTGCAGACGGATGGCTTTGTTTTAAGTTGTAGTTTTGTGTACTTTCACTGACCCGTGCTTTAATATATACTGTGCCGATGTATGAGAGGTGGCACATGTTTACTGTAGAGTTGGCTCCATAATGTGTGGTCACAACTATTTAAAAGTGCAAAACTGACAATTTTCTATGTTTTTATTGCTTTCTTACAATTCTTCGTACCTGCGTAACTCTTCGACACGCAGCGTTTATTTGTGTCCGTTGTTAAAGCTTGAGTGACAGGCAAAAAAAAAAAAAAAAAAAAGCTTGAGACTGATGTACCCTAGATGTTCTAGTTTTGATTCTGTATGACGTTACTGATTGTGCATATCAGTAATATGGCCATGACACAGCAGAAGGTCCACCCATATTCTGGCTTTTCTTCTGATTTTTTCTGGTTTTCAGCAGATGATGACCCAAAGAGCTTCAACAAGGCCCAGCATTGAATGAACAAGGTTTATTTTGAACTGTGAGCCGTGCACAGCTACTCTAATAACGTCTAAGAATATAAATATAGTGCTAGAAATGAGTACAATAGATTGCCTAAAAAGCATATTATTTAACTAAAGTAGTTGGAGTCTCGTTTTTTAGAAAGCTGTACTCAAACAAGACAAATTAGTTCATTTGTTGATGATTTTTCAGGATTGAGCTCTAGCACAGCTGTAGCACGATGATAGAGCTTGCAACTTAGAATACATGCACTATGTGTTTCCATGCTAATGAAAGTAAATGTTCCACTTTGTTTTGTGGCTAAAATATTTTTACACAGGTGTGGAGCTCTGTGGTATACAGCATAGAGAATCTAAGCCATATAAAGCTTTGGAAACACACAATAGTTTACACGGGACAATAAGAAACACAGTATTGATAGCCTTCTGTTTTACAACCTAACAAATAGGGCTTATTTGTGTACTCAACATCAGGTGAGACTCATCTAATGGCTCTTACAAATAAGTCCTAAAGCATCTATATCAACCTGCTCAAGGCTCTAACCAGCTGCTTAAAAAATATGAGTGTGAGTGTGCTGCACTTCTGAAATGTGGCGAGCAGTATATTGTTATAATGGAGTGTGAAATGCTGGACTTTATTGATCCCTGTGGGAAATTCTAGCTTTTCACTCTCTGCCTTCCACAGTTAGTGGTTAGTTGTTAGGAATTCAGTGTTTCGGCTGAGGACACTTGGGCAGAGTGATTGCCTGTGGGTGCTTTGCTTGGGCCTATATCCAATAAAACATCCAGCTTTTCTAACATTGATCGGATGAATTTATTTGTGATGGTGAAAAAAAAAGGCTTTTCGACTAGTGTTTGCTGCTTTTGTTTTAAACATAGTATATGCAATAAAAAATGGAACTAAAAATCTACCTGATTCAGGTGTGTTTTACATTTTGAGGCATTCATGTCATTACAGAATTCAATATTTATTATTTACTGTGAAATATACCTGCAATTTCGACTTGGTTAAAGTTTTTGGGAAAAAAGTAACACAATGCACATCTTCCAAATGACCTCTGTAGTGTAGCTATGGGAGTGCTGTAGAAAAGAGCAATATGTCCACATTAAGAGACTGAATTTGTGGCTGTTGTGAAGTAACTCATAAGTTTGTCGGGCAGAAGGCTGCAGCTTCTTTTCTGTCTCAAATTGTTTTTTGCACATATTTTGCTTTTTTCCCCACTTGCTGATTTGTTTCATTTTTACTCCATATTTCCTTTTGTTGTTTTTTTTTAACAACTTGGTTTCAGAAAAAGGTAAAATATACTCATGCATACTAAAAAGAATCATTCTTACCCCTTGCAGTTTTAGATTCCTTGTCAACCAAGGCCAAGAAACAAATTCAGAGTGATGAAAAATGAAAAACAGTTCCTCAAACGGCCACTCAAAAGCCAGCCAGTCCCTGAAAAATTTGATGTTAAAATGTCCAAATTTACAGCAGATATCAATGCGATATCAACCAGACTTGAATGTCACTGGTAACAAGGTGTTGAGTATTAGGCAAAGAAATGAAAATGTTCTATCTTGTCAAAAAAATTATAGGAGCCTGTGATATAGAATACTTTTTGAAAGCCTTGCGTTGCCCCTCATTTCTTTATATTTTGCTTCAAAAAAGCAAATGTGATGTTGAGCGAAAGTTCTTCAGGTCTTTCTGAACGACTTCCAAAGTTCTTTTTTGGATGTTTGCTGCTTTTTCACTTATTTTCAGTCCAGTCATTATACCTGGTCATCTTCAGAGGAGTGTTAGTTTTTTCAGTATCTTGCCAAAATTAATATACTTATGAACGCAGAGTAGCACTATTAGACAGTGTTTGGGGGTTGTTATGGAAAATTTAACAATAACCTGCAACACAAAGGAGCAAATGTGATTTTGAGCAAAAGTTGAGCTTGATTTGAAGTGGGTTTAATAAACACATTGCAATGTGGAGAGAACCACTCCAGTCAAACACTAGGGTGATCTCTGAATTGTGGCCACGACCTTTACATCTTACATATAGAGACGCAGACAACATTTCACAAACTCTTACATGTTGCCCCATCTCGGGGAGGGGGCTATACCTCCTCCCTCACAGAGAGAATTATGACCTTGTTTTCTCCTTGGCCGTCACCTAAGGATTTACATCTATGATAGGCAGGAGGAGTCTCACTATCTGTTTAACATCTCCCATTACAATGGCCTCACTGTGTGTGTAGAGCATAAGGCCCCTATGTAGTGAACATACATACAACTAAGTGAGAAAGTGACATTACTATTACTAATGTGATATGATTAAATATGTGATTAATACAACAGAAAAGAAATCTGCTTCCACAACACGTCCATGCAGTAAAAGCTTTGCAATGCGACATACACAGCTGAACAATATCAATAAGGGATTGGCCTCCCCAGAACCTCAGCTTTGTTGAAGCAGTGTGGGATCATCTTGACAAAGAACAGAATGACAGCCAAGATCCAAAGATGGTCCTTCAAAAAGCTTGGAGAAATATTCCAAAGGAAAATTCAAGGAAGCTCCCTAAGAGAGTTGAGACTGTGTTGAAGAATAAAGGTGATCATACCAAATATTGACTTTAAAGCTCATTAGAAGTGTACAGACTCTTCTTTTATGTCTTATATACTGTCTATCCACATATGTTTGCAAATGTTTCAATAAATCATTGCCTTTATTTCCCGTTGTCCCAGCAAAAGTATATAAATAGAAATACAATCACCGTTCAAATACTGCTCAAATACTGGATTTGACCCCATTTTGCCTCCAGAATTCCCTTAATTCTTCATGCCACAGATTCACCGAGTCGCTGCAAAAATTCCTCAGAAATTTTGGTCCATGTTGACACGATAGCTTCACAGAGTTGCTGCAGATTTGATGGCTGCCTGTCCATGATGTGAATTTTCCTTTCCAACAGATCCCAAAGGTGCTCTTTTGGACTGGGGTCTTGTGACAAGACTGTTTGAGTACAGTGAACTCATTGTCATGTGAAGGAAGCCAGTTTGAGGTGATTTGAGTTTTGTGCCATGGTGGTGGCCGGAAGCAGCCATCAGAAGTACACTATCATCATAAAGGGATGGACATGGTCACAAACAAGCTATGTTGTTTAAATGATGAGCAGCTGGCCCAAAGTGTGCCAAGAAAATAGCTTCCTGTTTCAAGTTCAGCAGAATGTCTTGGAGAGGTCTACATGCTGAAATGCTAACAAGGAGTTGTATAGGTGTATCTAATAACAAGGTTGGTGAGTGTAGTTAAAATACATCCTCTTATACTGAGTGACCCCCTCATTAGGATTTCATTCAGCTCATTTGACACACCCCTCGATGGTATCAACAAGCACAGCGGGATAAGACAACAGTAATAAAAGGATTACACTAGCTGCAAAAATGAATGACGTTGCAATGTCAACAGCAGGGTGCCTCGGAGCTGTATAATCTGAGCCCTGTTGCATAAAATTGACTTAATGAATTAATGTTTGCTGGATGGAGCACATCGTGTTTCCTTGTAGAGACTGAAGCTTGCTGCAGCTCAGTGTGATGGCATTTGGCCCTTAATCAGTCCACCCTCTGCATTTATCCTTTCTAAATATAATTACAGTTACAGTTACTTTGATCTATAGCTAAAGATGACAAAGCCATAATTTCTCCTACTATTCATTACCATTTAGTATATCTGTTGCTACACAATAAACTAAATAACCCTGATATTCATTTTTTAATTGCAAAAATTATGCACCATGTCTTCCACATGGGCAGTTATTGGGAAGTATTTTTCAGTATTATTCTTATGGTCACTTCAAAGGGACTACTGGTGGTCATTTGGTAGCTCTGATCTTAGATTGTCTGAAAAACTGAAATTGGTGTTCAAATATGAAAGAAAACATGGAGAAAAGGCTGCTGTTTGGCTTAGTGACTGTGTAGATCTCAAGAATGACTAATCCATAAATACACACGATCATCTTTTTTTACATTACAAGCTATAAGCCTGGATCTCTGATGGTATGGGGTGTGCAAAATATCAATTCCATGATTACTGATATCAGTCAGTTTGGCTTGGTGCAGCTACAAAACAGGATGCCTTGCATCAAGGCACTTGACAGAAAACATCAATAAGAAATACGCAGTGAAATCCAAGGTCAAAAAATGTCATTAAAAAGAATGCCAGAAATACATATGACTAAAATGTTTGGAGAACTCTGTCTTCACTTGCTTGTTATCCCAGACTGAATCCTATGGCGCCAAGATCAGGCCTCTGAGTGCATCTGTTGCAGGATTGTGGCTAAACATGGTGCTACATGACTCTGGCTGTATGTTCCAGTTCTTCCTTGTGCGATGGCATCTGTGTTTTTACTGGTTGAAACCAAACCTACACTTTGGTTGCTCTCAACATTTCAAACATATCTTTGTTTTTGAGCTTGATTTACTTCGTAATAATAGTCATTATACAGGATTTTCTTGCACCGCTTCCAAAGCTGATCAAAGAAATACGTGTGCAGTATGGCTTGGAAATAAAATCCCTGTTTTCTATCAACACTGCCCACTTTTATCAGCAGCGACAGCTTCCCTCTGCTTTTGAATGCAGAACTCAAATCCTACACTCAAGATTACAGGGAAAAACCCTCAGGAAGAAACAAATCACTCTTTAGCATCTGTCATTTTGAGTGACTTTGCATTACAAGGAAATGTCTGCTTATTGCAGAAACTAAAGAATTGTACATGAAGAGTACCAACCAAGGAAGAGCTTGACTGCTATTTATTAGAGAGTCAGAGTGGTGATATTGCTCCCCATCAGAAGTGCCAGCTGTTGCTGTAATAATGTGATGTGCTGAATGTGAGCTGCTGGGGCTAAGCCACAGAAGCAGACACTGGAGTTTGGTCATGAAACTTTCATCAGTGGTGAGGTGGCGTGGAGTTCCTGAGTGTCTGCACTAAATTGCCCCAGGGTCATAAATACTTTATCAACAGCAGACACCTCGGCGAAACACCTCCCCAGGGGCTCTCTTTCCCTCCCTCTCTGTGTCCCCACCTCTCCATCGCCTCCACACTTTCCTCTGCTCTCCACACCCACACACTCTGTCTCTGGCACTCCACAACTGTACTGGGTTGTTTAAAATAAAGTATTTCATTCTCACACTCTGGGTACCTTAAAATTCAGTTGTCACGTTTCCAATTATAATATACTCCCACACAGAATTACAGCACATCCAGAGATGTTTTTCACTCTTCATTGTTGGAGTGACATGTTCGCCCATCTCTCACAAACTGATCTTGTCACTTTTTTTTCATTACAATTCACTGCAACCCCCCCACCCCCACCCCCCCAAAAAAACACACACACACACAAACATCAAACATACCCAAGCAAAACTCCAAACTTAGATCTTTTAAGGCACAGACTTTGATCTTCATGCTAGCAGTTCAGCCTAGCCTGCTTAGCTTTAATGCCACCGCCTTTATTCTCCCAGTGCTGTGCATCATGTTGTTAGAAGCAAGACACCAAGAGAGGTATTCATCCAAAGAACCTCTGCAGACCAAGCTTCTGCATGAGCACATTTATGGGGGAAGGAAAAAAAAGTGAGCGCTTGTTGTGAAGTGCACAGATTACACTCAAATCCCTTCATCAATCTGACTGCAATCAGTGCAACTGTAACTCAGCTGTGTCATGAATCCAGCTGAGAATGTGCTGGAAGTCATCAGTGACACAATGCAGATCGGCTCAGTTCAGTTTCGTGCAGTTTCTTTATATTTGTCTGTGCATGTTAAAGGTTTAAATGTTTAAAGTTTTGATAACTCTAGATAACATTCGGGAAGTTAAGGTGTCAGTGTTAATGTATACTGTGCAGTTAAATCTATTTTGGTTATGCCATGTTATAATCAGTTCGTTGAAGTATTATTTTATAGCCACAGACGGCCCAAAAGGTGAACTGTGGCTGCTACTTGTTTGTGAATTAGTGTTACAATTACAATACAGACAATTGTTTTCTGTTAAGAGCATTTACATGTGCATGTTTCAAACAAGCAGAAATTCTATGTAAATTAAAAAATGTTAAGCAAACTGAAACCCCAGTCCTAGATGGGTCACCAGTGATGTTATTATATTGATTATTTGCAAATCACTTTGAACGTAAAAACATTTGATGTTGTAGTGGAGAAAAACCTGAACTCCTGACAACAGATTCCAGATCCACAGTGAGAGAATCTGGTGGCTTCGTTATACTTTGGAAAGATGTCCCTGCAAATCAATACAACAGTCTGCTGTGTGATCATCTTTATCTGCGATCAAGCACTTCTCTCCTGAGTGGTCACTTCCAGGATGACAATACTGAAATGGTTTGATGAGAGTGAAAATGAAACAGCTGTAATGAGAATTAGCTCCTCCAAGTCTGAAGCCATAGTTCTCAGGTGGAAAAGAAAGGGTAGAGCTGGTAGAGCTCACAGTAGCGCTGCTGTGTCTCCAGATCTAAAGGAAACCAGTGGGGATGTTTTAGGCTTCTCCAACTGGGTGGAGATCCCTGGGCAGACCGTGCAGACCTAGACCATCCAGGAGAGATTATGTTTCTTAGCTGTCTTTGAAGAGGGAGGTCCAGGCACCTCTGCTTACACTTCTCTTCCATGACCTGGACCCTGACAAGTGTGAGAAAATGGATAAAAGGGAGGCTGTAAAATGATTTATACGCTGTTATGAGGTCATAAGATCTCAACATATTTGAACACCTATTCTGCACCAGTTTGTGCACGGTATATTTATTGGTGGCTTCACTACTGCCATTTACAAGCCAGCTGTCAGTTTGCTTGTTGATACAGAGTGAACAGCAGTGTTGTGAGGCTGAAACGGCAAAAGTCCTCCCTAAATATTCTTTTAATTTGAGGCAACCGTGGTCATTCAGTCACATACAGTGACGGCTGTTCTGTGTTTATATTAAGATTTTTTTAAAAAAAAGAAAGAATAATGAATAATGAAGTAGTAAAACGTAACACTGTTGTCTTTTCACAGGGTGCTTATGTGCACTAATTACAAATAATATTTTTCTTTGTGAACAACATATGGTATATTCTGAAAAGTGGGAGATAAGCTCCCTGGTGTCTCTCAGATTACTGCACAGATTAGTGATATCACAATGTACCTGTTTCCACTAAACTGTAGCTCTACATAACTCCAGTAAAGTGAGGCATTAAACCACTCAAAAGTTTAACAGTTTGCTGAGTTGCTATACTGAACTTAAAACTTTAATTTTCCCTAAAAACAAAATAATTCACTTATCGATAAATGCTGCATTGTAAAGTCTAAGGAAGTTCGATCTGCCGACAGCCAGTTCAAACTGTATAAATATTAGCCAAAAGCTATTTACAACTAAACAGGAAATCTCACTCTGTCGTTTCTGGGAAACATTGCCCCTGCTTGCATCTTTCCATTGGTTTCTAAATGCAAACACATCAGGTTTAAAATTCATTCTTTCTCAGCAACCTGTCCTTAAAAGCAGTGTGTCCATCCTGTGTTCATTTACTGTTTTGAAGTCAGCGGTATGCAATCTCATCCTCTCATCCAACCAAGTCAGAAACTCATAGTATTAAGGCTGAAAGAAACTTTGAAGATGCTTATGGAGGCTAACCAACTTAGATCCAACCTTTACCTTTAAATTAAACAATTTTCTAAAGGTTATCGCATATATTCATCATCCAAGCAGATCCAATGTGTGCATCACTCCCTCTTCCCAAACAGGCAAACTCCATTAGTCTCCCTCAGAAAGTGGTACACGCAAGCAAAGGTTAAGAGGAATTTATGCAAATGTGAGCTCCACTAATGCACTCAACACACCCACAAAAAACATGAAACAGATTTTTTTTAATTTTATGATTATCATGTCAAATTCTTTTCAGACCCAGAAACCTTTGTCTACCATCACAGATGACCGCCCGACGCTGTTTGTACGTTTGTTACGCTGCATGTTTACTTTATATTAATTTCACGTCTCTGACATTCTGAAGGTAGAGCTGCTCAAACAGAACATGTCAATATTTGAGCGTCGCTGTTTTGGGCGAGAGATATGTTTAGTCTGCCCTCGATGCGAGTGTGAAGGTCTTCTGCTGGCATTTCTCCCAGTTCCTTGAGATATTTGACAGGGGATTTACTCTGCGTTGTCACTGTGCTGGAGATGGAAGTGAATCCAAGTTCTTCTTTCTGAAAAGCAAATTCCACATTCTATGCCCTGTTTGGACTTTTACACTTAGAAAGCAACTCTTCCAGAATGTCAGGGGCCAAAATAGTCCACGGCTGGCCCCAGGACATTTGGGTTTTTCCCTGCCAGCTAATAACCTGAGTGGACAGATGTGTGGTGACAGGGAAGAAAATGAGTATTGCTAAACGTCTCCCCGAGCAGGGATTTGCTAATCATAGCATATCAACCTGAATTAGGAATATTCACCCCGTCAGGCTTTTGCTTTTTCCTAATTGTGGGCTTCATGTGTCTGTATTAAGAACTATACACAGCATTTTAGGAGTTTTAGTATTTTTGAGGGTGGTACAGGATTGTAAGCTTTTGCAAGTGTTGCTAGCTTACAACCTACGTTAGTAACCAAGCTGATTTCAGTTTCCACATCCATTTGTTTTTGGAGGTCTGTGGTACTAGAGGTGGGAGTAAAGTTTGCTCCCCTAGGCTTTGTTAGCCAGCAGTACACATAAGTATCAGGCTTGTTTCCTGAACTCTTTATCAGCCGGAGAAGATGCTGATGTTTTGACTGAGATAAGCAGATTCATCAGCAGTCTGTCAGTCAGAAATGTGATTGTAATATAAGAACAGTACTAATGGAATGCCAATTAACAACACTGTCAGTGTTTTATGAATGGTTTCTCAAGTGAATGTTGAAATCTGTGTTTCCACAAAGTCCGCTTCAGCTGGTGTAGAGTGCAGAGCTGAACGGACTGAAGCTCAAGACACAAGTTCACAATTAGTGTTGGACTGTGATTTTTCACCCAACTTCCTGGCAATTCTTATGAATAAGTGGATGTAAGATTTCCAACATTTTCAAAATTCTGGGGTCTTCACTAAACGTGGAACTATCCTGGAATGTGGAAACAATTAAATTCAAAACAAACTGTTTAAAATTGTAAAGACATTTTGAAGAAGTGTGTGTGGTAAAAAAAAATCATCCCCTCAAAGCAGCTGATAAAAATCACTATCGGTGAAGATGGACTGAAGCCAGGGTCCTATGTTAAATCTACTTTTAGCACTGTTATTGTTTGGGGATCTAAACTATTCAGATCGCCACAAACTAAAACATATGGTGGTAGGTGGAAGGGGAATAGTCAGGGGCAAGAGGACATTAAATTAAATACATTTCTGTTGTCCAGAAATGTATTTAATTTTTTAAAATTTGAGGTCATATATGTGCTGCTACCTGCTTCCCAGAACAGAGTCCGCTGGCGTGGTGTTGCGGACCTATGCTCCACCAGGAGTCTACAGGAAAACTGATTGATGTGCTGTTCAGATCTGCCGTGCTTAAAGCTGGAAAACAACAGGTTAATCCAGACCTTTTTGAGATAACAAGAGAATTTACAAAGAAATCTAAATGTGGAAATTTTATTTATGTATTTACACTCTATAGGGTTTACATTATATAAGACAAAAACATATCAGAACGTTTTTGTTGTTTTCTTAGGAAAAAAAGATAAGTAAATGATCAATTTTGCTTCTCTTAATACTATTGCTGCAGTAGCTGCACTATGTGGAACTGAAGGCTGACTTGGACTGACTTCCACTTCAAAGTGGATTGATTACTCCTGTCCACAAAATAGAGCACGCAGATCGATTTGTGTCTTTATTATAATACAAACAGACCACTTTTTCAACACTGCTATATTCCACTCCACTCCTGTCCAATGAGATATCATCTCTGCGGTTCTACAGACGGATAACAAATGAAAGATGAAAGACATCTGAGTACAGACTCTTCCACGGCGGGTCACCAAATGATTTTATGAAAATGATGATGGCTTTCATGATCACATCAGAATAAGACTTAAAAAAACAACAACATTTAAACACCAAATGCAGGAATCTCTTTTGGAAAAAGAATGGGGAGTGTATAGTGCAGTGTATTTAGTATATATCAGTATATTTTGATTCATTTTGGTGATTCATTTTAGTCTCCCGTGAGTTTTCTTTTGAAACTGTGGAATAGAAAACAGTTTGAAGGGTAATCAGTAATGCAGGGCCAGTTTCAAACTGCTGCAGGTCTGAGAGGAATGCTTGTACATCTGGAGGCGTGTCCCTGGAGAATGTCAAGCTGTCAATGAGTGAAAGCAGGGATATGATTAGAGCACCATGCACACATGTCTCCGTCATTGTTGGAGCTTAATTTTGAGTTTACATCAAAGCTGTGAAAAATGGAAACAACAAACAAAAAATATTCACAAAATGCTAGAAAAAGGTGAAGTTTGATTGCCTTTGAAGAAGTATGTGTGGTTAAAAAAAAAAATCAACCCCTCAAAGCAGCTGATAAAAATCACTGAAGATGGACTGAAGCCAGGGTCCTATGGTAAATATCTACTTTTAGCACCGTTATTGTTTTGGGATCTAAACTATTCAGATCGCCACAAACTACAACATATGGTGGTAGGTGGAAGGGGAATAGTCAGCCCCACACACACACACACACACACACACGCACACGCACACACACGAGCTTATTAACTGTGATTGAAACCAAGAAAAAACAGGAAAATATCTAAACACTTTTAAAGATGAAATGGAGTGATTTACAGCTTACTCGTCTTTTCTTAGCCTGTGCCTTGATGCTTAATAGCTTTAGTCGATATATTTGATTGACATTCCTGTTTAAATTACTTGTTTGATTAAAGACTTCTTTCAGTACTGAAGCACATGACATCTTCCCTCCCACCCATTGCCCGCAGTCTGGTAGATGTCAGAGTGCGTGAGAGTTATTTCACCTCACAATCCCTAACAAGCTTAGTAATTCAGCAACAGTCAAACGCAGATATAAACTATTGATCTTTGTCTGGCGCAGGCGTTAGCGATATGAGCCTTAATATCACCGCCTCTCATTCTGCCTGCCCGGCTTCCATAAAGTTGAGCGTCTAACCACAGAAGCAGACCTCGCTCTCTCATAAGCCCCGCGGTGAGCTTGATATAGCGGCGGGTTCACAGGTGTCATTTCTCCGCTAAGTACTCCAAACACCGACGCGATCGTTTCCGTGCCCTGCGCGTATTTTAACAACCGGCGGCGAGGCTTTTGTGAGCCACGCTCAATCCTCCCTTTATTGACCATTTAAGCTCCTCGCTCGCCGCCATCTGAAAGGCTCCCGTATAACAAAAGCAGCGGGTTTCTGCGGCTGGAAAGCGGCCGTCTCCCTGAGCCCATGGCCGGTGTTTAACGCACGATAACAAGCAGAGGTGGGTCGGTGTTACGCGCGCCCACAACAGTAAAGAAGAGGAAGGCTTTCAGCACCGCGGACAGCTCCTGTGTGCACCTTTCAGCACATGATGCTAACACGTCAGCCGAGACAGCTCGCACTGTCTTTTTGTCTTTTTTTTTTTTTTTTTTTTTTTTTTTTTTTGAAACTTGGGTCCTGCAAAAGCATCCCTCCCCGGAAACCATCACAAGACCACTTGAACACTCCCCTCCTCCTTCCCCTCCTCCATTCCGTCTTGGGCTATATCCTCCAAAATACCAACATCACTGAGAGTAGACAGGGAGAGAGGCCAGACACCCCGGAGAAGTGTCAGGCTGGTAAAATGTGAGAACACTCCGTCTTTCTCGCTTCAGCAAACGAGCGTGTCCGAAACTCTCCTCCCTTTTCCCGGAGGGGGGTTGATGTGAACGCACAGGGCTGCGTTGGCTTCTCGTCACACGCTCGCCAAGACCTCGCACATATTCAATCGTGACGGATTCGTCCCTTCGCTCCACCACTCCTGTTTAAGATTCCGCAGTTGACAAGACGGCGCCTTGCCCTCCCCGCCTCTCTCATCAGACTTATTTTGCGCCGAAAACGGGATTCTGTCCGCTTTTCTTTGGGATTCGACCAAGTTTTCCCTTCCGAGGAGTTTTACAATGACAGCTACCAAGGAGCAGCCGAATCAGAGACAGAATCAACCGCAGCAGGATGAGGTGGGCAACTGGCTTTTTCTTTTGACTTCCACTTTACCCTTGTGCTTTATGTTAAACTCTGCGGGATAACCTGTTCCGCAGCCCGTTCTAGCTTTAGGGTTTAAGGTCTGCTGAGAGGCCACCGCTGTGGCCACATCCACTAAGTGAAATGTGTAAAAATTCAGTGGCCGATCGGCTCCCCCTATCAAGCAGCATCAGCTTTCTGTGCAGATAATGAGGCTGTGGCTCCAGTGCGAAGGGGCTCATTCAAGTTGGGTGCTGCACGTAGCAGCGTCGAATTAATCGTGTCGTCGCCAGCTGTGCGCGGAGCTTATTGTCAACTGTCAGGACTGGGTCACAGAAAGCTTGAACGCCGTGGGCACACGCGCTGTCAGTGAAGGGGGAGAGATTGAGAGAGGAGCACTGCAGCTTGGGCGCATTGTAATTCAGCCGTTGCCTCCTGTCAGCTGCCCCCGACACCTTGAAAGAGAACAGTCCTGGAAAAATCACTTTATAAGGGTGGGGAAAAGAGCGCAATGTGCTTATTTTTCTATCTGCAAGACGCACATCAGCTCTACCTGATGTTCTCATCAGCTCATTAGCCTGCAGGGGTTAAACGTTCTCGGTTTGGCACCTTCACACAGGTGGCGTTGCGCACTGCAATGCTTTTTTTTTTTCAGGGCAATAAGATCAAGACTGCAACTTGACAACCACGCACGTGGGTTTGCGCCAAACCGCTGAGGCTAAATCAGCTGCAATTAATGATCACCATCAGTTTTCTATTCATCCATCAGTTTGCTTTTCAATTAAAACAAATGAACAGTTCTATGAATGATGCAAATTCCATCTGTTTCACCCCGGGCTTTCCTCTGAGAGGTCCAAATATATTCTGGGTGCTCTTAATTGAATTCAGTCATGTAGTCCTATTATTCTAAGAAATCAAAACCTCGGCCTCATAATTGAGTTTCTGTGCCTGAAATATTAGAAGGCCTCATGAGATGTTGGTGAAGTATGACAGCTCACAGTTTTCTTTGCTCCATCCTCTATACTTAAAGCGCAGTGGATACTACTCAGTAGGGCTCTCAGGCTAATTCAAAGTCATGTTGTTGATTTCATGTGTGAGCACTGACTACTCATTTGATTAGGGATGATATTGTGTACCATATGTTCATAAATGCCAGAAGTTGTTAAGCCTGCAGGCAAGCTGACTGTGTTGGTGCTTTTATGAAGGCATTTCTGGCGTGTTTAAAAGCATTCAGTAACATAGTGGTGACTTCAAAGCAGCAACAGCATGAAGATATATAAGTGTGTAAGAATCACAAAGTCAGGTGATGGTATTGTGAGCAAAAATGTCAGTGAAGTGAAGACAGTTTGAAAACACTCTGTGAGTTTTTCGAGCACTTTGTGTTGGGAGCTATTGCATAAGATTTGTGCAGCAGGCCGGCGTCATGTTTGCAAGCATTGGGGGTGAGAGTAGTGCCTTAGCTGAGCCAAAGCTATTACTGTCCCAGGCACTGTCAACCCACAGTGAGTATGTATAGCTCTTTGGCAGGCTCTTAACAGGGTAACTCTTCATCAAAGTTGCATGAAGATGCTGAGAGAATTACAAAAGGGGAAAAGACGAAGGTGTCTCTAAATAATGGGTGAAGGAGAAAAGTGGGCCCTAAGCTGTTTTTTAAATGCAAAGTGGAGGACCGGCAATTCTCTTTTCATACTCTGCCTCTCTTTACCACAGTTGAGTCCATTGTTGTTGCATTAAAAGCCTTTTTTTCTCTTTCTTTTTTGTGGTTTTGTCATTCTGACAAAAAAAGAGAAAAAAGTAAAAGAAAAAAACCCCACAACTAGCCACACAAATAACACTGGTGGGAACTGTGTGACGCAAATCCATAAAACTCTCCAGCTTTTCACTTGCTTTTTTAAGATATCTATTCTTTTGTCCAGAAGGATGGCAGCCAGCTTGTTTTTTTTTTCCTCCATCATCCAACAATTTGCAGCAATTTGCAAGAACCACAAAAATACCTCTATAACCAAAAATCTGACCCTTCTCTTAAATATCCATCTGTGCAAAAAGCCAAATAAAAGTTTTCAAAATTCAGATACATGAAGAAAAAAAATACCTGGGAAAAGACATCATCTCATTCTTCATGTGTGTTTTCACAGACATGACTGATGTGTCGATTTTTTGTTGTTTCCAAGGACACATAGTCGCTTTTAAAGGATTCTGACAGATTTCGGTTTCTCCTACAATAAAGTGGATATATATTATAGTTCTTGGCATGTTAATAATCCAGCTAGTCATTCTGATGTATGGTTATTGGTGTGTGTAGGTAGTAGCAACTATTGTCCCTGTTACAGACTGCAACTTAGTGTATGTGATAAAATGCAAATAATAAAGCTGACTTTAGAGTGGTTTTGGCTTTGGCTTAAATTCTATGAATTTTCTCAAATGCTTTCCAATGCTGTTAACATTAATGTAGGAATCAGGTTTTCAAAAAGGAGAATGTGTGCATGAAGAAACAAACAAACAAAACCCCCAAAATGAAACAATATAACTCATTCTGTTCTTCCCCATTTTAAGGAGAATGGGCTACAACTAAATTTCAGACTGCAGGACCTTCTGCTATTCCTGGTAACTGTTAGAGTTTGCCCCCTCCTACTTCTGTGTCAACACAGCTGAAACAAGAGACATTTTTTTAGTTCTTAGAACTCCATTTTTATTATTCCCTTAGAGTAATTACTTTCCCGTCATAAGCATGACATAGGTGTACTGTGACCAGTCCAAAATTAGCAATGTACACTGCAGCTTTTAGCATTTTCATTAACATTGGAACAAAACACAGGGAAATGAATCAAGGGAAGGCTTTACTGAGCCCGTAGCCAATGAGAGAAGCACTATGCATGTGATTTTTCACTCATCAGAAAAGTATTAGCTTGCAATTCCTTTCAGCTTGCAAAGCCACAGTGAAGCAACACAGAGAGAAAATGAAAGCAGGATTGGAAGAAAGTAAAACATGAGGTGACATTGAATTATTAGCGACTGGCTGGCTGTTATATCTGATCAGAGTTCCTATTAGCAGCTCAAATGCAAAAAAGAAAAAAAAAGAAGGTATTCAACTCCTGAAGGACCCCCCTTATGGGTATTTGTGCCCACCAAAATTCTTTGGTCTGGACTAAAGTGTTTTAAGATGCTGACTGATATGCTGGCTCTCTAAGCCATTATGTGCTGTTGTGACGAGCCGTTCTTATGCTGACTGTTAAGACCGAAAACAAAGCAGTTCACTGGGATTTGAGACAACTCTGTTTTTCTTCATTTTTATGTGTTTTTCCTCTGTGTGCTGTTTCAAAGACTGGCAGCTTATACACTGGAAATCGTTTGTCCTATGGTGATCATTTTATGTTCTGGACTGATGATTTGTTCAGGTGCACATGATACACTGACTATAATGACTGTATAAATAAATGTTTTTAGTGATTGACCTTGATAGTCATAAAAAGCGTTATAGGCAGAACATCTTAACTATTTTTGCTTTGCTTTAAAGAGAATACATGCAGTCAGCCAACTGTGAACGGGAGCAGTGGAGCAGTCTTGGCAGTGAAACCATACAGTGTGGCCAATCCCTCTTTAGTTTCACTGCAATCTTAGAACAAACTGACTCATTTGACATTGGCTGATCTCACGCTGTGCAGCCTCCTTTAACCACACACACAATACAGGCTGACTGAGAGGTTGACCTCTCATTGCAACCCTGTGGCCAGCTCAGACTCTGTGCAGTCAGTGGGGTGTATAGACTCAGCACCTGGCCAGACAGAGTGTTCCCCTCGGCTTTGTTAATGAAGCCGTTGCTGTCTGTGACTGGGACTAGAGGCGAGCGTTAGGAGAAAAGGATGCCTACCCTATTGTGATTAAGAGGTGTGCTTGCACATGCTGTGATCCGGTGGCCCGGGAAACTGTAATTCACACTAATGGAGAAAATGTCCTGGACACTGCTGCTGCTGCTTCAGTGGCCTCAGAGACAGTTACTGAGAGAGGGAAGAACAAAAAAGAACAGGTTGCAAGGGAACTCGTGAGCATAGGTGGACAAAGAAAAGGAAATGTGAAGGAGGCAAAGAAGAGGGGGAAGGTGAGAAGACAGGGCCGGTTGTGTAAATGACAAATGGATTTAAAGAGGATCACGTGGAAGATGATGATGTGTGAGATGAAATGAAGTGAAAAGAAGATGTGTTAGTATGTTCAGGAGTGTGAGGAAAGGGACAGTTTTTTATCAATTGCTATGACTTATAGCAACGATAATGTGAAAACACTGTTAGTTTTGAATAATGATGAACTCACAGAAAAAAACTTTGTCTGCAAACAGAAGTTTTTCATTTACTGCTTAGTGTCCAGCTAATTTTTAGCCTCCCATAAAGATAATTTTGTTACAGAGATTTGCAGAAGGAATGCTTTTGCATCAGCGACTTTGCTTTTTTTCTTTGTGCTACTTATAATTTGCCCTTTCACCCTGAAAAACTGTAATAAGAAGGAATTCTTCACAAGCGCTCATACGTGACAACCAAGGAGTGACATTTGTCTCACTTTTACCATAAAACTTGTGCATCATGTTTGGATAACCTATGAACCAATGCAACTAATGGTGTTTTTCCTTGGAATGACATTCCTATCTGACTCATCAAGTGTCACATGTAGCACCAACATTAGTGAAAATTCACTTTTTTATTTGCCTCTTATGTGATAATAACTGCAGAGAAAAAAATAAAACAAAGGTGATCTAAGGAGCTTGGAGAGAGGCTTCATCAGTTCCTGAGGTCACCGGTGCCCAGAAAGGAAGAAGTCTCTTGGATGCGAGGTGAAACATCTTCACAAAATTTAAAGAAGTCCAGTCGTTTTCTTTCTAAGCTCCTTAGACTGCCATGACTGGATGACTGAGAACCTACACAGACAAGCAAAGGTCTGCTTCCTGTGGGGTTATAAAGTATGCGTGTTAACCTTTGGGCTTCCAAGGTGCGGCCTTATGTTGAGAGAAATAATGTTTGTATCAGATATATAAAATAAAATATGTGAAAATATAAGCAAAACCAAATATTTAGTTACTGTTAAATGTTGACTTTGGATTATCTTATTTTTGTCTTTGTGGGTAAATTAAATGGATTCAACAAAAGGGAAAAAAGGCATAACAAAACAGAATATTGGGAGAAGAGACTGAAAGATGCTGCTAAATTAGGTTTATTGTTAATATGATTTGAATGCAAGATATCATTTTGTATAAATGGGTATATAAATATCAATTATATAAATGGGTAAATAAATGTTCAGCCCATTTCTGCATTGGGTTGGCGTCAGGTTGGCTGGCAGTGCTTGAGTTTTGCATCACATTTTTCCATCTTTTGGGCTGAATTTGCATTCAGCACATGCTGTTCAATCTCAAATCGAATGGACAGAGAGGAAGAGCTGCTATTTTTTGAACATTGCATAATCAGAAGCACTGCAAAGTGTCCCAGCCTGTGTGCTGACTTACACTCACCACCTTCCTGTCATAAGCTTGTCTCTGTATCCCGAGGCGACCGGTGCCCTGAATTAGCTGAAGCTGACACATGTTCCATCCTCGAAAGGATTAAAAGGCAATTACAGAGTTTGAGTCATCAGTTGTGACACAGACAAGGGGACAGGCTGCAGTCGAACCCGAGATAGCAGGAATTAGGAAGAGGAAACAGTCAGACCTTCTACTTGTGTGTGTGATAACAGGGTAGCTTGTGAGTGAATGGGTAGTTGCAGGTAAAGCACACATCTCAGTCACCACTAATTCACCTTTACCTGATATTTTATTGAATGCAGTGTTGGATGTAGATGTGTGTTTTTTCTTCACTGGCTTAAAAAAAGCCCTAAAATTTTAAAATAACCCCAGGCAACTTTTTCTCCGCTCTAATTGAGATGCAGTAAATTTGCCTGAGCTGCTCAAACCATAATTGTGGTGCTGGGCATGTGGACCAATCTCACTTGAGAGTGAACCAGAGGATTGTCTTCTGAACAACAGAGGCACCAAAAGAAGTAATTACAACAACAAATGTCCTGGGAGACGCACACTCTCTCATGCAAGCTCTTTCTTTCTTGCGTATTCTCTCCCAGCAAACATGGTTTAAATATCATGGAATGATGGCAAAAACTGCACTGTAGGTGAGCAGATGTTAGCTGATTTTGGCATTTCCACAGACAACAGTGGTCACGTCAGACTGTTTCTTACAAAGCAAGGATTGTTGTTTAAATTGTTGCCATAAAGAAGACAAACTCAAGAGTCTACATTGTGGAAATTGTATCTCTTTGTCTTTTGCCTGGTTACATTTCTTGTCTGGAGTCAAGCGCTATATCCCCTTTTTCACTGTTTTAGTCAGCTGGCTCAGTGTGATAAGAAGTGGACTCCAGAGCACAGGTCACACATCTGAGTCCCTTTTCCTCTCTCATAAGCTGGAATGTTTTATATATGTCAAGTTAGGCTACATAACTGAAACTGGAGATACCTCCAATTTAATGTGTTAGTAATAAATGAAGCAACATACATAAGGGAGATACTTGAACTTGTTTTACTCTGGCTCTAGTCACACAGGTCTCGAGACCAGTCAGCAGCCACCTGGTAACAATCACTTGCTGGGAAAGATTTGCAATCCCAGACTGAATGATTGATAAAGAGCGACTGATTGTAAAGAGGTATATATTGCAGAGAAAACTTTCTTGCGATTGCTTTGGTAGCTAGACGGTTGCAACGGCCGCGATCTTTTTGTGAGTTTTTGCAGACATCTTCCATGCAAAATACTTGCCAAATGATAGTGCAACACCAAAATGTAAGTAAAGTAAAACTAGTACCTTTTGAAATTTGTTACTTGAACGCATTGCACATTTCACAGTTTCACGACACCTGCAAGTATCTGCTGATAAGTTGCCATCTTCTGTATAAACTAGCAACACCTGTGCAACTGATTTCATTTGACAAAATACAGCAACCTGCTTGTGGAATATATATTTATCTCAAGTGATCAGAAGTTGCTAGGGGTCACCAAACAGTCTCTAGACCTATGTGACTGAGGCTTTAGGCCACATAGTTGATGCGTCATTGTTTAGAAATTTTCCTGTGTGCAACATGAGTGACATATTGCAAAGCCACAATACGAAGGGTACACATCAAGAAGAGATGATCAGCCAGTGCCTGATGTTGAAATATTTGCATGAGAAAGTGAAGCTGGGCTGTTAGCAGAACCTTATCTTTCTACTTTGTGTTGTCATGTCTGAGAGCAGTTGTCACCAGTGCAGGAAGCCTTTGTGTCAACCTGGACTTGGCTATCTGTGGATGTTGTCGAAGGTTGATCTGATATCCTCGTGTTGGTGTTGTTCCCAGATCATCATACTAAATGTTGTTCCAGGATCAACATTGCAAGTGACCAATCAGAATGTTGTGACGTCATACCTTTGCGACTTCGGGAAAAACCGGCGTAAAACAAAAAACTGTACTTAAGCTGCGTGAAACCGCCTCTGTCCGCCGATCAACGGACCCTGACCCTAAGCCTAACCGTAACCCTTTAATAAACAGTAAGCAGAATTGATATTGTCCTTGCAACATTGGAATTTCATAAATGCACGAATGGCTTGGGGCGCAAAGGAATAACGTCACAACAATGTGATTGGTCACTTGCAATGTTGAACCTGGAACAACATTTTCATGATGGTCTGGGAACAACACCAACACGAGGATATCAGATCATCCGTTGTCGAACGCTGTCAAACATTCCAGCAGTCTCATTTCTTTTTAACACCAAACTACAGAAATTAATTTTAGATTCCTTCCTTAATTTTGTTCTCATTAATATTGACTGGCTGGCTCCTGTCGGGCTTTTTCCTCAGCAATAGTTCATCAGCCCAGCTCAGATGAAGTGCAGGAGTATTTTCTGGCAAACAAGGTTTTCTGCACTTCCAGGACTTATAGTAAGCACTGAGGGCAGTCGCAGATCGATTTCACTCTCTGGGCAAGATAATCAAAGCCTCATCTGAAAGGCCGGTGATATTGATAGCACTCTACTGATACATAGATAGACCACTGCATCTATTTATCAACTCTCCGTTGTATGTTCACTGAACATGGATGAGAGGAAAGTGTACAGACCTGTACAGTGTGAAGTGCAGTGAACACTAAGACCAGGTAAAGGGTGTCACATGTGGTTGATGTGACATTTTGTAACAGAAGCAGAACTCTAAACGACTAAAAGAAAGATTTTCAGTTTATTTCAACCCGCTGTATTTTGTGGCTATTGAGTCATGCTAACATTGTTGTGAAAAACCGATCTCTGCAGCTGTTTTAGAAAACAACAGATTTCAGGACAAGAAGTTCAAGCTCCAAGCAGCAGTCGAAAAAAACCTGATAAATGCTCCCAGTCCTGCAACTGTGCCGATTCCTCTGTCTTCTGACTCACTGTAAATTTATTGTTCTTTTTTTGTTGTTCATGTTTTAATAGAGAGGAGTCCATTAAGTTTATAGTGATGGGTAATTCATGACATTTTATTATCAGGATGAAATGATTGCTTCTTTTTTTTTTCTGACCTTTTGTCTTTTGTTATTATAAATCAAGTGCACCTGTTTTCTTTCATGCCAGCTTGCACCTCCCTAAAAAAGTATCAAAAAACAAAAAAGCTCACTCAATATTATCATATGAGCAGTACTGACACATTATCAATATTTCATTTCTAAATATCACAGTTACCGTCAATACATAATAATCGTGACACCCGTAGCTGAAACACAGAATTTTATGGAGAGTGACTTTCACCTTTGTCACAGTAATTAACTCGAGAGAAGAAAAACAACACAATTAAAGCCACACACACATACACGGTCTCTCTCTCTCTCTCTCTCTCTCTCTCACACACACACACACACACACACACACACACACACACACACACACACACACACACACACACACACACACACACACACACACACACACACACGCACTAGATTAAAAAATCACTGGTTAGGGCTTTGCTTGGCTTACCTAAAATGCACATCAGTTCTTCCTTTCTGCACGGATTTAGACGCCACCACAAACTGTAACCATACCGAACCCTTAAACACTGAGCATGCTGTGTTAATTCATCGAACCATCCACAGACTTAAAGAGTAAATCTCAGTTTGTGAAGTCTGCTAAAATACACAGCAGTACTGTAAATCCATTCTCTGCCATAGATTCCTGTCGAGAAATCTTGTACTAACCTTGATAGCGAGCTACAGTAAGTCACAAACATTTTTTTCTGTCAACCTTGGAGTTTTCACAGCTCACTTACTCAGACAGACATCTGTCACACTCTTTTTTTTGGCTTGTTTTTCAAGCTGCCATTTCATGATTCAAGATGTCACCGACATCCAAAGATGCAATTAACTGCAGTCATATCACGTAGTTGTCTTTGAAGTTAAATGGTGTTATTCGAGGCGGGGAACTCGCTTGCTGTTCATAAACCCTATATGGAACATCGAAAACAACAGTGACTGTAATACAATAGCAAGTGTGTGTGCATATGTGAGTCTCCAGAGTCTGATACATCTTTTTCCTATTAAAACCACATCAGCGTGCCTCACTGTTGTACTGGGTGATGTGTTTATTCATTATGATTAACATGGGCACTATAGCTCACCGTGCTGCTGCTGTAAATATGAGACCATTAAATCAGGATTAATCTGTAGCGAAACATAGCCCCCCACAGTGCACTACTCACACCAGTTTGGGCAAAATTAGCTAAAAACTACAGCTGTTCTAGGAAACAGCTGAGCCTGAGCTCACACTCTGTGGGACTGATGATGATCTTGTGATTTGTTGACAATTACAGACACCGGGTCTTTATGTTAAACCACTGTGCTAGAAAGTAATAGAATAGAATATCTGTTTATTGTCATTGTACGTGTACAAAGAAGTTATCGGTGCTCCACGCCAACTGTGCAGGAATAAAATATAAATAGTAAAACAACAGGAGAAATGTATACAAAACAAGAGAAATGCACGCACTGGAGAACAAAGTGATTGGAAGTAGTGCAAAGAACTTGGTCTGGGTATAGAGTCTGTGTGTGAGTGGCCTGGGTGATGAGGGTTACTCAGACCATGGCTCAGATTGGCAAGGTGAGTGGGCAGGGGTGGGGTGTGGGGGGGGATAGTGTTTATTAACAACCAGCATTACCAGTATAACCAGTATTAGCTACAATGATTGCTGATGCAATGCATTTTTCTGCTTCAGAAGCTATTTTATGAAATCTGTAGTTTCTAAAATTAAGATGTCCATTGGTGGAGGATGCACAGATGCCCTGTGACAGCTGGGATAAACTCCAAAACCCTCATGATTCTGGATTGAATAAGGGGTTAAGAAAGTGGATGGATGGAAATAAAGTGAAACTTAGCACAAACACTGCTGGAGACATTTGGAGCATTAGATGGTGAGAAGGGGTTCACCTTGAAGAAGTTGGCAGTTAATCACAGGACTGCAACAGACAGACAGACGATCATTCACGCCTACAGATAATTTAGAATCACCCGTTAACCTAACAAGCATCTGTTTGGGCTGTGAGAGGAAGCCAGAGGGAGCTTCATGCAAGGGACTCAGCTGGCCCATCCATTCAAACCAAAGACCTTTGTGCTATGAAGTGACACTGCACCCCTGTGTCATCATTAAATTAAATAACAAAAGCTGCTGTTTCAATGGGCAGCACGGTGGCACGGTGGTTAGCACTGTTGCCGCACAGCAAGAAGGTCCTGAGTTCAATTCCAACATCAGGCCGGGGTCTTTCTGTGTGGAGTTTGCATGTTCTCCCCGTGTTTGCGTGGGTTCCCTCCGGGTACTCCGGCTTCCTCCCACCGTCCAAAGACATGCAGCTTGTGGGGATAGGTTAATTGGATAATCCAAATTGTCACTAGGTATGAATGTGAGTGCGAATGGTTGTCTGTCCCTGTGTGTTGGCCCTGCGACAGACTGGCGACCTGTCCAGGGTGTACCCCGCCTCTCGCCCTATGACAGCTGGGATAGGCTCCAGCGCCCCCCGCGACCCTGAAAAGGATAAGCGGAAGCGAATGGATGGATGGATGGATGGACTTTAAAGCTTTTTTTTTAATTCTACAAAGACTTTTCTTTAAAAAGTGACCTCGTGTGGGAGAATGAATTGTGACTGCTTTCTTTCTGCAGTGCAGATAGAAATAATGTACAGTGGAAGTGAGAAAACAGAACCTCTGAAGAAAGAGTCAGGCCATCAGACAGTGATACTCACTCGTAACACTAGCTATTAGTAGGTGTTCTTTTGAAAGCATGGTCTCCTCATAAAGGACTGCGAACACAGGAAGTTTTACATCTTTTTAAATCTTATCCCACACCATAAATGTGTAGCAGCAACCCAAAGTGTATTATTTGTATTCTTTTATTTTTTCTTGCTATGTGTTTTGGGGTCATAACACTGCCAAAATGCAGCTTACCCTGGTACCGTGTGTGGCCACCAGACGTATCTAGAAGTATCGATTTTAGCGTTGTGTCATCACATTTGGCTTTTACTTTAAAAGTGTCCATATCTGGATGAGAGGTTGCTAAAATGCTGACTAATAGTAGCAAGGTGCATACATGAATTGAGTGGGTAGATAATGTTAATAAAAAATGCTCCAAAAAACACCAACAATCAAAAGGTCCCTTTCAATTACTCCAATTAGCTGATGAGATCCACAGCTAAGCTAACTATAAACATGCTTATTCCTGCTCTGAAGTTGGACATTTTAATGCTGCAGTCTATGGGGACCGACTCAGTTTAGGGAGCCTTTATGAAATCTGACAAACAATGCCTGATAGGTAAATATGGTTGCGTGAGCTGTTTGACAAGACAATGAAGGACAATGTTGTTTGCTGTGTAGGATGCTTGATAGTTGTTCCACACCCTAAACAGGTCACAGTGCTTCCCATAGAATTGCATCTGCAGCTGTAGAGGATTGTGTATACACAGCACATATGTGTGAGCGTGAAAGGATGTGTGCCCAGGATTCTTTAACCTCCTAGGACCTGCGTCCACATATGTGGACATCACATTTTGGGTTATTTAGATGAAAATACTCAATTTTGCCCTATATGGGCCTGATATCCACTTACGAGGACATCATACTGCTACTGTTCTATCAAAATTTTAAACGAGTATCCTCATATGTGACTCTCATTCTTCTTAAAAACAAAAATAAGGTAAAAAAGAAATCTGGTAATTCTTTGTTTTTACATTCATCGGGCCCCAATATGCTCAAATATCAAAGAGAAATTAAAAATGCATGTCGTGGAAGAGTTCGGGTCTTAGGAGGTTAAATTAATTAACAAATACCATGTATACTTGTGGCCTCTGCTTTCCTCCTGTAGACAAACACCACTTTCATTGTCTGCTCTGTCTTCTGTTCTGCAGTCTCAGTGAGCTCCAGTTCAAAATGAACCTCCACCTTCCAGAACACGGACTAACATTGACAGCTGCAGTCCGAGACAATAAAGCTGGAGTTTGTTGAACCACAGGATCACAGAGGGTCGTCCTAACAGTGACCTGACCAGTCTGTTCATAGAGACACCCTAGGCAGGAAGGGCCAGAAAAATGTCTGGGCTTTTCTAGGCTCTGTTCTATTTTCACACAATGGAAAACATTAAAATGTATTTTATACTTTTTAAGTCAGCTGTGCATTATGTTAAAATATATATTCAAGATTTTCTACATTTAGGACAACAGGTAGTTAATGGTTTCATTTACGGCAGCAGAGAGACATGGTTCCAGGGTCTGGAAGGATGATGATAACCGTTTAAGCTAATTAAAAATACCCTAAAAGGGTAATTGCTATATTCCACTGTAGGCATTGTCTTTATTTTTATTGTGACGGGATATTTTTGTCTTTGTGTGGCAAAGCGGGCCGTTGCCCTTTTTATTCTGTTGTCAAGACATTGGCCATCGTAATCGCCAAGCCGAGAGCCACTGTAAACATCACTGAGGGTGAGATCATCAAATCAGTTGCCGCTGCACACCTCTTCATCCAACTCCCAACTGTGCTGTCCTTCCCTCTCCACCTCTCCACCCCTCCATCCCCACTAATTCCCTCTCAACTAGCAATTTTATAGCTCAGTGCCTGCTGAATCCTCCAATGTGACCCTATAGGTATAAAAACCCCACAGTGCCACTTTTCAACCACACGAAGAGACAATTTCCTGCCTGCTCCAGACGCATTCAGCTCCTTGTCGACGAGCTTCTCTTCCTATTGCTGCTTAATTCAGGCTCTCCTTTCAATTTTTATTTCTCCCGATAAATGAGATTTTGTTTCTGAATTGGGAGGAAATGGCTGGAGTCTTATCCACAGCCCGGAGTGTAATGTGCCTAGGAATGTAGTCAGCTGTGTCTAATTGTGTTGAGATTGGAGATTTGACTGCTGGGGACTGACAAAGGCTTTAGTGTCCACCATGTAAATGAACAAAAAAATTGCATTTAAATGTGTGCGGAAAATTCAAAGCAAAAGGTGATTAATAGAATTAGCTTTATTGTCCTGTGTCCTTCACGTACTATAGGTGGTTTGAGCTTAGATTTATCCACTATAGCGCTCTAATCCAGATGAATGCATTTCATTTAATCCTCTCCAGGCCTTTGTTTGTCTAATAAAATCAGTCATTGCTCTCTTTTTGCGCATCACTGACTTCAGTGATTAGAATTAGCCAGGAAGAACATTAAATGTCTTTTGGCAAAATTCACACAATATAAAAGTATATTATAAATCTCCAAGCTAATGTGCCCCGCAGTAGACTATTCCCATCTCTAAAGAAAATGACTGTTATTACAGGATGTCAAATGTCTCCTTCATAGATTTAATTATATTTCACTTCTGATACACTGATGTTTTTCTTACTGTAAACACGCCGGGGAGGATGTACAGCAGTGTGTGAAACTGTTGTCATCATAGCTGTAAAACAGGATCAAATATGAAAAAGTGCATACACACAGAAGGAAACAATTTGTATCAATGAAACAGGCGTAACTCTACAACACCTTTCTGCGATAGATTCGGTCTAAAAGAAACTCTGATGATTGTGATAAAATCTAAAAGATCATCCAGGAAGAGATTATTAGCAATTCTGTGGAATCTAAATGAAATCCAGTGATGTGTTGCGAGAACAGGTACAATGACATCTTGTTGATGTTCACTCTTGTCATCCTCACATTTGAATGTACCATCATGTTGGTTTTTACCACCATTTAATTTAAGACAAGGGCTCAGAGATGGTCAGATTACAGAGAGATCCTACAACAAACCTGGAAAGGCAAGATGTTCTGGAGAAAATGCTGAAGAAGTCTGTGGTTGCTTTGGTTCCCTTTTGCAATTTCTTAGATCTCTATATAGGTTCTTTCTGAGGAGCAACACCTATTGTTCAGGTTTAAGTCTACAGCAAGGCTAACATGACTGCAGTGATAATCCAGCTGGCCTGCAACAGCGCTGTGGTGACCATAAACTAGGTGTAAGCGTCTGAACATAGGGGACGTCTGAGTGAAACATCTACAGTTTTCAGGTGAACAGTTGAAGCAACTGGACGTGGGAGTAAATGGGAACTACTCATGACCAATGCTCAGCTGCACACTGATGCTCAATGAACAAAATCCTCCACAAGCGGACAGCGTTATAGAAGGCAAAGCATCTAATAGTCTAAATTATTAGAAGCCTAATTTGTGTTAAATATTGCAACCACACATAAAGAGACATTGACTTACTGCTCAGCCCAAAAAGTTTGAGATCCTCCTGGTTTACAATATATCTGTCAGACTGAGTGATTCATAGTTTTGTGCTATTGTTTTTATAAAGCCTAAATTTGAAATTAGATGAAATCCTATCAATTATTAACAGCATCTCAACTGGTGAGAGTCATTGTTGTTTACCGTTCATAAAGACAAATGTCAAAGGAACGCAGCAGCTAATTACAGTTTACTGTGTGACTTGGCGAATAATAGCACATCTGCTAAAAAAATGACAAAAAAAATGCAGTGAGTAATCTCTGCTGTTTTCTCTTGTTGTACACCAACAAACAAAAACCACATCACAAAACCCTTCAAAATAAATCCATTATTTTGCTTCTACTTTCTCACTTTGAATAATTTAGACAGTATGGTACAAAACAACAACAACAAAAGGCATTTTAATTTCTGCCCAGTATTTTATACGTAAAGGTGGGGCAAAGTCAAAGCTAAACAACAACCAACTTAAACTACCATTCACATGATGTGACATGAAATGATTGTAAATGCGGCGTAGTGGTGAACATGCCTTACATGTGTAAGATCCGCAGCTGGAGACCGGGGCAGGCAGAAGCCCACCCTCAGGGGATCACAGGCTAGTGTACTCCTTGATCCCACTCGCGGATAAATGGGAGGATTTGCATCAGCAGAGGCATGCGGTGTAAAATCAGTGCCAAATCAAACCGCAGCTCCATCTGCTGTGCCAACTCCTCGGGAATAAAAAAACAGCTGAAAAGATTGATCACTTGAATCACTTGAATCATATTCTATAATTCAAGTTTCAGTGAATACAGTATAAAGAAATACTCTACCTGGACTTCCTGCTACATAATACATGGTTTAGTGCTAAGGAAGTATCATTAATAGCCAAATATGAACAAAGTGTAATGAAACTGTCTCCTATTAATCGATGTAATTAAACGGGATATGCAGGGGGTTGATGTCACACAGGGTGATGTTAGGGATAGATCGAGGCAGGTGATCCTCTGTGGTGACCACTAAGGGGAGAAGCCAAAAAAAGAAGAAAGAAAACGTATCTCTGTATGCTGGAGTGAGCATTGTCAAGGTTCATTATTGACAGGATTGAATTATTCAGACTTTCGTAGGTTTTGGAAGACAACCAGTGGAGAACTTGATGTGCCTGAACTCCTGTATATACACAAGAGTAACCATTTTTAAAAATAGATTTCTTCCACTTCATCATTAATGATTTCACTTTGCTGGAGCTGTTTAATTCTTTAATTGAACGCTTATGAAGGCCAAGTCAGTTTGGAGCTACACTGCTGTAACTGATGACTTGGCTGTGTTTGTTTCATACGCAGAGTCATCTATTTGCATTCGTTTTTAATGTGCCAGAGACTGTTACATGCAGGCCACTGAGGAAGATGCACAAGACTGTAGTTTCTTTAATTTAATGTCAGTTTACTGCAGTGACGCGAAGAAGAACAGAAAAGACCATTCAACATTGCATTCAGTAGTATTTGGTTTCACAACTGAAATTAAAGGCATTTTTTGCTAATTGCAAGCCTTGTGTATGTTTGCGTGTTTTTGTTTTTTAATGTGTTTGGAACAGTTATGTACAAGTCACAGTGAATTAAATCAGTTGGGAGAATACATAGTGTAAAGTTAACAAAAGATCATATACATTAAAGCTCTAAAGCTCATTAGTGTGTGGAATGTAACATTGTTTTTCTATTAAAAAGCAGCATATATTAATGAATGCATTGGGAGTTTTATGTTTATATTCATTGACTGACATTCTGGCTTTTTGAATTTAAGCAGACACTCGATTCTATTGATGCCATACTACAACTGAGCATTTTAAATGAATAGATTTTATACGTAGCTACAGAAACAGCTTCACAAAGGCTTTATTAATTGTTAAGACTTCTATTTCACCTATCCACGCAGCCTTGTTGGAAGGAAAATAATCAAACTGGTGAAAACTGTGAGAGTGGTTCTTGAAATACGAGGTGATAAACAAAAATGACTTTCACAAAAGATTTCTTTACAAAAACTGTCCTTCCACAGTGTGGTTTAGTTCTGTTCTTTTTTCCTTTTACCAGTAGTGCACTATAATGTGGAAACTGTTCATGGTTCTTTTGAAACGTCATCACTAGTACAGAAAATGTTTGCTGAATATTATATATGAATCATGAGGATACAAACAACATTCTTTTTAGCACTTTTCTTGCTTCGCCAGGAACTAATTTGACTCTATTCTGCTTCTGTAAACTCAGCACTTGGCTGTGCGAGTCATCAACCTTGTATACGTGAAACCAATATAGTGGGGATGGTGACTAATTGAGAATTATCTTGCACGGACCAAAGGCCAATGGCAGCGTCCTTGAGGGCAGGGCTAATAATGCTGAATACAATAAGATGACAACATGTATAAGCTTGCCGTTTCCTGTTGCCCGTTGGATCAATTTGAGATGTTAAGCCTCGGGACCCCAGCATGGCTTTGGCGGTAGCTGTCAGTGATTCACGAGGCAGTGAGAAATGGTATTTCATGGGCAAACAAAAATAAACCTGTTCAGATGACGTTATTTTTTTTCTCTCGCACCGACCTGCTGTTATTGTTAAAATGGCTCAGCCTCTGCTGAAATGCTGCTTGTCATTTGTCACACTATCGCCAAGGTCAGAGTCCAGGCGAGAGTAAGCTCACAGCTCTATAAATAGCCTGACTCCTCTGACAGAACCGCATGTGCAGACACACATCTGTGCGCAGTAAAGCCTGTAAAAATTAGCTTATTAGCAGGAGTTTGATGAAGCTGGCAGGGGTCTTAATCAAATGTCTCAGAGGAGGCATTAGCATTCTAATATTACGTATTGTCTCATCATCAGGCTCAAAACTACAATGTTTGCCTCGAACAAGGTGTGTGTATTAACTGAGCAGGTGTTGGGACATAGCTTCTATTTGCATACCTTGAAAGCTTGAATTCTGGTGTATTACTGAGATGTCTTGAGGCTTTCGAGCGCAGCAAAGCCAACTACAAAGGGCACACTCTGCAACAGCTGGAAGAATACTGAACATATAAATGCAGGACTGCTAAAACACAGTGATAACCTGTGGTGTTTGTTCATGTTTTTGTATTACACATTGATATTTTTTATCTCCAACTCAGAGGAAGGAAGGCTGGGAGCAACAGCAGGGTTACACTATCACTCTTATTTAAGTCTTGACTGCTTCTAAACAAGCTTTATACCTGGGTCATAAGACCCTAACAAACAAAATATGGGGCAGGGAGTATTCTTCTATTGGACGTCGGTGTTGGTAATGCGGATAGGGAGTCTAAAATTGTGGATATATTTAACTTAAAACACATGACTATGCAAGTCACAGGTTTGGCATTTGGCAAATGAAGAACAAACATACTAAGCAAATACAATGAGCTAAGTGAGAAGTAAGTAAGTGGTGTGGAGTTCTCTCATATTATAGGACAGAGAACATAGTTGAAAAAAGTCTGTCTGTAGCCCCATATGAAGTGGGAAACCTGCCCATCTCAGTATAGTTGGAGATGAAGGCAGGGAGAAGGATCTCAAAGACTCCTACATGAAAATCAATATGATAGTGGCAAGGATAGTAACTGTCCTGTCCCTCAGTCTCACCAGGAAACATATTATCCACTTTCAGTGCTGCCCTGATATATTCAGCTGAGTTGTTGCTGACATTCAATGTGGGCATTTCCCCTTTTTTCGACTGCTCCTATGGTTCGCCATAGCAGATCATCTGCCTTCATCTCAGCCTATCTCGTGAATTCTCCTCTGTCACACAAATCTTCTGCGTGCCCTTTGTGTGTCCTCCTCCTTTGCTTTCAACCAAGACTAGCACAGTTTCCATCAGCACCCTGCTGGCCAGCAGCACCAAAAGCGTTTGCCAAATCACAAAGACTGCGGTTTCCATATCAGATAAGTCGGGATTTGGGTTAACAGGGAAGATTTTGCCTTTAATGACACAACTCTCCACATTTATCTGGGTTTGGGCCCAGCATCACTAGCAGTTCATTGGCTTCTACATATACAGTACAATATCTACATATCCATCCATCCATCCATCCATCCTCATCCGCTTTGTCCGGGGCCGGGTCGCGGGGGTAGCAGCCTAAGCAAAGAGGCCCAGACCTCCCTCTCCCCAGCCACCTCCTCCAGCTTATCCGGGGGAATACCAAGGCGTTCCCAGGCCAGCCGAGAGATATAATCTCTCCAGCGTGTCCTGGGTCTGCCCTGGGGCCTCCTCCCGGTGGGACATGCCTGGAACACCTCACCCAGGAGGCGCCCAGGGGGCATCCTTGTCAGATGCCCGAACCACCTCAGCTGGCTCCTTTCGATGTGGAGCAGCAGCTGCTCTACTCTGAGCCCCTCCCGGATGGCCGAACTTCTCACCCTATCTCTAAGGGAGAGGCCATCCACCCTTCGGAGGAAGCTCATTTCTGCCGCTTGTATCCGCGATCTCGTTCTTTCGGTCACTACCCACAGCTCGTGGCCATAGGTGAGGGTAGGGACGTAGATCGACCGGTAAATTGAGAGCTTCGCTTTTACACTCAGCTCCCTCTTCACCACGACGGACCGGTGCAGCGTCCGCATTACTGCAGCTGCAGCCCCAATCCGTCTGTCGATCTCCGGCTCCCTTCTCCCATCACTCGCGAACAAGACCCCGAGATACTTGAACTCCTCCACTTGGGGCAGGAACTCATCCCCGACCCGGAGTGGGCACTCCACCCTTTTCCGGCTGAGAACCATGGCCTCAGATTTGGAGGTGCTGATCCTAATTCCCGCTGCTTCACACTCGGCTGCGAACCGTTCCAGTGCGAGCTGGAGGCTCTCACCCGATGAAGCCAACAGAACCACATCATCTGCAAAAATCAGAGATGAGATTCTGAGGCCACCAAAGCGAAAGCCCTCCGCCACTTGGCTGCGCCTAGAAATCCTGTCCATAAAAATTATGAACAGAACCGGAGACAAAGGGCAGCCCTGGCGAAGCCCATCACCCACCGGGAACGAGTCCGACTTATTGCCGGCAATGCGAACCAAGCTCTTGCAACGGTTGTATAGGGATCGAATGGCCCGTAGCAATGGGCCAGACACCCCATATTCCCACAACACCTCCCACAGGACACCCCGAGGGACACGGTCGAATGCCTTCTCCGAGTCCACAAAACACATGTAGACTGGTTGGGCAAACTCCCATGCACCCTCAAGTATCCTGGAGAGGATAAAGAGCTGGTCCAGTGTTCCGCGACCAGGACGAAAACCGCATTGTTCCTCCTGTATCCGAGGTTCGACTAACGGACGAACTCTCCTTTCCAGCACCCTGGCATAGACTTTCCCAGGGAGGCTGAGGAGTGTGATCCCCCTGTAGTTGGAACACACCCTCCGGTCCCCTTTCTTAAAGATGGGGACCACCACCCCGGTCTGCCAGTCCACAGGTACTGCCCCTGATCTCCACGCAACATTGCAGAGGCGTGTCAACCAGGACAGCCCTACAACGTCCAGAGCCTTCAGGAACTCGGGGCGGACCTCATCAAAACCAGGGGCTCTGCCACGAAGGAGTTGTTTAACTGCTATCTACATATCATTGTTAGATATTCAATTTTCTTCATCATCTAACTCCTGTATCAACAGCAGGAATTAGATGGCATTTCCTTCAGTCGCTGTGGTAGGATTTGTTTGTCCTGTGCTGGTGTAATGTCAGAACTGAATAAACACTTTTAAACCTAATTTTGGTGCAAACCACCAAACACCTTAGCTGTTGTAAGGTGTTAGCTGTGGGGTGGCTATAGCTCAGGTGGCAGAGCCACTAATCAAAAGGTCGGTGGTTCGATCCCAGGCTGCCTCCTGGCTGTGTGCCAAATATCCTTGGGCAAGATACTAACCCCATGTTTGCCTCCTGGTGGTGGTCAGAGGGCCTGGTGGCGCCAGTGTCCGGCAGCCTCGCCTCTGTCAGTGCGCCCCAGGGCAGCTGTGGCTACAATGTAGCTTGCCATTGCCAGTGTGTGAATGAATGGGTGAATGACTGAATGTAGTGTGAAGCGCTTTGATTAAAGCGCTACACAAATGCAGGCCATTTACCATTTGTAATCAGGTTTGACTGCTGACTGATTCTTCACGTGCAGTTTTTTCCAGTTGGTAGCTTTCTCCACTCTTACTTAAGGCGTGGCCTTAGCCCAAACAAACTGCCTGGAGAGGTTACCAAGATGGCTGCTGAGTGCCAAGAACTGCTTCCACAAGGATCTTATCATAAAAAGTGTCATTGTAACAATGTTAACAGCACAAAACCAAATGCAGACTCACTGCTGCTTCTCTGTTGTGCTCTCCTGCTTCTGTCATAACAATCCACTGTTATTTATACAGTAAGTTAAGGCTCCTCATGCAATTACAAAGACAGGTGATGTGATTATAGAAAATCCTCTGTTAGTGCACAGCTAAGGCAGGACTGCAGAGGGAGAGGTGTTAGGGTGGTGTGTGATCATCTGCTTTGGTGCTTTAACGCACACACGGCCTTGAAAACAGTGTGGAATAAAATCAGTGCAGTACAGAGATTGTGATGAGGCACTCCACTGATGTTGCACACGGAGACCAATTTACTAATCATGGGAGGCAACACTCACAGAGCTTTGTGAAGCGAGAGAAAATAATTCTGATGGTGTCAGCATCTTTTCTTTTTTCATATTTTTGTGCAGTGCTATCCACACTAAGGAATAAAAGTCAACATAATCTCAGAGCAGATGCTATGTCCCCCATAAGAGAAGCTGCAGGAAAACATAACTAGAAGATAACCCAGTGCTGAGTTACTTTTTATCAGTCTGCACTCACCCTGAACGCTGCAGTGTTTCCAGCAGTTGGACCCCTCAGGTCCTGCTGGAATTCATGCATGGAATAACATCATCAGCAGCGTTATCTCAGCTATGCCTCCAATGCTTCCCTAACATCCCATGTGACAGATTATTTTTCGTGGTCTACTCGACCTGATGAATAATTGACTGTATTTATTGAGTGTGATGGTGTTTGTTCCAAAGAGAGGCAGCTAGAATTACAGTCGAGTCAGTTTAATTAAAAGAGGATTCAGATCATTGTTCTTGTTCAATAAATAAATAAATAACAAGTCGAGGAAGTCAAATAAAAGGTATGAATTTATGCGTGTGCAGGCATGCGGGGTGTGTTTTTGTTCTGTGAGAACAGATTCGAACATCCATTCATGAATTTTGTCGTCCCATTGTATGAGTTGTGAGATATATATTTTACACGCACAGTATAAGTAATCATAACTACTACACAGACCACTTCAGCAGTTCTCATGGAAATTTTCAATTTGTACATCGTTATGTATTGAATAAATATCACCTGCTGCTAATCTAATAAACCAACTTATTTTCATAACTGTTGAAGATTTGCTCAAAATTCTATAAAGAATTGGATTCTTCATGGAAGCTGAACTGCAGATGACAAAGCTGAAAGACAAAGTTAAAGCCTTCTCGCTAAACCCACTGTACACATTTTACCGCTTGGGCTGAGCTGTCCCTCTGATGTATTCATGTCTAATCTCATCCACGTCACTTCCAATAGAAATCTTCATCTTCAGCTCTACCGCCTGTCTTTTTGTCAGTGTCACCATCCCCAAAACATACAACATAGCAGGTCTCACTACTATCTTATCATTTTTTTCTTCCACTCTTCCTCTATCCTTCTGTCACAAATCACCCTTGACAGTCATCTCCACCCACTCCACCCTGCTTGCACCCTCTTTTTCACCTCTCTTATAGATTGTCTGTTGCTTTGGATGGTTGAGTCCAGGTACAGTGAAATCATCGACCTTCACTTTTTCTACTCCGTGCAGCTTCACTGTTCGCTCTATTATTCACACACATCTATTCTGCCTCACTTCTACTAACGTTCAATCCTCTTCTTTCCAGAGTACACCTTCATAGCTGCCTTCACTTTTTCTTTACTAATCCACTGCACTTCATGAATCACCAACTTTCCTCAGTCTGTCCTTCTTTCTCTCCCCTTTTCTTCATTTATCAGCTCCTCAAAGTTTTTCTTAGTATATATCTATCTAATCACTCTAACCTGCTGCACATCCTTTCCAGCTCAAACTCTCTGCCTAGCCAATCGATACAAGTCCTTTTCTTCTCTAGTGTTCAGTTTCACATACAGCTCACTGCCACCTCTTTCTTTGTTGTATGCCTGGCCTCTCAGTACTCCTGTCTGCTTTCAGTCATCTCCATGACTATCCCACTTTTTCTTTGCTGACTTCACTCACTGAATACTTTCCTGCACTTCATCATCCCACCTCCAACTCTCATTGTCTTCTTTCCTCTCTCCAGAGGATACACTGAATACCTTCTTGGCAATTTTTCCAATCACTTCAGCTGTACTCTCATGTTCATCTGGTAACGCTTCCCCGCCACCCTGTCTCAGCTCCTCTGAACTCTGTGCAACATTTTTCACTCCTCAACTTCCACCATTTCATCCCTGCTTCTGTCTTCACTCGCTCACTCCACTTGATGTTCAGTCATCTTACAGACTACGATCCAATGCTGCCTAGCTACATTCTCCACTGACACCAACTTGCAGTCTATTTCTTTCAGACTGAACCTTCTGCAAAAGATGTAGTCCACCTGTGTACACCCTCCTCACCCTGTGTTCCTCCCTCTTTCTGAAATATGTGTTAACCACAAGCATTTCCATCCTTTTCACAAAATCCACTACCATGAAACCTGCTGAATTTCTCTCTAACACCATGCCTACCTATCACCTCCTCATCACTTCTGTTTCCTTCACTTACATGTCCACTGAAATCTGCTCATACCACCACTCTCTCCCTAGAGAGGAGACTCTTCGCCCAGCTTATCTGGAATTCCTCTTTTTTCATCTAACTGACATGGAACATATATAGGGCCTACCGATGACAACATTTAACACCACCCCTTCAATTTCCAGCTTTGAACCCACGATCTTGTCTGACACCCTCTTCACCTCCACAACACTGTTCATATATTCTTCCTTTATTTCTCTTCCTAAACCACATCCACACCATAGTATAACAGCTTGAACACACCTCCGTTGCTCCTGGCCTTGTTTCATTTCCACCTGGTCTCCTGCACACACAGTATGTCTAACTTCATTCTCTCCATCATATCAGTCAGCTGTCTCCTTTTAACAATCGTAGCTCTACATTTAAAGCCAATATTCCCACCTCCACACTCCTGACATTAATTCGCTCTCGCAGCCTCCAAACACGCCTCCCCCTCTCCCCTTCTTTTGTCTTCGGCGAACCACCGGCACCCTGTCGGTCAGCAGCACTGGAGGTGGTTGTTGTTAACCCGGGCCCCAACTGATCTGTTATGGAAATCTCATTCTTGGTGTTTGATTCGGCAAAGATTTTATCTGGGCTTGTGACCGACAATAGAAATATACTGGCTTGTGCTTCCCCCCATGGCTGGCTTATATAATTTGTATTCATTAATAGATTTGCCTATTTTATCCACTTTAGCTCAACTGTATCTTCCCACAATCAACAGGAGAGCCTCAGTGTAACTGCTGGTTATGATCAATAACACAGAGATCAAAACATCCCAACAGAGAGAGATTCGTGTGATGTGAACTGTTGCCTGCTGATACCTGCATCATTTTCCTGAGTGTTCCTCACATGATCCTTTCTGATTTGTTATAGTGTAAAAGATGCTGACATCCTTATAATGGTTTAATAGCTCTAAAACAAGAGGGTAGTTAATTCTTGTTAATTGATAAATGATTTAATATAATAATTGTGTTCATTGATTAGAAACTGAGATTATTCTCAACCATCTTATTTTATCTCAAGACTTTAACATGTGTGCAAAAACAATTGCCATTGTACCTGCAAAAATCAAAGACGTTAGCACACAGAGAAGCCAGCAATGACAGGCACTGTAAAGACTGAGCGGAAGACAGGACTTCTTATACACCGAGGGCTAAATAGGGAAACAGGTGAAAGCAACCACACATACACACATATAATGAAGGAACTAAAACAAACAGACATGAGCTAAAAAAACAAAACAAAACAGGATGCAGAACTGAAGCTCATTACTAGAAAAAAAACAAAAAGTAAAATCAAAAATTCAGAGAGGTCATTATAAATAAATAAAATAAAATATAAAACATTTGTAATAATAACAAATTTTTAAAAGGAGCCCAAATTCAAATATATTCACAAAGAATTCAAAGCAACAATCATGACTTTGCCTCCTATGTCCAATTCCATTTCTGTTATTTCCAGTTCCAAGTAAATGAGCAAAACCTAAAGTAAAATATCAGAATAATTTAGATAGAGAACACAGTGAGAGCTCAGCATCTTACTTTGACTTATTCTCAGTCAGTAGCTAACACTTTTCATACTTTTGTTACTTTTACAATATGCAATGATACAATCGCTGTGAATATGAGACTCTATTTAAGGCTCACAGCAGGCATCTTGGAAATCACACTTTAAATATGGAAAATCATGTGGCCCGTACCATAACTGCCTGACACAAATCCTGGTATGATGTAAATATGCGAAAGACTGTTAGAGGAGAAAAGGAGATACTTTCTTGGGTCTTTGTCCTTGTCCCTTTACTTTCAGGAAAAAAAAAGAAAAAAGAGGGCTTTCTTCTTAATACAGCCCAGCCTTTCAGGAGGCTATTTATAAGCCCGCGTGTCCCTCTGTTGCACAGATACACACTTTTTATGTGAAATAAATGAACACATTCTGAAAACGAACGATGTCCTGGCAGAAAGTCAAAGATGAAAAAAAAATAGGCAGGAGACGAGAAGAATATGCCTCGAGGTAAACTAGTTAGAGTAATGTCACTGGAGTATATGAAATACCTCATTTTACCTTTAATTAGGTTGTCGCTCAGGTAGTACCCTCTAAAGTATTGCTGTATACTTGACAAATGTATTTATTTGTACAATCACCAAAAGAAGCATAAACTTGGATACCTATGAATTAATTTATTTTTTCTCACTTGACAGACATCTGAATATCACTAAGATAGAAAAAGCCACTTTCAGAGCTTTTTCTATCCTAGATCTTCCCCAACAACCAGATTAGAATCACCAATTAACCTGACATGAGTCTCTTTGGACTGTGGGTTACAGCTGGGTTTTATTCTAGCCATGTTACAAATATTCACATTTTCCAAAACTAGAAACCCTTACCTTCCCAAAGAAGTCCCATACAGTCCCTATAAAAAGGTGACAAATTGAATCTAACCCTGAGTGCATACATAAGTTCCTAGCTACTTTAAACTCTAAATTTATATTTTTTTTATTATGTTTTTGTTCTGTGCTAAACACAGACTTTCTCCTGATATTGTATTTTAAAAAATACAAGTAACGATACAAATTTGGTAACGTGGACACACCTTTTGGCTCTCAAAGGTACTTTGAAGTGCAGTAATCATCCCCCAGGTGTATACGTTGCAATGATTTTTGTGTTGTGTTGGATGTGGGATAAATGTGGCATATAAAGAAAGATGAAACTTAAAACCATTTATATTTTATCATGTTTAACACGAGAGAGCAAAAATGCAATTTGTGGTGTAGTGTAATTATTAAAGCCATAAAATAATGACTGCACTGGTTATTGGTTGGATTTTAATAAAACAGAGAAGAGAGGCCCCAGCCTGCCCTCCAATCAGCAGAGATTTATTGAGAAATGTATTATTTCTGATGAGGGTGTAATGACTGTGATAAAGCCCAGTTGCTGTCTTATTCCCCCTGGTAGGCTAAACATTTATCGGGCCCTTCCACTGTTTCCACAGTAATGGTAATGGAGAGACTCAGCAGGTCCGAATTCTCTTAGTGGTTCTATCATCGCTTGTAATGAAGTTAATAAATTGAAAATGATGATCCAAGAGTAGCTAAATAGGAAATTGGGGGAGAAAATGAGATAGGGAAAACGTGCAAAAGAGAGGGTGAAAGAATCTCACGCACTGTGGCACAAGGGCAATTTGGAGTTACTGTCAGTCTTCAAGGACATGTCAGCCTTTTGTGGTACTAATGAAATGAGCAACAGCCCAAGTCCTGATATTAGATGAGTCTTATGAGTCCAGAGGGGGCTGTGAATAATGTAACAGCACATGTATGTAATGGTTACAGTGAACTGCTTCAGTGTTTAGGAAGTCCGTGTTCACTTGATACTCAGCGTAGGAAAAATTAAGTGTAAATCTGCCAAAATTCGACTAGATTTGGGTTGTTGTTGAAAACTCTGTGGTACCTTGTGTTCTACGAATAAAAACCTGGAGGTGCTTCAGTCATAATTGACTCATCAGTCAATATATGAGAGTCATGACTCAGATTAAGTGAGTTACAGCACTTTTAACCATGTCATGTCAAGTGCTTAGAAAATGGATTTCAGACTAAATCTGAGACAGTTGCAGCTTCTCTTTTTTTTTTTTTTTTTTTTTGGAGCAAAATTTGGCTCAGATTGGCAATCATTTTAGACCACTTTCCCTCCAGCCAATCAGAGTGCAGTGGTGAGTTGGTGAGCAGTAATCGCTGCATTTCAGCTGCAGGGTTTTGTGGGTAATTGAGGCCAGGAGGATCTGCGGAAGGAAGAAATTTATAGGAGGGGGCTTAATTCACGTTATCAGAGGCAGCAGATGTGGTGGAAGACCCAGTTTAAGACTTTCTAACACCAGGATTCAGAGATGGAGTTGCAGGCAAAAGCTTCACAAACTCTCCTGGATAGCTATTTCTCTGTAGATAATATCACACAGAAACGCACAAACACACACACCCACACTCGACAATCAGTCAGATTTCTGAAACCAAGCCCTGCTGTTTTCAGTATCTGTAAAAGATGGAGCAACATTTCTGTCTGATTCAGAAAAAATGACCCCTGACACTTGCGGAATTTTTTTTTCATAGGTCAGAAGCTGAAACTCAAAGGTAAGGTTGGCCAAGTGGTAATTAAACCATGCAAATACTCTTCAGCTTTTCACCATATCAGAGTTTCATTTTTCAGTTTTACAGTGTGGCTCATTTAAAGCCCTCCATTGCAAATCCTCCACTGTGTAGGGGATTGGATTGGAAGCACAAAGCCCTAATGTGACCTATGTTAATAGGTACTGTAAGTGAAACCAGAGTGCACAGAGTGTACAATATGTGATGATCAGGAAGGACTTTTGTTTTTATTAAAAATAAAGCTATTTGTGTCATATTTGCTGTCTGGTGTTATTCTTCTTATTGGTATATTCACTTTCAGTCATTCAGTCATCGCCTTCGATATCTCCCCTCTGACCTCCACCTTTTTTCTGTGTGTCTCTCTGCAGGACCTGGGTGGAGTGAGTCCTCCTCAGAGGAACTGGAAGGGGATTGCTATCGCTCTGCTGGTCATACTGGTGGTCTGTTCCCTCATCACTATGTCTGTCATCCTCCTCACACCAGGTAACACTCAGACTTGATTGTGATGAACTGATGTTTTAGGGGGAGTTTTGTTTTTCTGCATCTACTTGCACTGACAAAATGTCTTCAGCACAGTCTACAATTTAATCATAACCGCATAATTTATGCTTATTAAGATTTAATCAACTGAGTAAAAATTATACAGCCATTTCCGACTCGCGTATTGTAATACCCATCTCACATGTTTACCTAACCTTCACAGTAAACGTTATTTATGTATCACTTTTGTTCATTGTTTTACAGTGTTTACTGTTAGCTTCTGCTGCTGTTCCTAAGAGGCAAAAAAAAAATCAATTAATGGAGATTTAAGGTGTCGAAATCTGTTTAAAATTCTTTCGTTTGATTTAAAAGGCAGTGGATGAATAGTTCACCTTTTCTGGTGGTCGTTTCCTTAATATCTATCTGTAGGCCAACTTAAAGCCACATAAGTAAATATTTTCATGTATAAAATGGCTAAGATGAAACTGAAATATGAACTCATCATTTTTGCCTTATGGCCCCCACAGGGTTGTACTACGAACCAAGTTCGACATAGCTGGCCAGAGATAATAGGTATCACACTGGTGGTTATCAGCTTGATCTATTAATCGAGGGTTTCTGCTTCAGGCTGTTTGTACGCTCCCATAAGATGGGTCATTTGATGCACCATTTGACTCTTCTGCTGCACAAAGTAATCTGATTGAGTCCGTCTGACTTCAGTCAAAGGGATCAGGTCACGGAGGGAAAAAAAATATGCATAGTAAATTGTATCTAAATTTACAAATTACTATGTACAGTACATTTCACCACTTAACACACTTCCAAAACTGCTGTTATTCTAACATGAAAGCTGCACATGAAAGCTACATTCCTTACATGATGACCAGGGAGTGCATTTAGACCTAGCCCTGTCCCATAATGAAGTGCATGAGGGGATCCATTCAGTTTATGGCCAAATAAAAGTGAAAGTATTATTTTTCACTTACTAACTCAAATTTCTTTTCTGTGTAATAAATGGGGAAAATACAACCAGCAAATGAACCTGACAAGATATTTATGCTTTATCTGTACCACCAATGTAAAATGTAAAACCTGCCATAGAATTTGCACTGCTGTGACTACCTGGCTTCATTTGGTGGTATAAGTAACATATTCTTGAATAGCCTTGTGTAACATATTCCCTCTGTGCTGGTCCAAAAACATATAGTCATCAGAAAAATGAGTCATAGCAAATCAAAACTCTGAACACTACCAGCTACTGTCCAGATCCAGAGGGGTGTACGATGGGGCATGGGAAATGGCTTACTGAGCTGTTTCCACCCTAAACTCTGTATAGTGGCACTCTTTTTACCTGGCTAAATAACCATGGTAACTTATGCTGAACACATAAGCTAGTCAGGAGCAGGTTATGTTCTGATTTTCAGTTTTAACATTTTTATTTTTCATTTTAAATGATTCTTTTATTTACAGCATTTTTGAGGTACACTACAGATTCTCTGGTGGGTTTTTTATATGTTTTATGTGCAACATATTAAGCCATACCGCCTTAAAACCACTGAATGAAGCACAAACTGTCATAACAATGTGCATGTACTAATTTAGTGATGAAAATTCCCAAATGTTGTTGTACTTCTAATTTGTTGGTGAGGTACTAAAACACAGAACACACAGCAAGAATACCTGATCAATTAATAAATTCATTTTCACTTTGATCTGCCACAAACTAAAGTAATTTCCAAGTGTCCTTTGTTATTATTAGTAGTATTATTATATTTAATGGTTAGGTGAACAATAAATTAATTAATTCGAACTAAAATGTTCATTTTACCATCCTGGGCAATAAATCTATACAGATAATTAACAATTTTCTTTATAGATTTTTAATCATTATTCATCATCCTCAGCAACTGAAAATGCCTCTGACTGGAGAAGGTGAGAGGCATTATCAGTGTGTGAGCCACACAGCATGCATGAAATGACCCTTTTTGCAGTATGCGAGCGTGCATGGAGACTGAAGCAAAACCTGGATTAACACAGAAAGCTGATAACCACTGTTGTGATACCTTTGCCAACTTTGTGACAGTGAAAACTTTGGTTTAAGCCTGAACGTATCTTACTTTTCCATCAATTAAGCTTCATAGAACACCACTACACATTTGAGGTGTGTAAAAACACCCCTCTGCTCGCTATCTGAATGGAAACGCAAATGGACACTGCTTGACACTGGACATTGTGTGTTTGTGTGTGGCGGGAGTGTCCTTGCTTAGACTGCTGTTACCCAACCCAAAACCTAGAAAAGACATAGAAAACAAATGGATGACGAATGCTTAATGGAAAAAACTGAGGCAGCGTAAAACATATTCTTTGTGTGTCATCCATATTCTCTAGCGAGTATTTTACAAACTGTTTTGGGATCTCTAATTTCTAGCGGTACTACAAAACAGGTAACAATTTCACATAATTGTTGAACCTAAATAGCTTATCAAGCTCTTCTCCCATTTTCACACACTGTACACTGTATATATGTATATATCATTTTCTCAGATGTAAAATCATCACAATCCGCTGGCCATGCAGCCACTCTCTCCCCAGTGTATTCCACGGTTGGTTAGACTTTCATTGCCTCCATAAACAAACATGCTGTGTGGAGTTATCAAGGGAAGCCAATATGGCTGACATTCAAAATGACTTGGCCCTCTTATTCTGCTCACAATCAGCAGCTGTTCTATTCAGGAGAAGCTTACAATTGGCATGGTCTCTTTCTGCTAAAGGCTTAACATTTCATAATTAAAAATGAAACATTTCCAGGGTCAGCGCTGGAACAGCTTAAAGATTTTCTAGCCCAGTGATGATCATGTTAATGAACGAATGAAATGCCATTGTGACAATGTGTATCTTTTTCACACACATGGATTTCTTTGTGTGTTCATGTGTAAATACCAGTATGTACATCTGGATTAACAGGACACTCAACATACTGTATTTGCTCGTCAGGCAAGTGTAAAAATCCATCCAGTTCTATTTTCTTCCTACAGTCATTGGACAAAGGAAGTAGCATCCAGGTGTCGCTAATCAGTTAGTGTGAGCACCTCTATAAAACTATATGTTTTTTTGTAATTCAATGGTCTGGAGATGTGTGTTAACACAATTTCACAACCTTTCCAAGATTGGACCAAATTTACCCCAAGGTGAGAGCTCCATCTCAAACTCTACAGGCCTCAGTTAGAAAGTGGTCAGAAGTCCACACCTCAAACCGATCAAAATACTGTGATTGTCATGATCCAGTGTTTGTGTGTTCTGGACTTATGAAAATTGTTTATTTACTGCTCTCTTGAACTCTGGGTTTTGTTTCCTAGTTTAGTTTGCTTTTTGAGGGTTAAAGCTAGAGAGACTCTCTCTCTAGCTCTCTCGGGTCTGTCTGCAGTCTGTGCTATTGTTTGTAGTGTCAAGTCGTGTGTCTTAGTTGTGCCTCAGTGTGTTTCCTGTCTTATTTTGATGGTCCCTTGTCCCTGCATTATGTTCAGTTTTGCTTCCCCTATCTCATTATGTCAAGTTTGCTCCAGCTGTATTCCCAGGTGTCTCCACTTCTCCTAATCATCCTCACACGTATATACTGTGTCCATCTCCCTTTGTTTGTTATCAGAGCACCTGTTCTTCTCTGTGTCTCTCAGGTTTTGTGGTGTCCTTGTGTTTCTTAGTTTAGACTTCCTGTTTTGCTCCTTGTTCCAGTTTTATTTAAACAGAATAAACAGTTTGTTTTCAGTTTAAATCCTCATCACTCGCTACAACAGTGTGCTACCCGTGGACCACACAGTGGTGGTACCTTAAGATAGCGGTGAATTAACAAATCCCACAAAACCGCAACTAACTGAAGCAGCATTTTAGTTCCTAAACAATGATGCCACATTATTATTGCTAAAGGTGGTCCTATAAGCTACTGAATTGTGGGGTGTTTGTCATGTTGTAATGAAAGATCTGCAAAAAACTGGATGATTTTTGTTTTTTCACATCCCAATATGTTAAACCGTCAAACTACGAGAGGGTGTATTTTCTTTTCCACATGGATGCTGATGGTGAAGCAACTAATGCTGGAGTTTGATTTGAAATTGGATGCATGAAGGATGATTTGTGTTTAATAAGCGGATAGAATTTGTAACACGTGCATTTATTTTTATTTTTACCAGAAACAAACAAATTAAATTTATGCTTTTTTGTTTTTCAGCTGACAACCAAGCTGGAAGTGACACTAAAATGACTGTGGAGGATTTGTTCAAACCCGAGTTCAAAGTCCATGACCCGGAGGCCCAGTGGATCAATGGTGAGTAATCCATATTGACTGTACCTGTTTTGACTGTTCAGAAGTTTTTAGCTACGGATGCAGGGAAGTTCCGCAACGGATAAAAGGCACTGTTTACCAGCCTCGTTTGTAATTCTAACGAGACAGAGGAAGCAGCTTTTTTTAAAAGCACAGATAAAGCTGCTACAAAGCGTTACTGCCTGCCTGTTCCATGAAATGACAAAAACAGCATAAGCGAGTCATTAGTTGAACTATATAATGACTCAGGCCCGGTGCACTCTACTGCTTCATGCTGCTGTACATATATTTATACAATACACACTCCTACTTGACATTAATGACATCTGGTTGAGTTCTAAGTGTACTCTGTATGAAGAAACAACAGCAGTGCTTTTGTTTAGCAGCATAGGGATGACATCTCTCTGTCGTCTCTCCTGCTTTGTAATTGAGGCTCCCTTTAACAGCCGGCAGACAGTTCACTTCTAAACAAGGCTGGCATGTTTCACCTCAGCCTTACCTTGCATCTCGTTATGCAAATTTAGATGTAGGGATTTATTTTCCCTCTCCTTATTTACATTGTATTGATTTGTTATTTGCCAGAAGGGGATCATATGTTAAGCCTGGAAGCCCTTGGCTGGAAATAAACCACATCAACTGAAGTGCAAGTGAATCTGATTATGGTTTGCTTAGAGGGAGGGAGAAGATAACGATACCTCCGAGGGAAAGGATGGACAGGATTGCGGCGTTCCCGCATTGCTCTCCGCCAGTCTCCTTTCCTTCCTGCGGATTAGTGTGTTTGTTTTGGCTTTCCTCTTCGCTGCCCATTGACTCAGTCTGCGCCTGAGGGCAAGGGAAAAAGGCAAGGCCTTTCTGTCCATCAATATTTCATTCCTGGGTGACATTTTTCCACTATCTTTGCAACGCCATCTCATTCCCTGAGCTGACCTCGGGCTAGACAGAGAAAGCACCAGTGTTGTGAGATGAGGCAGTCAGAAAAGTCAGCTTTATAGGGTGGTTTGTGGATGGATGGGGCAAAATAGACCCCAGACAAATGGGAGAAGATAACAGACAGACGGGCGAGAGGAAAGATTGATCACTAGGATTTGGAGCAAAAATGAGATTTTTTTTTCTCCCTAACCCAAAAGCTTTAGTGGGTTTGCCTGAAAAGTCTTCAGTCTCTGTCTGTATTAGAGATAAATAGGTGCATCCAGTGTTTGGACAGTTACTTTTAAACCATTTTTTACTACCGATTACAGACAACATGCTTTTAAAGATCATTTTTAATGTACTTCATTACTAAATGAGCATTATGAGTAATGTTTTGGATTGCATCTACATTACCATTAAAATCTAGAATCTAGTATTCAGCAAATTACACAATAAATGTAAAAAAAAAAATGGTGTTTATGATGCTGTGTGTTTCTATTCAGGCTCCTTTTCATGTAGTTCACTGGCGCACTGCAATTTTCACTGTTTGCTTTGTAAAATCCTGGGCGACAAAGAAACATTTGACATTATTTCTGTGTTTTTAGTCTTCAAACTTCATTTCTTTATCACAGAGAGCCTGTTATGATCATTTCCAACTCCATATTTTCATTCTTTGACTTTATTAGCATTGCTTCAGTTTCAAAGGTCGAAATTTAGTTCATCCATTCTTGAGTTCTGAAACAGGCTGTTTGAGCCTCTTCAACTTTTTTCTGATTGGCTGAATATCCCAAATCGAATATTTCCACAGTAGGTGGGTAGGCCTTCTGTGCCTGAGGTGACCACATTAGGAATGTTTCATCCAATGACATCCTACAAACTGAGGGAAATAAAATATGTCCGAAAGCATAAAAGTTTAATTGAGAGGCCTTACTGTCATTATTTAAAAATCTTAACATGTTTAATATGAACTGCCACCACTGGCACACATTAGTAGCAGGTTTGTTATGGTGATTGCTGTGCATTGAAGTTGCCAGTATGGATAACTTTGTTTTTTACAAATCTGACCACAGTTTCCATTTGGCTCACAGCGCCCGCTACATCACATCCCTTATTCTTTCCATGTCATAGACACAGATTCACTCCTTTTGAACACATCATATGGTGTAATTCCAAAGACATACAGTGTGTTTGGTATGATATCTGAACTAGCTTACAATCTGAGGATTCTGTGGAGAAAGAAAATAAGATCTCTGATGTGCTATTAACTAGTAAGATTAAGCAAATATGAAATATGTATTTTTAAACATTCTTTATATATGTCAGTGAACCAGATGTTTTATTTTATTGGGCTGGAGTCAGAACATGAAACATTTTTTTCACTCAGCCACACAATAAAACTTGCATTTGAATGATTCACTATTTAGTATTACACAAAAATGAAGCATGCTACTGATCCAATGAAGCTCCAATGTGACTATGTGTTACCAAAAATAATTTTTTGTTAATAAAATTCTTATTTATGCTTACACTTCTTGTGTCAAGGCACATAAAACATAATTGACACATATGTTAACATGTCTGGATCCGTTGGCATGACCAGCTGGTTCCAGAGCTCCACAGGAAGAGAACTGATTTAATCAGTGGCACTATGCAAATAGACCAACTGTTGCAAAAGAAAGGTTCATTTTCCCAGCTCTAGCTTCCATGGTCATTACACAATGTCAGAAAAAGTGGTCAATATTTGGTAAAATGTCAGCCCAGCATAATCATGAAGAGCACGTTTGTTTTTTTTTGGAGCCAGTGAAACATTAAGGTAAAAGAAATGGAGGCAAAATGCCTGCTTCAAAATATGAGGTCCGTGTTGCTTAGGTTGTTTGTAAGAAGTTTGAGTGAGTAATGTATAAAGTATGTGTTAGCCTTTTCTGTTGGTCCGAACCAAATAAGCAAAACAACGACTGTGAAATTGGCAATACGAGTTAAATATGTGAGTGTACGGGCCCCTTAATTCATACTTCAGCTAACAAGTGGTGACATGAGGTTACGGATGGATGGGTTGCTACAGTCCGACATTACAACTTGATGATATGTGAAATGGAGTGCATCATTACAGATTAAATTTGCTGCTAAGAGCGCTGTGATTCATCAGGTACACCTCCACCTCTCTGGCAGTGAAGCAAGGTTTTCTCAGGATATTATTGCCTCAATTGCCTCACATTGTTGATGATGATGATCTTTGAAGACTTTGAAACATCTGTAAATCAATCATTGATAATACTACTTATAGATTGCTTATAAATAATCCAGTTATTAAGCTGGTGGATCTTTTAATATCATTTCAAATTGATGCTGTGGCTGATTTAGCCGATCAGACAGAACAATTAAACTCATAACAGGTGAACTAAGTAAAATTGTTGATTTTGTTAAAATAGCATGTTTTTTAGGAAAGTCCATAAGTCCAAGCCAGTGTCCTCCCCTAGCCAGATAAGTTCTCTACAATGCAGAATCTGTTCAGGAGAAACTCAAGGAACTTAAGTGAGAACCAGAGGAATTTAATCAGCCACCACACTCCCCAATCCGATTAAACGAGAACAAGCCGTGGCTGCCCAATCCTGCAACCGCTAGGATTCAAATGATCCACTGCCAGATTCATCAGAACACCCCTGGAGGTCCTGTGTGCATGCACCGATGGTTCAGAGCTATTTTGGCGGGACGAGGGGAACCTACACAACATTAGGCAGACGACTGGGATGTTGTGGCTGGTCGGGGTACATTAAAGCAACACATTTGCAGAATGCCATTTGTCTTCTGTGTGGTCTGACATTTCTGCAGCTCTTCTCTGAAATTCATTGTCATTCTGATGTGTCGAGGGTTGTTATTGATGAGAACCTGTCTGAGGATTACAGGGAAACAGCTGGTTAACACTGGGCAGATATGGAAAAAAATGACACTCCTCTCCAGCTGTTGCTTGTGAAGACTTGCATATGTGTGAATAGTGGATGTATATTTGTTTTTCACACTGAGGCATGTTACTGAGAAAGTCACATTCAGCTGATGCCACATGTGTTTCAGTGAGCGTCATTTTCCATCAGTATTGTCGCAAACTCCACTTGCAGGCTGGGCGCCATCAGACTGTCACTGACAATCTGCTGAGAGGAGGGTATCATATTGTGTTTGCACTGGCCCAGCTTGGACAAAATAACACACCAGTTGGCTTATATAAGCTCGCAAAACCCAAAATATTTCAGCATAATAAGAGTGTGAAATGAAACAACACATTTTTGACTGCATTTTATTTGTATATGAAGCAACATATAATATGAACAAGATATGCAGTGGAAAAATACCCCTACTGATAATGGCAATTCAACTTATTTTTACGTAGTACAAGAAAATCATGAGGTTCAGAAACAAGTAAACTATTGACTGAAGAACAAGTTAAATACACAGAGAAAAAAAAAAAAAAAAAAAAAATATATATATATATATATATATGTGTGTGTGTGTGTGTGTGTGTGTGTGTGTGTGTGTGTGTGTGTGTGTGTGTGTGTGTGTGTGTGTGTATGTATATATATATATATATATATATATATATATATATATATATATCTTGCACATTTTCAAAGGGATTCAATTTGGGCTTTGTGCAGGCCAGTCAGTAACACACTTTGGTCTTCTGAAGGTAGTTCTTCACCAGGAATGATGTATAAGACTCAGTAGGACCCAGAACTAGTTTTTCTTTTCCTGATATGAACTGGCGTTAGAAATGGCACATCCTTTTTAGCTAACATTAAGGTCTTCACTATCAATATGTTTGTGTGTCCCACCTAAATATATGAATTTATTTCTACTAGCATCAGCAGATTTCCATATACACAATGACTCGGTTCATTACTCTTAGTAGAAGAGAGTAAACATTTGCAAAACACTGTTTATGTAATACTGCAAAAAACACTCCCATAGTCATATTCATGAACTCTGAAAGCAGACTGATTGAGCAACATGTACCTTCCTTGAGGATGAGTCACAAACAAAAACATTACTAGTGCAGAAAGTCCCCCACAATACTCAGTAGGAAAACATTTCACTTGGCATCATGAGGAAAAGAGAAGCCAGAGCTTGAGGAAACAATTGCTGAACAATGTGTTCAACCAAATTAGTTTACTCACACAAAGTTCAGGTGGAAAAACCCCCCAAAACAAATCAGCATTTATTTTGAGGGATTTGGATTTTTAAATGAGTGTCAGAAAATCCTCTGAATTAGAAATGTGCCTTTGATATAATTATATATACTCTCTTTGTTTGTCCCACTACTTAGACATATAGATTGCACTTTATACATCTAAGTCTATCAGCATCTTTTTACATTTGAAAATTTGCACACTGTGCTTGCAGTATGCAGCTGTGCATTTACCACCCAGCCCGCCCACGAAATCCAATGTTCACCTCAGTAAATGTCCAGCTCTGTGGTAATCCCTGTAAATCCATTATTGAGCCATTAACTGTCAATACTGTTCACCTCAAAACAAATTACCACTTGACTTCACCTGTTTACTAGTGAGCTGCATCACCTGTCAGCTCTGTTCATTCACTGCAGTCAAATTCGCACTTTTTATTTTATTACCTTACAGGCAGGCTTGTGGCTGACAGATTAATAAATCCCCTCTGGACTGTTTGGGTGCAGGATTTTACTGGATGGCTCCAAGAAATTTGTTATTATGTGAAAATGAAACTGGGTGCTGAAGTGCATCAGTGTGAAAGATTTTTATTTGTGTATTATGTGGGATCATACCGTCTCAGTTGCAAATATAGTCCATACTAGAAGTTAATAGTAACAGTAAAACTGTGTATACCTGTGTTATTATCAAGCTAAGCTGTTGCCTTTCCAGGAGAAGCCTCGCAGCAGTATGTTTTTATTGTTTTACTTTTATCTGCGACTGTATGTTATTAATATGTGAAATGCTGGTAGCTACACTAAATAGACAATAACACTTGGAGTTGCAAATGCAATAAAAACAGGTGACGTTTGCTGAAGGAGCGTCACCTGACATCTTAGGTCGAGTGTGCATCCTTGATGATGAATAAATGATTTCCTGCTCTGGCCTTATTATTGATGCTGGGTTCAACTAATGGAAAGTCCCAGTTTTTATTCAGCATGTCTTTAGCTTTATTCGTACAAGATCGCGGCTCATACTCGACATCATCATGAGAATATATTTAACATTTATATGAGTCTAACATCAATTCTGTAACCCCTGTGACAGTAAATATCTTCAGGAAACCCTGTCCCAGGGAAATTGTTGGTGCATGCGTACAAGAAGCGATTCAATCATTTTGCATTGCTTTTAAGTTGAGTGCTGGTCATATACTCCATTCTCTGGTTACTTAGGCAAACCTCTAATATGTTTAGTAACAAGTCATATGTCAACTGCTTCTGCTCTGATTAGTCACTTCATTCGCTCACCATGAAGGTGAGAAAGGTTATTTTGTACTCTGTCCACATTACAGCATCTGTAATTGTTTCGCCCTTGGTCGCTTGAAGTCATCATCTGCTTCTATGGACTCTAGTCACCATCTCACTGTGAATCTTTGAAGCTTCTGGGATGAAGAGCTTCGTGCTCCCTTATCCTTAAACCAAAATGCTCACAGTATTAAAAGCTTAACCATTCTTTAGAATCAGTGGTTCTCAAATTGTCGTGTTATGCAATTAAACTAGGTAAAAAATATCACTTTTGTGGGGGAAAAGCAAACAAAGGATGGCTGACACTGTTGCACTCATCTTTATTTCATTTAAAATTCTGCTTTTTTATTGTTAATGACAAAAATGAAAGATAAAAATGATGGGAGTGAATTTTTTTTGGCTTCTGAAGTAGGGCATGCCAGAAAAAAGTTGACAACTATTGTTGTATAGAGGCAATTTAAAAGCCTTTTAAAAACAATGCAGTGTTGGGGAAGAATACTGAGAGAAGATAAAGCTGCGTTTTTTGACACAAATCACACACACAAAGGTATCTCTGCTTCCTGTCAGACTTTTTGCATTCAGCCCCAACAACTTCTACTAATGAGCTGACACATGGGGCGTACAGCAATCCTGCTGTAGACGTAGCTGTAATTTTTATTTACAATTCATAACGTCTTCTCATCTACTTCATACAAAGTAGTTTTTGCAGTGATCATATTAATGAACCTTCAATGGCTTTGATGTGAGTCATTGGGAGTAGAAGGTCTGCAGTGGAAAAAAATATGCAGTTTTTGGATGTGAGAGGAATACCGAGCTTCAGTTTGACTTATTTTGCTGTCAGTCTCAATCCTCTATACTGGCAGCAAAACACAGGCAGAGCTGACCGACCACAGTTCTTTTGGTCTCAGCGTGCTACCTCTGTGGCTGTGACAGGCTGTTACATTTTAAAGCCTCTCCCCACTCAAAAAGACTTTTCTACCTTTCTGTTAGTTTTCTTTCACAGTCCACAAACATCCTAAACTATATGTGTTAGCCAAGTCAACTTTCCTTTAGAGAAAGCTTATAGTAGAGCTCGATCGATTGAACCCCCGAACCATCCCTTACTTATGCTGCTTTAGGCTCAGGCTGTTGGGAAACCTCCACCTGCCAACTGGTCACAGCAGATGGCAACTGCTCACTGAGCTTAGTTCTGCTGGAGGTCTTTTCAGTACATCATTGGGGTCCTCGCTCTGATATTGTGAGATGATTAACCTTAGAATATAAAACCCCTAGAGACACCTGTAGCTGTGAACCACGCTTTAAAAGACAATTAAATCAAATTTTAACTTAAATTTAAATTCAATTATTGGTCATCTGTCCAGGGCACCTCTGTTAACCTACCCAGGATAAACTCATAGTTGTGGTGGGATTTATGTTATGGTTGATACTAGGAACCTGTTTCCTCGTTGAGACGTGTCCTTCGATATTTACACACCCATCATAGCAGCATAGATATCATTTTAAGAAACTTAAACCTAAACCTGAGGTCATTTGAAGTCAGATCAAGTACAAATTAATAAACACATCTGAATAGCATATTTAAGGAGGCTTATGTCAGCTACAGCACAGAGGGCACTGAGTAAATACTTCCTTTTGTTGCTCTTGAACTTAAGTGTTGAGGCTGGTGCACTAGGATTTTGCAGAAATACAGAACTTAACGTGAAGATGATCTTTGGCACCAGTGTGTCTCCCTCGTCCTCTCTCGGTTGACACATTTCATTACTTATGCTGTGGGGCACTATTTGGAGAATTTTTTTTTTTTTAATTCTGCACCTTTTAATTCTAAATCAAGAATCTGGCATGCATTGCAAAGTTGTTGGCTTGATTGCTGATGACTGGGCTGTGACCCAAGCTGCAGTTTTGTGGGGTGTGGTTTCAATGGTACATTTAACGTTTTATGCCTCTAGGTGGATTTCATGGCTGTGTGCTCTTAAGATAGAATATAATATCTTAAAATGTGTAAACCATCCAGATATCACATGTCAGTACCAGATCACGCTCTGCTTTGAAACTGATCTTTGTGTGCCGGCAGACTTCATTGCTGGATGCCTAATCACTCCACTGTTTAGTTCAGTAAGTCTTTTAGCATTGAGCCAGCAACCCACCTTGATTTTCTTTCATTTTTATGATTAGCCACATAATTACGCCAATTAATTTCTATTCCCCTGCCACTCAACTTGGAGGAAAAGGAAGAAAAGGATCAGTTTTTCAGCTGCCATAACCTGCAAAGAGGCTTGCAACATATGCATCATAAGCAGGGAAACAGGGTCTTGGAAATAGGGAAATGCATTCTTTTTAGCCCAGTTTTCCACTTGCTTGCTTTTGCAGGATCATTTTCAGGGGTTAATTAGGAACTGCTTGCTCTGGTACCTCCCATTAATTAACATTAGAGACTCCCCAGGCTGTGCTGTTAACTGCTGCTAAAGCGTCAGTGAAGGGAATAAAGTGCATGGTTGTGTGCATTTGTCTCCTCGTATATGCCAGTGCATATAGCACACGTTTCACAGTGGGAAGGTTGTTAATGGCTGCATGCTAACGTGCGGCAGCTCTTCAGGTTCCAGACAGCTCAGGTGCATGGACATTTTAAATCTTTCTGTTCATTTTTTCCGCAGATAAGAAATTGTGATTTGAAATGTCTCCTCGTTTATGTGAACCCCAGTGCCACCCAGCACTAACACAGAGTCCTCCTAAGCCTCATGTATCTCACACTCTTCTCCATCTTCCATTAAGCTCCTGTAAGCCCATCCTATTTTTGCCGCTCCTGACATGCCCATTATCACTGCTCTGAGCAGCAAGAGACACTGATTAAAAGGGAGAGATTGAATTCTCCACTGTTCTCCCTTTGCCCTTCCTCGCTGTGTGCGATTTTCAACAGAGACAGTGCTGAAGTCAGACCATGGCCATTAGTGCATCAGGCGTTGGTGATTCACTGCTGAGACAAACTTCTAACAAAAAAAACCATTTTCTTTTGTGCAGGCTGAATTAAGGATGCTCCGTTTTTTACATATTCCGCCCCTCCACAGCTGTCACCAAAAATAGTAAAACACACTTTGTGGCCCAGGTCTGTTAAGACGTTGTCATGTATTAGCATATGATGTTTAGGGTGGAGGGAAAAAAGGGAGGCAGAGAGCATAAAACACAGAAGCAATAAAGTGGAGAAACAATATCGCTGTCACACTTTGTGGAAAGAGCTTTGCTTGTCCATCAGCCCGAGACACAGAGAGGAAGGAGGTGTATTACAGCTGAAAAAAAATCCCATGGATTGATTTCCCACTAACAGAAAATAAAATCATCAGTGTCTGTCCATGACACAAAACTTAACATTGGGAGGGAATGCTCACTCACCTTTCACTGGCATTGAAAGCATGTATTTTTACATCAAATAGTACAGCAAAGTGTAAATCAGATTTAAAAAAAGTGCTATTTATGAGTTAAAGTATGATTTGCAGGAGTCAGTTGGACATTGATTGAGAACAATTTTTCACACGTTTTCCATATGCAGAGAGGCACTCACCATATCAGAGTGATGCTGAAAAATCAGTGTAAATGCATTTGTTACTTATAGACCGAACTATTGCAATTTATTATTATCGGGCTCTTCTAAAGGCTCCTTGAAAACACTTCAGTTGTTTTCTTATTTCTCCCATATTACTGTTCCTTCATCGGCTCCCTGTTAAATCCAGGACTGAATTTAAAATAATTTAAAATACACGATTTTTTTTATATTTAAGTAAATGTCTTGTGTGAACTCTCTCCTTCTCACCTACTTTGAGCCAGTTCGTGACAACCTATTATCACAACAAAGCAGTTCTCTCTGCAGGTTTACTTGTGATTTATAAACTTTCTAAAAGTAGAATGGGGCTCAGAGCCTTCAGCTGTCGGGGTCCTCTCTTGTGGATCCAGCTCCCAGTTTAGATTTTGAGAGACAAACACCCATTCTACTTTTAAGACTAGGCTTCAAACTTCCTGTTTCTTGTTTGTCTTTGTTTTTTGATCATCTTTGATCCCTTCCTTTCTCTTCATCCTTCAAACATCAGAAAACTATATTTATAACAACTGTCCTCAAACCAAAAACCCAACCCACAACATCCCACTTAATGTAAACTTAACTAAAATGGCATCACAGCAAGGAATTAAAGGCTGAACTACCAAAGTGAGTATACAGGGAGTGTAGAATTATTAGGCAAATGAGTATTTTGTCCACATCATCCTCTTCATGCATGCTGTCTTACTCCAAGCTGTATAGGCTCAAAAGCCTACTACCAATTAAGCATATTAGGTGATGTGCATCTCTGTAATGAGAAGGGGTGTGGTCTAATGACATCAACACCCTATATCAGGTGTGCATAATTATTAGGCAACTTCCTTTCCTTTGGCAAAATGGGTCAAAAGAAGGACTTGACAGACTCAGAAAAGTCAAAAATAGTGAGATATCTTGCAGAGGGATGCAGCAGTCTCAAAATTGCAAAGCTTCTGAAGCGTGATCATCGAACAATCAAGCGTTTCATTCAAAATAGTCAACAGGGTTGCAAGAAGCGTGTGGAAAAACCAAGGCGCAAAATAACTGCCCATGAACTGAGAAAAGTCAAGCGTGCAGCTGCCAAGATGCCACTTGCCACCAGTTTGGCCATATTTCAGAGCTGCAACATCACTGGAGTGCCCAAAAGCACAAGGTGTGCAATACTCAGAGACATGGCCAAGGTAAGAAAGGCTGAAAGACGACCACCACTGAACAAGACACACAAGCTGAAACGTCAAGACTGGGCCAAGAAATATCTCAAGACTGATTTTTCTAAGGTTTTATGGACTGATGAAATGAGAGTGAGTCTTGATGGGCCAGATGGATGGGCCCGTGGCTGGATTGGTAAAGGGCAGAGAGCTCCAGTCCGACTCAGACGCCAGCAAGGTGGAGTACTGGTTTGGGCTGGTATCATCAAAGATGAGCTTGTGGGGCCTTTTCGGGTTGAGGATGGAGTCAAGCTCAACTCCCAGTCCTACTGCCAGTTTCTGGAAGACACCTTCTTCAAGCAGTGGTACAGGAAGAAGTCTGCATCCTTCAAGAAAAACATGATTTTCATGCAGGACAATGCTCCATCACACGCGTCCAAGTACTCCACAGCGTGGCTGGCAAGAAAGGGTATAAAAGAAGAAAAACTAATGACATGGCCTCCTTGTTCACCTGATCTGAACCCCATTGAGAACCTGTGGTCCATCATCAAATGTGAGATTTACAAGGAGGGAAAACAGTACACCTCTCTGAACAGTGTCTGGGAGGCTGTGGTTGCTGCTGCACGCAATGTTGATGGTGAACAGATCAAAACACTGACAGAATCCATGGATGGCAGGCTTTTGAGTGTCCTTGCAAAGAAAGGTGGCTATATTGGTGGCTGATTTGTTTTTGTTTTGTTTTTGACTGTCAGAAATGTATATTTGTGAATGTGGAGATGTTATATTGGTTTCACTGGTAAAAATAAATAATTGAAATGGGTATATATTTGTTTTTTGTTAAGTTGCCTAATAATTATGCACAGTAATAGTCACCTGCACACACAGATATCCCCCTAAAATAGCTCAAACTAAAAACAAACTAAAAACTACTTCCAAAAACATTCAGCTTTGATATTAATGAGTTTTTTGGGTTCATTGAGAACATGGTTGTTGTTCAATAATAAAATTATTCCTCAAAAATACAACTTGCCTAATAATTCTGCACTCCCTGTAAAATCTAAATGTCAAAAAGTGATGAGATCACTCAAAAATGGGAGAGACTGATGAATATGTGCTGCCATGTTTTAGTGTGGGCTGTTATCTAGTAACAGAAGAAGAAAGTTTTGTTATTCGGGAAGGGGAGAAAAACTGGTTGGCTTTATTATATTAAACTCCATCAAATGAAAGGAAAATATTGATAAGTAACTGAAACCTCCCAGCAAGCTGATACTTCCCATCTTCCCTTCTTTTCAGTCACTACTTTACTGTATATGTTTTCATCCTCACCTGTGCGGCTCCTTCCACCTGCACAGGTGCGCATAGGGTTATAGATAACATAAAATATAAACCAAGAAGGCATCACCTGGCTTCTGCTGACATTCACCTTAGATATTTAAGAGACACCTTTGGCTTCAGAAACCCTACTTCTATTTTACCCTACCACTCCTCATTGTTAAGGACGTAATCATGCAGACATGTCCTCACTAACTCTGATTAACAGGTAACGTCCAGGCCACACAGACAGGATTAAAAAAATAACCCACAAAGAAATCCCCAAAACATAATGCAATAACAGCAGTTTCATATGAATTCAAAATAACTTATAGTTTAGGGCTCTTCTCAGATTTTACTCAGAACAGCTGAGTCCTGATGTATTGATGAAGATTTTTGTAAATGCTGGTAATTTCTGCTCCCTGATGAATATTGTTGTGCCACGATAATAAGGGGAAATTCTCTCTAAATTGTTAAAGGCCATTCAGTTGGGTTCTAATGAGGCAAGGGTATTGATTGGCTTTCACCTGGCTGTGGAGGGAAGACAGTGATATATTGGGGAAGGTGAAGAGCTGGCAGGTCTCAACAGCAGGCCTCCAGTGAGTTAAAAGCACCAGTCTTAACCCATTCACTGTGAGAGTACTCAGCTTGCTTAATGAGAAGAGCAGCAGAAACGTTTCAAAGGCTGTCTCCAACTACTTCGTCTCTCTTATTTATTAAAATTACCCACATTTCAAAATCATAAGTGTCTGTTTGAGGATAAATGGAAAAAATGTCAGGTATTTCCTTCTTACCTGCCTGTAAAACCGCTTTGAGTCCAGGTTTGTGAACTTTAAGGTCAACATTTTAGACCTGTTGAATGCTCCTCACAGCATTTTATCTGAGGCTAGAGGAAAGTATGGACTGATTTTGTTTTCATTATGAATCCATCCAAAAGAAAAGAAAAAAAAAAATAGGTTTTAAAATTGCACAGGCATCACAAATTAAAGTAAAGCGCAATTTGCATCCAAATGCTTTAGTAGAGAATAATGAAAGCTCGATGAATCAGCAACACTATTTTGTTTTTTCATTCTGAACTTTAAAGTACATTTTAAAACAATATTATGGTGTCTTCTGAGCACCTTGGTAAGATTTTAAGTCCACTCCACAACTCTTTTATAAATTACAAATTACACTAATAGACAAAAAGGTTTAGGATGTTATTCTCTCCTCTGGTATAATTTAAAATGGTCAATGAATATACATGAATGTTCCTTTTTGGTTGTGTATTTCAAAGGCAAACTGAGCACAAACAAAAACATAAAAATTTTTTGCTGATAAAAATTTCACAACATGGTCTTTCCAGGGAGCCATTCAGTAACCATAACAATCGCTTAAAAATGAAGCTAATAAAATGAAGGCACACTGTGATATTTTATTCAGTACATCCTTGTATAGTTCAGCATATTGTAGTACATGTGGTAACATCTAGTACACAAGATGTTGACATAACTATTGCTATAAGATGAAGTTCTCAAAGGCAGTTATGTAATGTATAGAATATTAGACTTACAATATAACATGTCAATAAATAATGAAAATGTTTAATATTTGCAAGACCCACCTGAATATATTAACAGTACGATATAAGAAAAGCATTCTAATGTTATGATCAAATGGTATTTAATAATACAGGTTCTAACATCAGTGCTTGCAGCTATATTGTCCAGACATATTTGTAGTTTAACACTATCAATGTTTATATTATTTATAGAGGTTAACACTGGTAATAATATAGGGCTTAATACGTTACTATATGGCAAAATTGTTTAACAACAGACAAAAAAAGATATAAGGAAAAGGACCAGTTAGAAGTAATAAAAGTAGTAGTAGTAGTGATGATAATAATCGATTCTAAACTGCATAGAAGGTAGTGAAGGGAAGGGGAGAGGATAGGGTTGATATAAGCTGTTTTCATGGGCTCTGTTCATAGGCTACTGTACCCATGTCTGACTTTGAGCATCAGTTGTTGACTCCCATCCTTTAATTCCAGAGGACAGTCAAAGTAGGAGTCAACAGAAAGTGGTCACTATCACAATGACAGCAACTCTTTAGACTTTACAGTTTACACTTGAATGTGTATCAGGCTGTATATTTCAGTCACTCAGCTTGAATTTGTGTAACTCTGCCGTTTATTTCTTCCTGCCCATGTTGCACACTCTTGAGGAAGCGCCATGATAAATGCAGTTTTTGAGCTGTCACCTGTGGTAGAAAGGACAATACCTAAAATGCTAGATTCTGATAGTGCATCTGGTTTATGTCCACAAGTTCAGACACATGAAAAGCTTTTTTAAAGCATTTTTGACAGCATTTTTAAATTGTTATGACAAATACAATATTATCGAACTCCTTAGCATTCTTGGTTATTATTAGTAAGTACAAGTGTGATCAAATAATAATAAACTGTATATCTTATTCAGTCAGAATTCAATGAGCTCTGCCTGGGAAGAATGCTGGTCTGTAAATATGACAATGCTTTCTGAACCTTAAATTTCTCCAAGTCATTCTGCTCGATCTTTTCCTCTAACTGATTTAACACAGCACCATATATTTTGCACTGGATTTGACATTTAACATTGACATTTTTAATCCCTTTAAATTTAAGCTAGTGCCAGAATTCACCTAATTAGTCCCAGAGTTAATGAAGGTTCATTGTAGTGGGGAAAACTGGCATTTACATATCCAGCCTTGATTTGAAAGCATTTCTTTGGGAAACATCTTCAAACATCTAAAACTCCAGAAAATGGCCACTTTGTTATTACGACCAAGCTGTTATTATGATCTATTGTTCTGTTCAAAATTTAATCTAATGGCATGTAGAATAAGTCCACATATGAAAATTGGCTCACTGGAAACTTAGAAAAAAAGAGCATTGTAAAGTTTATATCAACCTAATAAGGTTCTTTTTCTACCCAAATCATGACCTTGTTCTAACAAAATGGTCCTCGACAAATTAATAGGTAGCATAGCAGTGACAGTAAAACATTTATGCTGCCTCCTTCTGTCAGTTCTGGTGATCATTAACAGCAGAAGCACTTGGACATATAATATCAGGAATTTATGTATGGTAGTGTCATGGTAAAGGCTGGAAAGGTTAAAAATTGTTCAGGTAACAAGAGATCTAAAAATACATGAGAAAAAGTGTTTTTTCTACTTATCCAATTCGGGGTTATGAGGAGGGAGGCTGGAGCCTATCCCAGCTGTCATGGGACGAGCACACCCTTAGATCTCTAATCTATCGCAGGGCTAACACAAAGAGACAGATAATCATTCACAATCAGAATCACCAATTAACCTAACATGCATGTTATTAGACTATAGGAGGAAGCTAGAGTACCTAGAGAGCACCTATGCAGGCATAGGGAGGATATAAGCTCAACACAGAAGGGCCACAGCTGGCCTTTAATTGTTGTAAGGTGGCAGTGCTAACCAACAAACCACCACTGTGCCACCCCTACTTTATTTTGAGCCAATCGTGATCCTGTCTTGAAGACTGTTGTCAAGAGTTTACCTCCTTTTTCTAAGAGTTGAAAAACATGGCCTCCAATCTGAGACATTATCAAAACTTACCTGTTAACCTATGGTTGGGGTTAGAGGAATGGTTAGAAGTAGGTTCGGTTTTGCATTAACCACATGCTAAATACTTAACTAAAATATTATTTCATCTTTCAAATGAATTCCCATAACTTTCTCCGGCACAGTTTTTCTGTTCCAGAGGCTTCTTTTTTCTTTTCAAATATTCTAAATAAGTAAAAGTTTTATAAAAAGAGACTCCCCAAAACCCCAGCCCCACTGGTGACCAGCTGAATGTTAAAAGGTTAAGCAAGCACATTAACTAGACTCAAATTCTTTAAAAAAAATAATAATTTCAATTTATTCAGCAGTTCATAGTTCACTGTGTAATTCAACCAAGGATGTCAGCAATAAGACTTTTCATGTGTATACAGTCTGAAACTTCTCCTGTTTAATCAGTGGTCCCTGTGCGGTGGTATTCAGCAAAGTGAACCACAGGAACAACATTTTGGTACAACGGAATTAAGATTTCATATTCATAGTTATTTATTATCTACCTCAGGCAATTTCTATGTCTATGGAAGCTCATTGCAGAAAGGGACTGATGAATATCTACATGTATCACAAAGAAGTGAAGGAGCAGAAGTAATAGAAGTGAAAATGATTCTTTCAAGTTTAACCTCCCCACCGTTGAATTTCTTATCAAATGTATTTGGAGTTAATACTACTTTCTATGGATCAGTTGTGGCTGGTGTCACTCAAGTGTATATCCACTTTCCACACAACCCTCTGAGCAGCTTTCCCCATGGGTCACTAAGGCCGATGCATTATGGAATGACATTCATATCTCATCGATAACCTGCACAACCCCACCGCAGGGCTGTGACATTTCACTTCATTAAGTCCCCGGTTCATTTGTTGTCTTGCTTCACATACAGGGCCTGAGCGAAAAGATGATGGTTGAGGATGAATTAAACATGGCGGGTTTAAATATAGACTTCTTGAGACAAAGGCGGCTCTATAGGCAGTTCATCCCCAACCTCCTCACATCCTCTGACATCATCCTCCCACTGACACTAGTGGCAATGCATTTTAAAGCGATCAGTTGACTGACAAGGCAAATACTTTATAGGGTGGTGTAGACTAGTGCAGACTCGATCCCAAATGTGCAGCATTCTGCAGCTGGAACCACAGAACATGTATAAATCCATAACTAAATTTTGAGTCCTGTTTCATTCAAATTGACAAAACAGTTTTTACACCTCTCATTGTAAACGTTTTTCTCTTAAACATTTATCTTTTAAGTAAGAGGCTTGATTTTAAAACAAACATGGCAGCTCAATCTCAGAGCCCTCTCTCCATTATATCAACATATATCCACTGTGTCAGACTTGCCTCTCTAACTTTGTCTCTAAACTGTTTGACATGAGCTGTCCCTTTGAGGGACATCTTCAACTTTGCCTCCTGTCTTATCAGTGACACTGAGTCCAAATCATACCTCATAACAGGTCTCACAACCATCTTGTAAACCTTCCCTCTCACTTTTTCTGCTATCCTTCCATCACAAATCAACCCTAGCTCTCATCTCTACCCACTCCACTCTGCCTGCACTCTGTTCTTCAACTTTCTTGTGCAATGTCCATTGCTTTGGATGTTAACCTGAGGTATTTAAACTCATCTACCTTCACTACCTTTATTCCTTGCAGCTTCACCTTTCTGTCTGTCTCCCTCTCATTTACACACATTTATTCTGTATCGCTTCTACTTTCATTCCTCTTCTCTCCAGAGCATACCTCCAGGCACTCTTCCACCTTCTCCATACTCTCATTACACATCAGAATGTCATCTGCAAACATCATAGTCCTCAGATACTCTTGCCTGACCTCATCTGTCAGCCTGTCCATCAACACTGCAAACAGGAGGCAAAGGGTCTCAAAGCTGATCCCTGGTATAATCCCACCCCCACCTTGAACCCATTTGTCAATCCTACTGATTGCACATCCCGCCGCTGTCTCGCTGTTCTCAAACATGTCCTGCACCACCTTCACATACTTCTCTGCCACTCCTCATGCAGTACCACAGTTCCCCCATGGGCACCCTTGGTCCTACTCTTTCTGACCTTCTCTAGACATCAACACTCTGAAAGCAAAATTTAAACTATAATTCTCAGCATGGAGCCATACTTATGATCACTAATCGTCACCTCTTCTTAACACTTTCTCTTTAGCAGTTTGGCTCACCAACTGTATCCCTCTGTAGTTACTACAGCTCTGCACATTGTTTCTGACAGTTGGTACCAGTTTTTATGCCAATGAAAAAAATATACTTTGTTACAATGTACTAGTTATTGTTGATCTTTAATTGAAACCCCTTTTTCTGACTGTGATTTTGGAAAGATGTCAGTTGGTAAAAAGTTAAGGGTCTGTATAGAAAATATAAATCAAGCCTGCCACAGCATCGTGCCATCTATCACGTTTTGTCTACCTCATGATTTATTTTCTTGAGTCAGGTTTTCATATTGTGGATTTGAAGGAAGAAAACTAATCAGGCTGAGGCCAGCACAAGTGAAACATCCATTTATTCTTTCCACTGCAGTGTCTCAAGTTTGCTCAAGGAAAGATTAAACAATTTTCAATTTCCACTCTATTTTAGTTTTAATTACAGGCAAGATTTTGGAGGATGCAATGTTAGAGATCCAGGATATTGGACCAATGAGAGGTGTCTGTTATAGGATGAAGTAGGCAGTTTATAATTTGAATTTTATTTTAAGTAATAGTAACACAGAATTAAAGGAAACTGCAATAGAATAGAATAGAATGATTTTAATTTTTTTTCACTGGGTACAATGACAACAAGGTACCACTCCCGTCTGTGTGCACACACTTAAAAAAAGCATTAGCATAACAATGTCAATAAATAAATAATAAAGACAAACACATTCACACACACCCATGATAGACATATTGTCCTGTTGTATTCCACTGATCCATAATTACACAAATGTTATTATATTTATTTCATTTTATTTTTTATTTTTTTGCCACAAACTGTAAACTCAACCATAAAAGAGCAGAAATACATGAGTGTCAGTCAAATATTGTTAACATGGTTATTAGTTGCCTGTTCACACAAAAACTGATTTGACTAGATTAAGACCACCAAGAATATAGAGGCTTTTTGGGTGCAGCTAGTCTTAAAGAACAAATTTACTATAAAATTGAGAACTAATCCAAATAAGGTTTTAAGATTCGTTTGGTTACTCCAACTGTACAACTATGAGCATAGTTCATAAATCCATTTTTGCACCATAAGAAAAATCTGTTCTTTTCTTTACACAGTGCTATCCATGCCAGATATTGTTTACATATTTATAACTGAAATGACAAAGAGCTATGAAAGTTTATAGTGCAGCCTGTACATTTGGTCCCCTTTTGTTGGGTCATTAATTGTTTTGGTTGCCTACTTAATTTATAACCTCTGTTTTGTGAACGTAATGTGTTTGAGTGCAACCCCTACTGTATTGGAAAGTGACAGTATAATGTACACGTCTCAATTGTATCTTTTTTCTTTTATGAAAAAACAAGTGTCAAAGTTGGTAGTTGAATTATGCCCCAGTGTCATGCTGTTTCTCGTCTCCGATAAACATCTGAAATTACTAGGTTGCATGATTAACACGTTTAATGTTGTGCACTTTGACAATGACACTTGTTTTGCAATGCAAATCAGAGGTGGATCATATGAGAGTTGCTTTTAGAGCAGACTGAAGAGAAATTAATACGAGGAGTCAATGAGCAGCAAAAGCTCAGCTCTGTCTTTCATCCGGCTTGAAAATCAACGCCCAAGTTAGAAACAAACACCCACGCATTATTTACTGTACGGTGGGTCTTGGAAATAATTAAGCACCACTCAGCCACTTTAGCAAATAAAAGGCAGTGCTTGCTACAGGTGAGTCTGAGTTTCAGGCCCACCAAGAAATTGCTGTTGCAGTGTTTGGATTTAATGTTAAGTGTGGCCAGACCACATCCAGTGATTCAGTTTACCATTCATGGTGTTTCCAACTGCACTGAAAGAACAAAGTAAGTGGGAAATGGTGAACAGAATAATGATAGACAGATAAAAATCGTATTAAACTGAAGCTAAAGTGAATAGTTTGTATGCATACAAGAGGCAGGCATGAAGAGGAACATCCCAGCACTGTGGGGGGCAGACTCACAAGTCCCATTTTTACGTGTTATTCTGTTATTGGTAGAGTTGTGTGTTACAGTGTTGTATTCACACTTTTCATAATTCTAGTGTTTTCATATTTTAGCTTAGTTTTACTCTTTCCTTTGTCTATATGGCTATACAGGCAAAGAGAGGAGCATTTCATCAAGGGCCTGTACTCCAAAGCAAATTCACCATGACCAAGATAGTTTTTAGTTATCTGACTTCCATTAAACTAACATCAGTGATCAGGTGAAGTGTTAACAAAGGTTGTTATCAATAAGTCAACCCATGGTTTCCCAATCAAGCTGCAAGTGCAATCACATGAAAGGGGTGGCGTAACACCATCTAACTAATCAGATACATGGAGAGGTCTACTGGCAACACAGTTCTTTTTTTTTTTTTGACAAAAAAAGAATAATATATAACATTCAAAAACTATGAAGAGGTTAAAGGCATTATACAGACTGAAAGCAGCGCAGCTGCTGCAGACAAAAGCAGTGTTGTGAGTGTATGTAAGAGAGACCTGTCCACTAGTTTAGGGTTAAAAGCGCTATATGGCTGTGTGTGCTGTAAGTGCTTTCGCCAGTAAGGCTGGAAACCTCATATATACTAAAAATATTGCTGGTATTTTGTTGAACTTGATGGAATGACTTTTTCCCCACACACAATAATGAAACAGCTGAAATCATGTCACTGGATGCTCTGTGGAAATATTGTGACAGCAGTAGTAGCAGCTGACACTGTCAGCAGCATAGGCTGTATATAAAAAAAACTGAGGAAGCCACTATGACATCAGCCATTGGTTTTGGACGTAAACACTGAAGCAAGAATTCCTGCCTTGCACAAATGGCCTTTGGCTGTTTTGCTTTTTTCTTTCTAAAGCCTAAAATAACTCCATGCAGCTGACATGACATGACAAGAGCTGCTGACAGCTCTCAGATGTTATCCGGGCGTGTTATTCATGACACGGTGCTCTTTATGGCTCTACATGCATGCGTATGTAAGATTTAGACTAATGGCTTATATCAGATAATACACAGGTTAATTAAAAAGAGATAACTGGATGCTTTTACATTTAGGTGCTCTGAGATTAGATCTTCAAAAGACACATATTTGTCTCATGATGGTTAACTAGTTACTAAGTTCATAATTGATCTGTCTCATTACATTTCTGTACTTTTACTACCATTGTTAATGCACACATGACATGCAGGGGTGAATATTGTGACACATTTTCTGCACCAACCATCTATAAATTTTGTTACTGCCTGTACAAAAGTAGCTCATCTGTCTGCTCAGGCCAGATGGAAAAGGCATCATTACTATCCTATATTGATGACAGGCCATTGTGAAAAGTAGATACTCACCAGTGCTGAAAGGAAACCTGTCTTCTGGTCTCACAATCTTCAAAACTCTCCAAATTAGCTGCCTGGCTTATTTGGTCCTTATCCGGCTTGCAGACATCTTTATGCCTTTTTATTTCTCCTGCATCTAGCAACAAGAGCCAGAGCCCTGTTACTGTTGCCACTTCAGTGAGTAGTCATAATGTTTATATGAAAGCGCCCTCCCTGATCAACTAAACAAGCAAAAGCAGCTCAAACTTTAGCATATTTACTTGTATCCTTCCATCATATTCTTAAGGCCTCATAGAACACCTATGGTTCCTGAATTTTCTAAAATTAGGATGAGAGGCAAATCCTTCAGCTATCAAGCCCCTCTCCAGTGGAACTACATCCCAGTTTGAGTTTTGACCCTCAACTACCCCTTAGTTATCCTGCTAGATCTCCCATGATGCACTAGAGGAGTTCTCCTCTCTTTTCACTATTCAAGAAGTTTTATATATATATATATATATATATATATATATATATATATATATATATAAAATATTCCCTTGCCACTGAGAGTACACCTTTGCTGGTTCTGTGGAGAACAGCTGGTTTATTCTCCTGCCTTCTATCTCTCTGGTGTACCTCCTCAAGCGGCTGGCCAAGGCTGTGAGTCTTTGCTTGGCAGTTTCCAAGGCCTCAGGTATGGACAGCTTGCTGTATTTCTTAGGCACCTTATTCGTCGCACCTTTCTGCAACTCCGTTAGTTGGCTAACCTCTCTCCGTGCTACTTTGATCTTGCCCTCTAGCCTCCTTCTCCATGGAGGGTACTGCCCCTTGTGGCTGTTCAACTTGTAGCCAAGCATCTCACTGATCACTGCTGCCGTATTGTAGATCAGCTTGTTAGTGTCGGTAATCGTGGTTGTAGGTATTGCCCGTAGTGCTGCATTAACATCATCTAGCAGACCTTCTGAGGGTACTTCACGTAATCTTGGTAACCGGCTACGGGGGATCCAGGTTTCAAGCTTGGCCATGATCCTATTTTTCAGGTCAGTTCCTCTCGCACTCAACGATCCTTCTCCTATCACACTTGGGGCTATGTACCCAATCTCGGGTGGGGGTGATGATATCTCCCCCCTGACCTGGCGTCCTGACTCCTCCTTGCCGTAGCATTTGTGTTGTACCTCGTCAATCTCTAGCTGTGAGAGCAGTCCCTTCTTTCGAATGTTGGAACACTGAGCTACTAGCTGTTTCGCCGTCATTGTGGATGTTGGGTATCGAAGAATCCATAGGTCCCTCATCCTATTCATGTAGCCCCTTCCGCCGGGGTTACTTGCGTAGTAGCATTCCAACAACGCCCTGTTTTCGTCCCTTGCCCACCGATGCCTTCTTGTTATATATATATATATATATATATATATATATATATATATATATATATAACACAAACACCCAGCACGCCCCTGCGGGCGGTTTATCCTTCAAGCTCGGGTCCTCTACCAGAGGCCTGGAAGCTTGAGGGTCCTGCGCAGTATCTTAGCTGTTCCCAGGACTGCGCTCTTCTGGACAGAGATCTCCGATGTTATTCCCGGGATCTGCTGGAGCCACTCGTCTAGCTTGGGAGTCACCACACCCAGTGCTCCGATTACCACGGGGACCACCGTCACCTTCACCCTCCACATCCTCTCGAGCTCTTCTCTGAGCCCTTGGTATTTCTCCAGCTTCTCGTGTTCCTTCTTCCTGATATTGCTGTCATTCAGAACCGCTACATCGATCACTACGGCCGTCTTCTTCTGTTTGTCTACCACCACTATGTCCGGTTTGTTAGCCACCACCATTTTGTCCGTCTGTACATTAGCAAAGATATATATATCTATATATATATATATATAGATATATATATATATATACACACTCATCCCCCAGCCAGTTGTGGAACATGGCTACTCCTCCCTGAGCTTGTTTCTGCCGGTTCTTCTTGTTAAAAGAGAGTTCTTCCTCCGCAATGTCCTAAATTAATGCTCTTAGGAGTTGGAGTTGGTTTGGATTCTTTAATTTCGATTACATCAAATATCACCTGCCTCTTATTGAGTAAACTGGAAATTAATCACATGCCAAGACAGGGAAAATAGCCTGTCTCAGTATGTGGTTGATCGTTAGGAAACAGCCAGATAGCCCTGTGTGAATTGCTGTCATCTGCACTTCATTTCTTTTTTCCATGTGGTTCTTGTTGAAACTGACAATAGCCAGAACCATCCAGTCAAGACAAGCAGTGACGTAGTTTGTAAAAAGCCAGTGAAAATGCTTAACCTTAGACCGTGACCACCGTATATTTACGTTTTCCAAACCTTTGTCTGTTTTATCTTAAATATTGTGTGTTGACTTCGGAAGTAAATAAAATGGCATAGTGCAGTGTGAACTCGTCACCTTGGAGGTTTTCCAGTGCAGTTTTAAATGTCTTTGTGCTAAAAATACAGATGTGTTGTTGCGTATAGCTCCGGGTTTTTGCCTGAGAAACTGATATTGCTCTATCTATTGAGTGCCGGTAAGGAGAGGTGACCTAGTGATGAAAGACCTTGAGATAATGGAAGTGTTCCTGATCGAGCCACGGGGGAAGTGCAGGTTACAGGCATAACTGCTGACTGCACGGAACAATTCAGCATCCAGGTACTGGCTGGGAGGCAAGAAAGGCACCTTTGAAGAGCACTCTGCCTCTTCCCTGAAGTGGAAAAGCAGTCCCTTTAAGGGAAGAGCAGGACCAGTTTGGTAACATTATTCTCAAAGGAAGGTTGTGTGTTGTTCACCTGCTTTTGTTGCTGACATTGTTTTAGATGATGGTGACAAAAAGGGAGGAGGGGAGGAGAACAATGGAGATGCAAAGGTAAAGGAGAACCGAACACTGTGCATATTCGAGCTAGAGACTCTCACACTTACACACTACAAAGTTTCATGTATCCAGAGAAGCAGAATAGTTCTTACTTCATCTCTGTTTTTTCTTGGATATCCAGTGGCAGAATTGTTATTAAGGTGGGAGAATTAAAAGAAGCAGATGGATTAAATGATTGACAAGGTGTTCTTGTGAGCAACCCACGTGGACCAGAACTACCCTGTTCACTACCTGCAATTCTGAGCAGTGCTTATGAGCTGAAATGGCATTAACCTTCTGAAACTGAAAATTTCAAACGCACTTGCAGAGGCTGGTTCGACACAACCCCAACCAGTCGATTGGAATGATCCAAAATGGCTTGTTAAATAAGGCTCAGTAATTAATTAAATCTCTTCATTGATGAAGTCTAAAGAGTTCGTGTTGCAGAGGTGTTGTGCTAATCTGGCTCTTAATCTTCCAATCTAATCAGAGAATGCTGCACATTTATTCCACTGGAGGGAAAAAGAAGTGAGTCAGAGGCTAGAATAATGCAGAGGTGGGCTCTAATTTAAGGCTCATGTCCACTCTTATTTTGTAAATCAACTTGCAGTGTTAGACTTGGAGCAATAGGAGGCCCATTATTGGATGCTTTTTGTAGCTTTCAGTGATTTTACTTCACGCTGAAGTAAAAACTGAAGAAATACTAAGTGAAAAACATCTCTAAAGCAAAAATCCAGCACATTTTGCGCAAGCTCTGAGTAACCTGTCAAATATTATGGATTCAGATAGATTAGTATTTTGACAAACTCTAAGTAGACGAGTGTCATTGGAAGATGTTCAGTTTGCTTATATTTAAATCCTATATTGCATATTTGTCCCTACTTGCACCCTTATTAAGCCTTAATTATACATTCTACTCTGGTCCATTTCCGGCATAAATTTTGTCATCGGACTGTAAATACGAGGCAACATCTGTTTGCATGCTTGCCCATTTTATGTAACTGCATCGATCTGCCAGAGAATTTACTTGACAGAGCATCAACTGCACATGCACCCCAGGTGGTGAATTTCAAAGAAGTATAACAGTAACAACAATTTGGCCGTGTTGTCTCTTCTACTTCTCCATGTCCACAATACAGTTTAATCAAGGCATTAATCAATAGCCATTAATGCCACATAAGTTTTTAATTAGCTTAACTCTAAATTTTAGTGAAGCAAATTCAGCCAGTCGTTTAAGGAGAATTTCAAAGACTTTCTTCCTTTATTTTGTTACTTGCTACTTAGTAATGATAGCTAAATTGAATCCTATACAAGCAACAGTAGGTGCATTTCATAGTACAGCCATACTAAGAGCTAAGTTTGGCCACAGTTAATAATCTACATCATGTTTGTGTTTTTTATTATTGATGAATTTGCTTTTTTCTTACAAAGTAGTCACATCAAGACTACTGCATTCAGAGGCTTAACGTAATAATCATATCATAGACAATGATATGATTATTATTTTTCTCCTGCAATAATATAAATTACACCTGTGTTCTCCAACTTGGATCCCACTGCATTTTGTGGAAAGCAGCTGTAAGATCCTCTAGCACAGAGTAGAGCAGGCAACAAAAACAGAGATGATGCTTAATAATAATAATAATAATAATAATAATAATAATAAACTTATAAAGCACACTAAAAAACCAAGGGTATACCAAGGTGCTTGACACAAAATAAAATAGGAAAAAGGAGATGGGAGGGAAAAGAGAAAGGACCTGGCACGTATCAATTATAAAACCTTGAAAATTATAATATATAAAAGTAAAATATAATGGATAAAAATGTACCAACGCACACCAAACTAGGTGGAAAAGCAAGACTAAATAATTAAGTCTTCAGCCGTGATTTAAACAGTGGCATAGAGTCAGATGCCCGGATAGCAACAGGAAGATTGTTCCATAAGACTGGGGCAGCTACAGCAAATGCACGGTCGCCGCGAGATTTCAGCCGAGAACGAGGTTGCTCCAGAAGAAGTTGGGTAGCAGACCTAAGTGCTCTGACAGGAGTGTGTAACCTAAGAAGCTCATTGAGGTAGCTCTGCGCCAAATTATTAATAATTTTGTAAGTGAAAAGTAGTATTTTAAATTGAATACGGTATTTAACTGGCAGCCAGTGCAAGCCAGCAAGAACAGGAGTGATGGAAGAAAACTTCCTGCTACCTGTCAAAAGGCGTGCCGCCGCATTCTGGACAGTCTGCAATCTAACGAGAAGGGAGGAGGAAAGGCCAATGTAAAGAGAGTTGCAGTAGTCCAACCTGGAAGTCACGAATGCGTGAATAAGTTTTTCCAGGTCATTGTGCGGAATATAGCGCTTAGCCTTAGAAATTAGGTGCAGCTGATTAAAACTAGACCTCACAACAGCAGACACTTGCTTGTCAAATTTAAACGAGCTATCCAGTAATATGCCCAAATTACTGGCATAATCAGAAGGGGAGCTAGCAAAAGGCATCAGAGCAGCACACAATTGGTCGCGGGGGATTTTACTATCGAACACCACGATCTCCGTTTTCTTTTCGTTCAGGACAAGAGAATTACTCTTGAACCAATCTTTAACCTCACGCAAGCATTCACAAAAATAGTGAAAAGACATAGCAAGATCATCAGTAATCTCAAAATAAATCTGTATATCATCAGCATAGCAATGAAAGGCAAAATTATACTTCTCAAAAATTGCTCCAAGAGGGAGCAGATACAGTGAAAAGAGAATAGGGCCTAATACAGATCCTTGAGGCACAATACAGCGTACAGGTACCGAGGAAGATGAGAAGTTGCCCAAATTAACCGAGAAAGACCTGTCAGCAAGATAAGATTTAAACCAGTTGAGGGCAGTGCCTCTTATACCCAGAGTATGCTCAAGCCTTAGTAGAAAGTCAGAAAGGAGAATATAAAGTTGGTTTCAAAGCTGCTTGCAACTGCACAGTGACTGGAGGAAGGTTTAAACTAGGATGCCCTATATGAGATCTGATCTGTCTGGTGATGCTGTCATTCGGTTAGTTTACATTTTTTTCCCTCTTTTTTTAATGATCAGATTGTTTTTGTGGTAGGTTTTTTTTTGCACCTGTTATTGTGTACCGTAATTGTGAGAATCAAAACTAAGTTTTTTCTTCAGACTCTGTTTCCCTGCACTGACACTCTTACCATTTTAAGACTATTCAGGAAGGTGACTACAGTATTTTTAAGGCCAACAGTGTGAGAGACTTTTTACAGAAAACTTTGCCCTTATAGTCCCAGGGTATTTGGAAAATATACTGGAGCAAGAGCTTTTCAAGGGTCAGTAACTATGGCACAGAAACGTACTTCAAATACTGGTTGCTCCAGTGAAATGCCACGTTTATTGGAGAACTCTTCAAAGCCACATCAGCATTTCTTGTTTTCCTCAAAACTAGTCCATAGAAATATCCAGAGGAAAGGCCATGGTTTACTGATGTCCCATTTGAATACACTCACAGCACCGTTCTCATCCCAGGCCTCAAATAAATGCTCATTGCCACTCATTAACAACTAGTCTGGAGTGTTTGTTGAATTAGTAATGTTGTTGCCATGCAGCTCTAAATGAGCTCTTGTGTCATTAATCTACTGCTGTGCTTCTCTGTCCCTAGATACATTTATTCTACCAGAATAAGTAAAAAGTCTTCATTATCCCCAAACTACAACTGAGTGATGTGATGAGAGACTTTAGGGAATGTATTGACATTTACTTTATCTGCTGTGGATGAGATCGTATGGAAGTCTGATGGAAACTTGTTTGATGTTTGAGCAACTAAATTATGAATATTATGATCTATAAACATCTATACTGTAGGTTTGTGTGTGTGTGTGTGTGTGTGTTTTAAATCACATGTAGTGAGACCTTATATAGCTCCAAAATTTAAGATATTTCATAGATCAACATTTATTAAAAATAAATATATACCCACAATATTACTTGCCTGTGCAGTTAATCCTGGTGAAATTAAAAATGCTTTCTTGTGAAGGTGTAAAATGTTAAACAGTGCATCACACTTAACACTGTTGGATCTAGCAGTGGCACTGAATCCTTACATCCCAGCACACGCTGCCGTATTTACTGTCAGCATCTGCAGAACCAAGCGCACGTGTTCTATCTTTAACAAGCTGGCTTTGAGCTTGACCAGCTGTGACATTTGGTGTAACCTTAGGGACTGCAGACTGCAGCATTCGGGCGTTACGCAACCTTGGCTAAATAATTCAGTGTGTGCTATGCATATTACATTGTGCCCAGGGTTTCCACTTGGCCCCTAGATGCTGCACTCAATTGGCTGAGCAACCTCATCTGCCAGTAGAAGAGCTCTCAGGCTAAAATTTAGCTTATCACTGTTTCTAACCTCCCACCTGTATTTTCCTAGGAGACTACGGCCAGTGAAGCCATAGCAGTGTTTGGAAAAATTATTGTATTCCAAGTTCAGTACACAAACCCTTTTAGTTTTGTAACATATCATTGTGCTGGAGTAGTATTAAAATGTCTCTCTTTGTGTTTTTAGCTTTAAATACACAAAACATTGACTTTGAAATACTACTTGACAAGTAAAAATACTATGTGGTGTAGTGGGTAAAGTCTGAGATGGAGAGACAGCCAAAAATTGCTCATAGCTGACTATTAAACATGATCTCATCAGTTATCAGAATCAGAATCAGAATACTTTATTGATCCCTGGGGGAAATTATTTTTTGTTACAGTGCTCCATTTTAAACCAACATTAAGACAAGACAGACAATACGCTAACTAAGAATAGTACAATATATACATATATATACATACATACATACATAAGTCACTTATAAATAAATATTTGGAAAAGAAACATGTGTAGTTGTAGCAGCAAACAGTGTGTTAAGTGGATGCGTTGTACAGGGAGATGGCCACAGGCAGGAATGATTTCCTGTGTCGTTCAGTGGTGCTTTTCGGTAATCTCAGTCTCTCACTGAACGAGCTCCTGTGACTGACCAACATGTCATGGAGTGGGTGGGAGGTGTTAGCCAACATTGTCTTTATCTTGGACAGCATCCGCCTCTCCGACACCACCTTGAGGGAGTCCAGCTCCATCCCCACAACATTGCTGGCCTTACGGATCAGTTTATTAAGTCTGTTGGCATCTGCGACCCTCAGCCTGCTCCCCCAGCATGCAACAGCATAGAGGATCGCACTGGCCACCACAGACTCATAGAAAATCCTCAGCATTTTCTGGCAGATGTTGAAGGACCTCAGTCGCCTCAAAAAATAGAGACGACTCTGGCCCTTCCTGTAAAGTGCTGTGGTGTTTTTAGCCCAGTCCAGTTTATTGTCAATGTGTACTCCAAGGTATTTATAGTCCTCCACAATGTCAACACTGACCCCCTGGATTGAAACAGGGGTCAAGTGTTTCCTGGTCTTCCTGAAGTCCACGATCAGTTCCTTGGTCTTTGCCACGTTGAGCTGCAGATGATTCTGCTCACACCACGTGACAACAGTTATAAGTTGTTACTGCCACAACCACCAAATATGTGGCTGCAAGGATTTACTATAATGCATCTTATGATTATATCAAACACTAGAAGCATGTGGATAGAATTTAAAATACTGTGTGTTGAGAACATGGCATAGTATCTAGAATCTAGTGTATCTTATTTTGTTCATATAAAAAAAGTCACACATATGAAGGCCTGCATTATAACATTACTAAAATAATGCAGCAACTCCAGCTTTTATGCACGTGTTTCTTGCTGAGAAAGACCATAGCAATTCAGGTAAATAAGAAGAGACTGACTGAGAAGCAATGTTTTTGACTGAAGGCATAACTCTTGTGTACATGAGTTCCTGAGAACTGAGACTCAGGTGGAGAGCTGTGTCATTACAAACTATTTGACCATACAAACCTGAAATCTGTGGCTAACACAGCTAACCTATATGTTATGTTAAACAGCACAAAACATTATATACTGTGAAATCATGAGCCATCATGAGGGGTTAGATTGCAATACATTTACTAGTGAACAATCCTCGCAGTCTTATTTTGAAACTTTAATTGCTGCTAACGAGCTAGCTCAACTAGTCTTCCCCTATTAGCAGATTGATTGGGTACCTCTTGAGGAGATCCTTAATGTCATTGAGTTGTGTCAAGCTTTGGTACAAGCCACTGGACAGTCTCCAACTCAAACATGTTGGTGCATAGGTGGTAAAAGTATTCTTTGTTCTGCTCTTAAGCTCATAGTCATTGGTTATCGTCTCTGATTAGCTATTACTGCTTTGCTGAGTTCACAGAGGCTACAGAGCAGAATACAGTCACCAGCTGTAGTCCAAGACAGTGGAGTGCAATTTACCAGAGAGGCAGATGATTATTGCTTCACTATTTATTGTCACAACCATGAATAGTATCTTTTGTTGTTATATTGAGAAAAACATGGGCATGCTTCCTGAGCATAGTGTTCCCCATATGTGAGAACACCCCCTCCCTCGCAGCCGCTATTACACACTCTAATTCTGTCCAAAACAATGAACACTGAAAGAACATTTATTTATTTATTTTTATTTTATTACCAAGTTGCTGTAGAGTTCAAAAGAGCTAAGTTATAAATTATTTAAAATAATAAATAAAAGAATGTCAAGACTCAGTGTGGTTTAAAGTCAGAGAACATAACAGGGTTTTTAAAATGTCGAGTGTTGACAAAGTGCAGAGAGGAAGCAGCACTCAGGTCCACAGTTTAAGAGCTGTAATTGCAGAGGCCTGGTCACTTCTGTGCTTTAAGGTGGACCTCAGGACCACCTGGGCCATCTACTTGGCAGACCTTACTGAGCTTGTGGGAATTTGCAAGTTCAAAAGTTTAGATAGGTAAGGAGGCTCAAACCATTTGTTGCTTACGGCTTTCTCGTTTACTATGTAACCCTCTAATGTACAAAACAAGGCATTCCCAACATCTCTCACTGACTACTAAAACTTTTTATCTGAAGTTATGTAGCTGTGCTGAATACAAATAAGAGAAGGTTTTGCAGAATCAAGTCTAACAGGTCTTGCTTGGCTATAGGGTTGTTTATCCACAAGAGCATTAGTGAGGTTACTAAGGGTTTGCTGTCAGTCAATGCTCCAGCTCCTTCCAAAGGTGTTTGGTAATGAAGAGGTCAGGACTGTGTGCAAGTCAGTTAGAGCTGGTCAGATACAACCCGTAGGAACATATCCATGGCATGAGACGTACCATAGTTGCAAAACAAGGCAGGTAGTACATAGCACAAAGTTAAAATCAAAAAGTTTCCTATATGGTTATAGACAGACAGAGAAAGCAGAGAAAGCAAACAGAAACAGAGCCTAGGATTCAGGCAGAAAATTAACTACATCATACTGTGACATGGTATAACAAGTGATACAATATACTGACAGACTAACGAGCAGACAGGTGGAAAATATCATGTTATTCGGCAGTAGGAAAAACATTTCAAATAAAATATTTGAAATATTAGATTTAAACAGAGAAGGCAGGATGAATGAATTTTAAATGATCATCCACCAGTGTTCTGTTAAAATTGGGTTTGGTTTGGGTTAAAAGAGATTTCTTGATAAATGTTAGAGGACATTCATCTGGATGCAAAAAACAATGAAGATGCAGCAAAGCTAAGGAACAGTTATTTTTTTTAACTGTCTTGTTTTTATTTGTTTCGTTTTTTAACTAAACCAAAAATAAATAGATAAATAAATGAAAAAAAAAAAACACGTTTAAATTTAATTGAAATGATGGTGAGCCAATAGTATCCACAAATTTTTTTTTTGTTCAATACAAAAATTATATTTTCCATACCCCACCCGATTTTAGAGCCGCTAGTTTAAAGACATTTTGATGATCGAATTGAAAGATTTAAAACAAACAGTGCCGTCCTGTATTTAAACTCATCCATCAGCCCCGACCTCCTCTCTTTGCAGCCTCGCCCTGGCAGTATTTTATCAGACTTCATCAGTCTACCCCTGATATTATTTTGACCACTACATGATACTGTTAGTTAACCAAATGTAAAAAAAATTATATTTTCTGAAACAACTGATGCTCTCTTACAAAATCTATATTGGTCATGTAACAATAATATATATAAGCATAAATGGATCAGTGAGGTTATATTTTGGTAGCTGGCTATGAAAATAATAATGATGATCATTTTTTACAGACCTTGCTTTGTATACAGGGATCCTTCTCATCCTAAATCAGGAGAGGATCATCCCAAAACTATGACAAAACATAATTCACAAGAATAATAATGAGAAATGTTTAGATGTCACAACCAGGTCAGAAAGAGTATTACAGTACTATGTGTGGACATATATTAAAGAATAACTACCTATTATTATTATGATAATTTGAAAACAGACCAAGAGTCTCACATTTTAGGTACAAATATATTATATTTGCTCTGTTATTACCATTTCCTCAAGCGATCAAAAACAGGCACGTTTAGGAAATGTGATACACTATTATAGGATTCTATAGTTAGAACTGAATGCTGTTATTCCTCCACTGCCTGCAGTCTCCTGGCAGTATTAATCTTTTAATTCCTGACAGTTATGGCAGTTATGTGGGCAGCAGACTCTGGAGCTGGACAGTTAAAAACCCAAATAAATCTGCTGCTTTCAAAGGGAAATTACAATGAGTCTTGTGGCTCACTAAACACAAACACTGGAAGGGGGAGATATCATTACCCAAGTCTTTCTTATTTCTTCAAGCAGTCTTTTTCTATGGCTGTTCACTGAATGGCAATGAATACTCACCCGGGAGAGAATTCCGAGGGATTATTAGTATTTTAGGGGTTGTCACTGAAGTGGCAGGATTTTAAGGCACACATTGTATTTGTTTCTCCCCTTTTGGTGTTCTCCAGGAACACTGAGGAATGCTATATTTGTGTCAAACATATGTCAGATATTTGTTTGTGGATATGAAGCCCAGCTGGGTTTGGTGACATTTCTCCTTCGAGCTAGATACAAAAAGAGTTGTTAAAGAAAAGCATCTTTTTTAGAACTGTGGTCTGTCCACATGTGGCTGACGTGTGAAAGATTATCAGTGAACGGAGAGTTTTCACTGTTCTCTTTCAGAAACAAGTGGAGCTGACAGTGAAGGTGGATGTGGTGCAGTACAAAAATATGGCCCTATTGTTAGCTTGTAGTTTAGCATGGCACCCTATTGTATAAATATGGTTGCTTAATATGTGCATTGTATGTGTGAGAAACTCACTCAACAGGAAAACAAATGCTGCTGGAGTGTTGTTATGGATAAGGACTGTATAACTATCTGAAGTATAAGGCAACAGTAGTTTGATTACACTAAATATTGCATTTCCTTTTCCTTAGTCATAATTTAATACCAGGCTATGTCTGTTCTATTGACTATTGAAGGTGACACAGCCCATCTGCTGTGTTTTCCAAGATGATGCTGTGGTATCATGACGTGGTGCTTCTATTTAAACCAATCTATTTTGTTTACTCTTCAGGTAAAAATGTGATAACAGTTACCCTGAATTTATTTTAATTATAACAGTGTTCTTTTTTGTGTGTTGTTGTTTTCTGGGTATATGCAATGTTGGTCAAGTTACTTGAAAATAGTAATTAGTTACTAATTACTGATTACTTTAACATGATACACAACCTGAATACTAAAAATAATAAAGCAATAGACCTTTCAGCCCAATTCTATTTTTTCTGCATAATCCATCATATAAAATGTAGTTGAATGAAAAAGTCTTTTTTTAAAACTTGTTTTATTAGTGTTAATCTTTTAACTTTATGAATCAAGCAAAAATTTAATTATATGCAACAGTCTTTGAATTGAAGAAATTTGTTTAATATTAAAACCTATTTTCTGCATATTCCAGAATCCCAGTCCCATATTTAAGCTCTGTAGAAGTTACCCACCGAGAGGGACAATGGACCCCCTAATGATCCTCTACCTAATCAAATGAGCCACGGTGTGAAAATGGGTGTAGGTCACAATCAGCCAAGGTTTCGGCTGAGCTCATTGCGAAACCTAGCCCCACCCTATCATGTGATTTCATGAGGTCAGATGGCCCAGGATGTGAGTGGGTGTTAAGGCGCCTGGGAAGGGATCTCAAAACTGGATTATAGATGGCAGACAGTTGGTGTTGTAACCCATCGCCTCTGTTCAAAGATGGTCACTCACAGTGGACATAAATGGCTTGAAAGAGGAGTAAAAGAAGTCGTTTATGTCCACTGTGAGCGACCGTCTTTGAACAGAGGCGATGGGTTACAACACCAACTGTCTGCCATCTATAACTCTCTCTCGATATGATTGTTGATATACACACTGCCACGGACGTCGCACGCTCGTATGTCATTGTCATGAGACAATCACAGACAAAATCACAGTTTAGTTACGCAGTAACACAGCATGCTTACGGGAAATTAACAGTAAAAAATTACCTTTTTTGCAGTAGTAATCCCTTACTTTACTAGTTACATGAAAAAAGTGATCAGATTACAGTAACACGCCTCATGTAACTCAATACTTTTTACTGCCCATCTCTGGTTATATGTGGTTATTAATTGATTGTTTGATATTATGCAGTGCACTATTCCCATTAACTAAGATTATGCACAGCAGCAGATAGATATTTACAGAGTATGCACAATCTGTCACATTTTATGATGTTTCCTCTGCCTTTTACATATGTTTTTTGTTTTACATATTGTCTTTTGTGCCCTCACAAATTCTTGATGTTTCATTTCAGTTTTATTTCATTATTTTTTATTTATTTATTTATTTTTGTAAAATTTTACTTCACTTATTCCTCTGTGAGTGCCGTGTTTATCATTTACAATGTTTATTGAATCACTTTAATGCATTCACTTAGTCAAAATCCCCTATGCGTATATTGAGATTGATCACTTCTACTGATCATAAGAGGCCATCATGAGCATATTCGCCCATTTCCAAGCACATAATCTGACTACTTAGAAAGATAATCTTGATACATTGAGTGTGCATAAATATGTAAAATTAATCACGGCTGTTAGATACAAAGTTGATATAGCTGGTGTTCCCATGAGGCCCATTGCCTGCACTCATAAGCTGCACATACTGTAAAGTGACTATGCACTCACTGCTTACCCTTTTTTCAACAATACAACTATTATCATGGATTTTTAAAAGGGCACAAACCGCTGCGGTCATTTATTATGGCCTATAAATGCTTTCACCAAAAAAGGTGAATAAAAAATCCACACTTTTTAAGTGTCCACTCTTTTTTGACTGAACCACAGTTGCTGGCAAAAAAGACACCTTGTGATAGGACTCACATCAAAGAAATCCACTTAAAGATATAAGACACAAAGCTAAGGTCTTAAATTAAGCCCTATTCAGGAGAATTCCTATCTACTCTTCAAATAACTCAGATACTGCAGCTGCATGTGTAGCATGTGCTGGGTACAGTGACCATTACTTAAGTCTACATAAGCCTGGTAGAAAAAGTTGAGGTCATTTATTATTCATCGGGTTACAGACGTAGGACATTACTTATACATTAGAATCTTAGCTTGTACTTTTTCAGATAAGAACATTACATTATTTAAGGAGACAAGTGCAGAGCAGTGCAGAGACCTACAGTAATGTTTTAAAGATCACTTGAATGAGTTCCTTTTTATCAGCTCTAAATATTAATTTCACTCCCGTAGGTAGGTGCTGATTTGAGATTTTACACTGCTGAACATTAAATGGCAATTAGGTTGATAATTCTAGAAAAAAGATGTCAGTATTTTTGGAGGGATTGTAGTTTTGCTGCAGTAGTTTTTCACATCATCAATCTGTTTCCTCCAGGTAGGCTAATTTAACCAATTTTAGTAATCTGTCATCCATAATATAGCTGTAAGATTTTAAGGCTGTTATCCCCGCTCCCATTATATATAGCAAAATTTTTGCAAGAATGTGTGCTATGTTAAAGTGAGTTCCAAAAATATGAAAGCAAGCAAAATTATATCCCACGCATAAACCATGACGTTGTTGCATAAACCTGGTCGTAATCAGAATGTCTGAGGATTTGGAAACACATCAGAACAGAAGTTACGACATGTAGCATCTGAGTGAGTAATTTAACTGAAGCAGATTCCTGGCAATGACAAATTATTCTTGGGTAGAAATGGTTAGCTTTCCCTGGTATTCTTTCACATTCAGAAGAAAATTACATGGATTTCATATGGACTGGGTAATGTGTTAGGAATGAGAGTATGACAGTCAGCGGTAGCGATTCCATCATCAACCAGGATGAGGCCGGGCATTGTTGTGCCCCAGAAGGAATGCAGGCCCCACTGCACCAGTATAGGGTCTGACAGTGGGTCCAAGAATTTCTTCTCGATATCTAATGGGGTATCCTAATGGATATGCCGCCCAGACCATCCCTGACCCCAAACTAAAACAGTCATACTGAATGATGTTACAGGCAGCATAACATTCTTCATGGCTTTTCCAGACCTTTTTAATCTGTCACATTTGCTCAGGGTGACCCTCCCGTCATCTGTGAGAACCTCTCAGTTCTGGTATTTTATGGCAAATACCAATCAGGTTCCACGGTCCAGGTTCCTCAGTTCACCCTCATCCCTGTTTCTGATTTTTTTGGGTCAGACTTTCATACCAGTGGCCTGCTGGAGATTATTTTGTAGGGCTCTGGCAGCAGATAGTATGGCGGTCCTGCTGATGGGTTAAGGGCTTCCTATGGCCTTGTCTGGCTCTCCTAGAGCAACTGCCTGTCTGTTGAAATCTCCTCCATTCTCTTCAGACTGTGCTGGTAGACATAACAAAACTTCTGGCAATGGCACTTATTTATGTGCTCTCCTGGAGGAGTGGGACTTCCTGTGCAACCTCTGTGGGGTCCTAGTATTGCTTCATGCTATCAGTAGTGACCCAATCCATATGCAAAACTAGTTAAAATGGTCAGAAAATGTGTCAGAGGCCTCTACTGGCAAAACCTGTTGTGGGGGTTGTGTCATTGCTGGCCCTTAAATCACCTGTTAATTTCACTAACACCAAAGCATCCGAAACTGATTAACAACCCCATCTCCTACTTAACTGACCACATCAATATCCAAGAAGTTTAATTGACTTGACACTATCAATAAAACAAGTTCACTTTTTTATTTATTTTAACAGAGCTGTGATCCATTCCCATTGTTTGTTGAAGTTGCAGTCAAATAGTAAATTATATTTAGGAAGATTCCTAAATGACTGAAGTGATTCATAATAAGAGCTGGTCTAATTCTATAAATATGAAGGAACAGTGCTTCAGTGTTACTTTATTACTTCCTGGACATCTTTTATGAAAAGAAACATTTCAAACAATGCATCAACTAAGTTCATGCAAACAACGATCAACACAACTAATTACATAAATTGTAATGTGTAGTGTTGTTTTACCGACTCATATAATTTTTAAACTTTCAGTAACTTTTAAACTTTAAAAGGATCCTCGCTGTAGTTAAAGAAGTTTGTTTTGAAGTTGTTTCCTGTGTGAAGCACCTATAACACCGGTTTAAAAATGTGTTCTATAAATAAATATAATTAAATTTGATCAAGTGAAATTGGAACTCACTTTGTATTGGACCTTATTTTGGGCATTGCTGCATAGCCAGTTTTTAAGAAAATAATTTTATTCAGAGATGAGTTCAAGTGGATGAGTTCTTCACCAGGAAAGGTTGACACAGGTGAGCAGCTTTTCTTTATATAGTCATTTAATTTAATTCCACCTTGGTAATGAAATTATATTTTTCACTGGGCTGTCAACCTTTTTACAACCTGCATAAAAAAATACGATTACATGTGGCAAAGTGCTTAAGATGCTTTTTTGGTACTACATTTCAAAACAGTGCCATTTTTTTGTGGGAAAATCATAAGAACAATGTCTGCCATTGCATTAAAGCAGTGGTGTCAAACTCAGTTGCACAGGGGCCAAAACTAAAGGCACACTTTAGGTCGCGGACCAAACAAGATAAACATTTTTTGAACACACTAAAACAATGGTTTTTTTTAAACATAAATACGAATAAAAACAGACAGTAACATTATTCCAGAATAAATGGCGGTGATTTAAACCTTTAGCTCAGATAAAGTTTACGGTCTGCGTTACGGTGATCATTACATGCTCCATTTTTAGGACTTTACCACACAGTGTTTCCTGGTGTGTGATGCAGTAATATGCAGTTAACTCACGGTACAGTTCTCCTCTTGCATCTTTACTAGATTCTACATCCTGCACAACACCAGCGCTCCATCTGTTGTCCCAGGGCAGTTTCATGTCAGTTACACTTTGAAATACGTTTTCATAAATGTCTTTTCCTGTCGTTGTCCCGTGCATCGATTTAATGTCCAATATTTACACTCCATGGATTCAGATGGTCAGCTGTGCAATGTCCAGCATGTCTGTACTTTCAATCCACAGCAAGAGAGTATGCAATGAAGTTTTTGCTTCTTTCACACAACTGTGTTCTTAAATCAGTGGCCATCTCACCAACCCGATCAGCAATCATATTTCTCCTCAAGCTCACATTTGCCAAAATCTGCGTTTTGTCTGGACACAAGACGCACACCTTCATCATGCAGCTCTTCAGAAACTCTCCCCCGGTAAATAGCCCGGTGTTCTGGCTGTCTCCTCTGCTACAATAAAACTTGCTTTCACAACAGCTTCACTTTGTGATTTTGCTCTGGTGACAAACGTCTGCTGAAATGTCAGATTCTTCTTTAGCTCTTCTACTTCTGTAGTTTCTGCATTTCAGTTTTTCAGCTTATGTTGTGACTCGTAGTGCCGTCTTAAATTAAATCCCAGCCACATTAGCTCCACAAATAATAAATGGGTTTACCAGCAATGTTTCTAAACATACAGTATATTCAGTCTCCCACCAGTGCTGAAAGGCTCTGTTTTCAGAATCAACTTTTCTCTTGTTTTCAATCAAGGTCAAGAAAAGCTGTGCAGTCAAAGACAAAAGGACTATTCAACCGATCTCGCTTTTGATAGTAAGAAACTGGGTTTGGAACCTATATTTAATATATTTCTACGAGACAAGTGTACTGAACACAAAGCACTTCTTTGGAAACCCGATCGTTTTTTTCCAATGCAGGATCACATAGACCAAAAGTGTGAACACAATTATATTGAAGATCAATTTTTGAGAAACAGAAAAGCACCTTCATCCTACACACATAATTGATTAAATATCATCCTGGTCACAGAGAACGAGCAGCACCTCAAGGCTTTGAACTCTTGATCAAGTATCTTAGGGAAATTCCCAATAAGCTCTTTTCCATAGTTTACATCTGTGATGTGGGGGAGTCAAATACATCATTATTATTATTATTATTATTATTATTAATGTTTCAAAAATTAAGTATTTTTAATCACCTTGTCGCTCACTTGCTCACTTGTTTGTAATGAAAAATATTTTACATCCAAACCAAAGCCAAGAGTAAAGCAGATCAATCTTAAAGTATTTTGTGTTTCTTCATTTGTTTGCTAAGACTGTATCAGAAAGGTGAAAAGCAGTCAGTACACCACTGACTGAAACACAACATCTGGAATGTTTGGGATTAACCAGTAAAGACGGCTACTACATGTGAAGTACAGCTGTTACAATACCAATGGCAATGAATAACCTCTGGGACCCAGACGTGACCCTTACCCTGATCCACACATTGTTTGCTCTCACATAATTACACTGCCAGTGAGCCGAGCAAGCAGAAACGAAACCAAAGAAAGTAGTTTTGTGCCTAAAGCTAACCAAAATGTAATCACATGAAGAAAAAAATCAATAATAATTTATATTTTTTGAAAGGAACCTAGAACATATTTACACTTTAATATTACGAATCTGGTTGAGGGATCCATATAGTATGACCGATTCTAACCATTTATTATAGTGAGATATAAGTGTAAAGACAAATCAGGGTCCACCATCATTACCAGGAAGCTTAAGAAATAAGGAACAATAAGACAAATACTGTAATACATTCAGTAGCGGTTTTTGATACGGGCGGTTGCCCGAGGAGGTGGGGGGGGCGGCATCACGAGCATTGGCAAAAAATAAAATAAAATAAAATAAAATAAAATGCTCGTACTCATGCTGCCCCGACGTCATGCCAGCGCATATTGGGAATGGCATAGGCACCGATCGGTTTTCTATCGCCCATTTGCTGGGAGTAAGGGCGCCCTCCGTTTGCGAGGTGCGCCTGCTGATTACGGCTCAGGGAGGAGGGCGGGGCGGCGGGGGATTCTCTGTTCTGGCTGGAGCAGCATCTAATAACCAGCTCGCAGAGGGAGTGTTCGCCCAGGGTGGCAAACAGGCATAGGACCCCCACTGAATACATGTACGTTTTGTGTGAGTCTAACAATGTAACACAACATCACAAGTTTTAAGATCAAAAATATACTCATCTATAAACAACAGGGTAAAGAATGAGTGGTGGCACTCGGGACCTACAAATTGGAGCCAGAGTTTTGGCACAGTGTTCACAGCTGTTGTAAGTTTGCTGTTGTCACTGACATGAACATAAACAAAGCACGGTACATTTTCTGTAAATGATACACCCTGCATGTTTAGAGTCAGTTTTACATGGAAATTTAAGAGCGAACAGTGTCACTGTTTTTTCAGCATTATGGCAAAATTGGTTAACTCAGCAGTGTATAGAGATGCAACTCAGGCTTCATTTTTGCACCAGCTCCTAGGAAAATGCCAATCTGTATAAACACGAGAATATTACTAATGAAGACTAAACCCACAATGTATCTACTTTACCTGTATCAAGGCAGACTGACTGCATCACAGCTGTGTCAGGTAGCATCTTGAAATGCTGATGTTGAGGTGGATTGCAAGGTATTTTGTAGATGTGCAACTATTATAGCCAAATGAAATACCGTATTTAAATTTGTCAATTTGGTATATAAATCCAGTAAGAGCAGGACTATTGCAGTAGCTGATGTGGCTCTGCACTGAAATGAGCCTGCTTCAGGTAATACCATATTCTACTGTATATGTAAAAACAACTATGGCCATCATCTGGATCTGAAAAGACACGCTTTCTGCAAATGCCATCTAAGGTATGAGGCTGTTTCGTGTTATTAAGAAATATTCATTGTAATGTTCTGTAACTTTATTCAGACATACAGAAGCTGTTCTGGAAAGAGCCACAGTGTGTGCTGTATTTGACACTAAGCACATGAGACTGAACAGCATGACCAATATACCGAAATCTTTTGTGTGCCAATCGATTTCGCCGTCTTCAATCAGATGTATTCCGTTTCAAAGGTTTTAGGGTTGCAAGTGTGACTTGGTGAGATTGCTGTTGTGACATTTATCAACAAATGAAAAGGTGGAATATTCTGACATTGCGCAACTGTGTTAAATTGCTGTCAGATTACTGGAAAGAACATCTGAAAAGGGCCAAAAACTTGTGATGGAAACCTGAATGGAGAATTGTGCTTGTTCAGGCAGCATAGTGAAATTTTAGCTCACATTAGCTCATTCAACCACAGGCTCATTCATCATCATTCATCAGCCACAGCTTCCATCCAATAAGGTCCAGTCATTTTTATGCAATTCATTCAATGCACTTTTATTTGTATAGCCCAACCAATATTAAATATTGCAGCTGAAGGGGTTTGACAGTTATAAAAACATTATCACCTGACATTTCTTGCCGTTTCCTCAAATTTGCAGCTAAAGCGCCATTCACCTCTGTGACTCTTTTCTTGCATACTTAACTTTTAAGATTGTCAACCTTTATTTGTGTATCTGATTGTTCCGAAGATGTTACTTCCCTGGCAGGAAACTTGGCCCTGTTCTTTCTCAGAGCACTCGCTCACATAGCTGAATATTTTGAATAGTTTTTGAGTACCCTGAAGATCCTGATTCAAGAGGTGCTGTTGCTACGGAGATGAATGTCTGATGTTTGTATTTTGCATTGAAAAATTCTGTTGTACAGTAAACTACCACAAACTCATCTCCAGTTCATGCCATGCAGTATGAGCTCCTCTACTGATAAAAATCTACTGAACAAGTTTTACATTAAAAGAAGATAATATAAAAGTGAGTTTGGGTATTGTGGCTATCAATTGTGAAATATTCTTCGGTCATGCTTATTTGTTCGTGCTACTTCCACCGTAGATTTATATACTGAACCCTCAGCTGAAGTCAGATGCACTTTAGTCGTGGTTATATGCGACTGTGATGAAATGATAACATTATTACTTACTTATTAGCAGGTTAACGTCATCTGAGAAAAGCCATTACTATTACTTTATTTATAATCCTCAGACTATCTTTAAAACGTATTTAATCAAGCTTATCAACAACACATTTTCAGTTTTTGCAAGTGTATATATCTAAATATATATAAGGAAACATATTAATTCACAACCGTTGTCTTTAGAGTTCGAGTGTTATTCAATTATGTTATGGTTATGTTTAGGTGAATCAATCATCATCTGCTTTAATACAAAGCAAGTCCATATATTTATTCCCTTTCTTACTCTCTATCCATCACAACCTCCTCTTACTTGTTCTGCAGTTCACGTATGTTTTACATTTTTTGTTCATTGTTTGTTTTGCATAATCCACCCAGTGATAACTTTAGAAAACGGTTATGATATACTAAGGCAATCATTTAATATAAAGGTAACTAAAGATCTATTATTTATCCTAAAACATGGGAGCAAAACAGGAAAAAAAAAACCTCCGGCAAACAAAAACAAAATAAAAAAGATAATAAATGAATAAAAAACAAATAACTTAATAAAGCCAAAAAATTCCATCAAATAGAATAAACAAATATTTCAATTAACTAAAAATAGATCTCAAATAAACAAAATAAAGAATAATTGAAATGATTAAATAAATAAAAGTTGAAAGAATAAAGTAGTTTCATAAGGTCTAATCAAAACAAACTTAATAGTAATAGTAATTTTTATAGATAAATATCAATAGCAAATATGAAAATGGCGTCATAAACTTGAGTATTAAAAACAACAGGCAAAAAAACAGAATTTTATTTTTAAAACACAGCAAATCCATGGATAAACTTTCCTATACTGCAGATCTCAGTATGGTGAATCAAGCAAAATTAATATTTACCTTCTGATAACATGTCTTCTAACATGTCTTTGGATGATCTTCTCCTAAATGCAAATGCAGCAAAAAGAGAGACATACCTCACAAACAGTTAAACAAATGACACACAGACTGCAGCTCCAGCCTGCTGCGACACTTTGATAGATGCGTTTGGGGCAAAATGCTGGAGATATATATAAGCGGGATATATATAAAACAGATTTTAGCCAGAAGCCAAGGTTTGGGACAAATTGTTTTCACCTGACAATGGCACATAATGAAAAGCCAAAAAAGGATTAATTATCTGGGAACAATAAATGTTTGTTCCAAGTGTCCATTAAATGTTCAGATATTTCACTTTGGATTGATAGCTATCCAGCAGAGCTAGCCAAAGAAAAATCTGAGGGTGAATTCCCAGAGAAGATAAAAATTTCAAGGTTAACTTTGTTGCTGTTTCTGAGAGCTAACTATACTGGTCGGGTTTTTTTTCTTCTTTCAATACTCTTTGTCACATCTCTGCCACCCGCTGTTTTTATGGCATTGCTCACCTCACTGTTTGTTATACCAGAGATTCATTTGTCCTTTTGTTCGATTCGTCAAACCCACATTTTGTCACTGCTTCAGCCTCACTATTTGGGGCCTTTATTTGCAGCTAGAATAGTACAGGAGCTGCATTCATACAAGTACATTTGAAAGCCGGATGCATAATTTGAACAGGTGAAACAAAAAGAAAAGTATACTTAATTGCTGGTGCATTTTCTCCCTGTGCCTGTTAATTTGGAAGCTGCTGTTTGTGATGATGGAAATCTGCTCTTTACATGGATAATTTCACTATCAATAACATGAATGAGGAAAATTTTGCTTATCCCCATCAGATTTCTTTGTCTTTCACTACACCGAGCATTAGGATTGTTAGTATAATGTGGATTCACTCTGCTTGTATGAATACTATAAATGTGGATGCATACATTCCTTGACATTTATGGTTGCCTGTGTTTCTCAGTGTTTAGCTTTAATACAAACCAAACAATGCAGTCACGTCCATCCAATTCTGCTCTCTACAAAAAGATGTTTTCCTGGCAGCGTCACACAATGCTGCTCCCATCAATACACAGCATGCCGCGCTACCTGCGAGATGAAAAATCTGGGCATTTCCTTTTGTGTTTGTCTGACAGTTAAATCTCACTTTTCATGCTCGCAGTTAATCACATTACATCACCGTCGCTCAAACTCGGCCCCTTTTGGCTGTCTGCGGCGTTTTTACTGTTTTTTAATTTGAGGGAACAGTGAAGCTGAAAAGATGTTGTTTTTAATGGCATCTTGACAACTCTAAACAAATCCACAATGGCTGCTTTGCTTTGTTCTTTCAGTTTAAAGTTTTTCTCTACATTTTTATGACAGCTTTCAGAATTCATGCAGGTGTTTTTTTTCTTTGTTCTCCCTTTTTGTTCACACAGACTCTGAAGTCATCTACAGGAACAGTGACGGCCATGTCATCAAGTTCAACATCCTCACAAATGAAACAGAGATCGTCCTGACAAACGGCACATTTGTAAGTAACTATTAGTCTTGTTTACTGGCTGGTGACTGCCATTCAAAAGTTTGGGCACACTCTATTCTGGCGTGTCTATAGGAAATTAAGAAGCCAAAACTGTCTCAAATATTAATTCACTAGCTGGGCCCAAGTCCTCATTTAAGGTTTGGTAGCATTTTTAGTAGATAAAGGTGAATAGCTTAATCAAGAAATGAGCTCCGGTTTGGGGAAGGCCCCGATGGGGACTGGGCCTGGCAGGTCCCCATGTACTAATGAGAAGTGAAAGAATTGAAAAAACGTGAGGGAGGGAGGGTGGGGCATGAAAACAAGAACAAACAGCTTGTAGAACTGGAGGAGTCATATATAGATAAGACCCAGAATGGGTGTGTTTGGAGGCGGGGTCCGGCCCCTGACATTTAGATAACTTCTCTCCAATTGATAAAAATATTTAAAGGTACATTTTTTGCATTTTGCATTTGTGACCTTAAAAATAATTTCAAACTAAATGTAAATAAAATCATCAAATTTGACTATTCTGCTAAATAAAGATCATGCTTTATTTTCATGTAACACCAATTTGTACCACAGGTTGGTGTAGAGAGTCAGTGTAATGTTTAATTTACTAGGCAGAAGAAAGCTTTTTCATTTAAAATGGTAACTTTGCAAAAAGAAAACTATGTAAGCTAATTGAGGTAGAAACTGAGGGTGAAACATAAGGTAATTCAAAAAGAGTTATAGAGATATGATCAGCCCCTAACAGCCCTTGGTAAAATTTTGTCTCTGGTGAAAGTTTAAATCCTCTTTGGATTGGTCTTAAATGTTTTTCATTAAGAGAATTTCCATTCAGTTGATTTTTTTTCCTACCCTCTACATATTTAGGTTGCACAGTGGTGTTGCTCGTTGTAGACTGTACTCTGTAGTTTCACTTTCTGGCATTTTGGGTAGAAAGGTTAGAAAAATAAAAGCATGTTAATCTCTACATGAGAGATTTTGACTTTGGAGTCCAGAGTTTGGTTTCCAGGGGCAGTGACTTTGTTATTAGGTGGTTCTTGCCATGAAGAAGGACCTGTGATGTGTGTGTCGGGGTGGGTGTGGGGGGTTGCTGTAGGCATCTTTGAAGATTTAAGTCAACACTTATCTAGCATGACCACAACAGCGTGATTCAGATACACGCATCGTATTTTGTTTGTACTTAAAGTGATCTTCATTTGTTGAGCCAAAACATACCCAGTGTTGTGAAGGTTATTTTTAAATGTATTCCACTACAGATGACAGAGTGCATGGCCCAAAATGTAGTTTGTAACGTATTCTGTTAAGTTACTTAATATGAGTAACATATTCTGAATACTTTGAATTACTTGATATATTGTCATGCTTTTTACAACTACATGAATCTACAGGATGGGCCATTTATATGGATACACCGTAATAACATGGGAATGGTTGGTGATATTAAAGTCCTGTTTGTGGCACATTAGTATATGTGAGGGGGCAAACTCCTCAAGATGGGTGGTGACCATGGTGGCCATTTAGAAGTTGGCCATCTTGGATACAACTTTTGTTTTTTCAATAGGAAGAGGGCCATGTGACACATCAAACTTATTGGTAATGTCACAAAAAAAACAATGGTGTGCTTGTCTGTGAAGGTTCTCAGTCATCCAGGTCATCGTAGTCAAAGGAGCTTGCAAATAAAAGCGTCTGGACTTCTTTAAGTTACTTGAAGACGTTTCACCTCTCATCCGAGAAGCTTCTTCAGTTCTAAGGTCAAATGGTGGAGAGTCCCAGATATAAACCTAGTGGGAGTAACCCCCCACAGAGGGACAAAAGGACCCCCTGATGATCCTCTAATCGCCTGAGCCAAGGTGTGAAACTGGGTGTGGGTCCCAATCAGCCAGAGTTTCGGGAGGGATCTCAAAACTGGATTATAGCCATCTATAATCCAGTTTTGAGATCCCTTCCCAGACACCTTAACGCCCACTCACATCCTGGGCCATCTGATCTCAGGAATTCGCATGTTAAGGTGGGGCCAGGTTTCACAATGAACTCACACGAAACTCTGGCTGATTGGGACCCACACCCAGTTTCACACCTTGGCTCAGGCGGTGTATCCATATAAATGGCCCACCCTGTACTATTGCTGTGTAATTTATTGCTATTACTGAAGGCTACTTGCCACCGAGCTAACATCTTTAGCTGGTGTTAGCTGAGGTTAGTTCATAGACAGCAGACTGGTAGACTTGATGGATAGCATTAACAACCTGCTAGCTGCAAATAATCATGTGCAGTTCTGATGTAACAGGACACTTACATTGGAGGCTCTTATTGCGTGTTTTGTTTGGGTTTCTGGGGATTCATAGAATTACCAAAATTAGAAACAGGAAAAGACCACTGTGTAATCCATTTATTTCTACAAAATCACTGTATTCTAATTGTCACCTATTTAAGCGGTAACTGTAACAGAATACAGTTACTCATATTTTGTATTTTAAAGACGTAATGCCGGTACATGTATTCTGTTACTCCCCAACACTGAACATACCTGCAGACTAATGATAGCTGACAGTTGATTGCATCAGATCCCCTGATCTTCACACTCAACTGACCTAATGTAAACTCATCGAGATTCATTGGTTGAGTAGGTGTACTGAAACTTTTCATTGGTACTGTACTTTAGAGTTGATCTTTTTTGTCGTATTGTAAAATATTTCTTCTTCTTTATTATTTTCATCAGATTAACTTCAACGTGGCGAAGTATGCAGTCTCCCCTGACCTGAAATATGTGCTCTTCGCATATGATGTGAAACCGGTAAGTTTGTTAGATCTGTACAATCATCATTTTTTTTTCAAGAAGAAAATACTCTTATTTTTTTTTATTATTTTCTTATTTTTCCATCTCTGTCATACTGAGACTGTTATATCTACATATGGTGTGTATAGAATATGCAATGGAATGCAGACACTGGCTGCCCTCTCAGATGGGTGGAATGTAAATAGATAAGTTTGGGCTGTTGGTTTCATACCATTTTTTTATGTTGACTTAAACTGTGCCTATAGGACTCTGCGCTTATTGAGTTTTTGCTTTGTAAACAGACAGCGACTCTTTCAGTGCACAACATGCTCAGCATGGAACAATGTGGTCACTGCTGCTGGGAAAAAGGAGTCAAATAATTTACTTGAAGTCACAGTGAAACTGAAATAAATGCATTTTCGTATTTTCTCATTGTGTTCCTGACTGGACTGAGTAGACTTCATGGGCAGGTTAAGCCAACCATGTGCTTCAGATATAGTTGGAATTTTGGTACATGGTTTAGTGAGTGTAAAGCAGGCTGTGATCCATTTAAAAAGGAAATGACTTTCTTGGCTTCAGTGTTGAGACAAGTGTTGAGCAGATCACCGAAAATGTTTTTTTTTATCTTATTGGGGGGGAAAAGTAAGATGCCTGCCAAGATTTTATTGTTTTTATTTATCCCTGGTTAGGCCCACATCTTGTATTTTCATTTATTTATTTATTTATTTTCATTCCAGGCCCCATGTGACCTATAACATAGTCACAAGTTAACCACATAAACCATGGTGGGCCCTGATCTGGCTCATGAAAGCCTGTGTGGGGCCAATTATAGGCCATAAATCCATGTGGCTCCCACACACACAAGATCACTCTTTAAATTACCTATGAATAATGCTATAAACTACATTCTCACTTGCATTTCATGGGAAATAAATTTTCTAATATATTTTTTTGTTGCCTTGTGACCGGCAGTATGTCCAGATGTCTAGGGTGTACCTCCTCCCTCCCTAGTACTTTCTTAGAAATATAATTCACAATGTAGTTTAGTTGTATAGGAACTTATTTTGGGGAGTTAGATTATAAACACACATATAAATACAATGTTGAATAAAAGTACTTAAGAAAAGAACTCCTGATTGAGGTTGTCATACAGGGTTAAACAGAGAGAGAAAAATGGGGTTTTGTTGTAAAGGAAATTCTGAATCTTAACATATTTAATCAGTAAAGTGTCAGGAAAGAAATTACCCTAATGAGATAGGACAGGTTCCTCAAATTCTAGATGCTTGTGGTTCAGGACTAAAGCCAAAAGATTATCAACAGAAACTTCATGTGACATCTTCCAGAACATGGAGGAGGATTTGTGCAACGTTACAGAAGGTCTAAAATGCACAGTGACAGAAATATAATGATATTTAAAGAGCAGCAACCAGCGATTTATTGCCTCAGGAAACTCTGACAGAAAAAAAGGTGAATACGAGGCTTTCGGTAACGTGGGAAGAAGAAGTGACAAAAGTGAAATTAGAAAGCAAGAAAGAGCAGAAATGTATGTTCGGTGAAATAAAATCAGCATGAGTAAAGAAAGCTAATCATCTGAACTTTGTTATTGCTATTGTGTTTTGTGTCATTATGTTATACTTTTATAGCACATAAACTGTGGAAAGATAATCTGAAGGAAAACTAGAATGTAAATCAACAGTGAACTGGCAGTAGTTTAATTTAACCCAAGAAGAAAGGGAAGTAATTTAAAAGGAAGTTTAATCAGAACTTCCATTTGGAGTGGTTGTTGTGCTCTAAATCAAGAAATACTTCCTGGCTTGATTATGCACTGAGAAAAGGAAAAACATGTACTGCTGTATTTTCAATTGTAATTTAAATTATACATTATTTGAAAGCAAGCAACCAGTCATTTTAAGATACAATATTCACTGCATCAATAGCTGTTTACCTTGTCATAAAAGCGACTACATGGTATTTTCTTACCTTGTTATTTTAGGAGCACATGCTTAAATTGCATGCTGTACCCTGTTTCCACCTTCACACACATTAAATAATTATTTACTGCCCATGCTGACCCCAACCCTAACTCTACCAGAATATGCAGAGAATATATATGCAAAGAAAAGAAAAATGCCATTCATGAAAAAAAATAATTTTTTAAAGATGAAATTTTTACTGTTCTTCAAATCATGGTAGGGTTAGAGTTGACACTGATGATAACTTTGAGCTCACAAGGTTAAAGGGACTTATGCGTGTATTACATTGCACAGTGACAGTGATATGTTGGACACAGACAGAGCGCAGTGCAATGTGATCTGAATTGCCTGCGAAAAGTACATTTACACAAGAGTAGATTGAAAACATGAAGTATGTGTCCCCTGCTTTTTAAACAGGTTTTAATGTTATGAGAAGAAATTTTTAACCCCTTTAACAGAGGTTAAAAATCAAGCGGACTAACTTACAATTTGTCTTGTCATTCAAATGCTTTATTTTAAATGATTGCAACCAAAAACAAAAGGAAATAAAAGAGCATCACCAGGTGTTGAAAGACAAACCCATGCTGAAATACATAGTTGAATAAACATCTAAGCTTCAGTCCTCATGGGCTTAATAAATTTTGACGAGGGCCAGGGTCAGGGGGTGATTAAAATTCCTTTGTGGCTCATGCTGAGACTGGCAGATCACGTTTATTCACTAATAGAGCAGCGGGGCAAGCTTGAACCATAATTACCGGCTTTCCATCAGAAAAGAGTAGATGCAAAATGAGATATGCAAATTGGACCCTCCACTCTGGAAGGGATCAACTGTGAGGATTAGTGACAAGGAGATTAATCAGAGCTGATTTGCATATTTTGAATGAAGGGTTAGACTTACAATTTGGAACAATAAAGTACACCGAGTGGCCGGAAGCCCAGCTTATATTTAGCACAAGGTTATACTGACACAAGAATCTAATAGAAATTGCACTGTTGGTCCATTTCTAATCTAAAAAAAGGAAGCATATAAAATTGCTGTTAATTTAAAATGACTTCCTGTGTGCCTTGTTAAATCCCTTGGCAGCAGTAGCTGACAAACAGTAGGCTTTTTTTTTTTTAACTAATAGGCAGTAGCAGCGGTATTGTGTAAAAACACCAGCCTTTATGTACACTGTCCTGCACCTCTAGCACACTTTGAAATTAAACTATGCAGCTAAATCAAACAGCGAGGGAACATCTTACAGTCACAGCTTTGGGTATACCAATAATAAAACATGTTAATACAGTCCTTCCCTTTAGGATGTAATCTTCAGAGGCTGTAAATCAGAATCTTTCCTACACAAACTGACTTTGTTTATTTCCTTTGATATTCAACGTGACTGCCTCAAGTTTTAAAGAGTTAAAGAGACTTGATCTGGTGACCCATAAATAATGGCAAATGTTGTGCTGTGCATTTATCCTTTTGAAGTGCTGATGAATAATTAATAACATAAGCAGGATGCATGCAACAAACTTCCTTATAACAGAACACGCAGCTAACATCAAACTCAAGAAAACAATAATTCAGTGAAAAAAATCACTTCAAATTACAGTGGAAAGAAATAAAAAACAATGAAAGTATTTATTTATTACAAATAAATAATTAGATGAATAGTTTTCCACTTTCATTTTCAGCAGACTGACTGTTTCTTGTCTGCAGAACTTGTTTTATAATCTTTTTTATATTTGTTTTAGTTCTTGAGAGCTTTTATTAATTAATGCAAAATATTGAAAACTTTTTATTTATTTATTTATTTTACAAAAATTGTAATATGTTCTAGCTTATCTGTTGTGCACATTATGAAAAACAATATTAAATTTGGACTGTCTCCATTCGAACAAACAAAGAAAAGTCTTGGAAATAACTAATAAAATGTCACTGTCATGACTTAACTTTCGAGTGCCTTGTCATATAAATATGAAAAACACAGTTTTAATACATTCAATTAAAGGAGACACCTGTAGCATTAAATTAGTTACATTATCCTCATGAAAATGCTAGGTACATATACACATTTTATTTCAGTAAATAAAAATATGAAATGGACAGGTTCTTATGTAAGTCTTTGGTACTTGAGCACTCAAAGCACTTTTCTTCTACACCTAAGAAACATTCACAAAAATAAATGAAAAACAAAACCTAAGACTGATATAATTCCTGAATGTCTGTTGCAGTAGTCTTTATAAAGTGATGTTTTTATTGCATGCTGCTGAATTGCATTCCTAATTGTAATTGTCATCTGCATTGGGATTTACCTACAAAACTAAGACTCTGTCAACTCATGCTTATTCCACTGGAACTGGAAGAGATTATGTAGAAGCCAGGTGCTGCTAATCAAAAGCATTTAGTTAATTGATAATCAGAGAATGTGAGCAACTCGATAAAAGCAGATGTTTTGGCAGTTTGCTGGTGGGCAAATTCACCTCACGGTCAGATTGTGCATTAAGCATAAAATGCAATACCAAATAATAATGGTCAGCATGGTGATGGAGGGGCGATGATTTGTGCTTGTGTTGAAGCCACTGTTCCTGGGCACTTTGCTGTCGTTGAGTCAACCATGAACTGCTCTGTGTGCCAAAGTCACATGTGAGGTCATTTGTTTGACAGCTAAAGCTTGGCCTAAACTCGGCCATGCACATGAGAAAGATCCCACAGCAGCAAATCTACCACAGAATGGCTGAAAAAGAAAAGAATCAAGAATCAATCAATAGCTCCTTGAAATGCTGTAGTGGGACGGTGAGAGTGCTGTGCATAAATGAATGCCTGCAAACATCAATAAACTGAAGCAGTGTTCTGGAAGAGTGGACCAAAACTGTTCCACAATGATGAGAAACTTAAGTCACACAGAAAATGGCTACTTCAAGTTATGAGGTGTACTTAGGTTTTCACAACTGTATTTCATTCTACAGGGTGGGCCATTTATATGGATACACCGTAATAACATGGGAATGGTTGGTGATATTAAAGTCCTGTTTGTGGCACATTAGTATATGTGAGGGGGCGAACTCCTCAAGATGGGTGGTGACCATGGTGGCCATTTAGAAGTTGGCCATCTTGATACAACTTTTGTTTTTTCAATAGGAAGAGGGCCATGTGACACATCAAACCTATTGGTAATGTCACAAGAAAAACAATGGTGTGCTTGGTTTCAACGTAACTTTATTCTTTCATGAGTTATTTACAAGTTTCTGACCACTTATAAAATGTGTTCAATGTGCTGCCCATTGTGTTGGATTGTCAATGCAACCCTCTTATCCCACTCTTCACACACTGATAGCAACACCACAGGAGAAATGCCAGCACAGGCATCCAGTATCCGTAGTTTCAGGTGCTGCACATCTCGTATCTTCACACCATAGACAATTGCCTTCAGATGACCCCAAAGATAAAAGTCTAAGGGGGTCAGTCTTGGGGGCCATTCAACTGGCCCACAGCGACCAATCCACTTTCCAGGAAACTGTTCATCTAGGAATGCTCGGACCTGGCACCCATAATGTGGTGGTGCACCATCTTGCTGGAAAAACTCAGGGAACGTGCCAGCTTCAGTGCATAAAGAGGGAAACACATCATCATGTAGCAATTTCAAATATCCAGTGGCCTTGAGGTTTCCATTGATGAAGAATGGACCCACTATCGTTGTACCCCATATACCACACCAAACCATCACTTTTGTTGTCCCAACAGTCTTGGAGGGATCCATCCAGTGTAGGTTAGTGTCAGACCAATAGCGGTGGTTTGGTTTGTTAACTTCACCATTCACATTAAAGTTTGCCTCATCACTGAACAAAATCTTCTGCGTGAACTGAGGGTCCTGTTCCAATTTCTGTTTTTCCCATTCTGCAAATTCTGTGCGCCGATCTGGGTCATCCTCGTTGAGATGCTGCAGTAGCTGGAGTTTGTAAGGGTGCCATCTGTGAGTAGCTAATATCCGCCGAAGGGATGTTCGACTAATGCCACTGCGACATGCGGCGAGTGCTACGCTGTGGGCTCTTGCTGAATGATGCTAGGACAGCCACTGATGTTTCTTCATTAGTGACAGTTTTCTTGCGTCCACATTTTGGCAAATCAAACACTGAACCAGTTTCACGAAACTTAGCAAGCAGTTTGCTAACTGTAGCATGGGAGATGGGTGGTCTCGTAGGGTGTCTTGCATTGAAATCTGCTGGAATGACCCGGTTACTGCGTTCACCAGATATCAACACAATTTTGATCCGCTCCTCAGGTGTTAACCTCTTCGACATGTCAATGGCTGTGAACAAAGAGAAACTTGTAAATAACTCATGAAAGAATAAAGTTACGTTGAAACCAAGCACACCATTGTTTTTCTTGTGACATTACCAATAGGTTTGATGTGTCACATGGCCCTCTTCCTATTGAAAAAACAAAAGTTGTATCCAGGATGGCCGACTTCTAAATGACCACCATGGTCACCACCCATCTTGAGGAGTTTGCCCCCTCACATATACTAATGTGCCACAAACAGGACTTTAATATCACCAACCATTCCCATTTTATTACGGTGTATCCATATAAATGGCCCACCCTGTACATGGAGGAAAAGTCTTACCTTTTGTGCAAAAAGTGAGAGAACTAAAGTGGACATAGTTCCTGCTGTATAGATTTATGATACACTGTTTGTGCGTCTCATCTATTGAGGAAAAAAAAAAAACTAACATGGCACCTTTGTGATGAAGGGCAATAAAAGCTGCTTTTCCAGGAGAAGTAAATTGCTTCTCTAATGGGTTCATCTCTGGTGCATTGAATGAAATAAAACATTCATCACGTTTCTTGGCCAATTTTGCATCTTGGTAGAAATGTGTCAGTCAAATTCACCCTCACCCCACTGTCCCCACCCCAATCCATTCTAATCATTTGCTTTGGATTGCATTTTGCTTTTGAAGTATTTTAACAACATATATATAGAAATAACAGTATGTGACCTCAGTCACAGCTGCAACATTGTGTGCTTGTCTTTTTTTACCTATCCTAAGCAAAGATATAGGCAATAAAAAGAGGTTTTATTTGTCTATATAGGTTTATCTTTTTGCTGCAGAGTCAAATCCACATTATATGTTTAAAATTACAGTACTGAGTCTGACTATAGCTACATTCCTACCTAAGATGAAGGCTCAGGCTCAGCTGATGGAGTCAGAGAATTACGTGGACTAAAAGGCAAACAGACTTAGTCGGGCTGTTGGGCCTCAGGCAGCCTGAGCAGCGTAGATCCGTCACGAGGAGAGACAGAGACAGAAAGTAGATTTCCCCATTTGTGCCCGTGACTTGTGTTGTTACATCATTTGCTTGTTTTTATCACATCAAATCAGCTGCATTCTTTATTAAAACCAGGTCTGATATTTCAGCAGTATGCAGGTCAGGCAGATGAAACAAAGGTAAAAGACCTTGGAGACCGCAGCAGGTCTCCAAGGTTTGATAAGGTGTTGCATGCATAGAATAAAAAATGCTAAATGAATACATACCTGAATGTGGCTTATGCTGCATATCTTTTTGAGCATTTAATCCATTTGAAAAAACGAATCTTTAACAACTGATTGGTTCAATCAGTCGTCTGTGTAAAGCATTTCTGGAGTACTGTTTTTAGCCTCAAACAAATACAAATTTAGTGTTCTGCTGAGTATTACATGTGGATGAGTTTCAAGAATCAGTTTTCTGAGCACTGAATTTTTTTATAATGTGTCATGTTTTATGGGGAATTGAAAAGCATATCTGTAGTTTCTAAAATTTGGTTCATGTCTTTGAACTTGGAATGAATTATTTTTTTTAGACCTGGGGGTAGCATAAAAATGTTCACAGTACCACATTAACATCCATGAAGAACTAGCATTGCCAAAAGTACTACACACTACATATAAAATCATTATTGTTTAAGCTGATATTATAATTGTTTTTTTTTTTTCATTTCTTTTATCTTATTAGTTGTTTCTTATTTTCAAATCCAGAATTTATAGAGGAACACTATCACTCATGTCAAGTCTTGGTTTTTGCCTCTTGGTAAATGTAAAGTCCAGTGTGCTCCATTTAGGTCTCTGCCAACACCTGTGAGAAACAGCTGGAGTTAATCAGATAGCTGATATTTTTATGAAGGATCAATGTTCAAAGTGACAGTTTCAGATTGACTGTAATTTGACACATTACTGTTCTATAAATACTGATTAGCTCCACTTTAAGGACAAAAACTCACCTTAAATCCGCATGTGTGGAAATCACAAAGACCACGTGTATTCATAGACTAAGTACCCTGATTACTTGGATTGGTCATGGGTTTTGGCAGGTTTAATATCACAGCATAATGCATTATGTGATTTTCCCTTCAGTATTGTGAAAGTTGTACAGAAATGGTTTGAAAAGACAACATAAGAGCCCTCAGACACCACTGTGAGTATGTGAGCAGGGACTGGAACTTAGCCAGTGCTTCCACATTAACTCCAGTGTGTTTGTTCATGGTAATGAAAAGCCATGTGGCTCATTAATATTGTCTAACAGCAGGACAGCAGAGGATTTCTACAGCAGCCACTCACTGGTTTTAGTCTTTTTTTATGTGGAGTTTAATAGCAAAAATCCTGATTCTTTAACCACCCATAGGTGTCAGTGAGGTTTTCTGTCAGACTTGCAACCTGTTGCATCATCCTAGTGCATCATGGGATACACTAAAACTCCCTCGAAATATAACAAATATTAATCCTGAAATGTGAAATGTAACCAAAAAAGCATAACAGCAAAGAAAACCAATCTTTCTCTGTACACTTCTTTTAAATTAAACTTCTAAACAGGTATAAGTAAGTACAGCTTACCGACTTTATCGATTACACAGGTGGTGATCAGCAGTATTCACAGTGTTTCAGCACATCCTGTGTGGATGCAGTAAAATTTCACTTATGCCCAAGGCTTAGCCAGAGATACTAATGAAGGTGAGGAATGTGCTGAACTGTTATTCCATTAAAACAATTCAAATGATGAACACCCAGAGGTCGACATTTTATTTTAACAGATCTTCCCAGGGAATTAGATCGTTACAATTATAAGCACACTATAATAAGCAGAGGCCATTGCCTTAATTTGTTACAATATGAAGATACTATATAGCTCCTCAACAAAGTAACACTTGATATAATTTGATACAGTGGAACTAAAACCATGGAAAACTATGCTGTCAGGCATGTTATTAAAGAACTGCAGAGGTATCTCAGATCAAGAAATAGGATGCAGTATGTGAAGGATGCTTACAAGAAGCAGTCTGTGCACTGATTTGATAGTTTACGGTTGATTTTTAGATAGTTACTGTGCCAGGATAGACACCGGATATAAATGATCAAAAACTTGAGTGATTACACATGAAGCAGTGGTATTAATGTGTCCCATTATATGTTGGAATGAATTAGCTTAATAGGCATTTGAATAAAACCCAATTATATTTGCAATTATACTATTTGTAAGTGATAGATGTCTTGGATGACATCTGGAAATCATTTCCTTTAATTTTTTTACAGTAATAATTTAATATAAACTAATTTTCAGTCCCAAATTAATAAGAAACATAATGCTCCTTTTCTTCAAACAGATTTGGATAATATCTTCAAATAATAGTAATTAGTATCAATAAAGATTGATTGTGGTATTGATTAAATATTGAAAAAGTAAAAGCACAAAAATACCTCTTCCTTAAAATAAATTCTAAATTAAGGTGTTGCATATAGTGTTATCTGGCAGGTTGGCAGGTAACACCTTCTCTTCATGGTTCAAAACTCTTGGTATTGTTAGCTGACGATAACTTACTCATTTTACAAAACGAGTAAATGATTTTTTAGAATGAGCAGCTCACAGTTATTAAAATGCAGTGAATTCCATCATTGACTATAACACTTTATCATGCAGTCTGTTTTTAACATTAACATTCCTTTCTCTGTTACACCTCCCTCCAGCACTCTGTTTCCATTAAAAAATACAAATATGACAGTTTTGTTTTGCATTTCATATGCTCTTGTAAACACATATTGCAATCAGTTAAATATTTTAACATCCAAATTTGAATCTCTTGTCAGTCACATGACACAATAGAGGTTTTCCAATACGCACATGCAAGATTTTTGTTATGTTTTGCACAATTTAGTAAACTGACTAAAGTCAGTTTTGTATCCTATCGAAATCGTTCAAAATTATTTATTTTAAATGTTTTTTTCCCCTAATTTTTATGAGCTTGCTGTAATCCCATGCTTTGATCTATGGACTATACTGTGAAGTCTGTGCTTGCAGTTAATCGTAACCTCTAATGAACGATGAAAAGAATAACAAAGAGACTTGGATCTGCACTAAAATAAGCAAACCGGTCTCCTGCTAATCATGCACTTTGATCCAGTGCTGCCTTTGAACTAATAAGTTGTTTTATAGAGTGCAGCCTTTGTAGTTGCTGTTCATAAGCTACAGCGGTTTTAGGTGGTTATGTGGATCTGATGTGAATGGAGGAGTTTCCTGCTACAAGGTCCAGGAGAAAGCTCGTGTAGCCTCACCTGTCTGTGGGATTACATACTGTTATCTACCTACATCTGTATCTGGGAGTGATTAAGCTTGAGAAAAGCTCATAATCTCTAGGTTTATGTTTGTCACTGCTCACAACTGGCTGGTGTTTTCTTAGCCTTGCAGACACCGTGTAATGTTTGAAATCTTTGCTGCCTATAGTGCTATTTTACTCTATTTGTATGCCATCGCTATAAGCTGTTGATTTAAGTATGTGTGTGTATCTGCATTCAAATATAGTGGGAGAGAGAGATCTCCTTCTCCTAACATTCATATATTCTGTTCTTTTTCCACTGAAGTAGAGGGAACATGAAAAAATACATAATTAGGTTTAAGCTATAAAGACACAGAAGTGCGTGGGTTTGAAGTTGACAGATTTTTCACAGATTCTGAGTGACAGCCTCTACTGATTGCATGTCAAGGCATAACTGGATTGAAAGCTTACATTTGTTCTGCATTTTTCCAGCCATACCAATGCAACACTTCAAGCTTGTTTCTGTCTGTCACTGGAAAAGTTCAAAAGCCATTTACCTTCTGAGCAGTCTTTTAAGAAATCAACAATTTTGCATTTTCATAGCTGATCAGTTTATATTCCAGTGTCCCAGTTTGAGGAAGAATTGCTAATAAAGGATCAAATAATCTAAGTGGGAAATGGCAGTGGGGAGTCACAGATGTAATGCTGAAAACAAAGAGGGAAAATGAGAGAGAAGCTATCTGTGCTGTCTCTGTTGAGCCCACCTGGCATTTCAAGGAAAAACAAACCACAAATATGTGAAAAGCAGAAAACAAATATCATCCTGATGCACAGTTTTACGGTGGAAAACAGCACCTGTGTCCCAAAGCAACATCTCTGCATTCAGTTTAATAAATTTCAAATGAGTGTGAACGGTGGCTGCTGCACTGAATGGCGATACCCACTATTATATAGGCTATCAGCATTTCTCCAATAATGCCAGCAAAATAAAAGTACCCCTTTGGGATTTTGTTGTTAAAGCAAAACACCTGCATTCCTGTGTCCTTAAATGCCTCTTGTTTGGTGTACTGCAACCATAACGGATGAATATAGCAATATTCTGAGACATGTAAACAAAGGGATTTTCACAGAAAATAAACAAGCATCAAGCTACATAGGCTTATGTAGCTTAGGTGATGTGAGATAGAATTTGTCTGCGAGATTATCCGAAGCTGATATCTATCCTTTTGATATGTGTGATTGCAGTATCCAATTGCAAACAATGTTACAAATCAATAGGGAGGACATTCTCTAAATCCAGATCTTTATATTTTTATGACATGTCTGTGGCTTAACTTATCAGACTGTTTAACTCCTCTCTGGAGGGGAGAGGGAGGGGAAACAGGAGGACAAAGGAGGGGGGAACAACTAAGCTGTAGTGCCTCTTCACCTCACTGTACAATACCTTGTGCAATACTTTTTGTAAATAGTCAACAGTGCAATAGACTCAATACTTGAAATGTGCAATTCACTTGTATTTTTATTTTTTATTCCTATTTATTCTATTTATCCCCTTCATATATTTTATTTATATTGTCTCTGTATTTATATATGTGTGTGTGTGTGTGTGTGTGTGTGTATGTATATATATATATATATATATATATATATATATATATATATATATATATATATATAATATTCTGTAACTCTGTAACTTCTGTCGGTGCTGTGCTTTTTTGGAAATCGAATTTCCCAGAGGAACCCACCCGAGGGATTAATAAAGTTCTATCTAATCTAATCTAATCTAATCTAATCTAATCTAATCTTATTGATTTGTATCATCTGGATTTATGGATTTAAAAAAGCTGAGTATCATCTGCATAACAACGAAAATGTATGCAGTGTTTTAAGTAAAGGTTTGGTCCTGGCACATAATCCTGTGGAACTCCACAAGCGCAACCTTGGACTGTGGGAGGAAGCCGGAGTACCCGGGGAGAACCCACGCAAACACAGGGAGAATGTGCAAACTCCTCAGCGAGATGGTGAAGTCAAACTCAGGACCGTGTTGCTGTGAGGCAACAGTGGTAACCACAACGCCCCTTCAGTGTATCACATTTCCTTTAATACCAACAGTGTCTTCAGGTTTCTGTATTAAAATATTATAATCAATAGTATTGAATACTGCTCTGAGGCCTAGCAGGAGACACACAGATATGAGTCCACTGTCAGAGGCCATAAGAAGATAATTTGTACCCTTAACTGCTGCTGTTTCTGTGCTACGATGCACTCTTCAAATAAACCATCCCTCTGCAGATGAATAACCTGCAGTTTCACAACTACTCTTACCGGGATTTGTAAGTTTTGACCACATCAAAACTGAAGTAATAGAAGGCTACGCTATTTGCAGTGTAAAATTATATTCTTTAAATATAACCCTATCAAGGATCTAAACTAAAGAAAAACTAAAAATCCTCAAGCTGTGAACAGGCTCTTGGTGTGCCTTGTGTATTCTATCTAAATGTGCTTGTGATAATGGCAAGCAAAAATATAAACAAAGACAAACAAAAATATAAGTTTCAAAGCCCACCTCTTTATAGTCCCTAGAGCTAAAATTACCATAGCTGCCACATAGTGACAGGAGAGTAGGATGTCAGCTTCACATATCCTGTAATGTAAAGCTTTGTTATTCTTTGGTTGCCTTTTGGTAGACATGTTTTCCCTTCTCACAGAGCCATCCAGGGAGCTGCTTCCACTACACTATTGATTTTTATAAGTGGACTGATGCCCAGCAGGGGAGGGGAAGGCTCAGATGCACTTCTTCTGTGGTGACATCCATGAAAGTTTTGTTAAATGTCTGTAGATAGTTTTTTCTTCTTTTTGTCTCACTCAAAAGAGATTTTTTTTTGTCATACAACAGACAAAACATATACATATACATACATATATACTAGGGGTGCAACGATATTCGTATCGATATTGAACCGTTCGATACAGTGCTTTCGGTTCGGTATGCATATGTATCGAACAATACAATTTTTTTCAATTTTTTTTTTTTCAATTTTTTTTTTTTTTTTTTTTTTGTGTCCCGTTTGGATCTATAGCCATCAGAATTGTTGTCTTGAGGCCAAGAAAGATGCCAAGAGGATTTATTTTAAGTGGATCATCATATTGGTCCATTTGATTGACCTTTATTATAATTATGAATTTATTTTATTTTCAGTTGCAAACGGGACAGACATGACTGTGGGATAGGACAGGGGGAAAGAATGAAAGAAAGAGGGGGAGAGAAAGAAAGAAAACCAAAGGGGAGAAAAAAAAAGAACAATACAAAATTTGTAATTTATTTTATCAACTTTCCTTCTGACGATGCTGTCTGTGTTGAGCGCTCAGT